>NC_086444.1:1002130305-1002769305 GCF_028390025.1 Pseudophryne corroboree | reverse complement strand
TGAGTTACATCTTATCATGATTGTTTGTCTGGGTTATGTATAAATGTTTGTTTTGTTGGTCAGTTTGGGTTGTTAAGGCCCTGAGGACGGGGTGAGTCCCCGAAACATGTCGGTACATTAAACTGACTTCTTGATAGATGCAAAAGTCTGCGTGAGTGCCACCTCTGTTCTTTCCACATATATATATATATATATATATATATATATATTTATATAGATGAGAATTCCACGTGGTGGAGGGTGCACTCTCACTGTATACAAAGTCCAAACACTTTTTCAAGACAGTATTTTATTGTAGCCTCATAGGTTTTGACGTTTCGATCCAAAGAGAGGATCTTTTTCAAGAAAGGCCATACATAAATAGTCAAATCCAGTCTTAGTATAGCAATTCATAATAGTTAAAAAGTATATCTAAAAAAAATAGAACAAAACATGACTGAGCCTCCCAGGTCCCAATATATAACAATAATGGTGACAATACTTGTTTCAAAAATAATAATACTACTTGTACACAAGATTAGACAAAGGTAACCCATATATCAGAGCAGGTGGCTAAAGGGTGGGTGCTCGGGAAGATGTACAATAACACCCTGTGCATACCACTATTTATTTGTATACATGCAAAGCCCACACATCCTCACCTCAATCAGCACATTCCAATAGTGCTGTGTGCTTAAACAGTTAAGCACCATGTGCAGGATAATATCTGCATAGTCTCAATTACAGAAAAAGACAGCTGCAAAAAAACATCTGTTTTAACAGTGTATATCTGAACATTGGTGTATACATCATAAATCATAGTCAGTATCAAAATAAATACCTATAGATCCAAAAAGATGCACATGGAGCAGCAAACAAAATAGATTTTGATTGATTACCAGCGGATACCCCATTAGATGTGTTTCACCGGTTATTGAGACAAAGGCAACGAGAGATTGATCTGAAACTCCATGGGCAATTCCTCTCGGAATATCACCGACGTAGGCAGATTCCGAGAGGTTTTCGCATTATCAATACACCTACCATAGGGAGAAGTAATCCTAAATTCTGCAGTCGTTGATGTGGAATTTTAAATAAATGTTCCTTTGATTTGATGGCACTGGTTATAGAGGAGGTGGGTCTTGATCTTAAGAGCATCAGGGTTGACATTGAGGCAGCCAATGTTGTGGCGATTCCACTATTACGCGAGGATAAAACACAAAATTGGGTTGACAAATTGCAGGTACAAATCGACACATACCAGCGGGAGTTGATTTTGTTTAAACGCAAAAAAATTGCAGTAGTCACCAACGATTATAAAAACCACACCGTGTACAGGTGGTTGCTGGGTAACACGCACAATTTCAATGATCACACCAACAGACCCATAAGAAGGAGAAGGGCACCACCCTTTCCTGTGGAATTTGCCTCCTCGGTGTCAACCTCTGACACAGACCCCAACGAAGGGGTAAGGCTACGTGAATGTTTAGGATGTTTGATTTAGTAGGTTTAGGCTGTTTGGAGGGGGTTAGGGTTTGGCACCCCTGGGGAGGGTTAGGGTTAGGCTGCAGGGGGAAGTAGAGGGCTAGGTTTAGGCAGTGGGAAGGGGGTGTTATGGTTAGGGGTCCACTGTCGAACTGTGCCTGCCTGTATTCTGAATGACAGCATCCCGATGGCCGCCATTACGAACCCAACCCCTTTCAAGGGTATAAAGATAAATTGACATTGGTACAGATTAACATTCAGATGTTTGTGAAAATCAGAAAGCTATCACAAATAGAGTAGTTGCAAGTGCAGTAGTAAGTTTTTGCAGTGTCCAAACAGGCAGTTCAGTGTTGAGTGTCCAGATTGTACAGAAAGCAGGTGTTTGTTCTGGAGAGGTCGTGAACTCACATATGTTGCTTCAAAACAGTCCTTCTGTAGTTGTGATTTATTATGTTTTCATTAATGCGAAATTCTACTTAGAATCTAAATCGCACTGTGAAAATATGCACTTACTATAGATAATGTGCACCCTACAGCCTGGAAAAATACATTAATAATATAAACACACCTTTCTAACCTTGGTATGTTTGTAGTTAGATACAGTTTACAGCCGGTTTGCCTTTATGCGATTTTATACCTAGGGTTTTTCCAGCTATTTTTAGATTTGATGTGTATCATAGGCAGGGGTGTCAGAACATTTTTAGGTGGGGGGGGCAAGATATAATATCAGTTTGGCGCCCCTAAATCACTAAATGTCACCCTCTCTGTGTTATATCTCATAACAATAATGGAGAGAGAGATGGAGAGAGAGTGAGGACACATGGAGAGAGATATGAAGAGAGAGATGTATAGAGAGAGACCTGGAGAAAGACACAAGGAAAAAGAGATATATGGAGAGCGACATGGAGACAGAGAGATGGAGAGAGAAAGAGGGGCATATCATCAGTAGCAGAATGTGAAAGGTTCTGCAGGGGCTATAGCAGGCTCCCAGACCAAAAAAATGGTGGGCACTGGGGAGAGGGGGAGAGGATAGGCAATGACAAGGTGGCTGATGCAGGACGGTGAGAGGCAAGGGGCGTAAGTAGAAACTTTGTGGTAAAAAAATCTTGAAAGGACCCCCCTGCCCCAAGTTTTGCCACTACAATGCCCCTTAGGGAAGTAGGAGAGAGATAGAGACAAAGCGGGTATCAGGGCGAAAGAGAGAGAGAGAGAGACAAGCGAGAAAGAGAGGGAAAGAGGGAGGTTAGGGAGAGAAAGATGAGAGAGAGAGAGTGTCAGGGGGAGAGAGAGATGGTGTCAGGGGGATAGAGACTGTTAGGGGGAGAGAGAGAGGAAGAGACAGTGTCAGGGATTGAGAGAGGGTGAAAGAGATAGTGTCAAAGAGAGAGGGAGAGAGACAGACAGTGTCAGGGAGAGAGAGACAGTGCCAGGGGGAGAGGGGGAGACAGTGTCACAGAGAGAGAGAGAGAGAGAGAGAGAGAAAGTTCCAGGAAGAGAGTGAGGGAGCATGGCTGGCAACAGAAATTTTGAGGCCCGGTAAATGGATATCTCTGGGCTTCCTATCAACCCCTCTCAACACACTTGCGCAAACATATATACTGTGTATATATATATATATATATATATAATTAGTGTGTGTATATATATATATATATATATATATATATTATACACACACAGTATATGGGAGCGGTTAAAATAGCAAAGGAAGCAGGAAGGTAAGGGGGTCTATTGGAGCTAATCAATTGTTGCTACAATAAACACCCATTAGCAGGCAATGGGCGTCTGATCGGCACAACAATTGAATAGCTCTGATAGACATCCATTGCTTAAGATGTCCAGCAGGGGGTACAAAAAACAATTGAATTGACTCCACAATTTGAGAAATAGCAAAAACTGGATGCTCAACCTTTAATGGTGTGGTGTAAATGATATAATCAGTACTAGTATTAATGCAGGCAATAATAATACTGTGACTATGTAGTTGTTTTAAACACACCATTGTACACATCTACGCCACATTGGTATCTTGTGTATTTGCAAGTGTATCTGTACATTTTCAGTAACCTTTATTGCCTGCACTAACATTGGCACTTATTATATAATTTATTATTACACCATACTGTGTTTCTAATTCTTCCTGGGAGGTTGGACCACCTCTCCACAGCAGCATTACATGAATCCTTACACTTATCCACCTCATTGCGCAGGGACCCCCATTTTGTCTACTTGACACATAATTTGGACTATAACATAGGTCTCTGTAATGATGCCAGCAGATATACCTCAGGCAGGTGGGCATCACAAGATGGATGTGACAGTGGGTAATCACTGTACCAGGGCGCATATGGGCACAGAGAAGAGACACCCAGCAGTCAGCGTTTAATGATCTGCTCACTGGCTGTATGGGGGGGAGAGGAGTGACAGGGTAGGTGGCGCTGACTCCGCAAGTGCCTGGGATAAATGAGGAATGCACCAGCCCTTACCTTACCAACAGCTCCCAGCATTGAGGATAAAATGACTGCTACAGTGCAGCTACAGTGTCCGCGGTGACCACTCTCTCTCAGAGCGCATCCATCCCGGGCAAAAAAGCGAACGTGTCATGGTGTCCATCATCTCCCATGCAGACCCGTCTCCCGGCATTTCCGGACTTGCACATGCGCGGTCCAGGGTTTCACCGTGAGACACTGAAAACCGGGAGGGCTGTCAAGAATTGTGGGGCAGCGTGAGGTGGCGGGAGGGTAGGTAAGCTTACAGTGAGGCGGTGCGATGAGTAAGTAGAGTGAGCTGCTGCTGCGGTACAGCTGTAAAGTGCGGCAGCTGTATTTCTGCTCCGCTACTACACCGGATAGGCGCCTCCCTCATTTTTGTGGGGGGCGAGCTGCCCCCTTGCCTCCCCCATTCCGACGCCCCTGATCATAGGCCTTTTCTACACCGAGATGTCTTCGCAATAGATTGATCTACTCGAGACAGCATTTGAATTTGTATACTTACTATGCTCAGTATTTCCATGCACTCATCAATGTTTGATTATTTTTTCTGTTTATTTCTGTATGACTGAAAAACTTTCAATAAACATAGTTGAAAAAAAATAATAATAATATAAACACACACACACACACACACACACACACACACACACACACACACACACACACACACACACACACACACACAGTAATGGTGCTAGAGAGATAGATATATAAATAAATAAAAAATCAATAAATAAATACTGTAAATAAATAAGCCTTCAGTGTGCAAACTGCAGAAAACAGTACAAAGTAAAGTACAGTTTATCAGATATTTCTAAATCTGGTGATGTTCCACATTGATATATAGTATACAGTAGTCTTTGTTTTGTAATGTGATTGTCTGTTAAAAGAGGATAATGTTGCTATGTGCGCTGTCAATCACAAAACAGAGACATGACTTGATGTGGTGATGTGCTCTACTAGTATTAAGAAGATCAGGGTCCAAATGTAATAACATGCAAACTGCTGGCACCAGCACAAATTTAGAGCTATAGCCACTGGATTTAAAGCTGTAAAGAGTTTTAAAATAAAAACAGCCTGGTTTAGCATTAAAACTAGCTGCTGCTTTGAATCTAATAACTATAGCTTTGAAATTATACTAAGACCAGCAAATCTAGGCCATTACATTTGGCCCTCATGAATAGCTCCAGTTTACCCTATAAGATTGGTACCCAAATTGTGTCTTTAAATTTTAGGCTAAATTAAATTCTTGCTGCTGTTGCTTTGCTTGTTATTATTGAAAGCTACCACTGCTAAGGAGATGCCACTGCTAAGGAGGTGTTCATCTATCCACTGCTGATTACTGAGGGGTCCCAGACTGCCTGCAGGAGAAAACCAGTACTCACGCTTGGCGGGCCTGGGGATCAAATGAGGAGGTCGCCGCTACCTACTACTATATACTGGGGAGATACCGAGCGCAGTCTTGGATTATGCACGCAATCTAACAACTTGACTTCACCGCTGATTCCCCAGCCACAGGAATATAGAGATAAAGCCATTGTATACTTATACGAATATATATTCATGTTGCAGTGGTGCCGATATATATATATATATATATATATATATATATGTACATACACAAAGGTATATATATTCATGTTGTTGTAGTAGTGCCGCTATATATATATATATATATATATACACAAAGGTCCCGACACTCCTCTTTAGAATAAGGGATGCTGCGGTGCCCTCCCAGAGGTGTTGCTCCTCAATACATGTGGAAAGAACAGAGGCGGCACTCATGCAGACTTTTGCAGGTATCAAGTAGTCAGTTTAATGTACCGACATGTTTCGGGGACTCACCCCGTCCTCAGGGCCTTAACAACCCAAACTGACCAACAAACAAACATTTATACATAACCCAGACAAACAATCATGATAAGATGTAACTCACCTGCTCCACGGTGCCAGTCTGATCATCCAGACACCCTGTAGCACTCCCGCGTCACTCTCCCCTGACGTCATCCAGCTGCGCCGCTAGTCCGTCACCATGGTAACGCCACACGGCACCAGCTGGGTGCTGGGGATTCTTAGCGGTCTCATGCTGCCGGCTCGTGACATCATCCAGCGGCGCCTTGCAGGGCGGTAGCCTAGGCAACCGCATAGACTGTAAAAACAAAAACAAATAGTGAAATAAACATATACATATAAAGTGTAACACCTAGAAGTAACATCCCTACCCAACAGGTTAAAGGATACACAGAAGACATTGGCTATGAGCCACAACAATATCTTAGCACCATAAGCCAACTGGTGGGCACATGGCTTATTAGATAAATAAAACGAGATCAAACAAAATGTTACAGAATGAGACAATGCTCAATAGTTAACCTTAACAGGAGATCAAATGGGTTAAATATGCTATCATTCTAATTAGGTAACTCTACAATGCTTAAAGTGCACCTAACGAAATACATACAAATTACAGAAAACTCTGGAGGCCAAGGTTCTCATTGAGGCCTCTGGGGGATAAAGTCCCCAGTTTGTAAATCCACCTGGATTCCCGCTGTAATAACGCTCTATCCCTGTCGCCCCCTCTAAGTGTCTTGGGAACTTGATCAATCAATATGGCTTTTATGCTTGCCACCCTGTGTTTTAATTCCAGACAGTGACAAGCAAAAGGTTGGTCCCTGCTGCCTTTTTCGAAGGCCATTTTAATGGCACTTCTATGTAAGGCCATTCGTTCTCGGAACTGCCGTATGGTCTTGCCCACATAGGCAAGACCACACGGACAGATCAAGAGATACACTACATGTGTAGAATTATATTTAATGGCCAATTTTTTTCCAGTGAGTGGGTGGTTAAACGTATTACCTGTCATTAGTGTATTACAAGTAGCGCATCCTAGGCACCTGAAACACCCCAGTTTAGCTATTAAAAAGTGGGTTTCTTGTGTGCTGGTCAACTGAGTAACATCAAGCTTGACTATATGGTCACCGATATTACGGCCCCTGGTGTAGCTAGGTAAAAGAGAAGTTTGAGCCAGAGATGACAAAGCCCCCTCAGTTTGTATTATTGGCCATGGGGCTTTAGCCTTTCTAATCCTCTGGTTAGTGGCTGTTGTATATCTGTTGACCCATGGCAACTTGGGGCAATCAACCCTAGGGGATCTAACTGCGGGGTTCAATGCTTGCTCACGTGGGACCTTCAAAGCCTTGGATTTCACTTTTTCAAGTTCACCTATGGGATATCCCCGTTCAGCGAACTTGACCAGCATGCTGTCCATAGCTACCGTAGTTTCAACTGGGTCTGAGGTGATGCGTCTTACCCGCATAAATTGCGAATAGGGTAAACCCCTGCGTAGCGAACCAGGATGAAAACTACGGTAGACAAGAAGCATATTTCTATCGGTCTTCTTTGTAAATACGGAAGTCGACAGTTTACCATTGTTAAGAGTAATAGCCACATCCAAGTCGTTAATAGTGGTCTCATCAAACGTAAATTGTACAGTATGTTGTGTCACATTATGATCCTCCCACAATCTGGTTATACCCTCCCTGGACCCCTGCCAGAGTACTATCAGGTAGTCAATGTACCTTCTAAAATAAACTATCCTAGATGTAACAGCTGGATCCAAATAAAACATTCTCGTCTCAACCTGATGCATAAATGCGTTGGAATACGACGGGGCCAATGCGGACCCCATCGCACACCCCGCTAGTTGAAGCATGAATCTGACATTAAATACAAAGTAATGCCTTCTGAGGACTTTATCCAAAAGGGACAAAAACAAAGGTATTTCAGGGCCATGATAGGCCTCATTATCTTGAATAAGAGCTCACTCGGCTTCAAGACCTGCCTCATGCGGTTTGCATGTATATAAACTCGTTTCATCCGAGCTGCAAAGCAAAACATCCTTGGGTAAATTACCCAGGGCTTTCAGTTGTAGCAGCAGGGATGTGGTGTCCTTCAAATACGAAGGGAGGGATTGAATACAGGGGTTTAAAAAGGCATCGAGGTACACAGATATAGGATGGTACAGGGACCCTCTGGCAGACACTATAAGTCTACCAGGAGGGTCCACCAGGGTCTTATGGACCTTGGGCACGGTATAAAATAAAGGAGCCTTAGGGTGTTCAATGGTAAGAGCTCTAACCGTTTCTGCTGAAATCATGCCCTGATCCTTAGCCGCTAGCAAAGAAGCATCTAGCTCCCTTTTAAATTCTTTGGTCGGGTCCATTGTGAGTTTCTTATATACCTTGGTGTCCTTGAGCTGACGCTCACACAGAGAATCCCCAGCGCCCAGCAGGTGCCACGTGGCATTACCATGGTGACAGACTAGCGGCGCGGCTGGATGATGTCAGGGGAGAGTAACGCGGGAGTGCTACAGGGCGTCTGGATGATCAGACTGGCGCTGTAGAGCAGGTGAGTTACATCTTATCATGATTGTTTGTCTGGGTTATGTATAAATGTTTGTTTTGTTGGTCAGTTTGGGTTGTTAAGGCCCTGAGGACGGGGTGAGTCCCCGAAACATGTCGGTACATTAAACTGACTTCTTGATACCTGCAAAAGTCTGCGTGAGTGCCACCTCTGTTCTTTCCACATATATATATATATATATATATATATATATATATACGAGAATTCCATGGGGTGGAGGGTGCACTCTCACTGTATACAAAGTCCAAACACTTCTTCAAGACAGTATTTTATTGTAGCCTCATAGGTTTTGACGTTTCGATCCAAAGCGAGGATCTTTTTCAAGAAAGGCCATACATAAATAGTCAAATCCAGTCTTAGTATAGCAATTCATAATAGTTAAAAGTATATCTAAAAAAAATAGAACAAAACATGACTGAGCCTCCCAGGTCCCAATATATAACAATAATGGTGACAATGCTTGTTTCAAAAATAATAATACTACTTGTATACAAGATTAGACAAAGGTAACCCATATATCAGAGCAGGTGGCTAAAGGGTGGGTGCTCGGGAAGATGTACAATAACACCCTGTGCATACCACTATTTCTTTGTATACATGCAAAGCCCACACATCCTCACCTCAATCAGCACATTCCAATAGTGCTGTGTGCTTAAACAGTTAAGCACCATGTGCAGGGTAATATCTGCATAGTCTCAATTACAGAAAAAGACAGCTGCAAAAAAACATCTCTGTTTTAACAGTGTATATCTGAACATCGGTGTATACATCATAAATCATAGTCAGTATCAAAATAAATACCTATAGATCCAAAAAGATGCACATGGAGCAGCAAACAAAATAGATTTTGATGCATTACCAGCGGATACCCCATTAGATGTGTTTCACCGGTTATTGAGACAAAGGCAATGAGAGATTGATGTGAAACTCCATGGGCAATTCCGCTCGGAATATCACCGACATCGGCAGATTCCGAGAGGTTTTCGCATTATCAATACACCTACCATAGGGAGAAGTAATCCTAAATTCTGCAGTCGTTGATGTGGAATTTTAAATAAATGTTCCTTTGATTTGATGGCACTGGTTATAGAGGAGGTGGGTCTTGATCTTAAGAGTGTCAGGGTTGACATTGAGGCAGCCAATGTTGTGGCGATTCCACTATTACGCGAGGATAAAACACAAAATTGGGTTGACAAATTGCAGGTACAAATCGACACATACTAGCGGGAGTTGATTTCGTTTAAACGCATAAAAATGGCAGTAGTCACCAACGATTATAAAAACCACACCGTGTACAGGTGGTTGCTGGGTAACACGCAAAATTTCAATGATCACACCAACAGACCCATAAGAAGGAGAAGGGCACCACCCTTTCCTGTGGAATTTGCCTCCTCGGTGTCAACCTCTGACACAGACCCCAACGAAGGGTCTGGTGATTCTAGGCATTTTTTAGAAGTAGTCGCAGACCTGCCCCCACTCTCTGGAAATCCCAGAGGTGGTGGAGGCCGCACCCGAGGAGGGGCGGGTATCAGAAGACATGGGAGACCAGGAAAAACATGAGTGTAGTGTTTAATTTATCTAACACACCTCTTGATGAGGCTGATTTGTCTCTCTTGTCTAAAGGTCTGTCATATGTACCCACCTATCAGCACAATAAATTTCAAAATACAGTCGATCAGTTTAGATTCGGACGGTCTCTTAGACTTAAAGAATATTTTTCAGATAAATCCAAAGATTGACCCCACACATCCTTTAAGAAACCCTCTACATTTGACCCCCCTCACAGAATGCCAGTGTAAAAACCTTTTTGAGGATCGTCAACAGAGACATCTGTAATTATTCACCCCCTAAAAGCTTTGACAACCTTTCCAGTGCGGAAAGGGCTTCCTTAAAAAGGCTGCATGAGAATAAGGAGTTAGTTATATGCCCAGCCAACAAAGGCGGGGCGGTGGTGATTAAAAACTGGCAAGACTATGACAAAGAAATTATGCGTCAATTTGCGGATGAAATTACATATCAACGATTAGGATCTAATCCTGTGCAGGTATCAAGCGGACCATTGACGAGTGCCTCAAAAGGGGTCTTGACAATGGATGGTTGGATAGCGAGTTGCATTCCTTCCTCTCTGTTGAACATCCCAAATGCCCTATCAAGTATACTTTGCCCAAAGTACATAAGAGTTTGAATGCACCACCTGGCAGGCCCATCATAGCCACCGAAGGGTCTCTGCTACAGCCGTTAGCTCGGTTTGTAGATCATATTTTACAACCCTTAGTAAGTAGGAGTGGCAGTTATATCAAGGATACTGGGGATTTTCTCACTCAGCTTAAGGGGGTTGACTTACATGGTGTCTCGTGCCTTATGGCCCCAATGGATGTTAATTCTTTATATACGGTGATACCACACGATGATGGTTTAAGTTCTTTAAGAACTGCATTAATCAATAATCCTAGATTGAATATGCCCATCGAATTTATCCTTGAATTGGCTGGATTGGTCTTGAAGACCAATCATTTCATGTATAAAGACGCATATTATTTACAATTAGCGGGTACTGCGATGGGGTCAAATTTGGCCCCCTCTTACGCTAACCTATACATGACACAGTATGAGTCCGCCAATATTTTTCCTAAATATGGTCACTCGATTTATTTGTATCGTCGTTTTATCGACGATATCTATTCGCTTTGGACCAATACAGAAGAACTGTTTTTATCCATGGTTGATGAATTAAATTCTCTTGCTAGTCCTATTAAATTCACATCGACTATTTCTGACTCTGGCATCAGTTTCCTCGATGTGACCATTAACAAAACAAACAACCTGTTGGCTACGACATTGTATCGGAAACCAACGGACCGTAATCTTACTCTCCATGCCTCTATTCATCATCCGCCGGCCCTAGAAGATAACTTACCTGTGTCTCAATACCTTCGAGTTCTTAGGATAAATTCAGTCAGTGAGAATGTAGAATCATAACTTGCCGATGTCACTACACGCTTTAGGGAACGGGGCTACCATACTAGGGTGTTATCAAGATGTCTTGTCAAAGCGAAAGCTATTTTTTCAGGGACATGTGATAGCAAGCCTAACAAAACTAAAGATAGGATGGTGTTCACTACTCGTTTCGATAATCACTCTGGACATGTTAACAAAGTTTTGAAGAAACATTGGCCAATTGTTAGCTCTGATTCTACTTTACCGTTCACTCATATGAAATCGCCTATGCTGGCATATAGGCGAGGCCCGAACTTGAAACAAATGTTGATGAGACCCACTATGTTTCCAGAATCAAAGCTAACACCTACACAATTGTATACACAGAAACCAGGGTGTTTCTCTTGTGGCAACTGCACGACCTGTTGATCGATGATGGTGGGACCAATGTTCAATCACCCTCATACAGGGACCACCATCAAGATCAGATTTCACTTACACTGCAGAATGGACCATGTCATCTACATATTGAAATGTCCATGTGGGCTTCTCTATGTGGGGTTGACCATGCAGAATTTTAGAGACCGGATGGCCAACCACCGGTCCTCTATACACACTGCGTTAAATAGTGGAACATCTGATAAACCAGTCGCACGCCACTTCTTAGAAGCTAAGCACCAAGTGGCAAGTTTAAAGTGCAAGCTCATTGACTGGGTTCCACCGTTGTCTACAGGAGGGGATCGAGTGAGGCAGCTTAAACAGGGGGAATGTTATTGGATCAATGAATTGGACACCGTATCTCCTAGGGGGCTCAATTAATATAATTCTCCAGGTCTTTGCCTATGAGTCTCCTATAATCCTAGCCATCATTCATGATCAATATGCCCACAGCATCAATGGAGTTCATTCCTTTGATGTTTCACATGAAGATTGATGCCTGTATATATTGGGTAGATGTGGATTGTTTGCTATATGGTTTGTTAACTATATGGTTTGTTTTTAAATTGTAATTGTCTTCATTGTATGTCTTAGTTTTTGTGTTGTTATTGCTGCTGCTACCTCCTGGGTCCCTTATAACAATCTTTGACCTTTAAAAAGTTTTCTAATGGTTGATATTTTTGAGGAACCACATATCATCACTTTGAGTTGATGGATGGTTTATTTATGTTATCATTAGAGGGATGATCTGATTCTCCGATTGTTTCTAATATAAAAAACCCCTTCCATTATATATAAATAATCCTTCTCCATCCCTGAGCAGCGCCAGCAGCATGCGTTCCACCAGCTTCGGCCGCTGGAACGCATGGGACTTCCAGGTTCCGGCCCTCGGTGCGTGGAGCGCGGTCAGCCCCCGCTACTGGCGGTGAGGTGACTATGAGTATAGATACACGTTATGAATGTGGAATGTGATTTTTCATATCTAAGACCTTCTTCTTTCATGTAATCAATCGCTAGAAAATCTATGAGCAGTGCCTGCAGCATGCATTCCACCGGCCTCGGCCACTGGAACGTATGGGACTTCCGGTTCCGGTCCTCGGCGCGTGGAGCGATATTTGTCCCCGCTGCAGGCGGTGTGGTAACTATGAGCGTAGACACACTCATTGAAGGTGTCTCACCTAGTCCCCCGAGTTAGTGGTGATTGGGGTTTTGTGGTTAGTAAAGACCTTGAGGATATTTCTGGCGACGTTGGCGCTGACCCCATTTACCCGAGGCACTTCCGGGTCATGGGGTATATAAACCTCTTGTATAGATTGGGCTTGTGTATGCAGCCCTGGCACATGCGGTGTTCCATTTGAATTTGTGAGTTACTATCCTGGGTTTGTCACACTGTTGAATACTGATGATTGAGTAGTTTATTGATTTAGATTTATTTTTGTAGTTATGGAACATGTGTGGTAGAACACTTAGCCCAGGTGCTGCTCCATGTGCATCTTTTTGGATCTGTAGGTATTTATTTTGATACTGACTATGATTTATGATGTATACACCAATGTTCAGATATACACTGTTAAAACAGAGATGTTTTTTTGCAGCTGTCTTTTTCTGTAATTGAGACTATGCAGATATTATCCTGCACATGGTGCTTAACTGTTTAAGTACACAGCACTATTGGAATGTGCTGATTGAGGTGAGGATGTGTAAGTATTGCATGTATACAAAGAAATAGTGGTATGCACAGGGTGTTATTGTACATCTTCCCGAGCACCCACCCTTTAGCCACCTGCTGTGATATATGGGTTACCTTTGTCTAAACTTTTGTACAAGTATTATTATTATTATTTTCGAAACAAGCATTGTCACCATTATTGTTATATATTGGGACCTGGGAGGCTCAATCATGTTTTGTTCTATTTTTTCTAGCTATACTTCTTAACTATTATGAATTGCTATACTAAGACTGGATTTGACGATTTATGTAGGGCCTTTCTTGAAAAAGATTCTCGCTTTGGATCGAAACGTCGAAACCTATGAGGCTACAATAAAATACTGTCTTGAAGAAGTGTTTGGACTTTGTATACAGTGAGAGTGCACCCTCCATCACGTGGAATTCTCGTCTACAATCGCGGACATTTCGTCTGTTGGGAGCACCCACCATTGGGAACACTGATGAGAGTGCAGAACTTTCTTGTTTATATATATATATATATATATATATATATAGAGAGAGAGAGAGAGAGCAGACAAAGGGACTGCGGCACTCAAATCCAAATAAAGATTTTTTTACTGGAGCATGTAAAAGGTTACAAAATGCCTATACAGGGCCGACGTTTCGGTGCTCCAAGCACCGTTTTCAAGGCAGGCATGAAATTCTAAATAAAGAAAGCTAACATTACAAACAATCATGAATTTCTTACCTAAATAGGCGACCAGCCATCGAGCCGTTGGAGAGCCGGGGCCGGCGTCCGCTTCCGCCCGCCGCAGCTGCGTCTGCGTCACGTCCGGTGACGTCAGCTGACTTCCGCTCCGGTTACCTTGGCAACGCGTCCCGTAGTCGTGGCAACGCGTCTGGGCGCCTGGTGACCTGTGTGGAGCCGCTGAGTAATCTCCCCGGACCTCCAAGCGGCGATCTGTCAATAAATACATACATGAGAGATGCTCATGATGTGTGGATGGCACATGTAAGCAGTGGACTTTAAACATAAATGGACACAAGACATGTATAATCGCCTAGTGCGCTAGGCATATATATACCTAGGACTATTTGATGTAAATACCTCATATTATAAAATGTGCCAAAAGAGATGAAGAAAGGGCAGAAAAAGAGAAAGAAAGGAAACACACAATGTAGCACCATATCACCAAGCATGCAGATATAATGGATAAGGGAATGTCACTAAGGACCAAAATTTTACAGTCCTCTATAGCAGAGAATGCACGCTTCCATTTGCAGCATGCTTGATTAGTGTCCTCCAAAGACATTCCAGTTAAGACGTTCATTCATTCCATGGGGGGATACCGTGTTGAGAACATGGATCCACCTGCTTTCAATTTTGAGTAACTGTCCATCGCGGTCACCCCCTCATATGGAGGAAGGGACATGATCAATGAGGATATGTTTCAGCTGAGCCAATGAATGTCCCTCTGCAAGGAAATGGCGAGCCACCGGTTGGTCTGCCGCCTGAGATTTAAGTGCTTTATTAATTGATGAACGGTGCAGTGCCATGCGTTCACGGACAGTACGGGTGGTCTTCCCCACGTAATACATATTGCAGGGGCAAATGATGATGTACACCACATGCGTGGATAAACAGGATAATACATGTTTGATCTTGAAACTCCGATCCATATGTGGGTGTTTGAATGCACTACCGGTGATCATATGGGTGCACGTGGTGCACTTTGGGCACTTGTAGCAACCTGCTGGTTTTGTCATAAAATGGGGTTGCGCTTGAGTTTGCTTAAAGCCCGTGATGTCCGTATGGACCACCATATCTCTAATATTTTTGCCCATTGTAAAACATGGCATGGGGCGCTTTTGTCTGAAACATGTTGTTTCTTTGTCCGTTGCTACTATGGGCCACAGTGCCCGGCTAGCCCTTTGAACGACTTGGCTAGAGGTGGTGAAGGCCATTTTCCATTAGTAATTGTCCTGGAGCGTAGTAGCTCGTAGTAGCTCGCTTCGGCTCATGGCCAGCACCTCATCCTTTTGTTTTTTTCAGGAGGTTCCAGCTGTAGCCTCTAGACAGAAATCTATCGATTGTGGCATCAATACCTTTGACTGCAGTAACAGGATCGTCCGCGATTCTTGCTACCCTCATCATCTGTGATTTGGGCAAACCCTGTTTGAGTGATTTAGGATGGTGACTTGATGCAAGCAATAGCGTGTTTCTGTCAGTTGGCTTGGAGTATACCTCGGTGTGTATCTGTCCAGATTCGAGCGTCACTAATACGTCCAGGTAATGAATGGCAGAGTGGCTGTGCTGATGAGTAACTTTTATGGTCGAGTTACGGTGGTTGATATCCTTAATCATGTTGTCCAACAACTCCTCACTCCCCGTCCAAATAATGAACAAGTCATCAATATAACGCATGTAGGTCATAATATGTCGCTTGTACTCGTCGTTGTTGAAAAACATCTGGGACTCTTCCTGAAACATAAATATGTTTGCGTAGCTAGGTGCCACGTGACTACCCATAGCACAACCGGATAGTTGTCTATAGAAACTAGAGATGAGCGGGTTCGGTTTTACTCGGTTTTACTCGGTTCTCAAAACGGCATCTAATTGGCTCACGGATGTCACGTGTTTTGGATAGCCAATAAGATTCGGTTTTGAGAACCGAGTAAAACCGAGTAAAACCGAATCCGCTCATCTCTAATAGAAACGTCCATTATAGATGAAGTAGTTACGAGTCAAGGTTAATTCCAGCAGCTGCATAAACAGGTCAGTGTCTAAGTCATTGATCTGTTGGGATTCATAGAATGACTTGGATGCCGCAAGGCCCTCGATATGTGGGATAGATGTATATAGGCTATTAATGTCCAGTGTACACAGTGTACTCCCCTCAGGAATGTTACCAATTGCTGATAGTTGCTGTAAAAAGTCAGTTGTGTCCTTGATGAGAGTTGGTTGGCTGATGACGTGAGGTTGCAGGATACAGTCTAGATACATGGAGATGGGGTGGTACAGCGAATTGCGTGCCGAGATGATCGGACGGCCGGGTGGATGCATGGGATTCTTGTGAATTTTTGGAACAGTGTACAGGACAGGGCTAGTTGGAAAAGGTTGTTGTAATGCTTTCAAGAGCTTGGGGTCTATCTTTTGTCCCCACTAATAGGCACAACGACCTTAATTGGAATATCGAATTACATAAATTTTCAAGAAAATTAAGATTACAGGAATTCTTCCAGAACTCTGAACCCCTATCACAGAATACACCCCAACAGGTGTTTTTGTCAAAACGTAGCATCTCCACATTTGATCCAGTGTCCTCCAACAGTTCCATTAAAACCTTCACGCGACTCATGGACGATTCTGTCCAGAAATTCGTCCAGGCACAACCAAAACTACACTACAACTTGAGCAGGCAAGAACACCAGGCCCTACGTAATCTGTCTGAGTATCGTGATATCATTGTGCGCCCCGCCGATAAGGGGGGCGCCATCGTTATTCAAAATTTAGACGACTACATGGCTGAGATTGAGAGACAACTTGCTGACCGGGAGGTGTACCAACTACTGGCAGGTGACCCCACGATCCAATATCAGACAGAATTACAGGACATCCTAAAGGCAGCAAACCTGCGGGGCATTTTGGACCCCAAGCTCTTGAAAGCATTACAACAACCTTTTCCAACCAGCCCTGTCCTGTACACTGTTCCAAAAATTCACAAGAATCCCATGCATCCACCCGGCCGTCCGATCATCTCGGCACGCAATTCGATGTACCACCCCATCTCCATGCATCTAGACTGTATCCTGCAACCTCACGTCATCGGCCAACCAACTCTCATCAAGGACACAACTGACTTTTTACAGCAACTATCAGCAATTGGTAACATTCCTGAGGGGAGTATACTGTGTACACTGGACATTAATAGCCTATATACATCTATCCCACATATCGAGGGCCTTGTGGCATCCAATTCATTCTATGAATCCCAACAGATCAATGACTTAGACACTGACCTGTTTATGCAGCTGCTGGAATTAACCTTGACTCGTAACTACTTCATCTATAATGGACATTTCTATAGACAACTATCCGGTTGTGCTATGGGTAGTCATGTGGCACCCAGCTACGCAAACATATTTATGTTTCAGGAAGAGTCCCAGATGTTTTTCAACAATGACGAGTACAAGCGACATATTATGACCTACATGCGTTATATTGATGACTTGTTCATTATTTGGACGGGGAGTGAGGAGTTGTTGGACAACATGATTAAGGATATCAACCACCGTAACTCGACCATAAAAGTTACTTATCAGCACAGCCACTCTGCCATTCATTACCTGGACGTATTAGTGACGCTCGAATCTGGTCAGATACACACACCGAGGTATACTCCAAGCCAACTGACAGAAACACGCTATTGCTTGCATCAAGTCACCATCCTAAATCACAGATGATGAGGGTAGCAAGAATCGCGGATGATCCTGTTACTGCAGTCAAAGGTATTGATGCCACAATCGATAGGTTTCTGCCTAGAGGCTACAGCTGGAACCTCCTAAAAAAACAAAAGGATGAGGTGCTGGCCATGAGCCGAAACGAGCTACTACGCTCCAGGACACGTACTAATGAAGCAGTTATTCCGTGGAAAATGGCCTTCACCACCTCTAGCCAAGTCGTTCAAAGGGCTAGCCGGGCACTGTGGCCCATAGTAGCAACGGACAAAGAAACAACATGTTTCAGATAAAAGCGCCCCATGCCATGTTTTACAAGGGGCAAAAATATTAGAGATATGGTGGTCCATACGGACATCACGGGCTTTAAGCAAACTCAAGCGCAACCCCATTTTATGACAAAACCAGCAGGTTGCTACAAGTGCCCAAAGTGCACCACGTGCACCCATATGATCACCGGTAGTGCATTCAAACACCCACATATGGATCGGAGTTTCAAGATCAAACATGTATTATCCTGTTTATCCACGCATGTGGTGTACATCATCATTTGCCCCTGCAATATGTATTACATGGGGAAGATCACCCGTACTGTCCGTGAACGCATGGCACTGCACCGTTCATCAATTAATAAAGCACTTAAATCTCAGGCGGCAGACCAACCGGTGGCTCGCCATTTCCTTGCAGAGGGACATTCATTGGCTCAGCTGAAACATATCCTCATTGATCATGTCCCTTTCTCCATACGAGGGGGTGACCGCGATGGACAGTTACTCAAAATTAAAAGCAGGTGGATCCATGTTCTCAACACGGTATCCCCCCATGGAATGAATGAACGTCTTAACTGGAATGTCGTTGGAGGACACTAATCAAGCATGCTGCAAATGGAAGCGTGCATTCTCTGCTATAGAGGACTGTAAAATTTTGGTCCTTAGTGACATTCCCTTATCCATTATATCTGCATGCTGGGTGATATGGTGCTACATTGTGTGTTTCCTTTCTTTCTCTCTCTTTTTCTGCCCTTTCTTCATCTCTTTTGGCACATTTTATAATATGAGGTATTTACATCAAATAGTCCTAGGTATATATATGCCTAGCGCACTAGGCGATTATACATGTCTTGTGTCCATTTATGTTTAAAGTCCACTGCTTACATGTGCCATCCACACATCATGAGCATCTCTCATGTATGTATTTATTGACAGATCGCCGCTTGGAGGGCCGGGGAGATTACTCAGCGGCTCCACACAGGTCACCAGGCGCCCAGACGCGTTGCCACGACTACGGGACGCGTTGCCAAGGTAACCGGAGCGGAAGTCAGCTGACGTCACCGGACGTGACGCAGACGCAGCTGCGGCGGGCGGAAGCGGACGCCGGCCCCGGCTCTCCAATGGCTCGATGGCTGGTCGCCTATTTAGGTAAGAAATTCATAATTGTTTGTAATGTTAGCTTTCTTTATTTAGAATTTCATGCCTGCCTTGAAAACGGTGCTTGGAGCACCGAAACGTCGGCCCTGTATAGGCATTTTGTAACCTTTCACATGCTCCAGTAAAAAAATCTTTATTTGGATTTGAGTGCCGCAGTCCCTTTGTCTGCTATTCACCTTTTTCACTGAAGGCACCTATAAGTTATTGTTCCAGCACGGAGTGACGGTTCGCATTTCCATTATATATATATATATATATATATATATATATATATATATACACAAGAAAGTCCTGCACTCTCATCACTGATTCCACTGGTGGGTGCTCCCAACAGAACAAAGTCCGCATACATAGACCAGGATTCCACAATGTGGAGGGTGCACTCTCACATAATAAAGAGATGTTCAAGTTCTTCCAATCAGTGTTTTATTGTAGCCTCATAAAATTTGACGTTTCGATCCAGTTAATGGATCTTTTTCAAGAAAGGCTGTACATAGATCATCGTTTCCAATGAAGTAAAGATGTATACATTGGAAACGATGATCTATGTACAGCCTTTCTTGAATAAGATCCATTAACTGGATCAAAACGTTGTCAATTATCATCTACAATGGGCCCATTATAAATACCTGTGATCCACAAAGCAGGTTATATATAATTGAAAAATGACACCCCACATTTGTCATCATAATTGTGCAAAGTATATTAGTAAATTGTTTTGTATGTGTGGGTTATCAATCATGTGATACTCTTGCTTATATACATGTGATATTTTCAGAAGTAATATGTTACCAGTTTTAAAGAAAAATTATTTTTATTGATAAAAAATAAAAAAGCTAATTTACTGCAAAACTCTCCTGATGGTTTTTGGTACATATCAGACTGGGGTTAATGAAATTAGTGCACACTCTTGTCAGAAACATTCCTCAAGTCTACCTAGATCATCCTGGTGTGTCTACTCTGTTGCACATCTTTGTGTCATCTGCAAAAAGGCATAGTTTCCCTTCAATACCATTTGCAATGTCATCAACAAAGATGTTGAACAGCACTGGTCTAAGTACAGATTCTTACGTTATTCCACTGCTATCATTTCCCTCATTTATCCACTTTCAGTTTTGAGAGTTCTGTTAGGGGTTTTAGTATGAAATCTAGAATCAAGCCTACAATCAAAATCCCGATGGTCAAAATATCGACAACAATTGACCAACTGTCAAAATCCCGACAAGGTGGCTTATAGATCACCCCAGGGCAAACAATGTCCTTCTCTCCCATTTCTATGGTCACACAAAGGGCCTCAATTTTACTTCAATATTTTGTATTAAAGTAGCATTCAATTTCACCTACTCTGTCCTTTCTACATAAAGTGATACTTGGTATAGCTATGTTCCAGTCATGATTCTTATTACACAATGATTCCATAATAGCCAAAGTATCCAGATCATCCTTTCTAAGTATCGCAATTAGCTCTGGAATTTTGTCTCCTAAGCTCCTAACATTTGCAAACATAGATATAAGAATTTTATTGGTGAATCTGCTATTCCTCACCATGTTCAGTCAGCACATATCAAAATGTAAATTTTCAAGTTGAAATTACCTCCTCATCAGGGTCTCCTTTGTTCCAAAACTGGACTGCCCCCACCAATGTGTCTCTATCTAACATGATCTTTCTCAAAGTATGGGGCAGGTCCAGTGTGCATGCTGTACAATATGTACCCAACTAAATTACATAACGGGATACGGTTGTGGAATATCCAAATACTCTGCATTCCATGGTATAAAACATAACACATATTGTATCAAAAATCCATTAATTAAACAATGTATACTCCACTCATTCCCAAATGTCCGGTTTGAAAGCCGTAAGTTCTGCAGTGTCTGTTTTCAAAGTTAATCTCTTCAATAGTGGAAAGTGATGTGCCACAGCTCACATGAATACCTCCATGTTTTCATCCCTCCGATCTTCCGGTATTCATCTCAACAGTGTTATGGCATATATTACTTGTTGCAACGGAAACACTAAACAGTGTTAGTTCCCTGCTGTCATGATTGGCAATTAGATGCCATGAAGTGGATCCACAGACCATGTGTTGAGCGTATAAAAAATATAAAGGCTCTTTAGCAGCATCAGTCTGTTCAGACAGCAGCTATATTAATATATATTCAAATTCATACCCCATGCCTCTGACTTTCCAACCATGAAAAATATTTGGCAGCGTCAGTTATTTAAAAATAACTAATAAATATATTAAAACCACAAATAAAAACTCAAAGATGTATGACTCTAGATCTTAAACAGCATCTTATTAATTTAAAATCCACATAAACAATATAGAGTACCCTATAAAAATTGATAACATCAGTAGAGTGCACATTTCCCCAATCCCAGGATAAACTAAAACAGTCCAGATCCAAAAAAGCATAAAGTCACATATGTTCATGCAATGTATGCAAAAACTCCCCATTTATGTCCATAAAATGATATCCATGCGACTGAGAATTAGCTCCCAGGCATGCAAAAGCATCACTCATAAATCCTTTGTGAATAACAAATAAACTGTTAATTAAAATTAAATAACTTTTCTAAACTAGTTTCCAATCATATATTTAATGATGAACATATTAATAACAGCTATAAATACAAATGTTTTCGAAATTCTGGCTTATATTGTGTAACTGTAAATTACATGCAGAGAGAGAATCTTTACTTACATTTCAACAGTTTTACAGTTGACAATATTGATTCACAAGGTAAATAGAATAAAATAGGAATATATATATGAAAGTACTGTATTTTTCATGATGACATATTTTGGGGACTTGAGTGATTTTGCAGTGACCTGGATTTAACCCATAGATTATTTCACACTATTGAAATGCTGTGTAGAACTTTCAGTTTATTCATCAATATGACGCACATCAATGTCCTTAAGTGGGTTTGAAAGAAATGTGTCACCTAGCTCAACATTAGTGCACATTATGTCCAATGAACTGTTTTTTAGCTGTTATTGGTAAAAGCACCAACTGGTCCCAATTTCTTTATAAAGTTTTTAGCTTTTCTTTAAAATCGGTTATTATCTCTCCTGTGTGCATACCTGTCTTGTTGTTGTCCTGAAGTTCAAAATTTAGGTTGTTCAATTTCTAAGGAATATCTGTCAAAAATACAAAATCTGTCAACAACTGAGGGAAATAAACATCAGAACAATTTATTTTTAAGAAAAATTTACAGTATTTACTTAATTGAATTAATAATACAGGTTGAGTATCCCATATCCAAATATCCGAAATACGGAATATTCCAAAATACGGACTTTTTGAGTGAGAGTGAGATAGTGAAACTTTTGTTTTTTGATGGCTCAATGTACACAAACTTTGTTTAATACACAGTTATTAAAAATATTGTATTAAATGACCTTCAGGCTGTGTGCATAAGGTGTATATGAAACATAAATGAATTGTCTGAATGTACACACACTTTGTTTAATGCACAAAGTTATAAAAAATACTGGCTAAAATTACCTTCAGGCTGTGTGTATAAGGTGTATATAAAACATAAATGCATTCTGTGCTTAGATTTAGGTCCCATCGCCATGATATATCATTATGGAATGCAATTATTCCAAAATACAGAAAAATCCGATATCCAAAATACCTCTGGTCCCAAGCATTTTGGATAAGGGATACTCAACCTGTAATACTAATAATAATAACAACAACAACAACAGCAACAAAAAAGTTATGGAAACACAGCAACCATCTCCCTTCATGTGGATACCTTACTTCTGTAGACAACAGTCCCTAAACAGAGCTTCGGGTATAGAGATGAACAATGGGGTTGATGATTTTTTGTTTTCTTTTTCTAAATTAAATTTGGTTAAAAAAGACTGTTTCTCATCTGTGTAAAGATCCAGCAATATATGTTTATAATTCTACTTTTGCTTGGCTATTGTGTGAATTGGACATTTTACACTTTGTGGGAGATTTATCAAAGCTTGGAGAGGGAAAAAGTGCAGAAAAATAAAGTACTAGCCAACCAAATTCATGCTGTTATTTTTAAGGCTGTGTTTGACTTTATCTCTTTAAACTTTTTCTCTCTCCAAGCTTTGATAAATCTTCCAGTATATGCGTAAATTCACATATTGCAGGATTTATAGACTATAAATAGAGTTGGGACTTCAAGAACTTGAGGTCATGGATTCGATTCTAATGGCCCTAACTGTGTGGAGTTTGCTGCCTCCACGCCCACCCCCGATGCCGCCACTGTCCCCGACCCTGATGGCAACCAGACCCAGCATATTACTTGGTCGGGAAGCCAGTTGAAAAGGGTCCAATGCCGGGTCACACTTGGGATGGACCCCTTTCCAATTCCCAGGTGTGAGCCAGCATTTGCTATGTGAAAGCAGTATAAGTTTTTTTTTTAAAAGACCTCCCATATTAGAAAAAGTATAGTATTTGTTTGTGTCTTTGTGAAGAATTGTGTGAAAAGTTTGATCAGAGTTCTTTATATGGTGGTCATATTTATCCTTAGGTGTCTCTTTCTACTAAATACGAGTCTCATGCGTGACTGTCTAATAGGATCATGGCTTTGTGGCCTGACCTTTCAACAGCTGGAAGTACACTGTTTGGCCAGATTTGTGTATGATCCAATGGAGTATAGAACATAAGCTGGCCATACATCTGAAGATTATCATTCCAACCAGCCAACTGGAAAAATCTTTAGATGTGTGGGAACAAATGACAATCAGCCCTTTGCTCCCAAACACTGAAAATGGACAAAATGGTTGTCCTGACAAGTTGATTAAACTAATAGGCTGGTTGGAATGATAATCTTTAGATTTGTTGCCAGCTTTATACTGATTGTGCTGAGTAGTATCGTCATTTTTAGTCAAATGAAAAATCATTCAATCCCTTTTGCCTGTGATTCTCTTATGTTATTTTAATAAGGTGATTTTAATTGGAATACTATTTTGCCGACATTGCCTAGCAATTTGTTAATAGGAAATATCCAGTAATAAAACATTTGTCAAAGAAAATGTGTTGTTTGAATACTAGTAATATGACATAAAAATGTTGATTGTTTTTTCCCCCACAGTTTTCAATATATACACAATCATAACTGAACCAATGGATAGCTTTGTGGACTAAATTAGATTTCTTTTTGGTTTTATAATGATAATAATGTGTTTGATTTTACAGCTTTTAATAGAGGCGCTTTTAAATCTACAAATTGCAGCACTGTACAAAAGTTTATTATGTGAAATCCAAGAAACGTAATATGCTGAAGTGATAATCCTAGAAAAAGAATGTTTTGTGCAATAACTGAGTCTGTCCTGACATTATAACCTTTAACGTTTTGTTGTCAAATCACATATGTTCTTTTATGTCTCAGTGAGTTCTGTATTTATATATGAACTGACACAATGGATAATGTGCCAGGAGTCTTGCTATATTATTATCATCTAAATAATGTTGTTCATGAAGAGAACTGTGCCATAACCTAGCAGCCTTTTTTTACAATGCTGTTGTTTTTTTGTTTTTTTAAAGCTGCCTTAAGCAGATCATAGAGATGCAACTCCATGGCAACAGAGCACTAGTTATTAGGATGTTAACATAACTATTATTTCTCCTCCAAGCAGAATCTGTGAATTACAATAGGTTATTCTGTTATTTAAGTTTCACACTGAAAATATGCTCTTTAACCAACTGTGCTCTATGATCTCCACTCTGCATTTAGATAAGAGCATAAGTAGACCAAATCAAGTTTTAGAAATGGGGGTGTATTTAGAGAGGAGGAGGCCCAAGTGTAGTCTCCATCTGGACCTCCTCCTCTCTAACTGGCAGCACCTTAGTTTCTTAGCACTAGGGTCACTAGGAGACCCTAGTGCTGTGCCAGAAACTAGTGTGCATACACAGGACTGCAGTAAAAAGGTGTGGCGGCCATTCTACCAGTGGTTTTCCTACTGTGCATGCTCCATTTTCCCGGTGACATGTGCAGTGCTGCTGTTGCAGACATGGAACTCTAGAGGGGTAAGTATTCAAGAAATATGTACATTGTGTGTGATATGGGTGCCCCCCTGGACCAAGAGCCCATGTGAACTACATACCTTGCACCCATTATAGATATGCCACTGCATAGCAAGTTACATCTTCTTATATCAGCAGAACAGACATAAGATGCTGTTTTGTATATCAAGGTGTGACTAAAAGTTGGGCAGGTGAAGGATGGAAGATTGAAAGAGAAATTGGTGTATTTGATAAGAAGAAATTGAATAAACAGGTTCCCAAAGCCTGTCCTCGAGGCACCCTAACAGTTTAAATTTTAAGGCTATCCATGCTTAAGCACAGGTGACTTAATTAGTACCACAGTCAATTTGATAATACCATTTGTACACAAACATGAATATATTTAAAACATGGACTGTTGAAATGTCAAGAGGACAGAATATGGGGAACCCTGGGAGGGGAGATTAGAGGGCAAAACTGAAATAAACTATTTTTGTTGAAGATGTTTTCAGATAAATAATTAAACTAGGGTAGTAACTAATGGAAGACCAAAGCATACTGTATGGCTCTAATTTCCAAAGTCAATGTTAGTGTAATTTCCAAAGTCAATGTTAGTGGAGTAATCACGATCTTGACAAAAGTAGAAGTGAGCTTTGACTAAGCTTATACCATTAGGTTAGGGATGTGGTGCATCCTGCCCTTGGTGCATTAATAGATAGCCTTGAAGAGAAGGTCTCACTGTGTGTGCTGATAAAAATAAAGTTGTGATTTGCTATTTTAAGTGAATTTTAAACAGTTCTAAGTGCTCCTCTGGGTGATCAATAACAAAAAGGGCCCATGTGGAGTATTGTCCATGGTCATTAGTAAATTAATTCCACAACTGAGCATACTTTAAATTCCAGAAGATGATTTGGGAGCTTACTAAAACATTACATCAAGCTGGACTAATAAGATCTACATTTGGTGCATGGATACACAAATATGTTACTTGGAGACATTTGTCTTTTTTTAATCTTATAGAAGTTCTTTATGACAGTTATACAATAAATGCTTTATTCAGACTACTGTATGTAAAGGTTAACCCCAAATAACATGAGCTGACCAATGGCTGCTTCCTGCACAGGGAAAAAAAGAAAGCTCATAATATATTATATACTCTGCTACAATGTTTTATATAGTGTATAAGATTGTTATTTAAGATAATTATGTTAACAATATTTATGGAATATCTGAAATGAAGATATATCTGCATGCATTCTATTCTAATCTAAATATTATTGTCCCTGTGATGTGCTGAATGTAATTAAGTGTATATGCTTATTTATTCATACTGTTTGAATATATAGCAGAATCTTTAGGTCATTGTCTGGAAGTATATAATAGGTTTTATGAAGCCCCCCCATCTATGATATCTACTATCGTATATATACCTGAATGGTATTTACTGATACATGTGACTCAGAGTAATTTTACAGCAGAAATGTAATTGTATACTTCTAAGTGGTTAATGTATTAGAGCAGTTGCTAAATGGTCATTAATGTATTTGTCTTGCTATTAGGCCATCAGCGATGTTAGCACATCTTTCTGGGTTTGATCCCAGAATGTCCATTTTTTGGACTAGATTTCAAGAAAATTTATCAATTCCTGGTTATAATTTCTTTCTCTCCTCTCAATCAGTTTCAATGTCATTTTCCATCAGACACCCTATATTATATATTTTCCCAAAAATACTTCTTCATAATGATAGATGTATTATTGTAAGATTTTCAGATTACGGTTACATTCATATAATCTCTCTGTCTCTCTTTCTCACACTGTTGAAGTCATAATAAATAATGCATACTCAATTTCCTACAAGTCTAGAAGAGCTACTGATTATTTTACAGGTCATTTTGTTATAAATTGGATTATTCCTAAACAAACAATACAATTTTCATCCTGTAGGAAAGACCAATGTTCATTTCTGAGTAATATTAAATTACATTTTTAACATATGAGAGCAACAAACTATAAATTATGAATAGTCTGTGTATTCTATCCTTCTGTATGTGCATTTTTACTACTTTATTATGAAGAAATAAAAATGATACAGCATGAAAATCACTTTGTTAATTGTATGCAGAATAATGGATAGAAAAAGCAAGCAGGCATATGGGGGGTAATTCCAAATTGATCGCAGCAGGAATTTTTTAGCAGTTGGGCAAAACCATGTGCACTGCAGGGGAGGCAGATATAACATGTGCGGAGAGAGTTAGATTTGGGTGTGGTGTGTTCAATCTGCAATCTAATTTGCAGTGTAAAAATAAAGCAGCCAGTATTTACCTTGCACAGAAACAAAATAACCCACCCAAATCTAACTCTCTCTGCACATGTTATATCTGCCTCCCCTGCAGTGCACATGGTTTTGCCCAACTGCTAAAAAATTTTCTGCTGCGATCAACTTGGAATTACCCCCATGGTCATAAACATACTAGTATTTTTTTTAACATCTTCAGATGATATTGATTAATAATTTAATTTTTTTAAATTCAGTGATGGTAATGTTATTGCGTATGCATGCATTATTATCTGAGAAATATTATTCTCCACTTCCCCAGGTAAGTACAAAACAATCTGCTGTTCCCTCTGTATTCAGCAGATTTAAGAAAGTGGATCCTATTTTCATTGGCAAAGCAGCTTCTGGTGCAATTCAACGTAGATTGTTACATTGCCTGAAGAAAATTATAAGAATCTAAACATAATAGTAACAATAGATTTCCTAAATTAAAGTGCAAGCAAACTCAAGGTACTGTATTAGTGGCTATAACTGTACAGATCAAAGTGCTCCTGTTATTAGTACTGTTGAAGAATCGTTGCCTGTTAAACAAGGGTCCATGTACTAAGACTTGGAGAGAGTTAAAGTGGGGAGAGGTAAAGTACCAGCCAACCTGCTCCTAACTAACAAGTTACAGGTTTTGGTTCAAAAATGACAGGAGCTGGTTGGTTTAAACTTTATCTCCATCAGCTTTATCTCTCTCCAAAGCTTAGTACATAGAATCCATGATTATCTAGCCATTTTATGATACAATTAGTTTGTGCAGTGGAAAATTCAGAACCAGCACCAGTCTCTATATACTGTAGATGCTTAGCGAATCCCTTAGAGTTAAAGTGTAGTCAAAAGGATTTGTGGTATTCCCTGGATCTATATCATAATGAGAACCAGATTAAAATAGTTATTATGTGGTTATTACTAAGAATGGAAAGCAGATTAAACACCGCTAGTCGGGATCCCGGCGGTCACAATGCCAATGCAGGAATCCCGACTAGCGGTGAAATCCCGCCACCGGAATAGCAGTGCCACAGGCTGTTCTCCCTCTGTGGGTGTCCATGACACCCATAGAAGGAGAATGTAACCTGTGGCAAGCGCGGCGAGCCACTGGGCCCGCAGTGGGGCCAGCGCATTAAGCCCACAAGGGACTTATTTGCGATTTTCCCGCTGTTGGTATACTATATGCCGCAGTCGGTATACCGGTAGGTCATAATGAACCCCTAAGAAAAGTGATATGCAGAGTAGTACAGTCCTAAACATAACATGGCACGTTAGGAGAAAGGAACTTTACATACAAGCGTATATTATCTATTTACCATGTGAGTGCATCCAGTTTCTATACCTTTACTGTATGACTGTGATGGAATCACATAGTTGTGTCATTAATGACAAGTTCTCATCTGCAATACAATACATAGAACAATACATCAGGGGATTAAGTCATTACAGCAGGGGATTAAGTCTGACTGCCCTGGCTCAATTAATCCTATCAAAGGCCAAGATAAACGTGGACCCATCTGTATACTGTATTATTAGTGCACATTGCATGTGGATAAATCAACTCATGCTTCATGATTTATCGAGGCATAAAGGAAGCATTAATAATGAGATGTACTGTATTAACAGATCAGCTGCTGCAGTGGGAAACAGTAATCCCCACCCATGACTGGCTTATTTATAATGGGTGCAGTGTGTGCAGTGCACATGGGCCTCTGAGTCCAGTGGAGCCCCCACCGCACACGCTGCACCCATATTTTGAATACTCACCTTCCAGAGGGGATGCGGTCAACATCCCGCTGGACGGGATCCCGACGGTCAAAATACCGACGCCGGAATCCCGACCGCCACAATCCCAACATATTCTCCCTCCGTGGGTGTCCACGACACCCATAGAGGGAGAATATAATAGTGTGCCGAGCGTAGCTAGGCACCGTGCCCGCAGCGTGGCGAGCGAAGCGAGCCCGCAAGGGGCTGCGTTCCGCTCGCCACCCCTGTCGGGATTGTGTGGTTGGGATTCCGGCGTCGGTATTTCGACCGCCGGGATCCGGTCCAGCGGGATTACGTACTGATCCCTTCCAGAGTCCTGCGCCAATGGCAACATTGCTGTTAAATCACTGTGAAAATGGCAAAGCAGCTATTTTTATGGCATTCTGCACATGTGCAGTAAAGAAATCATTTGGAAAATGGGTCCCGCACCATTTTTCCAGAGATCTGTGCATGCGTGGTAGAGATTCTACAATACTGCTGGAGAGAGGAGGGGGCCCGAATGGAGGATGCTGCATATGGGCCACCTCCTCTCTTTAAGCACCCCTGCCCCCCATGGTGGATCAAGTTAAAACCCATAGCACATTAGCCTACTGCTGTTGAGCTACGTCATGACTCCTGGCTATCCCCAATTGGCATAGAGATTAGAGCCGTAATAGGCAAACTGCAAGAGCCGCATTGAGCAGCACTCTAACCATCAAAAGGGCTGCACATTGATGTCAATCTTAATAGTTATTTAAATGAATGTTTGACCAGTGAAAGACACACGTATCTATAATAAGATTTCAGCAATCTATTAAATAAGCGTTCATGCTATAATAAACAAATATTCCAACAAATCAGGAAGGAACCTTATATCTCACTGGCTGCCTCTCAGACACAGCCTCTCTTCTCCGCCATCTCTGTACAGATAGAAGAAGGACCATTCTCTCCTGTCAGCACCCGAAGCTGCAACCCTTCACCTGTTGCTCCACTTAAATCATGCACACAAACCCGAGGTTTAGTTCAATTACCACTCAACTATGCAAAATAAATATATGTAAGCAGCTGCACTCAGAAAAGATAAGATACAAGCAGGCAGTTAGGTTACATATCAGATGGTGTTCTGCTCTGAAGCATACACAGAATGTCAATCCTTTTATCCACTCCACCATACACAATGGTGGTCATTCCGAGTTGATCACAGCAACTTTTTGCTGCTGCTGCAATCAACTAGTACATGCCTATGGGGGAGTGTATTTTAGCTTAGCAGGGCTGCACAAGTGATCGCAGCCCTGCTAAGCTAAAAAAAAATTAATGCAGAACAAGACTAGCCCTGGACATACTTACCCTGTGTGACGATCTCTGAGATGATGGGGCCGACTTTGACGTCAGACACCCGCCCTCTGTTCTCCTGGACATGCCTGTGTTTTCTTCACCACTCCTGGAAAACGGCAGGCAACAGTCTGGTGACACCCAGGAACGCCTTCTTTCTGTCAATCTTCTTGCGGTCGCCTCTGTGACCACTTTGTTCGTTGTCCGCTTCGTAAGTCGGTGACCCCTGTCGTCAGGCAATGACACGCGTGCGCATTGCGGGCGCTGCGCAGCCGTAGTCCTGACCCGTTCACTCCGCAGCGAAGAACCGCTGTGTGCGAACGAGTCGGAATGATCCCCCCAATATTCTTTTAATATGTTCTTTAAATATTTTCTCCAAAACATGTAAAGAGAGAAAAAAATCTATATACTGTAGTGTAGTATTGTCAATATGGAATGTTCATTATATTTTATTATTATTTTTATTATTATTTATTTATTTATATGGCACCACAAGAGTTCCTCAGCACCTAACAAAATACATAATCAAATGAGCAAAAAAAGAAAACAATGACTTACAGTACAAGACAATGTTGGACAAGTACCTGGTTTGTAAACATTGTTGCATCAGGAAACAGGACACTAAAATAAACAGTAGGGTGGCAGAAACTGAGGTTTTAGTGCCGTTGAAGGGATCATGGAGTAGGAAATAGTCTAACAGAGGGAAAAGCACATGTAGGGAAAGAACTTACATTCTGAAGGTGAGGAGCAGAGAGACAGGAGTGACACAGAAGGGGTAGAATGAGCTCGAGGATGAGAGATGGCTGGGTCTGATGAAGAAGTGGATCCTGAGAGCTGTTTAAAGTTTTGTAGAGAGGTGGAGAGTCTGATAGGGGAGGTAGAGAATTCCAGAGTTAGGGAGCACCACAGCCAAAATCTTGGAGGCAGGGACAGGAGGAAGTAACCAGTTGGCAGGAGATGCGCTATATATATTTTTGGAATTGAAGGGGCCAGATGGGAGTGTAAAGGGAGATAAGGTTATATATGTAAATGGCAGAGGAGTGGGTTGGGGCTTTGGAAGTGACTGTGAGAAGCTAGAATTGGACTCAGAAGAGGGAGGGGAGCCAGTATAGGGCCTGTAAGAGAGGAGAGGGGGACATAGTACATTTGGAGAAAAATATGAGCCAAGCAGCAGCATTGAGTATAGATTGGAGTGGAGAGAGGTGTTTGTCAGGGACGACAGATATTGTGGGAGGAGATTACAGTAGTCCAGTCTGGAGATGACCACTGAGTGGATGAGGATTTCAGTAGCATTATGGGTGAGAAAGGTTCTGATCCTGTAAATATTTTTTAGATGGAAATAGCAGGACTTTGAAAGGTGCTGAATGTGTGGTTATAAGAAGAATGAGGAATTTAGGATAAGTCATCGTAGTTGAGGGCTAGAGTAGATAGTTTTACCATCAATAGATAAATTGTGGTAGGTGAGGTTATGCATGAGGATGAGAAGATGGTCAGCCCAGTCTTAAACAGGTTAAGTTTATAAAGCACTGGGACATCCAAGAAGAAATAGAAGAGAGACAGTTGGAGACACAAGTGAGGAGAGAGGGAGGGAAATCAAGGGAGGAAAGGTAGATTGAGTATAATCATCATAGTGTTGATATTGAAAGTCAAATGTGTGAATGAGCTCACCTAAAGAGGTCATATAGAGAGAGAAAGGGAGAGGTCCAAGAACAGAGCCTTGGGGGATACTTACTGTTAGTGGAAGTGTGGGGAAGGTAGAGAAGGAGCAGTCAGAGAAGTAAGAGGATAGCCAGGAGAGGGCAGTATAACACAGACCAATGGAGGAAAGAATTTGCAGGAGGAGAGGGTGGTCAACAGTTTCCAAAGCAGCAAAGAGGTAAAGAAGAATAAGTAGAGAATAGTGGCCTTAGATTTTGGCAGCATATATGTCATTGCAAATTATCATGAGGGCAGCTTCAGTGGAGTGGAGAGGATGGAAGCCAGAGTGAAATGGGTCAAACAGGGAGTGGGAGGAAAGAAAAGCAGTAAGGCAGCTGTGGACAATATGCTCGAGGGGTTTGGAGGCAAAAGGAATGAGATGGGTCAGTAGTTGGATAGAGTATTAGGATCAAGTGTAGGTTTTTTAAGAATGGGGAGACAAGGGGATGCTTGAAAGCAGAAGGGACAGTGCCTGATGAGAGGGAGAGATTGAGTAGATGGGCAAGATGGGAACAGGCTGAGGGGAGAGGTAGTGGAGGAAGTGCGGATAGGGTCTTGTGAGGAGGTGGTTGGTGGGGAGTACCTGATGAGGTCTACTAATTCATCTCCAGATATAGGGGAAAATTATATGAGTTGGTGAAATGGTTGGGGAGGGCTGGTCAGAGAAATGTGGGAGCAGGTTATTGATGGTTTATTGGAATGTGGTGTCATGATGTGTGGAGTAAATTTTTTATGTGAAGTAGGTAGCAAAGTCAAGGACAGAAAGTGAGGTAGGGAGTCAGGGTGGGGGTGGCAAGAGAAGGGAGTAGATGGTGGCAAAGAGTTGCCAGGGGTTTGAAGATTGGGAGGAGATGAGGTTCTTGAAGAATGCCTGTTTAGAGATAGAAAGGGCAGCACTGTAAGATGAGAACATACATTTGAAATGGAGGAAGTCCCCTTTAGAGCAGGATTTCCTCCACTGACGCTCAGCGTTATGTGAACATTTTTGAGGATATCCAGTGAATTTGGAATCCCAGGGTTGAGGTGCTGATCTGCGAGGGTGAATAGTGGTTGCTGCTAGAGCAACAGAGTCAAGAACAGAAGTAAGGGAGGCATTATATGGGGAAGTGGCTTGTCCAGGAGAGTGAGATAATAGGAGAGAGAAGTGAGTCAAGCAGGGAGGAAAATGAAACGGTGTAGATGGCACCAAATGTTATGCTTAGGGATGGTAGCCTGGGGAGGTAGAGATGGAGAAGCAGAGAGGGATAAGTTAAAAGAGAGCAGGTGATGGTCAGAGAGAGGAAATGGGGAGTTAGAGAAGTCAGAAATATTACAACAGTAAAAGTGAAGACCAGATCAAGAGTTCCCACTCACATGGGAGGTTGGAGTGGCCAAGGAATGATGTGAGGATAAGTAGCTACTCAAAGGTGAACAGGTTGGGACAAGCTTATAGCATGGACATCAAATGTAGAGAATGTAAGGGAAGGTTCTGGTGGTATGAGTTGTTAGGAGTAACCAGAGGACAGAAACAACCCAACACCACAACCACATTGTTACAGGGATTTTCCTCATATCCATTTTAGAGATATGCAATTATAAAATATTATATATTTATTAGACATAGAATTAAGTTATCAGGGGAAAACTGGTTAAACAGGTCTCATGTACACATATTCAGGCCTGGTCTAATTTGCATTTTAACAAGCATGGCTAGTTCACACACACCTCACATGGCCTTAAGTGAAACAATAGTCTTCCTCTGGAAGACCCGCCCATAATTGGGACACAGGTAGAGAATACCATCTGAACCACTAGCTCACAATCTCACTTCCACTCACAAAGGATGCAGCTAGACACAGAGCTAATAGTCTCTTCCATAGACACCACACACTTTCTCAGAATCTAGCTGGCGCCCAGACTAGAAGGATGGGTCTCCACACAGCAGGAAGATATCTGGATGCTAAGTATCAATCCCTCCATACTAATGGCTAAGGGGTCTATTCATGAAGAAGTGCGGTAAAGAATAGCTACTTATCACTATAGATCGCATCAGTTCGATGTGATCTATAGCTTGGTTAAGCAGCTATTCATGTACCGTTACGTTTTCAGCTATGCAATTCGATAAGAAGGCCCCACCACGATCCTGTAAAGAACTGCAGTTCACTGAGATATCATGATGGGCAGGGGGTGGGGTCATATATGTTAGCGGGGGCTGACGGGGGTGTCTGCTACCTGCGGGAATCACAGGTATAGCGTCTAGATAAATTCAACCTGATCAGGCTGAGCACTCCACTTCAGCAGGACTATGCGGATCTTAAACCCCCCCCCCCCCTGGATTCATCTGCACCTCCCGCACTGGACACTGTTGGCCTGCTGCTGCTCTCCCCTCAGACCCCTTTGCACTGGGTGCTGCTGCTGCGGTTCAGCAGCAGGTAGCCAGAGCGGGGCAGGGCAAAGCGAGGGTCACAGGGGCAGCAGGGACTGTAAGGAGGAGGTGATCCAGCATATGCATATGTCAGGTCACCTACCTAACTATAGTGGCAGCAGGGGGTATGCGAATGTATAATGTACTCCAGTAAGTACAAAGATGTCAAAGACATACAATTTGAGGTCCGGGGCTGTTGAGACAAAGCAATGGGTTAACAAGATCTATCAGATCCTTGTTACCCACTGCATAAAAGGCAGTGCATTATACAGATACTAAGGGGGCAGCATGTGATTGGTCTGCGACATTGAAGACGGCGGAAAAGCCAGGGAGTAGGTGGGGAGACAACAGTCTTTTCTCTTTCTGCTTTTCTCCACACACCATCCTCCGTACGCCATCCTGAGATGGTGAAGGCTATGTGAGAAGCGAAACGGAAAGTTAAGCTTTCCGTGCTTCTATGAATTGCTCTCCCCATACTACAGTATGGGGAAGCAATATCTACCCCGATCAGGTGCACCGTTGGAGAAATCTGAGATTTCTCCATGGTAACCCCTTCTATGAATAGGAGAAAGCAATGAAAAGTCCTGTTATCACTGATAAATGGCTTTTCACTGCTACAGTACATGAATAGACCCCTAAGTATCAATTGATAATGGCATAAAATAGCTAAATATGTGTTTGTGATAGATTGGGAATATTAGATTAACCTGTGGCTGGTTTGTGATAGTAAATCTTGCTAATCATGGATGTCACCATGCATTTACTGTGGTCATGTGTTTGTAGCAATGGCATGCTGGGATGTGTAGTTCCACAACAGATGGAGGGCTGCTTGTTGCCCACCCCCGCCTTGTAGGCATGTGATTGGGAATTGCTGATTACATTATGTTAAGACTGTGATATAGCATAGCCAGCATACAATATGTTCTGTTTATTGAGGTACTGTTTTGGTGTTCAACTGGAGATATATTTGAATAAGATGGATTGGAATGTGAAATATAATTAGATGGATGGAAATGTGAATTGTATACGTTTCAATGGAATAGTGAAAACATAAATGGATAAGAATGGGTATCCGGGCTATAGATCTACACTAAAAAGGTCTACAGTCAATAGGTCTAACACTAATGGTAGACCTGCATTAGTTCGACAGGTTCGAAAAGTCGACATGTAAAAGGTAGACAGTTCAACAGGTCGACAGGGTTAAAAGGTCAACAGGGTCAAAAGGTTGATATGACAATGTTTGACACACATATGGTAGACACAAGTTTTTTTGTTTTTTTTCAACTTTTTAATACATTATCATCCACGTGGACTACGATTGGGAATAGTAACCTGTGCCGAGCGCAGCGGTAGCAGAGCGATGCACCTTGCCCGAAGCATGGCGAGGCATGTGAGGGGACACAGTACTCTATTTGGGCTTGTTTGTGGCAGAAAAGTGACAAAATACCCCCCAAAAAAGAAAAATGTGTGTCTACCTTTTTGTGTCGACCATTTTCATGTCGACCTTTTGACCCTGTTGACCTTTTGACCCTGTCGGACATTCCTACTGGCTACTTATTCTATTTCAACCTTTTGACCCTGTCGACCTAATGCGTGTCTACCATTAGTAGTAGACCTATTGACTATAGATCTTTTTAGTTTAGATTTAATAATCTACACCCATAAGAATGTGAATTATGTCTGAATAGGTTAGTATGATGGAGGATGTGTTTGTTTCAATGGTACAGACTGAGATTGGGAATTACTGGCTACATTATTAATCAGCACATATATATTTTACACTGTTTCTGTAGTTTATACATTATCATGATGGCTGCTGTTATGTGTTTTCTCAGACCCTTTTTAAGTCATGTGCTTATTATGACATAGCAAAGAATGTCATGTGCCTGTATCTTGGAGACATAGGATTGTGGAATTATTACAGTATTGTGAAGATTGTATGGCATAGGATGTTATCATAGCTACAGTATAATCATAGGCTGAAATCAGTGTTTTGGGTAATGGGTTTAGGTGTAGTTATGGAGTTCATTTGTTGTAAATGTGACTGAAGACAAGAGACCATGTGGTCTGTGGCTTGAGCACATGGCTGCCGCTCCTCCATCCTCCCTCACAATGGCTATTTCCCCTCTGGGCATAACTCTCTCTCTCTCATTCTCCCTCTCTAAATAAATATCTCTGTATTTCTCGTTATCTCTTTTACATCTTACATTGTATTTGACCAATGCTGTTTAATGATATATGTGAATAATTATTGAAGATAAATTGTAATGAAAATACATTCTTATGTTTTACTTTCTATATGCCTGACATGCATACTTTCTTGAATTGAATAGTCCCAATTATTTAAAAATTATATTTCTATGTGCAACCTTTGTGAGTACATTATTAAAAGGTATATAATTAGTAATTCATTATTATAAATCACTACATGGTAAAAATAGAGCATTTGCGTTGAAAATATGAGATTAATATAATACACAGAAATGGACAGGAACAAGAAGACTATCCTTTTCACATATTGACCACTGAGCTGGGGGGATGTGACATTACCAGAGGAGAGAGCAGTGGGAGAAGTGGTGTCATAGGGGAAACCCAGGTTTCTGTAATGGCTAGAAGATTTGGGGGGTTGGAGATGTAAAGGTCATTGGTGGGGACCAATTTGCTGTAGAAGATCTGGCATTCCAGAGGGCACAGGAGAGAGGGAGTGAGTTTGTGGGAGAGATGTGAATAAAATGATCAGGTTTGCTGTAACGCTGCGGTGAGATTAATTAAGAGTACCATGATGATGAGAGAGTAGTGATGGTGCGGGTGCTTTGGTTAGGAAGGGAAAATGAAGGAGGTGGGCAAGAAGGGAGTTCAGTGTGAGGTGGATGGAGGTGAAGGGAGATGACAGGGAGAGGAGGGAGGGAGCAGGGCTGAGTGGTGGGGTAGTAGGACCATGGTGGGGCAGAGGTGAATGAAAGTGTAGTAACAGGAGAGGAGGTGTAGGGAAGTGGAGTAACAGAAGAGGAGTGGAAGTGAAGTAAAGGGGTGGAAGGGAGACATAGGAGGTAAAGGAGACTAGGTGGAGGATCAATATGGGAAAAGGGGGCAAGAGTCAAGATTAGGTAGACACTGAGTGATGGGAGGAGTTGAAGAAAGCCAGGACATAGTGTGAAGTAGTTAATAGGGGGAGGAAAACTGGAGATGGAGGCTGTAAGAGAAACAGCAGTAGATTTGTAGAAATGCAGGTAAAAGTTCAGTGTTGGTAACAGTGGGGATGATTCATTATGGATGACTTAAGCGATCCTATGTGCAGTTTCCCGATGGGGAAATTGCACACGTGCAGTTCCCGTTTTCTGCATGTGCAGAACGAGTCCTGCAGTCACGGCTCAGATATGCAAACTTCTCTGCCTTATTGAAAGGCAGAGGCGTTTGCAGGGAAGGAAGAGGGCGCGGAGTCGGGGAAGGGGGGGGGGTGTAGTAAACGGCCGGGTTTACGGAAAACAGGGGCCTGTTCAGACAGGACTTTCACAAAAGTGAATGAACAAATAACAGCATTGCCAGTGAAATGGAATGTTTTTGCAATTTCCAAAACAGTGCTGAGTATCTAGGTTAAAGAACTGGGAGGTGAATTGTTTTTTAAAAGTAGTCCTTCCATTTTCTGAATCCTTCTGTTTACCTTCAGTTTAACGCCAGCATAATGCTGAATATATGTTTACATTTTATCACTCTGATAAATATGCACACTTAGATATAATATGCACACAGCATATCTGAACACAGCCTATACAATGATACTTAAATACAGATACACTGCATGTGTTCCAATAATTGGAATCTACCCACCCAATTCCCTACAATGGACAGTAATAAAAGTAGCTTACATAAACAACAATGGCATTCCAGGATACATTGTATCATTAAGAATTAAAATAAGTTCATCCCTTCACATAGACGAGAGTAGATTTGGCAATTAACTTGGAAGGTACTTTGGGGTATATTCAATTGAAGTCGAAAGCTGCCGTCTGTCGAAAAGACTGCAGTTTTTGACTTTTTAAGTTGAATCGTGATTCGGCCTATTCAATATATCCCTAAAATATTTCGACAAGTCGATGAATTCGATCTGCTGCCGAGCTGCCCGATGGCGGGGCGCGCATCGTTCATCGCTGGTGCCTCCACACTCAAAGATATGAATGGTATCTCGTTCAATAATGAACGAGATCGTTCATATCTTTGAGGAATATCGGCCAGTGTGTAGGGCCTATAAGAAAGAGGGGTCAGCTCAATCAAGATAAGCTGAAGATATGTCTAATAATCAGGTGTAATGCAGAAGTAACTGTATGTTTAAATTTTACCATACTTTGATAAATATGCACAGCTAGATTATGCACACAGCTTATCCGGCCACAGCTGATACAATGTATATAAAATACAACATAACATTCCAGATACTGTAGTTCCAATTTTTCTTATCATGCTCTGGATTCCTGGTTTCCTTCTAAACTTCAAAACACATAATAGGAGTTTAATTGGTTTCTGATTAAATGAATTGTGTTATACTAAAATGTTATTATAAACTCTATTGGGACCAAAATGTTCTTATAAGCTATATTGGAACAGAGACTTGTAAACATACAATACTGTGCACAAGTTTTAGGCAGGTGTGGCAAAAGTGCTGCAAAGTAAGAATGCTTTAAAAATAGGAGTGTTAATAGTTTATTTTTAACAAAAGTGATATTTAAGAGATATAAGTATTTGGCGTAACCACCCTTTGCCTTCAAAACAGTATCAATTCTTCTAGGTACACTTTCACAAAGATAGAGATTTTGTAGGATTATAGGGGGTAATTCAGAGCTGATCGTAGCAGCAAATTTGTTAGCAGATGGGCAAAACCATGTGCACTGCAGGGGGGCAGATGTAACATGCGCAGAGAGAGTTAGATTTTGGTGGGTTATATTTTTCTGTTCGGGGTAAATACTGGCTGCTTTATTTTTACACCGCAATTTAGTTTTCAGTTTGAACACACCCCACCCAAATCTAACTCTCTCTGCACATATTACGTCTGCCGCACCTGCAGTGCACATGGTTTTGCCCATCTGCTAACAAATTTGCTGCTACGATCAGGTCTGAATTAGGCCCATAGTCAGGTGTATGATTAACCAATCATACCAAACAGGTGATAATCATAATTTTTATTTGTAGGTTGAAGCACAGTCATTAATTAAAACAGAAACTGCTGTGTAGGAGGCTTAAAACTGGGTGAGGGACAGCCACAATCTGCTACAAACTCTGCTATAAACTCTGCTACAAAGGGGAGGTTGTGGAAGACAGTTTCATGTCACAGGTCATACACCATGGCATGACTGAGCACAGCGGCAAGACTCACGATAGTTAGACTGCATCAGCAAGGTCTCTCCCAGGCCCAAGATTTCAAAGCAGATGGGGGTTTCAAAATATGCTGTACAAGCAAATCTTTGAAGAATCACAAAAGATATGGGCAACGTTGAGGACCGTAGACACTGTGGTTGGCAAAGGAAACTTAGTGCATCTGATGAAAGACACATCATGCTTACTTAAAAAAATGGAAGTCCAGTAGTGCCATTAGCTCAGAACTGGCATTAACCAGTGGCACCCAGGTATACACATCTTCTGTTTGCAAAAGTCTGGCCAGAAGTCGTCTTCATAGAGAATTGTGTCCAAAAACCCATACCTTTGACGTGGAAACAAGGCCAAGCGACTCAACTATGCATAAAAACATAGGAACTGGGGTGCAAATGGCAGCAGGTGCTCTGTACTGCAGAGTCAGAATTTTAAATATCCGACTGTAACAGAAGGTAGTTTGTTCTCTGAAGGGCTGGAGAGCAGTACAATAATGAGTGTCTTCATGCAACAGTACAGCATGGTGGAGGTTACTTGCAAATTTGGGACTGCATTTCAGCAAATTGAGTTGGTCATTTGGTAATAGTGTTCTCAATTCTGAGAAATATAAGCAGGTACTTATCCCTCATGTAATACCATAAGGGATGCGTCTGGCTCCAAATGTATTCTGCAGCAAAATAACGACCCTAAACATACAGCTAATGTCATTAAGAATTATCTTTAGCGTAACAAAGAACAAGGACTCCTGGAAGTGATGAAATGGCCCTCACAGAGTCCTGATCTCAACATCATTGAGTCATATCTGGGATTACATAAAGAGCCATAAGGATTTGAGTAAGCGTACATCCACAGAAGATCTGTGGTTCATTCTCCAAGATGTTTGGAACAATCTTCCTACCGAGTTCCTTCAAAAACTGTGTGCAAGTGTACCTAGAAGAATTGATGCTGTTTTGAAGTAAAATAGTGGTTACACCAATTATTGATTTGATTTAGAGTTCTGTTCTGTTCATTCACTTTACATTTTGTTAATTTATAAAAATAAACTATTGACACTTCTATTTTTGAAAGCATTCTTACTTTGCAGCATTGTTTCCATACCTGCCTAAAACTTTTGCTCAGAACTGTATATGTAAACATTGTAGTTGGGAGCAAAGTCAAAAAAAGAGTATGGTAATTGCACATTGGTAAAACATGTTGCCCTGCAGGTGGGGTAGAAAAATATGTGCTGAAAAAGAGATATGAGGGGTGTGTCCTAACTCAAATCTGAATTGAAGTGTAAGAATAAAGCTGTGCAGCATTTGTGGGTTACATGCAAAAGCAGCCAGTATTTACCCTGCACGCAAAAATAAGAAGTAAATGTACTTGCAGTTCCAGATACAAAGTTTCTTTATCGTTTTCTCCCAACTCAAAAATCATGTCCTGTCTGTAAATCACTGATATGTTGCTTCTACAGTATATAAAGTAACTACGAATAAAATTGCAATATTCAATCAATTAAACGTGCATTTTGCAGGTTCTGCTAATTTTATGAAACCAGAGAGAAAGGCCATGGCACAGCTAGAGAAGACAAGGGGGGGTCACATGCCTTGAGTGACAGCAGGAAGGGGGCGCCAGGGGGTAGTGTGATTGATCAGTACCACGCTGGAGGGGCATGAATGAATAATATTTCTGATGCCATCTGACCCAGTCGCAAACAACACATTTGAGCATACATTTGTGTGACCTAAAGTGTTATATAAAAACATAACAAACAACATTTACGTTTGTAGTCAGGGAGGATCAACAGAAGAGGAGTCCTGTGTGCAGCCTTCTAGTCTGGACCCCCTCCTCTGTAGCTAGCAGCTGGGCAGCAAAATAGAGTCTGAGCGCTGCTGCACCATTTTCCCAGTGATCTGTGCAGAGGTGCAGCCGCCGATGGGGGACTCCAGAGAAGTTAATGCTGATAAAATGGGTGTAGGGTGTGCGGTGTGGGCCCATAAGCACCGCACACCTTGCCCCATTTATAGATAAGTCACAGTTTTTAGTTATTTTACTCTTTATTCTGAAATCTTAATAATAGATTTGTAAGTAGTTTGCCAAAAATAAATTATACTTTTAAATAATGTTTCCACTCTTCATGTGCAAAAAAAATAAAAGTCACGCTTATGAAAAGATGGTGAGTATTTAAGTGACAGCGAAGATATGAAAACAACAAAATGGTTAAATCTTTTGGCATTCATTTTCATTTGTTTCATCTAAAAAGAGAACACATTTTAAAGCAGAACCATGTACAAATGCCTTCCATAATTTTGTTTATCTCTTGGTTCTTGGCATGTACAGTTCTGTATTCACAAAAAGCCTTTCAAACGCACCTTTTTTAAAAAAAAAGGTGTTACGCTAAGCTTTCCAAAATGAGACGATAATTACCATCACATAGATTTCAGGAAATCTCAGTAGGGATGCATTTGAGTGCATTTATCGCTTTCTTTCATGCTGACTTTACAGTAACATAAAACTACCTTGAGTATAGAATGTAATGTTTTAAATCTACCATGTTACACTTAAAGAAATTAAAAAACCTTCTTGATTGTTTCTAACCTTAACAATGTGTTGAATACCAGAACACAGGTCTGTTATTTTTAATTAAAAAGAAACAAAAGAGTGTAATTAAAGAGCAATTCTAATTTTCATTTAAAACAGCAAATGAGCAGCAATGCCCCCCAGACATTATACACAGGTTATCATTAAAAGTACTAATTGTATATGCAGCTTTCTCACATAGTCAGTCTTTTCACACTACTCAACAAGAACTATTCAAGTAGCAAGGAAAGTGTGCTTTCCTTCCAACCTTTCAGCTTGAATAGTTCTTGTTAAGCATTGTGAAAAAACAACAAATATATATATATATATATATATATATATATATATGTTATATATATATATATATATATATATATATAATATTTATGTAATAGAAAATGCCTTTAATGTGCGTTAATTCACTAATAAGCAGCACCTCAGAATTAACCTTCTGTTAGTAAGGGTGCAACAATAACACATACAACAGAAATATCAGAGGGCTCTTTAGACATAGGATTCTACCACTTAAAATTATTTTGCCCTATATTGGGTTTCCAATAATACCGTTAAAAGTTTAACATACATTTATTCACAATTAAAACATTACACTTGTAAACGTGAATCCACATTGAAATATATAAAATAAGTTTCAATGTTAGATTCTTAGAGGATATATTTCCGCAGTTGTAGGCTTTTTTTCTGTGTGGATGTGGACTTTGATTTGCAACCCTTTGCTTTGTGGCATGGCACACTATCCTGCTATAAGTGGCCACTAAAAGAGTAGACTGTGGTCATAAAGCCTTGCACATGGTCAGCAAATATACTCAGGTACACTGTGGTAACACCAAATTAAGCAATGCTCAATTGGCGTTAAGAGAATTGCTGTGTTCCAAGAAATATTCCCTACATCATTACACAACCGTATGAATCATTGCATTTATGTTAATTGCAATGTCTGACCTTACCATCTGCATGTCACAGCGAAAATGAAGATTTAACAGACCAGTTAATGTTTTTCCAGTTTTCGGCTGTCCAATTTGGTGAGCCTGTGCCCACTGTATCTTCAGTTTCCAGTTGTCATATGACAATACTAGTACATGGTATTGTCTTCTACTGTACAGCTGTGAATGACCCTCTTCAAGGTTTAACATGTAGCGCTTTCAGAGATTCTCTTGTGCATACCACTTTTGTAAAACAGTGATTATACCCCCAGAGCCACACTTTCTCTGCCTCCTTACTCATTGTTCTGGTTCTACTGTTGGTTGCTTTAGTATTTATGTAATTCTGCTGCATCAGCACTCAGTATCACATACAAATTATTATGAATTTATTTAAAAAAAGGGAATTCTGAAAAGCAACAAACTTGGAAACAGATAAGCAGAGTTACTGCTGCAGCCAACAAAGGGGTTTAATAAAAAAAAAAACATCTCTGAAGGGCATGGTGGTTGATGTATCAAGCAGAGAAAAGAGTGGAGAAGTGGACCAGTGGAGAAGTTGCCCATAGCAACCAATCATCATCTACCTATAATTTTATACAATGTACTTGATAAATGGCATCTCAATGATTATTGGTTGTTATGGGGAACTTCTCCACTTGTCTACTTCTACATTCTTGTCACTGCTTGATTCATCAACCCCATGGTTTGAAAATTTAACAAATATGCACCCTTTTTACATAGCTCCTGCAATAAAATCCTAATCTTCTTCAATACTGTATATCACTCACCTTACCTACATAAATAGCCATAAGCATACATTAACAATCTCCGTTAAAATTTTGGCTAATAAATTTGTTATAAAAGACCACTACCAATCCAAATCACACATTGTACAGAAAATCTACATTGTTTCAAAGAAAACACTGGGATGGTTCATCATTGTTAAGGGGGTATTGCCTCTTCTATCTGCTCATACAATACCAAACCATATAACATACAGTAGCTAACCTAGGTCCGGACAATGCTCTTCCAAGCTGGCAAGAAGCCATTGAGTCCTATCTGGCTCAGGTTGGATTCCGTGGGCTATCTGTTGAGGACATACAGAGGTTGGAGTAACTGTTTACACTAGGGGAGCTAGATGAGGATATAAATGTCAATATTTCACTTATAGAGTTCTACAAGGTTCCGCATAAGAATATATAAAGAGTACTGGATTCTATAGTCCTCCTTAAGACAAAAAGTTGAAGTCTGTATTCTTCTTATGCCAGATACCTGATGTAGCAGTATTCACTTCAACTGGTTCATTTCTATATAGACCTCTTTGCGTTTAAATTGTGATCCTTCAGAAAACACATTGGGGGTCATTCCGAGTTGTTCGCTCGCAAGCGGATTTAAGCAGATTTGCTCATGCTAAGCCGCCGCCTACTGGGAGTGAATCTTAGCATCTTAAAATTGCGAACGATGTATTCGCAATATTGCGATTACACACCTCGTAGCAGTTTCTGAGTAGCTCCAGACTTACTCGGCATCTGCGATCATTTCAGTGCTTGTCGTTCCTGGTTTGACGTCACAAACATACCCAGCGTTCGCCCAGACACTCCCCCGTTTCTCCGGCCACTCCTGCGTTTTTTCCGGAAACGGTAGCGTTTTTTCCCACACGCCCATAAAACGGCCTGTTTCCGCCCAGTAACACCCATTTCCTGTCAATCACATTATTATCGCCTGAGCGAAGAAAAAGCCGTGAGTAAAAATCCAAACTTCATAGCAAATTTACTTGGCGCAGTCGCAGTGCGGACATTGCGCATGCGCATTAAGCGGAAAATCGCTGCGATGCGAAGATTTTTACCGAGCGAACAACTCGGAATGAGGGCCATTATTTTAAAGAGTACTTACAGTATTAAAACCTCATCTACTCATAGTGATCTACTAAAGGATGCTACTGTGGAAGTGCAACAGGATTTGTGGAATATTTGTGCATCTGGCACTAATGAGGATCTTAATGATGAGGATGTTGTTTGTGTAAGTCAGCCACCAGTTGCAGCAGTTCTTACTCATGATAAAAAGAAGGCAATTGTCATGCCTGGGCATAAAAGAAAAAAAAATCTACTTCTTATGTATTATTTTTACCCAAACCCTGACAGTTGTCAAGCCATCTGTACCATTTGTGAAGCCACAGTAAAAAGACTTAGGGATGTTAGCCATCTAGGAATCTTCTCCCTGTTATGTAATTTGGAGGGAGTTCATGCAACATATTTGGGGGGGGGGAAATGGTAATATAATAGCAAGCAGTCCAGCATCATCTAGCTCCCAACACATGCAATCTTCACCACCAACACCTTCATCATCAATATCCTCATTAAATGTTGGAAGTAGTTCTGCAAACAGTTTGTAAAGGCTAACTGACTCCTCCCCTATCCAGAATACCCCAGAAGTATGCCTGCATGCTAGGGCTGTTGCTGTGGGTGAATCTTCATCACAGAAAGGGACAAAGAAGACTAGTAGTTACAAAGAACAATTGACTGTAAAACAATTTTTTGCAACAGGAAGCAAGTATGAAAGCTGCCATCCACTTGCAAAACAGATCACTGAAACCATGACAGCTATGCTAGTATTAGATCTGCATCCAATATCTGCAATCAAGGCATATGGTTTTAGACAGTTAATTGAGGTCACTTCCTCCTACCTCCATAATGTATCTCTCTGCCCCCCCCCCCCCCCTCATAGCTATCTCATCAGCCCCTGAGCCATCCACTCTACACATCTCTCATCCAGGGCTAGTTGTAGACCTTGTGGCGCCCAGGGCGAAAGTTTCCTGTGGCGCCCCCCCCCCCCCCTTTCAGGTAAAATACAGTTGGTGCACACCGAGGGCGCGTGCCCCAAAACAGGGGCGTGGCTTCTTCATAGGGAGGGGGCATGGCTTCTTCATAGAGAAGGGGCGTGGCTTCTTCATAGGGAAGGGGCATTCCCATAGTTACTTGTGCCCCGCTGTAGCTGTGCCCCCAGTAGTTGTGCCCCAAGTAGCTGTATCCCCAGCAGCTGTGCCCCCAGTTAATTTTCCCCCAGTACCTGTTCCCCCTGTAGTAGTGCCCCCTGTAGTTGTGCCCATTCTAGCTGTGCCCCCAGTAGCAGTGCCCCCATTTGATTTGCACCCTGTAGCAGTGCACCCAGTATGTGCCCCCTGTAGTTGTGCCCCCCAGTAGCTGTGCCCCCAGTAATTGTGCCCCCAGCAGCTGTGCCCCTAGTTAATTTGCCCCCAGTAGCTATTCCCCCGTAGCAGTGCCCCCTTGTAGCATTGCCCCCTGTAGCAGTGCCCCCTGTAGCAGTGCCCCCTTGTAGCTGTTCCCCCAGTAGCTGTGCCCCTTGTAGCTGTGCTCCGTGTAGTAGTGCCCCCAGTAGTAGTGCCCCCAGTATGTGCCCCCTGTAGTAGGGCCGCTTTGAAACCCTAAAAAAAAAAAAAAAATACAATACTTACCAGCCTCGCTCCTGCTTCCGGACTGCTGCTGCTGTCTCCGGGTGCCGGCTCCTCTCTATGGGAGAGATGTCATGACGTCTCTCCCATAGCAGCGCCGCACTGACACTAGTGGTCAATTTTTACCTCTAGCGCCAGTCAGCGATGCCGGCTGCAGCGGGCGCACACAACGCTTGCTGCAGCCGGAGGCCCGGTGAGCAGGGAGGGAGAGAGGATTAGTAGCAGCTCTTGCCACGGCAGCGGCGGCACCCTCATGTTAGCAGCGCCCTGGGCAAAAAGCCTGCTTGCCCGCGGCAACAGCCGCTACTGCTCTCATTCATGCTCTGTATCACTCACTGCACCTGCATACTTCACTGCTGAATGACCCACACATCTCTCTTCCATAGCTCTTTATTGCCCTCTCCATAGCACTCTTAAATGGGCAATTATCGGCCGACTATGCATGTGCTGCGAACACGAAAGAAAGAATCTATGATTCTTCCAAAAGCAAATGCATCAAAATTATTACAAGCTTTATCGCTATCTGTATTACCAAAACAAAGGAGTAACAGGGAGTGACTGAGGTGTGTCCTAATCAGCATTGCAAAAGTGGGCGTTCACATGGGTGCACGTGGCTCTAATGTGGGCATGCATACATTAGCACCTGCTATTTCAGGTGCAGAAGTATGGGATGAGAGGAGAGAATTGCAATGCATTTTCTGAGTAACTCCTGGCATTCCGCAAGCTGATCTTATTGTTCCATAATGCATAATGTCACTGAAATCATCGATGTTGGAGAAAGACTGCACATCCATTAATGTAGGTAATTAGCCTTTCAACAGCTAATGTGAAACCAGCTGCAAACACGTCCTCCATTTTCTCTAAATTTGCAAGGTCAATCCCCTGATTTACCATCAACTCCTCCAGTAATTCCACAGAGTCCGTGTATTCTGCCATAGTGACTGTGAATATGATGCCCCAGAAAGCCTTTATACGCATAATGTGTGTGCATGCATACACACAAGGTCTTTTTGGGGCCACCGCTATATAAACGTTAATCAGAGGCATTCCAAACCCTTTGTCATTGTTACATTGTGTTCTGGTATGTAGAAAGCGACTTCAGTAATGTGCATAGAGGAAGTATTTTAATAAATAATGATTGGTGGACAGTTACACTGTCAGCCATTTTAATGAAGGCAGTCAATCATAACCCAACAAATCCTATAAATATTATTAAAAAACAGAAAGACACCATTGCCATCATGAGAGCTGCAGCATTCACAACCCATGAGTTGTGGATACTCACCACAGTCATGGACAGATGGTTAGGCTATCACATGGCCTATGTTCCCAACACAACTAAGTTGGCCGCATACACGGAGGTCTGTACGCGCCTCCGCATGTGGCTTAATATATGCTGCAGTATAGTCCAGATGGAGCGCCGCTGGTCAGATCAAAGATGTAGCAGTCGGACATGTTAGTAAGATTGCTGCATACTATCATACATTTTGTTATATGTTTGTTTAGTGTTGTGTATGAGTTTGGAGTTGCTATTTTTGTTGCTGTTATCTGGTTTGTTTGTGTGTAATTATAGCCTTCCATGTTCAGGTGCCATTTTGTGTGGGATATGTAACTCTGTTCAGTACTTACAATTAAATTAAAGCAGTCCTGTAGGGAGCTATCACACTATTTTTTCATTTATTTTTTTTATGTAAATTTAAATTTTTCCATGTAAATTAATAGTAGGTTTGCAATTATTTTCTTAAGGTAATGCTAGAATACAACAGAGATGCCAAATTCGAAAGTGCCCATGACAGCTTCCTCCCTCATCCCTCTCCACCCCCCATCCAACCCCTCACCCCCTCCCTCTTTTTTTTAAATAGCTCCACCCCCAGATCTGGGGGGGTTGAATCTATTTATCCAGAAAAATAGTACTGTCTATCACTGCCACTCCATAGGTATCTCATTGCCACCTCCATACTGCAGCTCTCTCACTGATCCCTACATCAAATACAAAACAAACACATTAGCCATGACAAGAAAAAAAACTAACACAGTGCCCCCTTTAGGAAAAATATACACACTTTGGCACCAATGGAAAAAAAAAATAAAGACAATTTCCCTAATAGAAAAAAACTAAACAAATATATTCTCCTCAAAAGGGATACAAACACACACATTGGCCCCACATGAAAAAACCCCACACACATTCATCCCCACATTACACATTGGACCCGGTAGGGACAAAAACAAACACAATGGCTCCAATAAGAAAAATAACAAATACTTTAACCCCAATAGGAAAAAAACTAACACATTGGCCTCAATAGAAAAAGAGGAGAGGGAAGTCATGGAGACATTCACACTGTTGACTAGAGGGAGTACAGACATCAAGAAATACTCACTCAGAGCAGAGCATACACAAAGGGAACCTGAAGACTGGTGACTGGCAGATATACGTTGTGAAGAAAAAGAATCACGGCAGGGGCAGAGGTGCTCAAACTGGAACTGAGCTCAGTGGGGAGAAGGAGCACAGCACAGGTCAAGTGGAATCACAGTGTCTTCCTCTTAATTTAGAGCATGGCTAGCTGTGGTTCTGTATGGAAGAGCTCTGTCATTTTCTGCTGTCTCGCCATCCTGGGGCTAAAGGTGTTGGGCACAATACTGTACATCACTGTGCCAATGCCTGCCCCCAACTCCCCATCAGAATTTACAGCTCCATCCATCCCTTCTGGAAGCAGCAAACTCAGAATGTTCAGTGGTAGATTCCCACACTCTCTGCATCCATCCGGGGGTAACTTTGTTTGCAGCACAGTGGGTGCAGGTACCGGTGGCCTCCACAATGGAGTGATGCCCTTGTGTGGCCACTTCGCCAGAACAGGCCTCAAACCAGCCTTGGTACCTTAGCTGGAGTTCAAGGCTTCATTGGAAATGTCAGTTGTAGGGAAGAGAGAACCAGTTGTTAGACAATGCATGAGCCTCTCATACAATTAGACTATTATACCTACAGTAAATGTGCGCTGAATTTGTCATGATAGCTATATTTTATTGTTTATACCTAAAAGTACAGTATATAAGGTAATAACAGTATTGTAGAGTGAGCACTAACAGTATGTATTTAAATACAGGAACGGGCAGACAGAACAAGATCAGAGTTAGTACATTTGTCAGTGTGAAACAATACGTGTCAAATCACAAGAAATTAAAGAGGATGGATAAGAAATAGAATTTTGCATGTGAGCCATGTTACAATCAGCATCTACAGACATACTGTACACCTACCAGGGGCCAGAAACACACAACAATGATCTGGTAGTTATTGAGTTACAGTAAGCAGCTTACATATGTAGGCCTGGAGGATAAAGGATTAATAATGAGATTCAGGTGCTGACTGATCATTAAGAGTAATTGATTGTTAATCCACCTGTCCAGTCCAATGTTTTTCTGGTTCAATGCTAATATAATCCACCTGCAAGATGTTGTTTGACCCTGTGGCTCACTGTATAAAATCTATGACATTAATGTGATGTGAGTACATTTCTTGGTTAAATTTAAAGCATTAATCAATCATCCTGTCCAGGATAAATAAATGTCATATCAGGGTGGCAAACAATGTTTATTTGTTCCAAAAGCCCATGTATACTGTAAGTTTTTAATTAAAAATATGATTGTGCTACCTACTGCACATCTAGAAATTTGGAGGAAGAATGTATTTTAAAATTGAAAGTAATAAAGCTCCAAAGTTTTGGTTAATTATTCCAGAAAATATTCTATAGGGAAAGGAAAGCTTCAAATAGGTAATGATGGATTGCAAGAAGCCATTTTCAAATGTCAGTATCTGTGTACAAAGATGAGATATACCACATACCTCCTAACATGACCCTCTCCTTGAGGGACAGGATCCTCTGCTCCTGGACTTCCCTAATAATTTATGATTGCCATCACCTGTGCTGAAACACTTTTCTTACCCATTAACCTGTTCAACACAGGGGTCGGCAATCATACATTAAGAGGAAAGTCCAGGAATAGAGCATTCTGTCCCTCCTGGAGAGGGTCATGTTGGGAGATAGGATACTGTACTAGTAGGAACTGACTAAATACAATTCCTTTCATGATGTATCTGTAAAATATGTGGAGTAACTCAAATATATTTACAAATACCTATGTTGAATTTTGTTTGTTTTCTTTAGTTGATGCATTAGCTTTCCAAGTTGACACACATCCTAAACTATGAAAAGATGCAGAATAAATTATAACTATACCAGATGTTGTCTTGGTACCGCTAGAGTTCACACAGCTACTGTACTTTTTATAATGTGTTAAAGATCTTGAAGTACAACCATGGAATGTAGTTATCTTTTTTGGTGGATCTAAAATAGCTAAAACCACATTGTTCTGAGTCAGTAAGTGAAGGACTTTACTTAAATAAGTTGATTTTCATAGAGTTAATGGAGGATTTTGTGTTAATCTCCTAAAAAGATTTTGAGGAACAATCGGGCAGATGTATTAACCTGGAGAAGGCATAATGAAGTGATAAAACAGTGATATGTGCAAGGTGATAAAGGCAGCAGCCAATCAGATCCTAACTGTTAATTTCCATATTGGAGATGATTGGCTGGTGCCTTTATCACCTTGCACATATCAATGGTTTATCACTTCCTTATGCCTTCTCCAGGTTAATACATCTGCCACAATGTCTTGTAAACTAGTTTGAGTTATAGTAGTAATATGGTTAACATGTTGTAGATTTACAGTATTTTGATTTCCTCATTCACTGATATTAGAAGCTGGAATAAACAGAATCAAGGATCATTCACACTCACTATGTTGTGGTAACCTCCATATTATTTCTGCTAGTTGCAGGACAATTTTGGATCCTGAAGCCTTTCAGTATTTTATTCTTTATTTTGAGGGCTCATAAGTGTAGACAAAGACAACCTTTATAATAAACATTACAAGTGAGCCATTTGTGCAGTCAGAATTAACTATAACAATAGTAAAAAATATGCATAGGTGGAACAGAAATTGTTACTGAACTTGGGGACTAGGGAAAGGGATAGCCAGGGTGCAAAGGAGAACAGGACTCTAGGAAAAGTATCATACTGAGCACTACAGAAATGTAGAAAAAAAATAAGAAAGATGGTGTCACAGGTGGCCGGCCTATTATCCAGATACGGCAATCTGAAAATAGCAACCAGTCTGGTTAATTCAGACACAGTAATTGCCACCACCAAACAGATTTTGGGAAATGGCGCTTCCCACAACATTGCTTTCTGTTTCGTTCACAGTATACACTTTAAAAATCAGTAGCATCTGCCTTGCAAAGCCTTAGATCTAAGAACACAGGAAATCAGAACTAAAAATTAGGATTTAGTTTCAAGAAAAACTTCAGAGCTTACAGTTACAAAACAGGATTACAAATAGTATATGATTATTTTAAAAGTACACACATTTTGCAGACAATGGCAAAAAATAAAAATTGGAATAAGTTTAGAAAACAATGTTGCATATATGAGGTCTAGTTTCCTGCCATGGAGGACATCACAGGACATGGGGGGTAATTCTGAGTTGATCGCAGCAGCAAGTTTGTTAGCAATTCGGCAAAACCATGTGCACTGCAGGGGAGGCATATATCACACGTGCAGAGAGAGATAGATTTGGGTGTGGTGTGTTCAATCTGCAATCTAAATTGCAGTGTAAAAATAAAGCAGCCAGTATTTACCCTGCACAGAAACAAAATAACCCACCCAAATCTAACTCTTTCTGCACATGTTATATCTGCCACACCTGCAGTGCACATGGTTTTGCCCAACTGCTAAAAAATGTCCTGCTGCGATCAACTTGGAATTACCCCCAAAGTGTAGGTTGGTGAACCCTTCAGTCAGATGTGGGTAATGGGGTCGACAGTAACTAGGTTACTAGGTTGACAGTTTTTATGTCGACCACTATTGGTCGATAGTGATTAGGTCGACATTTGGGATAGGTCGAAATGGCCATTAGGTCAACATGGAAAAGGTCGACATGGAAAAATGTTGACATGAGGTTTAAAAAAAAATGTGTTGTAACCGGGAACGCCAGTTAGTGCACCATATCCCCTCGCATGGCGAGCGAAAGGCACGGTTCCTTACTGCACTCTGCACATGTTACTATTCACAATTATCGTAGTCCACGTGGATCATAAAGTATGAAAAAGTAAAAAAATTAAAAAAGTGAAAAACTCATGTCGACCTTTTCATGTGTCGACATTTGTCACGTCAACCTAGTGACAATGTCAACCTAATGCATGTCGACCAATAGTGGTTGACCTAATGAGTGTCGATCTAAGTGATGTTGACCTAAAGACCAAATACCCTTCAGTCACAGCTGACTTCTACTCAAAAAAATGAACACATTCGGGTATATGCAATTCCGGGCGAATTGAGGCTTTTTTTTGCCCGTTTTTAAATTCGACACAATTCGACCGTCGAATCCCGGCCGGCGGGTGCCGGAATTCGACATATTCAATTAAAAACGGATTTGACAGTCCCGCTGTCGAAAAACGGACCAATTGACGGATAAGTGCGTCCTGGATTCGACTTTTCGGACAACACAAAAATGGTTAAAAAACCCTTTAATGGTGGGAACTTTGCGGTCAGCGGTGAGGTCACCTGCGGTCAGCGGCTGACTGCGGGTAACCTCACCGCTGACCCGCAAAGTTCCCACCATTGAAGATAATGGAGAGGCTGTGCGATGCGCTGTCTGACAGCTCAGACGCGCATAGCCAATCAGGAGAGTGCCACGACGTGGCGCTCCCTGATTGGCTGAAGGGACCCTCTGTGACAGGAGTCACGGGGGGTCTCAGCAGTCCGGGAAAGGGGTCCCATGTGTAAACATGGGACCCCTTTCAGTGCGTGGATCGGGTATGCTTTTTTGCTAAGTACGTGGAATACAAAAAAAGAACAGGACACACTGGATTTAGGTGAGTATAATTTTATTTTCAGGTACACCGTGGATTCTACTTGGAGAAGTGGACAGAGGTCGGCGTGTGAACATAGGTAAGTATGTGTGTGTCGGCATGTATGTAATAAAGTTTTATTTTCACGGTTTGCGTGTCCTGTTTTTATTTGGGTATTTTTTTTGCAGTAGAACTACAGGTACCAGCAGGCCCGTTTCCCCCCGCATGCTGGTACTTGTGGTTCTCCAAGTACCAGCTTGCGGGGGAGGCTTGCTGCGACTTGTAGTTCTGCTGCAAAAAACAATATTCTTTTATTTGTCACAAGGCTATCAGCCCCCCATCCGCAGCCCATGGATGGGGGGGACAGCCTCGGGCTTCACCCCTGGCCCTTGGGTGGCTGGAGGGGGGGACCCCTTGATTTAAGGGTTCCCCACTCCACTCCTCCAGGGTACCCCGGCCAGGGGTGACTAGTTGGGAATTTAATGCCACGGCCGCAGGGACCGATATAAAAGTGTCCCCCGGCTGTGGCATTATCTCTCCAGCTAGTGGAGCCCGGTGCTGGTGTTAAAAATACGGGGGACCCCTACGTCTTTTGTCCCCCATATTTTTTGCACCAGGACCGGACGCAGAGCCCGGTGCTGTTCTAAAAATACAGGGGATCCCCTGTCAAATTTCCCCCCGTATTTTTACAACCAGGACCGGCTCAAAGAGCCCGAGGCTGGTTATGCTTAGGAGGGGGTACCCCACGCATTTTTTTTCAGGATTTTAACCCATTCCCACCCCTTCCCACTGAAAACCATGCTCTCTCTATTAGTCAGTTAAAAAAATATATTTAAAAAAAATATATAAATAATACTTGTGTCTCCTAATAGACAAACCAAGTAGATAATCCCTTCTAATATAAATAGATATGCTATTAGCAATAAAAAAAACACAAAAAAACATGTTTTTAATTTTTTTTATTAGATTCCGCCAGCAAAGTGAGGTGGAATGAAATTGACGAAATTACTGTCGAAAAGCACTGTTGTCGAATCGACATTCTTCAATTGAATATACTTTTGTCGAAAAGCTGCATTTTTACCACTGCAGACATGTCGAATTTTAAAAATGTCGAATTGCAAAAAGTCGAATCTGAAACGTCCGTTTTTTTGTCGAAAGTACTGTATTGCATTGTTGAATCCAATTCAACATGTTTTTTTTTGTCAAAAATGCCCCGTTTTTCGACTTTTGCGGCAATTCGACCGCAATTGCATATACCCCATTGTGCCTAAGTATCTGAACTTCCTTTATATGTCTTTTGCTCTTAACCTGGGGTTTCCCTAACAGATAAGCAGGGGCTATAACGAATTACCCACGTAGATTGTCAGAAGTGTCCATGATGTATAACTAGCACAGCATATGGAAGGAAACACCCTAATCAGACCTTCCCCTTGGCTTCAAAAGACCTTGTTGTCTAGTTTTATTGTCTCTGGAGAGCACAATTGTAAAAGAAAGTGTCACCTACACTAGAATTCCTGCTGTGATGAGCAAACATACATTTCCTTTAAGAATTAAAATGTCCTCAGACTCAGTTCATACAGTTTTACATATGATGTTTTTGTGTTTTCCATACAAAATATACATTGATATAACATACAATTTGAATAATAACATGTTTTGGGATCAGATAACATTATGGATCATGGCACCATAGATGGAAACAGCACTGACATGAAAATTCTGACAAGGAAACGTAGGAACAAGTAGGGAACATCATCCCATTGCACAAGGGTCAAGTGGAGTTGACAGGATCAGGAAGCAAAGGTGATGGGGTGCCTTCATAAGAAAGTCAAGGGGCCCATACTTGGGTAAACATATGGGGATATTATTATTTTATTATTATCCTTTATTAATATGGCACCACAAGGGAATTACAGTGCCTAATTAGAGAGTACTTAAATAATAATTCATGACTTATAGTTCAAGACAATATAGGACAAGTACAGGGTAAATAAACATAGCTACAGCAGCAGACAACACTAACATCAGTATCAGGGTGGCAGAAAACCGCAGGGTTTTGTGCCATCAAAGAATATTTAAGTAAGAGAAAGATAACCATATGAAGGGTTAAGGGCCCTAGTTGTGAGAGCTTACATTCTAAAGAATTCAGTACTTTCTAATAATAAGTAATGTTTTCCATCATTGCTATATGCAAAACTTGCGATTTTAGGGCTGATAAGGATGGTGGAAGTTATGGTCTATGGGACAACTAGTAGGTCTATGGGTAACTTAGGAGAAAGATCCATGGATCTTTTGGCATTGGGGAGTCAAGTAGGTTTTTCAGGAGAGTATAAACAGATGTCCAAAAAGATGCAAGCATAGGACAGGTCCACTAGACTTGAGCAAGAGTACCCCAGAGGTCACAGTTTCTTCCAACAGGCTCTTATTTGAGATACTGTACACATAAAAGAAACAAGAAAAACACAATAGACAATGCAAACCACTCAACTGACAGCTGACAGTGCTCAATCACTTATTTATGGATGGGGAATATTGTAGAGTGATCATGGAGTAAACACCTAGAATATTCTGTTTCACTTTCCAGTATTTTCCGGTAGATTCCCATATGCATGAGTTAAGTTACCAATTAATTGAGAGTTTCCATTATCTGAAGAACTAGAGGCAATTTAACCCCAAAATACCCTAAATTAATTCATATATATTTGGCAACTGAAAAAAAATATTTATGTTGGGCTGTTTTATCATTATTAGTAGTATTTTTAGTAGTAGTAGTAGTAGTAGTAGTAGTAGTAGTAGTAGTAGTAGTAGTAGTAGTAATAGTAGTAGTAGTAGTAGTAGTAGTAGTAGTAGTAGTAGTAGTAACAGCAGCAGAAGTAGTAGTATTAGTATATATACTGTAGTAAACAAACATAGAACTTAAACAAAATAATGTAACCATGAAAACTAAGGGCATGGATGGCCCTGATCAGGAGAGAGTTTTTATTCTAAGTAGAAAAGGGTACAGCTGAGACAAGAGGAGTGAGTCTATTTCACAGTGAATACTAACAATGATGTGAGGGTGCATTAGTGTGACTAATAAAGGTGGTAGTAAGCAAAGCATTAATAAAAGAGATTAGGCTTTCAGAGACTGTTTAGAGGTTTGAAAGCTGTAGGTATGGCTTATCAGACATGGTAGGGGTTTCTTTAAGTTGGTTACAACATGGGAGAAAATTATAAAAGGTGGGAGTGAGAGGTGGTTACCAGAGATGAAGCAAGGCTTATGTCTGGTAGAACTATGTGAGTGAGAGAGCATATTGAGACGAGATTTGAGATCTATGAATAATTGGTTTGTTGGGCTGTTCTGTGGACTCCATGGTCTGCATTCTGAATCTGGATGAACAACTTTCTTCTGGAGATCACAATCTTGTCAGCATGTTTACATACTATGCTGAAATGAAACTTCATATTTCTGTGTTATACATGAACCTATATGGGGCACAAGTATACCATTTGTATTTGCTTTCTATTTTTGTTGAGCACCACAGCTGTGAATTATTTCACTTATACTATTTTAGGTCATGAAAGTCTTAAAACAGCAGTCAGCACAAATAGGAAATCCTTGACAAAGGGACTAAGATGAAAGACATTTTAGAAAGTGTAATCCTAACAGGTTGACACACTTTCCAGCATCTGTGGAGCTCACTTCTGTGTTCAACATTACATTCCACAGGAGGAGCAAAATGTTCAATGGGATGATAAATGGGAGTAAGTGTAACACACCCTGGGTTGGCAGGGTATGTCTAGGTGGTTGAGAGAGGTATCACAGGTGTTGGGTGGCTATGTGACTAACCTCTCCCCTCAAATGTTTTTCCCCGTACCTTGTCTCTGTGCTCAGAGAGGTAGGAAAGACTGATAAAAGTCAGAAGTGAGTCAGCAATTGCAACAGGAAGTCTGTTTTGTTAATCTGCAGTGTACTCTGCATTTGGGATGATTGGTTAATTAAAGAACGTTGCTTGAGTAGTAAATCACAAAAAGAACACTTTGACATACAAGGAAAACAGGAATATGCAATTTTTCTACAGTTCACACCACAAACTGTCATCCAATTTGCAAAAGACAAGTAATTAGAATCATGAAGAAGAAGAATTAGAATCAGGATGAGAAACAATTAGAATCACAAAATTAACATAAAATCATTGGAATCAGGGAAAATCAAATCAGACACTGCATTCCATTCTACAATTTGATCACAAGTAGAATAAAGACAATACGTTTCAGTAATTCTATATACTGACTCTCTAACTTTCCCTAGCCAAGGTATCTTCACAGGCAATGTATGTTGGAGCTCCTATTAAAGTTTGATGTGCCACAGCCTGTCAATGGAGGAAATAGGCACATAGTAATTAAGGGGATCCTTGGATAGGAAATGTCAATATAATTCAGTTCAGCAATGTCTCTTGCCAAAGGCACTTATGTCACGATAAGATTGTGATATGGAAGAAACTCAGTCTTTTTCAGTTGCAGAACTTGATTAATACTTGTTTAATTAGCTCAGTTCTTCCAGCAATAACAATCTGTCTTGCACAACCTCAGTCCTTTAGCACAGATATGTCTCTTATCTTTCTGTTTAAACTCTGCACTGGAGCACAAATATTTCTCTTGAACTTGCTCTAACTCAGTCTTGGATTAGCCCTCCTTCTAAAGGTCTTAGCTGGTGCAATATGGTGCTGCTGGCTGTACCCTTCTTAATCACTGGCTAGTTTGTAACACAAGTGGTGGAGGCTGAAAAGTAAATTTGTCTGTGGCTGGCTGTCAGTTTCAAACAGTACTCAAAGACCCAGGGAACGGAATTTCAAGCTGGCTGTTCCCGCTGTAATGGCTCTTCACTTTCTCTCAAGATGGCCACAGCATGTGTGCCTATTACAAGGCCTGGCAGTGTCCAGTCCTCCAGCTGTGGCATCTCAGCACATGCTCTCTGGCAACACTCCACGGCAACACAAGCTGCTATCCTTAACTGCACTGCTCTCACTGGCCAGCATTCTGTGTCTCTGTCTAGCTCACAGCTACTGCTCTGTTCTGCATTCCTCTGTCTGCCCCCACACACCATGCTCTCCTCCTTCTTTTTCCAGCATCCCTCACTTCTCCCAGCAGCCTCTCACAAATCATCTTTCTCTCCTGAAGCCACATGACCAGATCCAGGGTTGCAGTGTACTCCTCCTGCACAAGCACTTCTCTTGCTGCTGCGGAGCTCCAACAAAGGTCTCTTAAAGGGGCACACACAGTTTCATGGTGCCACTTAATTTGTGTCACTGGCATCATCATAAATACACAGATGGCATATTTGTCTGTAGGGACAGAATTTATGGTAATACCATTATGTGTGCTTCATATCTGTGGAAAAAACTTATCCAAAAACACTACACACATAACAAAGCTATAAACATTTGGTTCAGTTTACTAGTGTTTCTGTAACTTAGTCCTCAAAACTTCTAACAGTTCATGTTTTAAATGTCATCTGTGGATCTTTAGAATGTGACTGTTAGGAATACATGCACCAAAATCTTTAAAATGTGGTATTAGCTAAGAAATAAACTGTGCACCAGATAGATCATCTGGAAAATGACATAAAATGTTAGGGGATGAAGGGGACAAAGTTTGAGATACACTGACCTATAATATAGAGGTGAGTGGGCTCTGTTCTCTCCTTTCGGGATCTGAGTGGATTCAGGCCGAGAATCGAATCTCCCATCCTGCCTCAGATCCGAAACCAGGCAAAATGTCATCTTATCAGTGATGGATCTCACATCTCGAGGGTTTTGAATTCGGGCATCAAGTCTCATTGAAATCAATGGGCTGATTGCTGATACAACCTGCACTGTATCCAACCCACAGTGTGTGACCCACACTGTAATCCAAACTGTATCCAACCTGCACTGTAACCTGCACTATATCTGACCTACAATGTATCCGACCCACATTGTATGTCCAGCACTGTAACTTGCGCGATATTTAATGATGTGTCCCAATGTATTCCACACTGTATCCTACACTGTATCTAGTTGGTATGAAACCAGGGTCAGACTGACCCACAGGGGTAGAGGGTAAACATCAGTGGGCCCTACTGCCTGAGGGCACACCCCATCCTCGATGGATCACATACCAGACTGTGCACTTGAATTATACATTATACATATATTACATTACACTGCACAGGACTATGGTGTATTTTACTTGCAGTTATTAAACTGGTACATTATCATGCATGTACTATCTGTATTCACAATATATACTGTATATTAAAATATATACGTATGTCTCAGCAACTTCTATTTTGCTTAGGCTGAGAACACAAATAAAATTGTCAACCCATATAGAACATGGATCTCCTCCAGCTCAGGTAGTGAGCATATATATTTTAATTACATCTTTGGAGTAGACTGACCCTTATTTGGTCCACTTAATACAATTTTTAACTTATGGGGACTTCTAACCAACTTTTGGATGAATTATTTCATTAGTCCCAATCCAGTTATTTATATTGATCTTTTGTCAACTGCCCTGTACCAAATGGGATTTATCATTATAGTTAAATAAAAGCCTATTCCTGATGTGAGCACCATAAATCCACATATTGTTTGCATTATTCACCCCTGAAGAAGTCCTTGGGATGAAACGTGCAGGGTACATTCGTATGCAGTACCCACAAAACCATCAGATTGTCATCCATCAGAAAATGGCTTATGGTTCTTTAACGTCATAGGTGTTAATGTGACATCCATTGTCTTGGTCATCTGTTGGATTACTGCTGCCTCTGTATTAAAAAACTCTTGTATTACTGTACTGATTTTATGGAAAATAAATGAAAAACTCTGTATGTTCTGATTCTCTATCTGTTGTACTGGATGGGTAACAATTTAGTTCCATACATTTTTCAGGAATTGGTTATTCTCTTTTCCATTAGCGCCCTCTAAAACATACCCCTTCTTTATCTTTATTTTCCAGTTCTTGCTGACAAGGAACCATTTAAGAGGTGCTGCTCCTTTAATATTGGCACGAGATATGGGCATTTCTTCGGTTGAGATATATATATATATATAATATATATATATATATATATATATATATATATCAATATATAGAAGGTCCCTGGCACTCCGGGCTTACGCACACCTTGCTCCGGTGCCCTCCCTGCAGATCAGCATCTGTGTATATTCCCTTTGTATGGGCGGCACTCAGAGACTTGCAAAAAACATGGAAAGTGCAAAAAAAGACCCCACCGGGCCAATTTAATAGTAACGTTTCTCAGGAAGGAGAATAATACCCCAAAACGTTACTATTAAATTGGCCCGGAGGGGTCTTTTTTTGCACTTTCCATGTTTGTTGCAAGTCTCTGAGTGCCGCCCATACAAAGGGAATATATATATATATATATATATATATATATATTTATTTTTTCTATCTATAGAACCCCCCCACCCCCCAGAAAAAATCCTGCGTTTTCCTCCGAGGAGGGATATGTAAATGTAGAATTACAGCTGACCAGTATTTGTATGTTACACGTAAAAATAGTCAGTATTTATCTTGCATGAAAATAATCTAAATGTAGTTGCACTCTTTGAAATATGGGCCCTCATTCCGAGTTGATCGGTCGCAAGGCGAATTTAGCAGAGTTACACACGCTAAGCCGCCGCCTACTGGGAGTGAATCTTAGCTTCTTAAAATTGCGACCGATGTATTCGCAATAATGCGATTACTAACTACTTAGCAGTTTCTGAGTAGCTCCAGACTTACTCTGCCTGTGCGATCAGTTCAGTGCTTATCGTTCCTGGTTGACGTCACAAACACACCCAGCGTTCGCCCAGGCACTCCCACCGTTTCCCCGGCCACTCCTGCGTTTTTTCCGGAAACTGTAGCGTTTTCAGCCACACGCCCCTGAAACGCCGTGTTTCCGCCCAGTAACACCCATTTCCTGTCAATCACATTACGATCGCCGGAGCGAAGAAAAAGCCGTGAGTAAAATTACTTTCTTCATAGTAAAGTTACTTGGCGCAGTCGCAGTGCGAACATTGCGCATGCGTACTAAGCGGATTTTCACTGCGATGCGATGAAAAATACCGAGCGAACAACTCGGAATGAGGGCCATGGTTTGTCCAGTTGCAGAGTTAGGGGATGAAGGGGACAAAGTTTGAGATTTTCTTTTAATATACCCCAACTCAGAACCAGCCTCTATATGGGTAATGGTTGCAAACACAACATGACCTGAAAGCTTGCATAAGCCTCATGTGTGGTGAAGTTGCATTTACCTAGTTTCTCATTACATAACTGACATTTGCGTTCACAACTTGGAGATAAAATTAATCCCAGATGATTTTTAAAGGGGAAGATAATAGATGTTTGTATTTAAATTGTATTTGTACTTTATTGTTTTATTATTTAAGACATGGCTTAAACCAGGCCCCTATGCTACTGATAGCTAAACCCTTCTTGCAATGTCTCCAGCTCAGCATGCTGTACATGTGGAACTTGCATAATTTCTTCAGATACATGTGATAGCAGAGATTTTGACATAAAATACATCCAACTATATATGAGCCACTGAATGAACAGTGTATAATTTACTTCCCAGTAATATAATGAAAATAAAAGTATTTTCCTTACAAATACTTGTTGGAGCAGTGAACATTATAAAGATGAGTATTGCATTAAAATAGCTCTTTTTCTTCTAAACAAATTGCAATGCACTGTATGACCTTTATATAAAAGGTACATACGTTTATTCTTACTGTGTTTCTTCCTGTAGCCTGAAGAGACAAGTTGTGATGCGAGCTGGTTGGCCTGTGCATATGATTTATGACTGCTATGGATTTTTGCATATGAAAAAATTATATTAGCTTCAACCTTTCACAGATTTAAAAATGTGCTGAGGAAAATCAGTTGGAGCCATTTGTGGAAAAGTAGCTGCATATAGGGGGTAATTCCAAGTTGATCGCAGCAGGAAATTTTTTAGCTGTTGGGCAAAACCATGTGCACTGCAGGGGGGGCAGATATAACATGTGCAGAGAGAGTTAGATTTGTGTGGGTTATTTTATTTCTGTGCAGGGTAAATACTGGCTGCTTTATTTTTACACTGCAAATTAGATTGCAGATTGAACACACCACACCCAAATCTAACTCTCTCTGCACATGTTATATCTGCCTCCCCTGCAGTGCACATGGTTTTGCCCAATTGCTAACAGAATTCCTGCTGCGATCAACTTGGAATTACCCCCATAGATCTACATTATGAAGGATATGAACAGAGAGAAGATGATTATTTCTCTCTGTCTCTTTGGAGTCTGCTTTCTGACATTGTAGACAGTTTAAGCACTGTATCTTGTAATTAGTGATGAGCACCGGAAAGTTTTCGGGTTTTGTGTTTTGGTTTTGGGTTCGGTTCCGCGGCCGTGTTTTGGGTTCGAACGCGTTTTGGCAAAACCTCATCGAATTTTTTTTGTCGGATTCGGGTGTGTTTTGGATTCGGGTGTTTTTTTCAAAAAACCCTAAAAAACAGCTTAAATCATAGAATTTGGGGGTCATTTTGATCCCAAAGTATTATTAACCTCAATAACCATAATTTCCACTCATTTTCAGTCTATTCTGAACACCACACACCTCACAATATTATTTTTAGTCCTAAAATTTGCACCGAGGTCGCTGGATGGCTAAGCTAAGCGACCCAAGTGGCCGACACAAACACCTGGCCCATCTAGGAGTGGCACTGCAGTGTCACGCAGGATGGCCCTTCCAAAAAACACTCCCCAAACAGCACATGACGCAAAGAAAAAAAGAGGCGCAATGAGGTAGCTGTGTGAGTAAGCTAAGCGACCCTAGTGGCCGACACAAACACCTGGCCCATCTAGGAGTGGCACTGCAGTGTCACGCAGGATGGCCCTTCCAAAAAACACTCCCCAAACAGCACATGACGCAAAGAAAAAAGAGGCGCAATGAGGTAGCTGTGTGAGTTAGCTAAGCGACCCTAGTGGCCGACACAAACACCTGGCCCATCTAGGAGTGGCACTGCAGTGTCACGCAGGATGGCCCTTCCAAAAAACACTCCCCAAACAGCACATGACGCAAAGAAAAAAAGAGGCGCAATGAGGTAGCTGTGTGAGTAAGCTAAGCGACCCTAGTGGCCGACACAAACACCTGGCCCATCTAGGAGTGGCACTGCAGTGTCACGCAGGATGGCCCTTCCAAAAAACACTCCCCAAACAGCACATGACGCAAAGAAAAAAAGAGGCGCAATGAGGTAGCTGTGTGAGTAAGCTATGCGACCCTAGTGGCCGACACAAACACCTGGCCCATCTAGGAGTGGCACTGCAGTGTCACGCAGGATGGCCCTTCCAAAAAACACTCCCCAAACAGCACATGATGCAAAGAAAAAAAGAGGCGCAATGAGGTAGCTGTGTGAGTAAGCTAAGCGACCCTAGTGGCCGACACAAACACCTAGCCCATCTAGGAGTGGCACTGCAGTGTCACGCAGGATGGCCCTTCCAAAAAACACTCCCCAAACAGCACATGACGCAAAGAAAAAAAGAGGCGCAATGAGGTAGCTGTGTGAGTAAGCTAAGCGACCCTAGTGGCCGACACAAACACCTGGCCCATCTAGGAGTGGCACTGCAGTGTCACGCAGGATGGCCCTTCCAAAAAACACTCCCCAAATAGCACATGACGCAAAGAAAAAAAGAGGCGCAATGAGGTAGCTGTGTGAGTAAGCTTAGCGACCCTAGTGGCCGACACAAACACCTGGCCCATCTAGGAGTGGCACTGCAGTGTCACGCAGGATGGCCCTTCCAAAAAACACTCCCCAAACAGCACACGACGCAAAGAAAAAAAGAGGCGCAATGAGGTAGCTGTGTGAGTAAGCTAAGCGACCCTAGTGGCCGACACAAACACCTGGCCCATCTAGGAGTGGCACTGCAGTGTCACGCAGGATGGCCCTTCCAAAAAACACTCCCCAAACAGCACATGACGCAAAGAAAAAAAGAGGCGCAATGAGGTAGCTGTGTGAGTAAGCTAAGTGACCCTAGTGGCCGACACAAACACCTGGCCCATCTAGGAGTGGCACTGCAGTGTCACGCAGGATGGCCCTTCCAAAAAACACTACCCAAACAGCACATGAAGCAAAGAAAAAAAGAGGTGCAATGAGGTAGCTGTGTGAGTAAGCTAAGTGACCCTAGTGGCCGACACAAACACCTGGCCCATCTAGGAGTGGCACTGCAGTGTCACGCAGGATGGCCCTTCCAAAAAAACACCCCCCAAACAGCACATGACGCAAAGAAAAATGAAAGAAAAAAGAGGTGCAAGATGGAATTGTCCTTGGGCCCTCCCACCCACCCGTATGTTGTATAAACAGGACATGCACACTTTAACCAACCCATCATTTCAGTGACAGGGTCTGCCACACGACTGTGACTGAAATGACGGGTTGGTTTGGACCCCCACCAAAAAAGAAGCAATTAATCTCTCCTTGCACAAACTGGCTCTACAGAGGCAAGATGTCCACCTCATCATCATCCTCCGATATATCACCGTGTACATCCCCCTCCTCACAGATTATCAATTCGTCCCCACTGGAATCCACCATCTCAGCTCCCTGTGTACTTTGTGGAGGCAATTGCTGCTGGTCAATGTCTCCACGGAGGAATTGATTATAATTCATTTTAATGAACATCATCTTCTCCACATTTTCTGGATGTAACCTCGTACGCCGATTGCTGACAAGGTGAGCGGCGGCACTAAACACTCTTTCGGAGTACACACTTGTGGGAGGGCAACTTAGGTAGAATAAAGCCAGTTTGTGCAAGGGCCTCCAAATTGCCTCTTTTTCCTGCCAGTATAAGTACGGACTGTCTGACGTGCCTACTTGGATGCGGTCACTCATATAATCCTCCACCATTCTTTCAATGGGGAGAGAATCATATGCAGTGACAGTAGATGACATGTCCGTAATCGTTGTCAGGTCCTTCAGTCCGGACCAGATGTCAGCATCAGCAGTCACTCCAGACTGCCCTGCATCACCGCCAGCGGGTGGGCTCGGAATTCTGAGCCTTTTCCTCGCACCCCCAGTTGCGGGAGAATGTGAAGGAGGAGATGTTGACAGGTCGCGTTCCGCTTGACTTGACAATTTTGTCACCAGCAGTTCTTTGAACCCCAGCAGACTTGTGTCTGCCGGAAAGAGAGATTCAAGATAGGTTTTAAATCTAGGATCGAGCACGGTGGCCAAAATGTAGTGCTCTGATTTCAACAGATTGACCACCCGTGAATCCTTGTTAAGCGAATTAAGGGCTCCATCCACAAGTCCCACATGCCTAGCGGAATCGCTCTGTGTTAGCTCCTCCTTCAATGTCTCCAGCTTCTTCTGCAAAAGCCTGATGAGGGGAATGACCTGACTCAGGCTGGCAGTGTCTGAACTGACTTCACGTGTGGCAAGTTCAAAAGGTTGCAGAACCTTGCACAACGTTGAAATCATTCTCCACTGCGCTTGAGACAGGTGCATTCCACCTCCTATATCGTGCTCAGTTGTATAGGCTTGAATGGCCTTTTGCTGCTCCTCCAACCTCTGAAGCATATAGAGGGTTGAATTCCACCTCGTTACCACTTCTTGCTTCAGATGATGGCAGGGCAGGTTCAGGCGTTTTTGGTGGTGCTCCAGTCTTCTGTACGTGGTGCCTGTACGCCGAAAGTGTCCCGCAATTCTTCTGGCCACCGACAGCATCTCTTGCACGCCCCTCTCGTTTTTTAAATAATTCTGCACCACCAAATTCAAGGTATGTGCAAAACATGGGACGTGCTGGAATTTGCCCATATTTAATGCACACACAATATTGCTGGCGTTGTCCGATGCCACAAATCCACAGGAAAGTCCAATTGGTGTAAGCCATTCTGCGATGATCTTCCTCAGTTGCCGTAAGAGGTTTTTAGCTGTGTGCGTATTCTGGAAAGCGGTGATACAAAGCGTAGCCTGCCTAGGAAAGAGTTGGCGTTTGCGAGATGCTGCTACTGGTGCCGCCGCTGCTGTTCTTGCGGCGGGAGTCCATACATCTACCCAGTGGGCTGTCACAGTCATATAGTCCTGAGCCTGCCCTGCTCCACTTGTCCACATGTCCGTGGTTAAGTGGACATTGGGTACAACTGCATTTTTTAGGACACTGGTGAGTCTTTTTCTGAGGTCTGTGTACATTTTCGGTATCGCCTGCCTAGAGAAATGGAACCTAGATGGTATTTGGTACCGGGGACACAGTACCTCCAACAAGTCTCTAGTTGCCTCTGCAGTAATGATGGATACCGGAACCACGTTTCTCACCGCCCAGGATGCCAAGGCCTCAGTTATCCACTTTGCAGCAGGATGACTGCTGTGATATTTCATCTTCCTCGCAAAGGACTGTTGGACAGTCAATTGCTTGGTGGAAGTAGTAAAAGTGGTCTTACGAGTACGACTTCCCCTCTGGGATGACCATCGACTCCCAGCAGCAACAACAGCAGCGCCAGCAGCAGTAGGCGTTACACGCAAGGATGCATCGGAGGAATCCCAGGCAGGAGAGGACTCGTCAGAATTGCCAGTGACATGGCCTGCAGGACTATTGACATTCCTGGGGAAGGAGGAAATTGACACTGAGGGAGTTGGTGGGGTGGTTTGCGTGAGCTTGGTTACAAGAGGAAGGGATTTACTGGTCAGTGGACTGCTTCCGCTGTCGCCCAAAGTTTTTGAACTTGTCACTGACTTATGATGAATGCGCTGCAGGTGACGTATAAGGGAGGATGTTCCGAGGTGGTTAACGTCCTTACCCCTACTTATTACAGCTTGACAAAGGCAACACACGGCTTGACAAATGTTGTCCGCATTTCTGTTGAAATACTTCCACACCGAAGAGCTGATTTTTTTGGTATTTTCACCAGGCATGTCAATGGCCCTATTCCTCCCACGGACAACAGGTGTCTCCCGGGTGCCTGACTTAAACAAACCACCTCACCATCAGAATCCTCCTGGTCAATTTCCTCCCCAGCGCCAGCAACACCCATATCCTCCTCATCCTGGTGTACTTCAACACTGACATCTTCAATCTGACTATCAGGAACTGGACTGCGGGTGCTCCTTCCAGCACTTGCAGGGGGCGTGCAAATGGTGGAAGGCGCATGCTCTTCACGTCCAGTGTTGGGAAGGTCAGGCATCGCAAACGACACAATTGGACTCTCCTTGTGGATTTGTGATTTTGAAGAACGCACAGTTCTTTGCTGTGCTTTTGCCAGCTTGAGTCTTTTCATTTTTCTAGCGAGAGGCTGAGTGCTTCCATCCTCATGTGAAGCTGAACCACTAGCCATGAACATAGGCCAGGGCCTCAGCCGTTCCTTGCCACTCCGTGTGGTAAATGGCATATTGGCAAGTTTACGCTTCTCCTCCGACAATTTTATTTTAGATTTTTGAGTCCTTTTTTTACTGATATTTGGTGTTTTGGATTTTACATGCTCTGTACTATGACATTGGGCATCGGCCTTGGCAGACGACGTTGCTGGCATTTCATCGTCTCGGCCATGACTAGTGGCAGCAGCTTCAGCACGAGGTGGAAGTCGATCTTGATCTTTCCCTATTTTTGGAACCTCAACATTTTTGTTCTCCATATTTTAATAGGCACAACTAAAAGGCACCTCAGGTAAACAATGGAGATGGATGGATACTAGTATACTTATGGATGGACGAGCGACTGCCGACACAGAGGTAGCTACAGCCGTGGACTACCGTACTGCGTCTGCTGCTAATATAGACTGGATGATAATGATATAAAAAATATATAGATATCACTACTGCAGCCGGACAGGTATATATTATATAATGACGGACCTGCTGGACACTGTCAGCAACTGCAGACTCCTAAAGTAAGCTACTAGTATCAAGAAGATAGAAAAAAAAAAAACACTACAGGTAGGTGGTATACAATTATGGATGGACGAGCGACTGCTGACACAGAGGTAGCTACAGCCGTGGACTACCGTACTGCGTCTGCTGCTAATATAGACTGGATGATAATGATATAAAAAATATATATATATCACTACTGCAGCCGGACAGGTATATATTATATAATGACGGACCTGCTGGACACTGTCAGCACTGCAGACTCCTAAAGTAAGCTACTAGTATCAAGAAGATAGAAAAAAAAACACCACAGGTAGGTGGTATACAATTATGGATGGACGAGCGACTGCTGACACAGAGGTAGCTACAGCCGTGGACTACCGTACTGCGTCTGCTGCTAATATAGACTGGATGATAATGATATAAAAAATATATATATATATATCACTACTGCAGCCGGACAGGTATATATTATATAATGACGGACCTGCTGGACACTGTCAGCTAAGCACTGCAGACTCCTAAAGTAAGCTACTAGTATCAAGAAGATAGAAAAAAAAAAAAAAACACCACAGGTAGGTGGTATACAATTATGGATGGACGAGCGACTGCCGACACAGAGGTAGCTACAGCCGTGGACTACCATACTGCGCCTGCTGCTAATATAGACTGGATGATAATGAGATATAAAATATATATATATCACTACTGCAGCCGGACAGGTATATATTATATAATGACGGACCTGCTGGACACTGTCAGCTCAGCACTGCAGACTCCTAAAGTAAGCTACTAGTATCAAGAAGATAGAAAAAAAAAAAAAACACCACGGGTAGGTGGTATACAATTATGGATGGACGAGCGACTGCCGACACAGAGGTAGCTACAGCCGTGGACTACCGTACTGCGTCTGCTGCTTAATATAGACTGGATGATAATGATATAAAAAAAATATATATATATCACTACTGCAGCCGGACAGGTATATATTATATAATGACGGACCTGCTGGACACTGTCAGCTCAGCACTGCAGACTCCTAAAGTAAGCTACTAGTATCAAGAAGATAGAAAAAAAAAAAACACCACGGGTAGGTGGTATACAATTATGGATGGACGAGCGACTGCCGACACAGAGGTAGCTACAGCCGTGGACTACCGTACTGCGTCTGCTGCAGTGCTAATATAGACTGGATGATAATGATATAAAAAATATATATATATCACTACTGTAGCCGGACAGGTATATATTATATAATGACGGACCTGCTGGACACTGTCAGCAGAATGCGTTTATAGAATAAAAACACCACACGATGAGTGTTTAACTTTTTCAGGCAGACAATCACAATATACTGGTGGTCAGTGGTCACTGGTCAGTCACACTGGCACTGGCAGTGGCACTCTGGCAGCAAAAGTGTGCACTGTTAAAATATGTACTCCTGCTATAACTGCTCCCCAGTCTCCCCCACAATTAAGCTGTGTGAGCAGTGAGCACTCAGCACAGTCAGATATACAGTATTACATAGATGATGCAGCACACTGAGGGCACACTGAGGCTGAGCACAGATATGGTATGTGACTGTGTCACACTGTGTATCGTTTTTTTTCAGGCAGAGAACGGATTAATTAAACTGGTGGTCACTGGTCACACTATCAGCAAGTAGTACTCCTAATATGCTCCCCAAAATTAGTAAATCAAGTGTCTCTACTACTCTCTAGTCTACTCTAAACGGAGAGGACGCCAGCCACGTCCTCTCCCTATCAATCTCAATGCACGTGTGAAAATGGCGGCGACGCGCGGCTCCTTATATAGAATCCGAGTCTCGCGATAGAATCCGAGCCTCGCGAGAATCTGACAGCGGGATGATGACGTTCGGGCGCGCTCGGGTTAACCGAGCAAGGCGGGAAGATCCGAGTCTGCCTCGGACCCGTGTAAAAAGCGCGAAGTTCGGGGGGGTTCGATTTCCGAGAAACCGAACCCGCTCATCACTACTTGTAATGATCTAATACTGTAACTGTATCATACAATGATCTAACTCTGTATAACTTATCCTGTAATGGTCTAATACTGTGTAATACATACCTCCCAACTTGTGTGGATAGCAATTCGGGAACCTTGTGCGTACGCCCAAAAAGAGGACGGAACATCAGCAGAAAGGGAGTGGAGCCTCCTGGCACCCCCATTTGCATCACTGTGGGAGCATGTCCAGCTTCCTCTGCACTGTGAATAGATGCCCAGGGACTTCTTTACTGCAAATGTGCAAATTACTAGGAAAATGACTCTGCAGTGCTTGGCCGCCGGCTGATGCAGGACTTCAGAAATAGCAGAGAGGTAAGTCTAACTATATATGGATGCAGGGTGGGCTGTGTGGACACCCATTATAGATATGCCATTGGAGCCCCAGACGCTGTGCATTGTTTTCCCAACTCCTGGAGTAGCCTGCTAAGCAATTGCGCAGCCTGAAAAGGGGACTAGTCAGCACTCATGGTCCGTGTCTCCACAGTGAGATGATCCATCTCCTACACTCCTCTTTCGCCCTCACAGGCACATCTGATTGACCAGACCCATAAATATTTCCCCATGCTCCCCTCTGGGCCAGTATGGCCCTTACAGCCTTTGTGAAGTGAACTGGGGGTGTTGATTGAAATCCGAGATTAGGATTGTCTAGGGACAGTGTCCTGAAATTAAGATCTCCACCCAAAAGTTTCATTTTCTGCATTAGAAAGTAAGAGCTGGTTGGTCACTGCTCCCTCCTTTGTCTTTGTACTCACTATAAAAACCAATATTGTCTGCAAATGTGGGGCTGCTGTGTAAGATTTAAAATCTGTCAATAGGGATGAAGCATTAGGCATAACCATTGGCAAATAAGGTGAAGATAAGAATTCAATGGAATATACAGGTCTAGGTACTAAGCTATGAAGAGAGATAAAGTGGATGGAGATGAAGTACCAGCCAATCAGCTCCTGTCATTTTACAAACACATCCTGTGACATGGCCGTTAGGAGCTGTTTGGCCGGTACTCTATTTCCATCCACTTTATCTCTCTCCAAGCCTTATTACATAGACCCCATCATTTCTTACCAGACTCCTGTGTAGGGTAAGGCTGCCTAATGGGGAGGCATTCAATTTTCAGTGAGTGGTGTGTGTATGGATGTTATAAAAGTAAGAAGGACATGTTGTTAATTTTATACTGTATTAAGGGCACTGTGATGGAGCATAATAATATGAAGTAAGGCCATTGTAATTAGTATAATATGAACTGGAGGGCACTGTAATGTTACATAATATGAACCGGGGCAATTTAATTTTGCATCTGAACTGGGGCATTTTATAAAATGTGGGGCATGTAAAAGAATGGTATGAACTTTTATACTACAGTGTGTCATAATATTGTTAGCATACTGAATAAACTCCAAAATGGCTTCTTCAGGGATTCTTCATCCCTAACCAAGATGGCCACCAGAGTTAGTGCTGCGCATGTGTGGCACCATCTTGTTACTAGATTGACATAGTGGGAAATGGATGACTACACCTTAGCTCAAAGAAACCTGCCTGATTACAGCAGCCTGCACTGCTCATCTGAAATAAACCTGGTGAGCTGTAACAAACCCAGTCCACTGCAAACTCTGCTTCATGCCATTAACCAGTTTTACAACATTACGTACTTACAATTATCAATAAACCACACTCCTGCTTAAGTTACTGGACTGGTTTTGGGTCAGAAGCATACTGATGGTGTGTTCACTAATCTGAAACACCACCACATGTACATACATATTTGGAACAAATATGAACTGGGGGCACTACAATGTGGTATGATATGTATGAAGGGCACTGTGTAATCATATGACCTGGCTGGAATGTGTAGTATAATGTGTACTGGCAGCACTACAATGTGGCATAATATGAACATGGGGTACTGGGTGGTATAATGAGAACTAGCGCACTACTATGGTGCATAAAATGAACAAGGGCAATGCTATAGGGGCATCAAATGAACAAGAGTATTATTATGAGGCATAAGGTTAACTAGGATAGGGTAGGGTGGGATCATGATCGCATAATAAAACTGTAGGGTTTTATTAACAACAGTATGAATTCTTTTTGAGATTTTGATTTTTTTTAATATTAGCTTCTTCTGAAAATCTAAATTTTGTTTTTGAAATTTTTTGAATTTCACATTTTTTATGGAAACTTACTGATGTGTTAGCCCATAAAAAAAAGGTTTAAAATGAAACCTTGCCCAACTCTCTAGCTCAGGGCCCGATTCAGACCTGATTGCTGTTTTGTGAATTTACATAGCAGACGATTATTGAATGACTACACATGCATATGCACTGCAATGCGCAGGTGCGACACCAAACAGCGACAGAATGACCCAAAAATTTTGATCGCTAGGCGTACGCAAAGTGATTGACAGGAAGCGGACGTTTGTAGGTCGTAAATGGCCATTTTCTGGGATTGCCAGGAAAAACGCAGGCGTCCCCAAGCATTTTCTGGGATGGTGTGTGACGTCAGCTCCGGCACCGATCAGCCTGTTTGTATCACACTGCAGGAGTAAGTCCTGGGCTACACACAGACTGCACAGACTAGAAAAATCATTCGATGGTGAGTGAGTTGCGAACAGATTTGCAGATGTCCGCTGCCTGGCAAAGTTTTCACACGACATACACATGCATTCACACACTTGCATGGGGTGGGTTTTCACTCTCCCTGGGCGGCAACTATCTGATCGTAGCCCTCTGCAAATTTGCAGCACAGTGATCAGGTCTGAAATTGCTGCTTTAAAGGCATATGACTTCAAAACCATTGAACATATCATCCTAAGATTTGGGGATTTTCTTTACGCCCATGACAGCATTTAATATACACCAAATTTCATTACAATCTGCAACGATCAGACTGAAACCTGTATTGAGTTGGTGTGGAATAACCCGGTACTACTATGGGGCATAAAATAACTAGGGCAGATGTTTTCAAATGCAGTCTTCAAGGCACCCTAACAGTGCAGGTTTTAACAATAACCAAGCTTGGCAACAATGTGATTTAATTAGTACCTTAATCAATCTGACTTAACCATATGTGATCAGCTGTGGAAATTACTATGAATTTGGTAGGGAAATGTAATTAAATATGTGACACTACGGGTAGGAAGTATCTCTAACGGTAAGTATCACAAGAGCAAACCACTGACGGGTAAGTATATAGGTTTTAGTTTGTGTGGTGTCTGTCTGGCCTTATTCCTTCCCAGTTTCCTTCCCAGATCTTTTGACGACTGGAATATTGAGGGAGGCAGGTTACACTGTCAATCCACAATACAGTTCAAGATATGGTACACATTAATTACACAGTTGTTCAACAGGATTATTATTTAGCTGAAATGCATAATTGGCATAAATGACAGAACTTATATTGAAAGTATGTTTCAATCACATATCTCTGTCAAACAGAGGAGAGAAATTAAAATACACAGTATCAATAACTAACAATATTATCGATATAACGCACATAGTTAAACAAAGCAGTCAATTAAGATTTATTCTATAATTGGGGTACTATAGCCAATAAATAATATAGCTAGCTGTCCTGAAGTGTACTTTTCTGTATCTCTGTATCCACAATCCCAGTATTTTGTTACAGAGATTCCTGAATGCTAAATACTGTAGTCCTCCTAAAAAAGCAATAGGTTACTATGCAAAAGTTTATATGGACAGTGCTATCTTCCAGGCAACAGAAGTTACTTCTTCCTGAAGTCTTGACTGACTCTAACAACAGATTTTAGAGTTCTAGCTCTGTAGTACAACTTTATTGCTGTACCCTTGCAGAGAATTCAAGTTTATGGGGAATGTGGCTCTCATATATGCTGTAAGCAGGGCCGGTTCTACACCTTGTGGCGCCCAGTGCAAAAGTTTCCACTGGCGCCACCCCCATGGCAAAACAGGGGCGTGGCTTCATAGGTGAGGGTCGTGGCCACAGTTATGCCCCCAGTAGCTGTGCCCCCAGATTTGCCCCAAGTAGTTGTGCCCCCCCAGTTGATTTGCCCCCAGTAGATTTGCCCCCTGTAGCTGTACCCCCAGTAGTTGTGCCCCCTGTACTTGTGTACCCCTGTAGATTTGCCCCCAGTAGCTGTTCCCCCAGCAGCTGTGCCCCCAGCAGCTGTGCCCCCAGTAGCTGTTTCCCCTGTAGCAGTGCCCCCTATAGTTGTGCCCCTAGTAGTTGTGCTCCCTGTAGCTGTGCCCCTTATAGCAGTGCCCCCTGTAGTAGTGCCCCCCTGTAGTTGTGCCCCCTGTAGATGTGCCCCTTGTAGCTGTGCCCCCAGTAGTAGTGCCCCTTGTAGCTGTGCCCCCTGTATGTGCCCCCAGTAGTAGTGCCTATTGTAGCTGTGCCCCCTGTATGTGCCCCTTGTAGCTGTGACCCCTGTATGTGCCCCCAGTAGTAGTGCCCCTTATAGCTGTGCCCCCTGTATGTGCCCCCTGTAGTAGCACCGCTTTGAAACCCTAAAAGAAAAATCACAATACTTACCTGCCTCGCTCCTACTTCCGGACCGCTGCTGCCGCTGCTGCTGTCATCTCCGGGCACCGGCTCCTCTCTATGGGAGAGACGACATGATGTCTCTCCCATAGCAGCGCCGCAGCCACTGACACTAGAGGTCAATTTTGATCTCTAGCGTGAGTCAGCAACGCCGGCTGCAGAGGGCGCACACAGCGCTCGCTGCAGCCGGGGGCCGGGAGCTGGGGAGGGAGGGAAGATTAGTAGCGGCTCTTGCCACGGTGGCGCCCTCAGGGTAGCGGCACCCCGGACAAAAAGCCTGCTTGCCCGTTGCAAGAGCCGCTACTGGCTGTAAGGTTTGTCATTTGTGTTCTATTAAAGTCACAGCCATTATTCTTCTATTAAATTCTGTGTATGATGAAAGTACTTCCTTTACTAAAAACAAATATACATACAACACCGTCTGTTTCCCTTTTATGAATGCGACAACTGGGCACAAGTCCTTAATTATCCTGTCATGGTTTAGTAATAACAAGGGCTGCTGAGGCTTCCTGAGTTTCTGTTCCATCACTATAATATCAGTGTCAGTACTGTGGATAAAAGGGAAATGTACCCTACCACTATCAGATGATGCAGAGAACAAATGGATAATACTCACAGAGCGGTTCAGGGGAACCACTGTATATAAATGTCAGGCTTTCTGTGAGGGTGCAGCTCAATCCCAGGGACCGCTTTCCCAGGCTGTCCTGCACAGTGAGTTCTGCCTTACCATCTGGAGAGTCTACCGCTGTCCCTTTCATATATATACGCCTCTCAGAGCCCACCTCTGCCTGTCCGTCAGGGGAAAGAAATGCCTCACTGATCTGCCTTTCAGGGATGAGAGTCCACCTCCATCCCCAATTCTCACAGTCGCACCCCCGGCGCCTTATATTGGATGGATGCCACCTCCTGACCGTCCTCCTTTACTGCAGGGCTGGAGAAAGGGGCCAGCACTTTTATCCCTCCCTACTAAACTTGGGCCCACTTTTCGCGGAGGAGAATTCACCTCCGTCACCATTGGGGATCCACTGCCTGGGATCACCACTGCTATCTGGTTTGTTATTCGCCTTCTTGTCTGAGCCCGGAACACCAGTCCCGGCAGTCCTCCCGATGGCGGCCCGGCCTGGCTACAGAAGCGGGACAATGTAATAGTGAATGTACGAGAGTGCTAAAGTGCACTGGTGTGTGAGGGATAATGCTACAGGTGAATCAATGTCTGCAGGGGTGTACATGTCACAGGAAGGTTCAATGGCTAAAGGAGTGAGATTATACTACAGGGGGATAGTGACTACAGGAAGGGTCAATGGTCATCTTTGTTGGTGTTCAATGCTAGGATGAGATCAGCTGGTACAGTGGTAGGGGATAATGAGTTGGTAGATGCTAGATTCAAGTGGCCTAAGGGACCTTTTACATAAGGTGGAGGAGGCACAACACAAGGGGGAGGAGCTAGGCCAGCGGGATAGTTCCTCTACTATCCACGCCACCAACTATTACCTTTAGTAATCAGGTGACGAGCGAAGCGAGACCGCGAGGGTACTTTTCGGGTACCCTGTTTGGCCATAGCTCCTCCCCCTGGTGACGTGTCTCCTCCCCAGTGACGTCAGAAGGTCCCTTCTCCCACTCCGATTTAGAACCAAGCATAATGAGTTGCTACAATGGAATAAAGTGTGTAGGAAGCAAGAGAAGCAGACAGAAGAGTCTGCCTCTGAAATGTACAGCACAAGGTGGAATAATGTAATGAGAAAGGGATGGTATGTAATGTGGTTGGGATTATAATATAACAATTAGTTTGATGCTAAACATTCAGTTGTAACGAGAGAAATTAGAATAAGCCATTTGCTATACATGCCCTCTGAATGGTGCTGGACACACCCCAATGGTGCTAGACAATGCTCTGGCAGAGCCCTCCCCAATGCAATGTAGTGTACATATCGGTGCTGGACACACACAAGTAGGCATGATGTAGGGTAATTTGCAATAACCTCTCAACTTATAACATAATAGATGTAATTGGCTTTCAAGGGGCTGTCTCGTGACTAAATTCAGTGTGGGTATGATGATAAAAATATGGGCTATGCAGACTTGGACATGTTGGTAGTCATATTTCAAGGCTTATCTTCTGCTCCATCTCTAGGCTACTACAAATGCACAGTGATGATGAGATGGCAGTGAGGAGGACTAATAGCAGGACAAGGGGGCAGATGCACCATAAGATGCATTCAACTCCATATGGACAAATACTATGCATGCATTATTTCAGTGCGTGCCATCCACAAGTCTACATAATGATTTCTCTAAGAAACCACTCCATTTGCTCTTAAGCCAAATAAATGTATAGGACGTTTAAAATGCAGTACATCCCCTTTAGTAAAGATTTGATACAACACACATCAGTGGTATCTCCTTGTGTCTCCAAAAAGAATGCTATCCTGATGGACTTTTACCACATGGAGACTTTGTGCAGCGATCAATCCAGAGTTCAGTTTAGACTTGGTTCAAAGTTTATACAAATATCAGTCTGGGAGGCAAATCCCAGTAATGATTTGGAGCCTAATTCAGGTTGGATCGCAATGTGCCACCACAAAAAATACAAAAAAGGTGCAGGTGCATGCAGAATGGAGGATGCAGAAAGAGGATGCAGAAAGAGGCGGGCGAGGGGTGGGGATGGCAATGCTCTGTTTCCAGGGCAGAGATGGAGCAATGCGGGGTTGGAGGCCGGTAAACGGGGGGGGGAGGGGGGGGGGGGGCGGTCAGGTGCACACGGTGGCGTTGTAGTTGCGTGACGTCACATGGAATCGCCGCAATCGGAAACATGGCTGCGGCCCTCCTGCGGGTGCAGCTAAGCTGCGCTGGCAGGAGGCCTCCTTAATTTCTGTGATGTGATCACAATGTCTGCCTGATGAAGGGGGGGGGGGGGGGGGGGGGGGGCGGCGGTCAGCATGCTAGGCGGCCTTGCCCTGCGATGGGCGGCCCCCAGCATGCGTACAGAAGAATTGCAAATTGCAAATACTTAATTAGGCCCTTTATCCTTACTTAAGAAAGAGCAAATAGACACTATCATACAACACTCACACACAAATAAAACAGGACAGTCAAACAAACAAAAATGACAAGGACCATACTGCAGAAATAAAATATAAAAAATACAATTTCAGAAAAATAATGCACTCCATAGTTAATTCTCAAACTCAACAATCAGCAAGTACCTCTCTCCTATCCACCTGCTCTTAGCTCCTTCACAAACTCTCAAAGGCCAAACAGCACAAACAAGGTTTATAGGTGAAACTCATTTCGCTAATACCTACAGTGGTTTAAAAACAAGCATTGCCTACAGTATGTAATGAAACTTGCAATACAGTATGACTTACAGCAGCAACCAAGCCAATAGAAGTTTGTTTCATATGGTGAGTTGTTATGCAAACTCTTTGGAAACTCACAGCGAGTTCTGCCAAGATTAATCTTGCTGGAATCTCGATATCTATTACATTCCTCCAAAGGGTGTGATTTTCAGATAGTTGTGTCTTATACACTATAAAGCCCTTTTGTTTTGTTTTTTTCAACATGATGATGGATACAAGTGCAGTTTGGTGTTGGATGCAGAAAGATAACAGAATGTAAAGAAGAATAAGTTGTGACTCTCTTTGTGCCATATGTAAAACCTATCTTTGTGTTGTCTCTATTCGAGTTATTATTAGTGGTCTCCTTTTAATATAGGCTTAGGTTTAACATAGCCAGTACTGATTTCTAAAAGTGCGCTTACAAATCACCAATTATAAAGTCTACATAATGTTCAGAGTCTTACTGAACTAAACCAGAAACTTTTATATAGAAATTATCAACTAGACTGCTTTACAAGTAGTGGAAATGTCATAATAGAGTTGACAGACACTGTATCTTAAACTGATATACAGTATTTTGACAGATGGGTGCTACATTAAATTTTCCTTAAATTGTTATGTGTTGATGAAAACACTTAATTTTGTGACTGTGTTACAGTTTTTAGGTGTGTATGTGTATGTATACAGTATACACACACACACACACACACACACACACACACACACACACACACACATATACTGTATATATATCAGCTGGAAATAAAAATATTCTTAGAAAGTTGTATGTACAGTACTACTGCACTTCAGGTTGTAAAGAGATTGTGTGCGCAGTGTAGTCACAACGGGCACTTCATACCTGACCAGGTGGGAGGCAGGGGCTGCCTCTGCTCCACAGAGTAGAAGTGTAGCACTGACCTGTGATGCATCACTCCTAGCACATCCTAGGTATAGAGCAGTAGCGGTTCTTGGGGGTAATTTTGAGTTGATCGCAGCAGGAACTTTTTTATCAGTTGGGCAAAACCATGGGGGTCATTCCGAGTTGTTCGCTCGCAAGCTGCTTTTAACAGCTTTGCACACGCTAAGCCGCCGCCTACTGGGAGTGAATCTTAGCTTATCAAAATTGCGAACGAAAGATTAGCAGAATTGCGAATAGACACTTCTTAGCAGTTTCTGAGTAGCTCCAGACTTACTCGGCATCTGCGATCAGTTCAGTCAGTTTCGTTCCTGGTTTGACGTCACAAACACACCCAGCGTTCGCCCAGACACTCCTCCGTTTCTCCAGCCACTCCCGCGTTTTTCCCAGAAACGGTAGCGTTTTTTCGCACACACCCATAAAACGGCCAGTTTCCGCCCAGAAACACCCACTTCCTGTCAATCACATTACGATCACCAGAACGAAGAAAAAACCTTGTAATGCCGTGAGTAAAATACCTAACTGCATAGCAAATTTACTTGGCGCAGTCGCACTGCGGACATTGCGCATGCGCGTTAGCAACTAATCGCTCCGATGCGAAAAAAAAATAACGAGCGAACAACTCGGAATGACCCCCTATGTGCACTGCAGGTGTGGCAGATATAACATGTGCAGAGAGAGCTAGATTTGGGTGGGTTATTTTGTTTCTGACTGCTTTATTTTTACACTGCAATTTAGATTGCAGATTGAACACACCACACCCAAATCTAACTCTCTCTGCACATGTTATATCTGCCCCCCCCCCTGCAGTGCACATGGGCCCTCATTCCGAGTTGTTCGCTCTGTAATTTTCTTCGCATCGCAGCGATTTTCCGCTAATTGTGCATGCGCAATGTTTGCACTGCGACTGCGCCAAGTAAATTTGCTAAGAAGTTTGGTATTTTACTCACGGCATTACGAGGTTTTTTCTTCGTTCTGGTGATCGGAGTGTGATTGACAGGAAGTGGGTGTTTCTGGGCGGAAACTGGCCATTTTATGGGAGTGTGTGAAAAAACGCTGCCGTTTCTGGGAAAAACGCGGGAGTGGCTGAAGAAATGGGGGAGTGTCTGGGCGAACGCTGGGTGTGTTTGTGACGTCAAACCAGGAACGACAAGCACTGAACTGATCGCACTGGAAGAGTAAGTCTCGAGCTACTCAGAAACTGCACAGAAAAATCTTTTCGCAATATTGCGAATACTTCATTCGCAATTCTGCTAGGCTAAGATACACTCCCAGAGGGCTGCGGCTTAGCGTGTGTACTGCTGCGAAAAGTGGCTAGCGAGCGAACAACTCGGAATGAGGGCCATGGTTTTGGCCAACTGCTAACAAAGGGGGTAATTCCAAGTTGATCGCAGCAGGATTTTTGTTAGCAATTGGGCAAAACCATGTGCACTGCAGGGGAGGCAGATATAACATGTGCAGAGAGAATTAGATTTGGGTGGGGTGTGTTCAATCTGCAATCTAATTTGCAGTGTAAAAATAAAGCAGCCAGTATTTACCCTGCACAGAAATAAAATAACCCACCCAAATCTAACTCTTTCTGCACATGTTATATCTGCCTCCCCTGCAGTGCACATGGTTTTGCCCAATTGCTAGCAAAAATCCTGCTGCGATCAACTCAGAATTACCCTCATTAGCTTGACATGTAAGAAGCTTCTGGCTTCCATGTGGGAGCACTGCAGTAGGATTAAAACTACTACTGTGCTGACATTATGCCACTCGTTCAATGGTTTCAGTACCCCTATCTATCCTGGCTATGTGTAAAGATTACCATAGAAAATTACCGGCAACAATTGACTGATTAGTTTATGACATAATAAGTGCAACCGTTCATTGGCCCTCATTCCGAGTTGTTCGCTCGCAAGCTGCTTTTAGCAGCATTGCACACGCTAAGCCGCCGCCTACTGGGAGTGAATCTTAGCTTAGCAAAATTGCGAACGAAAGATTCTCAAAATTGCGAATAGAAATTTCTAAGCAGTTTCTGAGTAGCTCGACACTTACTCTGCCACTGCGATCAGTTCAGTCAGTTTCGTTCCTGGTTTGACGTCACAAACACACCCAACGTTCGGCCAGACACTCCTCCGTTTCTCCAGCCACTCCCGCGTCTTTCCCAGAAACGGCAGCGTTTTTTCACACACTCCCAGAAAACGGCCTGTTTCCGCCCAGAAACACCCACTTCCTGTCAATCACATTACGATCACCAGAACGAAGAAAAAACCTTGTAATGCCGTGAGTAAAATACCAAACTTCTTTGCAAATTTACTTGGCGCAGTCACAGTGCGAACATTGCGCATGCGCAATTAGCAGAAAATCGCTGCGATGCGAAGAAAATTACCGAGCGAACAACTCGGAATGAGGGCCATTGTGCTGTGGCTGTATTCCCTTTATTATAGCAGCTTTTTATTTTTTTGTTTAAAAGAGTGGGTCTGTAGGCCTATTACATATTAAGCTGACTTCTGCAAACAGATGGAGCCAAAGATACAGTACATCTAGTTGTATTCCTACCATTGCCACCAGTGCAGTTTCTAGCTGCGGGCGAGCCGTGCAATCACATGAGATCCCCTTGCTGCCAGCATGGACTTTAATGTTCAGAGGCAGAGCATATTGAGAGGAAGTGGGAAAGTGAACTGTGACTCCTCCTTACCCTTCATTGATTGACAGCAGAGGCGGACCCAGAGGAGTGGCTGCCCAGAGAGTGGCCAACCCAGGCACGGTTCCGGTATGAATGGTCGACCATGTTATGGTCGACAGTCATTAGGTCGACCACTATTGGTCGACATTGACATGGTCGACGTGGACACATGGTCGACACATGAAGATGGTCGACACATGAAAGGTCGACATATGAAAAGGTCGACATGAGTTTTTTAACTTTTTTTGGTGTCGTTTTTTGCGTAAAGTGACTGGGAACCCCAATTAGTGCACCGCGTCCCCTCGCATGGCTCGCTTCGCTCACCATGCTTCGGGCATGGAGCCTTCACTCCGCTACCGCTTTGCTCGGCACACTTTACCGTTCCAATCGTAGTCCATGTGGATCGTAAAGTATGGAAAAGTTCCCCAAAAGAAAAAAAAGTTAAAAAAAATCATGTCGACCTTTTCATGTGTCGACCTTTCATGTGTCGACCATTTTCATGTGTTGACCATGTGTCCATGTCGACCATGTCAATGTCGACCAATAGTGGTCGACCTAATGACTGTCGACCATAACATGGTCGACCATGTGAACGGATACCCCCAGGCACACCCTCCAGAGCCAGAGCCTTTGTTGTAGGGCAGGAATAAGGGCTATTTCACACTGGCCGGGTAGCGCCGGTCGGCAAAATACTGTACGTCTTTTTTATCGCGGCTGTCCCACAGAGACACATGCAGAGTAATGTGTCAATTCACATGGCATGGCCCCAGCCCGGCTGCAAGGTTGCAGACGGAAATATCCACTGAAAGGTCCGGCTGCCGTGCCATCCTTGAAGGACTGAGTGTGTGAATGGGAACTTTCACACAAAAAGGTTTTTTTTTAGCAGCCACCGCTGCTGCTACGCATGCACACAGCAGTAACCACGACTCAAAGCCGTTGCGTGTGAAAGACATTGCCGGATGGCAAAAACCCGGACAACGTTTGTCCGGATTTTTGCCATCCGGTGAAAACCGGTGTGTATTAAACAGCCCTTAAAGCTTGATGAGGATACTGCAGACATGCTGAAGCCGGCGCAGGGAGCGGAACAGCTGACAAAGCAAGACCCCACCATGCAGAGTTAAGCAGCTTGACTCTTGAGGTGGGAATAGGACGCGGGGCATGGGATATCACAGAAAGCACACGTGGAGTGGTCATAATCCTTTTAAGGACACATTTTGGCACCCCACTTTTGCCACTAATACAACTGTGCCCTGTTAATAGGTCCCATGGACCAAATGCTGTAGTTGGAGTGGGAAAAAAGAGGAGATACATGTGGGGAGGCATCTGTGTTGTGTTCAGGCACTGCCCTAGTAGTGTACAAATAAATACTCATTGGTGACAGTGGGACAGAAGCACCATAGAGCCAGTGCTTGGGAACCAGAGATTGTAACCCCATGCACCAGCAGGAGAGTTGCATGCATCCCTGGCTATCAGGAAGGATCCGGGGACCCCAGAGGAGGATATAAATAGAAGCTGCTATGGACCATTAGAGGGGAAAGCGTTGTGGTGACAAGTGTGCAGCATGTGAGGGAGACGGGCTTTAAGAGACAGCAGTGCTGATAGGCTACATTGGCACTGAGAACTGGAGTGCTAGAGAACTCTGGTGAATTACCAGTCTCCAGCCAGACCACAGTGACTGCACAGAACAGTGATGGGTAGTTCATGACTGATCAGTACAAAATGAACTAATCTTCAGTGAACTAGTTCCTTCCGTTCACAGCTCTGTCAAAGATTAGTTCATCAGGAACTAAAGCAAGTGGGAGGAGTTAGACACAGACAGATAGGGCACAGTATCTCCATTAGGCTACTCCCTGTCTCACTATCTTTTTAGTTCCTTAATGTGATGCTTTAAAAAGGAAACTTGAAAATACAACACAACCCAGGTAACACAGAATGCCGGCAGGGGGCCCAGGACTATTACCACTCGTGGGTGTCCATGGCACCCATAGAGTGTGAACAGAATTTGTAACAAGGGCAGCGAGCCACCAAGCCCATAGCGTGGCGATCGAAGTCAGCCCGCAAGGGGCTTTGTTGCACTCGCCCCCCTGCTGGTCACCTGATCCCAACCCCTCTGAATTTTCACTTGCATATTATGGAAGTAAAAATTTGTAACAATGGGATTAATATTGCAGAGCTAAACATGTCACTTTAAGGTTGCTGTATATGTTATTGCTCTTCTAAATATAAAAAATCTTGCATATTAAACATATCTGATCATTCAAACAAGACTATAACTCATACAGTGTGCTAGTATTATAAATGCCTAATCTACGTGTAATAGTCTAGACTAGTTCTAATTCCATTCACTTCTCCCAGTCTCAGACCCAGTGAGTGAAATGATGAACTAAATGAATTACATGAACTAATATTCTGAACTAATCTTTTGAGTGAACTAGATCATAATGAACTAATCACAAAATTGAACTAGATATCCCGTCACTAAAGGAGAGGGCTCATGCAGGGATCAGAGCCCACCCCTTAGTGGGGAGGGGAGCCCACCCATTAGTGGGAAGGAGGGGAGCTTGCCCCTTAGTGGAGGAAATCCACATGGGACTACAGAGAAGAGCCCAGGTGAAAGCTTCTTCTAGTTGGAGGTTGGCAGCAAGTCCCGGACTTCCAGCTGGACGCAGAGAACTTCATCGTACGGACACTGTGGCTGCTGGACAGGTAGTGGAGAAATTGCTACAGCTTTGTGGCTGCCAACCTGCAGGGAGACGTGATGCAGGATATTAACGACCACTCACCCACCCTCCCTGTACCAGTCATCTGGCTACAACTCACTTACAGTACATCAGGCATGGTACCCAAAGACTAGCGTATAGCGGAAGTAGTGCCAATATTTAAAAAAGGAAGTAAATCTGAACCGGATAATTATAGACCAGTAAGTCTTACATCTATACTGGGGAAAGTTCTGGAAGGTATTTTACGCAATAGAATACAGGAATTCATAGAAACCAATAAGGTTATTATTAGAAACCAACACGAATTTGTGAAGGATAGATCATGTCAAACTAATTTAATAGGCTTTTATGAAACTGTTAGTGCAAACCTAGTTCAGGGTAAAGAATGGAACATAATCTTTTTAGACTTAAGAGAACTTGGGCTAGGGAGCACAATATACACTTGGGTTAGAAATTGCTTCGCTAAAAGGTAGCAGCGAGTGGTGGTAAATAAAACGTTTTCAAATTGGACTGAAGTACTAAGTGGTGTGCCACAAGAGTCTGTACTTGGACCACTATTGTTTAACATTTTCATAAACGATCTAGAAGTAGGTCTAGAGAGTACAGTGTCAACTTTTACAGTCAACACCAAACTGTGTAAGGTTATCAATTCGTAGGGGGATGCTAAGTCTCTACAGAATGACTTCTTTACTCTGAAAACATGGGCAGCTAAATGGAGAATGCGGTTCAACACAGACAAATGTAAGGTAATGCACTTTGGTAGCAAGAACAGAAATACTACCTACTGTACATACTAAATGGGGAGAAACTAGGGGATTCTGTATGGGAAAAAGATTTAGGTGTTCACAAAGATAACAAACTTAGAAGTAGTATCCAAAGTAGGAAAGCGGCAAAAAAGGCAAACAAGGTACTGTATTCGCATGCATAACGTGGGGAATTGATGCAAGGGATGAGTGTATTATACTCCCATTATATAATTCACTGGTGAGGTCACACCTCGAATACTGTGCACAACTATGGGCGCCATACTACAAAAAGGATATCCTGGATCTAGAAAAGGTTCAAAGACGGGCGTCCAAATTGCTTAAAGGGGAGGAGATGATAGAATAAAAGGAAAGGTATGATATGCTAGGCATGTTTACACTGGAAAAAAAGAAGATTAAGAGGGGACATTATTAACATATACAAATATATAAGGGGTCAATGCACAGAGCTAACGGGGGATTTGTTTTTCGTAAGATCACCACAAAGGACATGTGGACACCCACTTAGGTTAGTGGAGAAGAGATTTTGCACACAGAGACTGAAAGGTTTCTTCACAGTAAGGACAATACATACTTGGAATTCCCTGCCTGAGACAGTAGTAATGGTGGACTCGGTCATTACTTTTAAGAATGGGCTAGATAAATTCCTAATGGATAAGGATATACAGGGTTATGGTGGGTAAATCATGCACTATGGTAATAAAATAGAATAATAATAAAATGTTTAAAAAATAAATAAAAGTAATCGACATAACAGTTAAACATTCAACAAAGTTAAAGTTAGTGATTTCCTACTGTAATATTTTTAAGACTAACAGGTTCAACGCGATGAACAATTTGTTTTTTTTTCAACCTCAAAAACTATGCTACTATGTTACAAGAGTCTAGGCAGACCCCCTCCTTGCACACCCTTCAAGCTGCCTACTGCCTGGGACCTGGCAACTGGCCACTATGGGTTGATGGGCTATACTCTGCTCCAGGGTAGCAAGGGACAGCTTAGAGGCAGCCTTCATCATTAGGTATGGGGATTGTACATTCAGTGTGGGCTCTGGATGTTCCCACCATGGGTCAGGCAAGGGGAAGGGGAGGGGTTTACAGCTCAAGAGAAAGTCTAATGTTGGGGAAAGACATAGAGGTGTTTGTGCAGGAAAATATATATAGAGGCATGAGTGTGGGGGGTGTGGTATGGAAGGTCAACCACACTTAGGTCGACCACTATTGGTCGACAGGGATTCTAAGTCAACAGGGTTTCTAGGTCGACATGTTCTAGGTTGACAGGTCAAAAGGTTGACATGAGATTTTTTATTTTTTTTGGTGTAGTTTTCTCCGTACAGGGACCAGGAACCCCAATTAGTGCACTATGTCCCATCGCATGACTTGCTTCGCTTGCCATGCTTCGGCAAAGATGCCTCGCTCTGCTACCGCTGCTCTCGGCACAGGGTACTATTCCCAATTGTGGTCCATGTGGATTGTTAAGTATGAAAAAGTTAAAAAAATAAAAAAAATTTTTAAAAACTCATGTTGACCTTTTGATTTGTTGATCTAGAACATGTCGACCTAGAGACCCTGTCGGCCTAGAAAACCTGTTGACCTAGTTACTGTCGACCAATAGTGGTCGACCTAGACTTTGTCGACCCAAGTGTGGTCAACCTAGAGACTGGAGGAGTCCAGCAGGCTTTATACATGGACCTGCATGGGAAAAGTCAGAAGAAGAACACAGCTTAGGGCCATGGGTAGCAGTGATTTTTGGTGACTTGACCAGTTTTTTTGTGTAGGGATAAGTTAGACATAATATCTGATGACAGCCCGTCTGTACCATTACCCTTTCCCATACAGGGAGAGCACAGTAGAGTGTGTGACATCCTGCTTAGAGGGGTATGGGTCGTTGGGTCGACATAACTTAGGTCGACAGTCATTAAGTCGACCACTGAAGGTTGACATGGGCATTATGTCGAACTGCACTAGGCCGACATGGGCATTATGTCGACATGTACTAGGTCAAAAGGTCGACATGAGTTTTTGGGCTGTTTTTGGTGTCGTTTTCTTCATAAAGTGATGGGAAACCCCAATTAGTGCACATGTCCCCTCGCATGGCTCGCGGGCCAGGTGCCTTGCCCCGCTTCCTTTGCACTCAGCACAGGTTACCATTACCAATTGTAGTCCACGTGGATCGTAAAGTATGAAAAAGTACAAAAATGGAAAGAAAAAAAAAGTGAAAAACTCATGTCGACCTTTTGACCCATCGACCTAGTACATGTCGACCTAATGCCCATGTCAACCTAGTACATGTAGACCTAATGCCCATGTTGACCTAGTGCATGTCAACCTAGTGCCCACGTTGACCTTCAGTGGTCAACCTAATGACTGTCGACCTAAGGTGTGTCGACTTAACAACCGTATCCCGCTTAGAGAGACCAATCAGTATGCTCTGAGCGGGATGTAGTTACTGTAGAATGTAGCAGAGCTTGTCACTTGGAGGGGCTACAGCATACTTGCCTACCTGACCCTCTCCATGAGGGAGAAAATGCTCTGTTCCAGGACTTTCCTGGTAATGTATGATTGCCATCACCTGTGGTGAGCTAGTTAGTTGATAAAAAAGGTGTTTCACCACAGGTGATGGCAATCATACATTACCAGGAAAGTCCAGGAACAAAGCATTTTCTCCCTCATGGAGAGGGTCAAGTAGGCAAGTATGGGCTACAGATCACACATCAGTTAAAAGGGAGTAGCACAGCACAGTGGAGTGTGACTGCCGAAATACAATAGTGCTCAGAAAAGTAGTACAGTATATAGAGATGAGTGTCTACCATTTGTGTGATATTAGTGTGACTTGTATCATACTTGCCTACCTGACCCTCTCCATGAGGGAGAAAATGCTCTGTTCCTGGACTTTCCTGGTAATGTATGATTGCCATCACCTGTGGTGAAACGCCTTTCTTATCAATTAACTAACTCACCACAGGTGATGGCAATCATACATTACCAGGAAAGTCCAGGAACAGAGCATTTTCTCCCTTATGGAGAGGGTCAGGTAGGCAAGTATGACTTGTATATAGTGCTTTAAGAGTTACATTATTTTACAATGTCCATATTTTAAGACACATGCAGCTCAAAATGCCTACATTGGATTTTTTGCAGTATAATTTTACATGTTCATTAGGTTGGAAAAATGTAGCCTACTCAAAAACAGATCCTAGGTTTATATGCATATAAACATAAAATACCCAAATGAGTGACTTTTTTATAAAAGGCTTGCTTTCAGCACAGCATTTGTGTCATACTATACTGAAATATTATTGAGAACAGTACTTCATTGCTACATTTACTTCAAGGATAAATAGAGGAGCAATTTGCCATTTGAACCAAATTAGATCAGACTTTCAGTTCAATCAAAGCAGCTGGCAGCTGGTTGCAATAATCTGATTTCCTGACACTGAGTAAAATGGAAGTCCTCGAAAGGCCTCCTGCTGATCCCAAGCATAAAAGAAGGCTGGCAAATAACATACTGCGCTCACTTTATCGGTTCTTGAAGCACCGTACAAAAATATAATTTGTTGACTGGAAATATACCTTAATTATATGTAAGCAATTACATATACAGTACAGTAATGTGGTCATGGATATAGAAACTATTTGCACAGGAACGTTTAGGTTCTATTCTAATATTTTGTTTTATGTAACTTATACCCTTTTCTCTTACGTCCTACAGGATGCTGGGGTCCACATTAGTACCATGGGGTATAGACGGGTCCACTAGGAGCAACTGGCACTTTAAGAGTTTTATAGTGTGGGCTGGCTCCTCCCTCAATGCCCCTCCCGCCAGACTCAGTTTACAAAATGTGCCCGGAGGAGCCGGTCACTGCTAGGGGAGCTCCTAGAGCTTCTTTAGTTTTAGTTTTTTCTAAGAGTTAGTTAGGCACAGGGAGGCTGCTAGCAACAGCCTCCCTGCTTCGTGGGACTTATGGGAGGAGTAGTGTCCGCCCTGAGGGGTTTGAGCCACTATTTCCACTGACAGGACACTGAGCTCCTGAGGGTGATGATCGTTAGCCGCCCCAGGCGACCGCTCACTCCCGCAGCATGCTGCCACCCCCTAACAGCCAGAAGATTCCGGTGGCGAGTGAGCCACCGGCCCCCATAGCAAGTGGGGAGCCGGTGTGAAGAGGATGATAACAGGGTGGGAGCGCAGTACTAACTGCGCTCTGGAGGCTCAGCGGTACACAATGCGGCGCTTTGAAGGGCGTCCTGAGCCAGCGCCTATACCCTACACTGGTCAACAAGACTGTCAGGGACCTCGGTAACGCTGTCAGCACCATTCCTCAGGCCAGTATAAAGAAGTGAAGACCGGGAAGCAGCGCCATGTTCAAGGGGCGAAGCTTCTCATCAGAGCGGACCCAGCAGCATTCAGCACCATTTTCCTGCCTGCAGATCCAGTACAGAGACGCTGACAGGGAAAGCTGTCCCTACACGCAACTCCAGCTATCCTGTACGGTACCAGGGTGTTGTAGAAGGGGGGGGGTGAGGCTGTGTAAATACTGTGTAGTCTATTAAGGTACACAGTCAGCGCCAGGTAGTTGTATTATATCTACCTAGGGAAGCGCTGTGTGTGGGTTGGCTCCAATCTCTGTGTTTCTCTGTGGCAGGCTTGGGGGGAAACTGTGTCTGACATTTTCCTGTGTGAGTGGGGGTGTTTGTTTCTCACATAGCCATGTCTAGGGACTCTGTGTCTTATGCTGCAGAGGACATTTCCTTTCAGGAGGAATCCATTCCATGTACACAGGAATGTAATATTCTGTCTCAGATCTCTATTACTGAGCCTGAGTGGTTGTCCTCTATTAAGGGAATGATCTCTCAGATCTCTACTAGGGTAGCTCATACTGAGACTGAAACTCAGGCATTAAAGAAGTCTATGGCAGTTTGGTCAGGTTCTGTCCCTATTCCTTCAAAATCCCCTAGCATATACCCACAAAAACGTGTACTTGTCCAGATTATGCAAGATGACACGGATACTGACTCTGACACGGCTGACGGTGATGGGGATGTGCTGAGGGGGCGGCATCCCTGGCTAAGGGAGTGCAGCTCATGATTGAGGCTATTAGAGATATGTTAAACATTTCTGACACAACACCTGAGCAGGTTGAGGAGGCTTACTTCACTGATAATAAGAAAGCCTCGCTAACCTTCCCTGCGTCTAAAGAATTAAACGCTTTATTTGAAAAATCCTAGGAGAACCCGGAGAAAAAATTCCACATCCCTAAAAGGGTTTTGGTTGCCTTTATTTTCCCTGAGGAGGATATAAAAAATGGGAAAACCCACCAATAGTTGACGCATCTGTTTCCAGACTGTCAAAGAAGGTGGTTTTACCTGTCCCTGGGTATACCACGTTAAAAGAACTGGCTGAAATCCATATACTCAGGGGTGGCGCTGAAGCCCACTATTGCCTGTGCGTGTATATCTAAAGCTATAGTAAAGTGGTCAGGCACGTTACTAGAGGATTTGGATTCAATGGATAGAAGTGACATTGAATTATTTTTGCGTAACATACAGGATTCTGGAGGGTTCATGGTGAAGTCCATGAAGGACCTGGGTACGCTGACTGCAAGGGTATCTTCCTTGTCTGTCTCAGCTCGCAGGGGTCTCTGGCTATGACAATGGTCTGCAGACGCGGGATCCAGGAGAAGTGTGGAGAACCTACCCTACACAGGTCAGGCTCTATTTGGGGAAGCGTTGGATGCGTGGATTTCCATGGCAACCATGGGTAAGTCACCTTTTCTTCCCTCAGCTACGCCTTCTATGAAGAAACTCTTTTCTTCATCTGCATTGCAGTCCTTTCGGGCCGCTAAGATAAAAAAGTCCAAGCCTCCTACCACCTTCTTTAGAGGTGGTCGTGCAAAATCCAAAAAGCCTGCACCCGCAGGCTCCAAGGGCCAGAAACTGGCTTCTGGCTCCTCAAAAGTCCTCAGCATAACGGTGGTCCACGAAGCCTGGAAGATGGGCTGATGGGTGCGAGGTTCAGACATTTCATCCATGTCTGGGTGTCATCCAGCCTGGATGCCTGGGTGCAGGATATTGTGTCCCAGGGGTACAGACTGGAGTTTCAAGAACTTTCGCCACACGATTCCTCAAATCAGGCTTGCCAGTTTTGCTGGCAGACAGGGCGATCCTAAAGGAAGCCTTCCATAAATTGGAAACATCACAGGTCATTGTCCCTGTTCCACCTCATATGCAAATCAAGGGTTATTATTCAAACCTTTTTGTGGTACCGAAGCCGGATGGTTCAGTCAGACCGATTTTGAACTTGAAATCGTTAAACCTTTATCTGAGGGAGTTCAAATTCAAAATGGAGTCTCTGAGAGCGTTGATCTCAGGTCAGGAGGAGAAAGAGTTTCTGGTATCCCTGGATATCAAGGATGCGTACCTCCACATTCCAATTTGGCCGCCACACCAGGCTTATCTCAGATTTGCACTGTTGGACTGTCAGTATCAGTTCCAGGCGCTGCCATTCAGCCTCTCCACGGCACCGAGGGTGTTCACCAAGGTGATGGCAGAGATGATGGTTCTCCTCCGCAGACAGCGGATGAACATAATTCCATATCTGGATGACCTGCTTATAAAGGCATCGTCCAGGGAGAAATTGTTACAGTCCATTGCTTTCACGACTCATCTACTCAGGGAGCACGGTTGGATCCTGAACCTTCTGAAGTCACATTTGGTACCACAAAGAGATTGTCATTCCTGGGAATGCTCCTCGACACAGAGGTGCAGAGGATGTTTCTACTGGAGGAGAAAGCGTTGGTGATTCAAACAATGGTCCGGGATGTCCTGAAACCAGCCCAGGTATCGGTTCATCAGTGCATTCGCCTTCTGGGGAAGATGGTTGCCTCTTACGAGGCTCTACAATACAGAAGATTTCATGCTCGGTCATTCCAACTGGATCTCCTAGACAAGTGGTCAGGATCTCACCTACACATGCACCAGAGGATACGTCTGTCACTGAAAGCAAGGATTTCACTCCTCTGGTGGCTGCAATTTTCTCACCTTCTAGAGGGCCGCAGGTTCGTCGTTCAGAACTGGATCCTTCTAACCATGGATGCAAGTCTCAGAGGTTGGGGTGCAGTCACCCAAGGGGAAACCTTCTAAGGAAGGTGGTCAAGTCAGGAATCCCTTCTTCCAATAAACCTCCTGGAGCTAAGAGCCATGTACAACGGTCTTCTTCAAGCAGCACAACTTCTGCAAGATCAGGCCATTCAAGTGCAGTCGGACAATGTAACGATGGTGGCCTACATAAACCGACAGTGCGGAACGAAGAGCAGAGCTGCAGTGTCAGAGGTAACAAAAATCCTCCTCTCGGCAGAAAGGTACACAGTGGCGCTGTCAGCAATCTTCATTCCGGGAGTGGACAACTGGGAAGCGGACTTCCTCAGCAGGCACGATTTCCATCCAGGAGAATGGGGCCTCCACCCGGAGGTGTTCATGGAGGTGACCAGTCGTTGGGGCGTACCTCAAATAGACATGACGGCCTCGCATTTCAACAAGAAACTTCGGAGGTACTGTTCCTGGTTGAGAGACCCACAAGCAGTAGCCGTGGATGCCCTGGTAAAACACAGTGGATGTTCAAGTCAGTGTATGTGTTCCCTCCACTTCCACTCATTCTAATTCTAAAGCTTGTAAAAAGAACAAGAGTTCAGGCGATCCTCATTGCTCCGAACTGGGCAAGGGAGGGCTGGTACACGGATCTGCTGGATCTACTGCTGGAAGATCCAAGGCTTCTCCCCCTTCAGTAGGATCTTCTACAACAGGGGCCGCTCGCTTATCAAGACTTACCACAGCTATGTTTGACGGCATGGAGGTTCAACGCCAGATATTAGCTCAGAAGGGCATTCCGAACAAGCTTATTCCTACCCTGATACAGGCAAGGAAAGGAGTTACGTCTAAACATTACCATCGCATTTGGAAAAAGTATGTGTCTTGGTGTGAATCCAAGAAGTTTCCTGTGGTGGAGTTTCAACTTGGTTGTTTTCTCCTCTTCCTGCAAGCAGGTGTGGATATGGGCCTGCGTTTGGGATCCATAAAGGTCCAGATTTCAGCTTTATCCATTTTCTTCCAGAAACAATTAGCTGCCCTCGCTGAGGTTCAGACCTTTTTGAAAGGGGTTCTGCATATCCAGCCTCCCTTTGTGGCGCCGACGGCACCCTGGGATCTTAACGTGGTGTTGCAGTTCCTGCAATCGGATTGGTTTGAGCCCTTACAGGAGGCTGAGCTCAAATTTCTCATGTGGAAGGCTATGACTTTGTTGGCCTTAGCTTCTACTCAACGTGTCGGAATTGGGGGCTTTGTCCTGTAAAAGTCCCTACTTAATCTTCCATGAAGATAGAGCTGAGCTCAGGACGCATCAGCAGTTTCTTCCAAAGGTTGTGTCGGCTTTTCATATAAACCAACCTATTGTGGTGCCAGTGGCTACTGACTCCTCAATTGCATCAAAGTCCTTGGATGTTGGGAGGGCATTGAAGATCTATGTGAAGAGGACTGCTCATCACAGAAAATCGGACTCTCTGTTTGTCCTTTATGATCCCAATAAAATTGGGTGTCCTGCTTCTAAGCAGACGATTTCTCGCTGGATCAGGTTCACTATCCAGCATGCATATTCTACGGCAGAATTGCAGTGTCCAACATCGGTTTAGGCCCACTCTACTCGTAAAGTGGCGTCTTCCTGGGTGGCTGCCAGGGGTGTCGCGGCTTTGCAGCTTTGCCGAGCGGCTACTTGGTCTGGGTCAAACACGTTTGCTAAGTTCTACAAGTTCGATACTTTGGCCTCTGATGACCTAAAGTTTGGTCAATCAGTTCTGCAGGAGCCTCCGTGCTCTCCCTCCAATTCTGGAAGATTTGGTACATCCTTATGGTACTAATGCGGACCCCAACATCCTCTAGGATGTAAGAGGAAAATAGGACTTTAATTACCTACCAGTAAATCCTTTTCTCATAGTCCATAGAGGATACTGGGCGCCCGCCCAGCGCTTTGTTATCCTGCAGTGGTTCTTTGGTTCAGTACTGTGTTTCTTTACTGGGTTCAGTAATGTTTCAACTGTTGCTAAGTTTTCAGGCTAGTTAGCCTGGTTTGCCTTGTTTGTGTGAGCTGGTATGAATTTCGCCACTATCTGTGTATTTCCTTCTCTCGAAGTATGTCCGTCTCTTTGGGCACAGTTTCTAGACTGAGTATGGTGAGAGGGGCATAGAGGGAGGAGCCAGCCCACACTATTAAACTCTTAAAGTGCCAGTGGCTCCTAGTGGACTCGCCTATACCCCATGGTACTAATGTGGACCCCAGCATCCTCTACGGACTACGACAAAAGGATTTACTGGTAGGTAATTAAAATCCTATTTTTTCACGGACATAAAATCTCAGATTTTTGCACTCGGGATTTTGCTTAGTGATAAAGGTGACTAACTTGGGACTACTGCAAGTGCCGGGTCCCTGACCTTGCTCCCAACAGGACCCTGGTGCTGAGACCTGGGAATTTCCCTGGTTGCAGTGGAAAAGGGGTATTAGTTTTTTATTTTAAGTAGTCAGGGAAATTTTCACCACTTTTCACATTTTGCAATAAAAAAATTACATGTTTTGCCAATAAATTTTAGTCTTAAGTGTTTGCATTCCTAAAGCTGGGTACATACTACAGTACACAATGCTCACTTTACATGCAATGCAACTCACAATTGTTCCTTGCGAGGAAATATTAGATACAGTATCATACATACACATTGTACAATTGTTCCTTCCAATCCTAAATATTATCTGTCCTAATGACTTGAAGGAATAGAGATTTACTTCCACAATTAATGGAAGATCTGTTGGCAACTCAGTTGACAGACCGTACACTACACACTGTAAGATTTGCACAATGCCGTGACCAAATTTATCTCAACTTTTAAGCATTCTTGAAGATCCATTCATGAGATGAGACTGATTTACAGTATCTGCAATAAATGGAGATTGTTCAGGTATTATACAATTTTTTGGCTGATTATTAAATTCTCAGCTGAACTGTTAAATAATTACAGTATACAAGTGGACGAAGTGAAAATTTTGAAGTGGGGGTATGGAAAAGTGAAGGCTTTAATTATGCGCGCACCTAATGCGCACACTCTGGAAAAGTGAGCATGGCCACTCAAACGGGGGCGTATCCTTCAGTGTAGTTTACCACACCATATACCCCTTATACACATTATGCACCACAATAGTAGGACCCCTTATACTATCTAGTACTGATGCCCCTTTCACATTATACCACACAGTATGAGCCAAAATTCACATTATACCACACAGTATGAGCCAAAATTCACATTATACCACAATGAATGAGCCAAAATTCACATTATAGCACACGGTATGAGCCGAAATTCGCATTATACCACACAGAATGAGCCAAAATTTGCATTATACCACACAGAATGAGCCAAAATTCACATTATAGCACACAGTATGAGCTGAAATTCACATTATGCCACACAATATGAGCCACAAATCACATTATACCACACAGAATGAGCCAAAATTCACATTATACCACACAGAATGAGCCAAAATTCACATTATACCACACAGAATGAGCCGAAATTCACATTATACCACACAGAATGAGCCGGAATGCACATTATACCACACAGAATGAGCTAAAAATCCCATTGGCTGCTCCGATCTGTATAGCATCCTGTCACCTTACAATAGTGACCCGGAGGAAGGTGTAGGTAAATCCTTATACCCAGGGCCGTCTTTTCGTATGGGCTCAATGGGCTCTTGCCCTAGGGCCCCAGGAGTATAAGGGCCCTAAGATGATAGCTGAGGGTCCCCTCTTTCCAGGGGTACCAGATTTTTTAAAATCGGCCATGGGGAACCGGAGATATCAGACTTGAAAGCAGTGGTCCCCATCCAAGCCTGTTAATTGCTCTTTCCAGCCGGATATCTCGGGTTCTGTCTGACTTAGAGTTTTTCTGAGGGTATAATCCTAAAGCTGTGACTCTCCCCTTTTGGTGTACACTGGCAGCTTGTCTCTACTATGCCCAGAACCAGAGATATCAGCCTTCAAGCAGCTGGTCACTGCTCCAGCTCCACATGCCTAATATGCAGTTTTAGATTTTCATTGGTGAATTACTCTGGCTCCTGAACTCTGATCCCCAAGTCCCCAGAACCTCCTGAAAAGTGGCACTCTCTAGTTTTTTATTATCCCATTCAAAGCTAAGAAACACATTTTCAGGAATTTGAGATATCTGCAGTCAAGCAAGCTGCCTTCCCACCGGAAATTTATAAATATTAAGCCCACTCCACTATCCACCCCTCCCCTACGTATTAAACACCCCCTACCTCCCTGAAAGTCATGTACTAGGGCTTCTTCATTCAGCCCAATGCCCCCTTCTACAGTTTAGCCCCATCTGTACAGTAGAGGAGTAATTAGCAGAAATTACTGCCCCAGGTCCTACATGCTGAATGGAAGATAGAACACCCCCTACCGCCCACGGGACATCAAAGCTGCCGTTGATAGCACCCCCCACCCCTATCGCTGGAGGATGGGTAGGGGGCCCAGTGCATTGCTGTGCCCAGGGGCCTACACTGCTGTTAAGGTGGCCCTGCTTATGCCAGATGCAGGTGTACAATGAGAGGAGTCTTATCGAATTTCGTCACGCACCCGTTACTTTTTGAAAGGCATCATTGGATGCTATACAGACAGAGCGGAGCAGCCAAAACTCTAGCGGCTGGGATCTGCATTGCCGCACACCAGTGAGAGAGCACAGCAGCGGAGGTGGATACAGCTTCGGTAGCAGCTACCAGCCGTACCACTCAGAAGTGCGGGATCACCGCAGTGGAGGTGAGCACAGCCTTGCTCCAGCCCCTCTCCTCCACCATGGCCGGAAAACACTGTGGGACACCACAAATATCTTGAGCCACTTGCTCGGACACTCATCTTTTCATCAAAATGGTATGCAATACTTTCAATGTGGTTAATTGTGAACTGCTGTGGCTTACCTCTCCATCTGTCCGCTCGTTTGGGATAACACCTGCTGCCTCTAATTAATTAACAATACCTGTCACCGTACTATTTTTTTATTACAAGCGGAAATCTTCTTTTTATAAAGATGTCCCTTTAATGGCTATTCAGAGACATTGGGGTATATTTACTAAAATTCGTATTTTTCAGAATGAGGTTAAAGTTCAAACACGAATGACATCGCAAGTGTAAATTTGCAACTTTTTGAATTTATCACGACTAATTTACTAAGCTGTCGTATTCTGCATTTTCGTGTTTTCCGATGTCGATGTCATTCGTATTTTTTGGCAGTGTTTTACGGGAGTGAATAGTAAAACACTGCCGACATTAACACAATGAATCTCGGCCGGATCTGTGAGATCCGTGCAGGGCTTCATTGTGCACCTTTTGTATAAAAACTAACATTGTTACAAATCATTAAAAAAAATGCGTGGGGTCCCCCCCCCCAAAGCTAAACCAGCCTCGGGCTCTTTGAGCCGGTCCTGGTTGACAAAATATGGGGAAAAAAATGTCAGGGGTTCCCGCATATTTAATCAACCAGCACCGGGCTCTGCGCCTGGTCCTGGTTCCAAAAATACGGGGGACAAAAAGCGTAGGGGTCCCCCGTATTTTTGAAACCAGCACCGGGCTCCACTAGCCAGGTACATAATGCCACAGCCAGGGGACACTTTTATCTAGGTCCCTGCGGCCCTGGCATTACATACCCAACTAGTCACCCCTGGCTGGGGTACCCTGGAGGAGTGGGAACACCTTAAATCAAGGGGTACCCCCTCCAGCCACCCAAGGGCCAAGGGTGAAGCCAGAGGCTGTCCCCCCTATCCAAGGGCGGCGTATGGGGGGCTGATAGCCTTTTGAAAAAAAATTGAATATTGTTTTTAGTAGCAGTACTACAAGTCCCAGCAAGCCTCCCCCGCAAGCTGGTACTTGGAGAACCACAAGTACCAGCATGCGGTGGAAAACCGTGCCTGCTGGTACCTGTAGTACTACTACTAAAAAAATACCCCCAAAAAAATAGGACACACACACCGTGACAGTATAAGTTTATTACATACATGCACACCTCCAAACATACATACTTACCTATGTTCACACGAGCCTCGGTCCTCTTCTCCATGTAGAATCCTAGGGGTACCTGTGAAAAAAATTATACTCACATAATCCAGTGTACCTTCTGTTCTTTGTATAATCCACGTACTTGGCAAAACAAAGAAACGGAAACCCGACCACGCACTGAAAGAGGTCCTATGTTTACACAAGGGACCCCTTTCCCCGACTGCCAGGACCCCCCCTGAATCCTGTCAAAGAGGGTCCCTTCAGCCAATCAGGGAGCGCCACGTCGTGGCACTCTCCTGATTGGCTGTGTGCTCCTGTAGTGTCTGTCAGGCTGCACACGGCAGAGATACAATGTTACGCCTATGCGCTCCATTGTATTCAATGGTGGGAACTTTGCGGTCAGCGGTGAGGTTACTTTCGGTCAACCGCTGACTGCAAAGTTCCCACCATTGGATACAATGGAGCGCATAGGCGCAACATTGTATCTCTGCCGTGTGCAGCCTGACAGACACTACAGGAGCACACAGCCAATTAGGAGAGTGCCACGACGTGGCACTCCCTGATTGGCTGAGGGGACCCTCTTTGACAGGAGTCAGGGGGGTCCTGGCAGTCGGGGAAAGGGGTCCCATGTGTAAACATGGGACCCCTTTCAGTGCGTGTTCGGGGTTTCCGTTTTTTTGTTTTGATAAGTACGTGGATTATACAAAGAACAGAAGGTACACTGGATTATGTGAGTATAATTTTTTTCACAGGTACCCCTAGGATTCTACATGGAGAAGAGGACCGAGCCTCGTGTGAACATAGGTAAGTATGTATGTTTGGAGGTGTGCATGTATGTAATAAACTTATACTGTCACGGTGTGTGTGTCCTATTTTTTGGGGGGTATTGTTTTAGTAGTAGTACTACAGGTACCAGCGGGCCCGGTTTTCCACCGCATGCTGGTACTTGTGGTTCTCCAAGTACCAGCTTGCGGGGGAGGCTTGCTGGGACTTGTAGTACTGCTACTAAAAAAAATATTCAAATTTTTTTCAAAAGGCTATCAGCCCCCCATCCGCCGCCCTTGGATGGGGGGGACAGCCTCGGGCTTCACCCTTGGCCCCTGGGTGGCTGGAGGGATGGACCCCTTGATTTAAGGGGTTCCCACTCCTCCAGGGTACCCCGGCCAGGGGTTACTATTTGGTATGTAATGCCAGGGCCGCAGGGACCTAGATAAAAGTGTCCCCTGGCTGTGGCATTATGTACCTGGCTAGTGGAGCCCGGTGCTGGTTTCAAAAATACGGGGGACCCCTACGCTTTTTGTCCCCCGTATTTTTGGAACCAGGACCAGGCGCAGAGTCTGGTGCTGGTTGATTAAATATGGGGAAACCCCTGACATTTTTTTCCCCATATTTTTTCAACCAGGACCGGCTCAAAGAACCCGAGGCTGGTTTTGCTTAGGAGGGGGGACCCCACGCATTTTTTTCCAGAAAATTTAACACTTTCCCACCCCTTCCCACTGATAAACATGCATGGATCTCATGGATCCGTGCATGCCTATCAGGACACGGTAAAAAAAGCAGGTCTGTTTTAAATTTGCTTTTTTTTATGATTTGATTTTTTCATGGCAGTGTTTGGCTATTGCCGGCAGTGTTCGTGAAATACACTTTTTAGTAAATTACCGAGTTGTATCAAAATACAGTTGTATTTGACCGATGGTGTATTCATTCGTATTTTTTTTCTTTGCCTTCCCAAAAAATACGAAGGCCCTCATCACTGCCAAGATTTAAGTTTAGTAAATTCCCGAGATGACACTTTGAAGAAAAAACACCATCTCGGTCAAAATCGGGACCTTAGTAAATATACCCCATTATATTCTTTGTGCTCATACGGGATAAACTTGTTAATTTGTATCTATTTTTATTTATTTAAACACAGCTGTGGTCTGTTGCAACATTGTGTCTATACAATTTTTATAATGTTACTCATCTTTTTAGCCCTTATACTGTGCACAGTATCTTCTTTTAGGATCCTATACTTGATATTATATCCAGCAATATTGACTATAATAAAATTCATCCCTTTTTTTATATTTCTTGCATTGTCAGTTACTTTGTAGCATTGGTATCCCCAAGCGCAGTTTGTATTTTTTTTATTATTCACTGTTTCATACAATCCCACAGAGGTAACAGCGATTGGGGATCACAGTTGTTTATCATAATATTAATTAACTAATATATTTATATTTATTTGTGAAAGTGTACCTTGGCGTCTAGGTATTTCTGTTGACATATTGCCCACAGTAGTAGTGCCACTCATAACGTCCACAGTAATAGTGGCACACATAATGCCCACAGTAGTAGTGCCTCTTACACATATATCCACAGTAGTAGTGCCACACAATGCCCACAGCAGAGGCGTAACTAGCATGGGGCGAGCAGGGCACGTGCCCTGGGCGCCATGGCAACCCCAGCAGAGGGGGGCGCCACCGGCACCTGCACGGCCCTCTCGCCCAATGCGACAGGGTATGGCGCCGCCAGCGCTACCCGCGGCACCCTCCCTGTCTCCCCTAGCTGCTGTGCCTGTCACACTGTACAGGCAGCAGCAGCTAGGAGCCTCCCCCTACCCCCCCCTGCAGTCCATATCTCGTGCGTGCATGAGTAATCTAGTGACCTCACCTCTCTGCAGCAGCATGTCCGCCTGGCTGGGGCGCCTGTGTGTGCCGGCTGTGATGGCAGTGTGTGCCCGCCGCGCTGTGTGTGGAGCCGAGGACGGCTGTAGAGGAGCCTGGCTGGCACCGCACCAGGGTGAGATGATGATCTCCTGGCGCTGTACGCGGCGGCACTCAGCTTCGCGCTCACCCTCTCCACCTGCCATAGAGCTATGTCGGTGCCGGTAGGTTACGCTTCCCCTGGCTTTGTCTGTGCAGCCCGGCAATCTCGCTTACTACCCTTCTGCTTCTGACCCCTGTGCAGGACAGCTGATAGAAGCTGCTAATTCTGTCACACATCAGCATGTATTACAAATAGCTATCTACCATCCCCTTACTATGCGGGCTGCACAGACATACAATTACTTGTGCTTATGCTTTAAGTTCCAAGGTAGCCTGTCTATGTATTATCTGTGTGGAAATTAAAGGGACATGTATAGCGGCAGGCTGTCTATCCTATTTGTTCAACAACACAGAGACATAAATCACACCAGAGGCGTAACTAGCACGGGGCCAGCAGAGGGGGCCGGCACCTGCACGGCCCGCTCGCCCCATGCGACAGGGTTTTGGCGCCACCAGCGCTACCCGCGCGCTCCTGGAGGTGCGGGCTCCTGTGGCTATAATGTGAATTTCGGCTCATACCATGTGGGGTAATGTGAAATTTGGCTCATAACATGTGCTATAATGTGAATTTCGGCTCATACCGTGTGCTATAATAATTTCGGCTCACACTGTGTGCTATAATAATTTTGGCTCATACCGTGTGCTGTAATGTGGATTTTGGCTCATACCGTGTGCTGTAATGTGAATTTTGGCTCATACCGTGTGCTGTAATGTAAATTTTAGCTCATACCGTGTGCTGTAATGTGAATTTTGGCTCATACCGTGTGCTGTAATGTGAATTTTGGCTCATACCGTGTGCTGTAATGTGAATTTTGGCTCATACCGTGTGCTGTAATGTGAATTTCAGCTCATACCGTGTGCTGTAATGTGAATTTCGGCTCATACCGTGTGCTGTAATGTGAATTTTGGCTCATACCGTGTGCTATAATGTGAATTTTGGCTCATACCGTGTGCTATAATGTGAATTTTGGCTCATACCGTGTGGTATAATGTGAATTTCTTCTCATACCGTGTGCTGTAATGTGAATTTCGGCTCATTCTGTGTGCTGATACTACGGAGAACTGACACTGAGCAGAGAGAACAGCACTGGACTATTGTACTCTAGTATACTGGTCACCACAATGCTGCACTGTACTACTATATACTGCTCACAACAATGCAGCACAGATATGGATACTTGAAGTGACACAGAGCTGCAAGATACAGCAATGGCCTGCTGTACTGTACAACTATATACTGTTGGTCACCAAAATGCTGCACTGTACTACTATATATACTGCTCATAAAAATGCAGCACAGATATGGAATGGATACTTGCAGTGACACAGAGCTACAAGATACGGCAATGGCCTACTGTACTGTACAACTATATACTGTTGGTCACCAAAATGCTGCACTGTACTACTATATATATATACTGAACACAAAAATGCAGCACAGATATGCAATGGATACTTGCAGTGACACAGAGCTACAAGATACGGTAATGGCCTACTGTACTGTACTGTACTGTACAACTATATACTGTTGGCCACCAAAATGCTGCACTGTACTACTATATATACTGATCACAAAAATGCAGCACAGATATGGAATGGATACTTGCAGTGACACAGAGCTGCAAGATACAGCAATGGCCTAATGTACTGTTCAACTATATACTGTTGGTCACCAAAATGCTGCACTGTACTACTATATATACTGATCACAAAAATGCAGCACAGATATGGAATGGATACTTGCAGTGACACGGAGCTGCAAGATACAGCAATGGCCTACTGTACTGTACAACTATATACTGTTGGTCACCAAAATGCAGCACACTGAGCACAGATATTTGCAGCACACTGAGCACAGATATGGAGCTTTTCAGGCAGAGAACGTAGATATTTGCAGCACACTCAGCACAGATATGGAGCTTTTCAGGCAGAGAACGTAGCCATGTCCTCTCCGTTCAATCTCCAATGTACGAGTGAAAATGGTGGCGACTCGCGGCACTTTATATAGAATACGAATCTCGCGAGAATCCGACAGCGAGATGATGACGTTCGGCCGCGTTCGGGTTAACCGAGCAAGGCGGGAAGATCCGAGGCTGCCTCGGAAACCGTGTAAAATAGGTAAAGTTCGGGGGTGTTCGGATCTCGACGAACCAAACCTGCTCATCTCTAGTAATAATGTGTAAATAATGTGTAATAATGTTTTCTAATTAGATTTCCTTTATATGATTCAATAATATATTGGGTTAATAATATTGCATTATATATTAATTTAGAGCTGTTCAGTTTGTTATTTTCCCTGCATTTGTATGAGGTTGAGCCCTCCCTGAAATATTTGCTTTAGACGGCACCATTTTGGTCTATTTTCTTTCTAAAAAAAACAAAAATCACTAATCGGTACAGAAGGTTACCAATTGTGATCAACGGCGCTTAGTTAGAATACTGTTTATTTAAAAAGATTGATTCAGCAGCTGAGTAAAACAACTTGCCAGGTTGCAACAATTGGAAACTAAAAGAAAAGGAAAGATACTCTGCACTTGAAACAATGTATCTAAAAATATATATGTGCAGTCTGACATAGAATTAAGATTGACTCAGTGAGACTTAGATATATTAAAAAACAATTTATATAGTGTCTCTAAGACCTAAACATTTATAACATACAATACAACAAACAATACATTCTCTCACACATAATAGAATGAATGAGAATTTGGAATTGTGTGCAACATGCAATAAAATTAATTGCTATACCCTTTCAAATGGTGATTATAATAGTCTGAATACTGGCGTCCCAGTATGTTATTATAATAAATTTGTAGCTCCCGCAATGAACTTTTCACAGTCTCAATTTATTTTTATATTTCTGTATAACTGAAGAAAAGGTGCAGCCTTTACTCAATGCTCCCGTGCTGGTTCCTGTATGTATATGCAGTCAGGGTCCTTTATAAGGATGGGATACACATGGAGCGGAGGTATACCATTCAGTCACTGTTTAAATAACGGCAGATGACTGTCACCTTTTTCAAAGTAACATTTCGTTGGTATAAACTGTAATTAGCGCTTATTCATAGACGGTAAGTCTAGCCGTCGCCAGAATGGCTCCTGGTAACAGGTGTTAGGCCCCACAGCGGGGGTCAGATGGAACTCACCCGACCAATATTGGAGAGGCATGCGGCAAGGATGGATCCAACGTGCGGCAGATAGCTACGGCTCAGGCTGTCACGGCTGTACTGAGACGGCTGTGTTGAGCCGTGGACTGTGTTCGTGCGGCGGGTATCACCAATTGGAGAGCGTAACAGAGAGTGGGCGTCAACGCGTTTCGTCTCCTAGCAACCGGAGACTTCCTCAAGATTCGTCTTGAGGAAGTCTCCGGTTGCTAGGAGACGAAATGCGTTGACGCCCACTCTCTGTTACGCTCTCCAATTGGTGATACCCGCCGCACGAACACAGTCCACGGCTCAACACAGCCGTCTCAGTACAGCCGTGACAGCCTGAGCCGTAGCTATCTGCCGCACGTTGGATCCATCCTTGCCGCACGCCTCTCCAATATTGGTCGGGTGAGTTCCATCTGACCCCCGCTGTGGGGCCTAACACCTGTTACCAGGAGCCATTCTGGCGGCGGCTAGACTTACCGTCTATGAATAAGCGCTAATTACAGTTTATACCAACGAAATGTTACTTTGAAAAAGGTGACAGTCATCTGCCGTTATTTAAACAGTGACTGAATGGTATACCTCCGCTCCATGTGTATCCCATCCCTATAAAGGACCCTGACTGCATATACATACAGGAACCAGCACGGGAGCATTGAGTAAAGGCTGCACCTTTTCTTCAGTTATACAGAAATATAAAAATAAATTGAGACTGTGAAAAGTTCATTGCGGGAGCTACAAATTTATTATAATAACATACTGGGACGCCAGTATTCGGACTATTATAATCACCATTTGAAAGGATATAGCAATTAATTTTATTGCATGTTGCACACAATTCCAAATTCTCATTCATTCTATTATGTGTGAGAGAATGTATTGTTTGTTGTATTGTATGTTATAAATGTTTAGGTCTTAGAGACACTATATAAATTGTTTTTTAATATATCTAAGTCTCACTGAGTCAATCTTTCTTCTATGTCAGACTGAACATATATATTTTTAGATACATTGTTTCAAGCGCAGAGTATCTTTCCTTTTCTTCTATTTTCTTTCTATGCAGCTTTCTCTGTTTGACTTTTATCTCTCTATGGGATTTACAACTCTTCCCATTTACTATGGTCTTTATATGCTATTCTCCCACTCTGTTCACTCTCATAGTGGCAAATTTCAGGATCTGTTGACATTGCTGCATTGCTTTCAGTATCCTAATCTACTCCACTTAATATGTGATAGTCCAAGTCATCACTGAGCTTGCCTTCTCTATGGCAGCACTCTCAGTGTTTGGTGGACTATGATGTCATTTTCTGTGCTCTGACTCTTCTGGCATGCGAAGGGGTTTGTTTACAGCACCAAAAGGTGAGGAATTGTGCACCACACTAAGGGGTAGAATTTCTATCTACCTGGTTTAAAAAGCCTCTGGTGAATGGTGGGTTTCGTTGATGGATTTTACAATGCAGTAGTAATTATTGCTAAATCAGCATAGTTTAGTATTACTTACTATTGACATTTGGAAATCCATTGGACAGGAACCGAACCCCCCCAAACTTTGCGATTCAATCCGAGATCCTTGTCCGGCTCAGGTCCGAAAACGTCATCATCCCAGTGTTGGTTTCTCGCTGGTTTTGGATTCTATATAAGTCCCCGTGATCAGCGCCATCTCTACTCTGGCATTGGAGAGTGTGCTGGATGGACGTGTCCATCTCAGTACTGGGTGGAATGGTGTTGGGTGGGTGCTCTGTCTGCTGTATCTAAAAGGGATGCTCTCTCTGTCTGCTGTATCTGAAAAAGGGGTGCTCTCTGTCTGCTGTATCTGAAAAAGGGGTGCTCTCTGTCTGCTGTATCTGAAAAAGGGGTGCTCTCTCTGTATGCTGTATCTGAAAAAGGGGTGCTCTCTCTGTATGCTGTATCTGAAAAAGGGGTGCTCTCTCTGTATGCTGTATCTAAAAAAGGGGTGCTCTCTCTGTATGCTGTACCTGAAAAAGGGGTGCTCTCTCTGCCTGCTGTATCTGAAAGGAGTGATCTGTGCTTCCATCCAGGGGCTCCGCTACAGTGATAAAATGTAAATAATAAAAGCTAAAAACAAAAAGCCTAAAATTATAATTATACAAAAATATTTTTTTTTCGTTTGTGCTGTACCCCAGTGTACTATACAATTTTTATTTCATTGTCATAAGTACTGTGACACTACCGGTCAGACCACAGTATATTATTTCCTACTCATACATGTATTGCGCGATGCTTTCGGTGAAGTCAACAGCAGTGTGTAATTATTATTATATATATTTCTTACTCATTTGTGTGATGCTGTCTGTGAAGTCAACCGCAGTGTATAATTATTATACATATTTCTGACTCATTTGCATGACACTGTTGCTGTACCCCCCTTGATGTTGATAGAAATGGGAGGACAAACAATTGGAAGATCAGGAACCACTTCCTACTACTAGTGCTGAAGCTGTTGCCACTAGTCATGACATTGACAATGTCGTCTATCCATCAACATCAACTAAGGATGCTAAGGGCGATGCCCAATGGTGTAGAGGGCATGTACAATCAAAGAAGCCGTATTTTATGGTGATAAATAAAAAAAGTAAAGATAGCTGAGGAGAAACTTAAAATTGGCAATTCACTACACAAAGTGGCAAGGAAAGGCTAAGGCCTTTGCTTGTGTTTATGACTGGTGGTTCTGCGTCTAATAATGATGATGTAAGCCCTCCTTCCTGTAGTAGAGTTTAGAGTTAAAAAAGTGAAACTTATTAAAACACACAGAGCTGGATTAAGGCATTGGGGGGCTTGGGCTACTTAAGACAGGGGGGAACCTAAAATCTAAAATCAAAAAGTTAAATATATATATATATATATATACATATATATATAAATATATATATATATATATATACACACACACACACACACACATATGGGCAATGCAAGCGGCATGTCGTGATGCTGGGGGGGTGTATGTGTGCATCACCAGGCTGGTAACCCTAAGCCTCCCCAGTGGTGCCAAAACCTATTCTCCCGTTACTGCATCCTAAACCTAACCCTCCCTTTCCACAGACGAAATCTAACCCTCAACATCCAGAAAAAATTGGTTAGGAGTGTCCTAGAACCCATCAAGGAGGGAAGGATATGCCCAAAAGGCCTCCATCAGTGCGGAACCTGCATGATGTGTAGAAGTGTTAAGTGCAATGAAACAAAATACACCAATTTCATGGTTAAAGGGAAAGAATACAAGATAAATGATATTATCATGTGTCACGCAGTCAATGTTTATATGATTGAGTGCTCGTGTGGCCTTTTGTATGTAGGACGGATGACAAGAGCACTTAAGATCAGAACAGCCGAACATCTGAGTAATATAAAAAAGGGAGTGGAAACCCACTTATTATCGGAACATTTAAAAAAAAACATAACGGCTGTTCCACCAGTCATATAAAGAAATTTCTAGGAATCCAGACACATATACAGCGTCCCCTTTTTTACACATTACGGCAGACAGAGCCCCCTTTTTTACACATTACGGCAGACAGCGTCCCCCTTTTTTACACATTACGGCAGACAGAGTCCCCTTTTTACACATTACGGTAGACAGTGTCCACCCTTTTAAACATTACGGCAGACAGCGTCCCCCTTTTTTACACATTACGGCAGACAGAGTCCCCTTTTTACACATTACGGCAGACAGCGTCCCCCTTTTTACACATTACGGAAGCTAGTCCCCCTTTTAACACATTGCGGCAGACAGAATAAAGAGAGAGAGAGAGATACTTACCATCTCTCCCCTCTGGCAGTCAGGCTTCTCGTGCTGGCAGCTCCGGATGTAGGGGAGAAGGAGGAGGAGGAGGGAGGGGACTGTAGCCGCAGCAGCACAGTGTAATTGGTAGAGGCGCTGCTGCAGCAGTCCCCTCTCCTTCCGTATTGGCTGCCCGCGGCCTCTGTGAATGCTAGAATGAAGGAACCGCATCCCAGCATTCACAGCAGCGCCGGGCAGCCAATATACGGAAGGAGAGGGGACTGCTGCAGTGGCGCCTCTACTAATTACATAGTGCTGCTGCGGCTCCAGTCCCCCTCCCTCCTCCTCCTCCTTCTCCGCTGACTCCGGCGCTGCTGCTCTCCTCCCCTGCCTCCGGACCGGCTTTTTCAGTGCGGCGCACACAGCAGAAGCGGCTTGTAATGAGTCAATTTGACTCATTACAAGCCGCTGGCCATTGCACCCTCAGGCAACTGCGCTGTGTGCCAGGCAAACCTGGCACACACGTAGTTACGGCGCTGTGTCTAAGCAATCCTCCCACCACCCCCTGTCACTCTGTGTCTTTCAGCAACTCTACCACAACCCCTCGTCACTGTGCCTCTCAGTAACTGACCCTCCATCCCCGTCACTCTGTGCCTCTCAGCAAGTTCAGAAACCCTCTCACCACCCCTCACTCTGTGTCTCTCAGCAACACCCCCCAGTCACTCTGTGTCTCTCATCAAGTTCAGAAACCCTCCCACCACCCCCTCACTATCTCTCTGTAAATCCCCCCTCATCACTCGTGTCACTCAGCAAACCCCCCCATGTCACTCAGCAACCCTCTCTCCCCCATCACTCTGTGTCACTCAACAAGCAAACCTCCAACACCCCCTCCGTCACTGTGTCACTTAAGCAAGCCTCTGCCCCCTCGCCCCCGTCACTCTGTGTTACAAAGCAGTCATCTCCCCCCAGTTCACTACAAACCTGCTCACCTCTGTTTCTCTGTTAGACGCTGACGGCGCAGCCAGTACAGCTGTCAGTACATATCACTTGGTAGCAGCGCCGGCTAGATTTTCTTCAAGCTGGAAGGCGGCGGATCATGCAGGAGAAGCTGCAGCACTGCCCGTTGTCTTGTATATAGTGGTGTGCTCGGCAGAGAAATCCGAGCGCACCACTATGTACATGACAGTGGGTAGCGCTGCAGTGGTGGAGCTCAGTGGACCTGCTAGCGGTAGTGGTAGTCAGTGGCCCTGCAGGTACTGCCTGGTGGTGCGCCCACAGTGCTTTTGCGCTGTGTGCAAGGCATCTCGAGCACACACCTAGTTAGGGCCCTGGTGAACAGCCCCTGATCCCCCACCCTGCTGGCAGTATAATGAGGAGCACAGGGAAAGGCTGGTGCCAGTTCTGTGGGTGCTCCCACTGTCCTTTGCTGGGCATGGTGTTTCCTATGTATGTGTTGTTAGTGGGTTACCCCAGGGAGCATAATCATAAGGGCGGGGGCTGTGTGCAGTGTGTGCAGCCTCCCATACTATGCCAGTGTTGTGCGTTTGCCCGTATCTCCTGTCAGGGAGGTAACTAGAACTTTTGTGGCTACCAGAACAAAATATTGAGACAGAACAAAATATTGAGACCCACAAGAATACACACATAGCCAGCACTGCAGGCTCAGCCCCTCAGCACAGCAGCTTGGGTCATGCCATTCCCTCATCCTCTAAGTACCATCCTGTAGCTGTGCTGTTCAGGTAATGTCTGTCTCCCTGGCACTGTGTTTTTCCCTCTTTCTCCCTGACACTCACTCACTCTCACGCTCTCTCTCTCCTCTCTATAGCTCTCTCTTTGTATCTCTGTCTTTCTGTCCCTTACACTCCCTCTTGCTCCCCTCTCTGTCTTTTTCTCTCCCTCCCTCTGACAGGGTTGGAATTCATTTGCCGGCGTCCGGGATGTCGCCAGTTAGAATACCGACCACTGCATCCCAATAGTTAGTTACCTTTCCCCCTCGGCCCCCTAACCCACCCTATACATAGCCTAAACCTACACACACACCCCCAGCCTAACCCTAAACCCCCCGCCTGGAGGTAGCTAAATCTAACCACCTCTTCCTACAGCCTAAACCTAACCACCCCAGGGCGCAACCTAACCCTTCCCCTGCAGCCTAGCCCCTTTCACCGTGGCTTACCTCTCCAGGGTCACAGTGGATGAGCGATCGGGATCCTGCTCTCAGGATTCCCGGGCTGGGCTGGAGACCCTATTAGGGATGCCAGTGTCAGCATTCTGAATAGTGTTGGGATTCCGACGTTGGTATTCTGACTGCCAGGTCCCGAATTGACACCCTTTCTCTCACCCTTACTCTCACCCTGACACTCTTTCTCTCTCACTCCTCTCTTTCTCCCTGATACCCTCTCTCATTCTTCCCCCTTTCTCTCCCTCACTACCCCTCTCTCCCTCCCTGATACCCTCTTTGTTTCTCTCTCCTGCTAAGGGGCATTGTAGTGACAGTGACAGGGGGTGATTTGTGGGTGCAGGGGTCAAAGTGTGTGTGTGGGGGGGTTTGCACAGATATATATCCTCCCCACCATGGTGCTGCCTCCTTTTCATTGTGGTAGTACTGCCTCCTCCTCCCCGGTGGCTCCGCCCCCAGGGCCCCCAAAATGAGGCTTTTTCTTGCCCCCCAACCTATAAATGTTCTGACGCCCCTGATCTGTAGTGTAACACTATGAGGGAGCACAGAGCTCTCAGTCAGGTATATATGGGTGAGGGCGGGGCACCTCCCCACCCCCACACATGGACACCTGTCAGCGCAGGAGGAAAGAGCGTGAGCCATCTCTCTCAGACTATTCTCTCCATTAGTTATTATTGTTATACACTGACATTGGGTGTGGCCGGTGATGTCAGAAGGCGTGCCCTGCGATCACCTCCTGGGCCATTCTTCAAATTGTCACTCAGTGCCGGGTTGGTGTGGCTTTGGCAGCTCATTGGAAAGGCGGTTTCCCGAGCGGGAAACACACTTCCACTTTGCCATTGGGTAGCTGTCTGGATAGGTGTGGCCACCCGCGCAGCAACGTCCCCCCATTGGTGGGCTGAGTTGAGGTGAGCACTGTGCACTGTGCATGCACACTCGGCCACTGATCACAGGGAAGGAGAGAGACACCCATCGCTCGCACACACCAGAGAGAACCCACAACCACATTGCTTCCGAAATTTGCACTCTCCGGCCCACCATGGTAGACTATCACATGACTGGTGGTGGGGCTCCCAACAGAAAGGGAATCATCGGACCAGATGGTAGATATATGGAGCAGGACGATGAATGGGACCAAGACCTGCTGCTCGACCCAGCCTAGGAAAAACAGCAACGCAAGGTGAGCGCACATCTGCCCCGTCCTGCACCACTCTGTGTGACACCTCACAGTAACACACAAACTATATAGACCTACAGTCTATCTCTATATCACTCAGCTGCATACACCTCCCCCATCCGTAAAAGCCCCGCAGCTGCCCCTCCCCCCACTCGCGCCACCCCTGCCCCTCTCATGTATGAAATTGCAGGGTATTTGTGTATCAACAGTAATACAATAATATAATATCCAACTGCCAGATAATCTTTGACACAATGTTAAAGAGACAACCTGTTGTTGTCCCAACACCTCCCTGAGCATCCTCTTGGTCCAGCCCTAAACCGAGGTCGCCTTAGCCCGGGGCACCCGAATTGTTGTGCCCTGTCCTGCAAACACCCGGGGTGGCATCCGGACTGGACTGCCACATATCCTCCTCCTAAGCTTCAATCCTACGGGTGAAGCTGAGTCCTTCTTTGCTGCACATACCTGCTCGCCAATCTCCGCAGACGTACCCCTTTTTGGGTCGGTCTCTCTCTAAATCCTCCTCCCCCCTCTAGCTTCACCCCACAGAGCTCTGCATCTTTTGAGGAGATGACCTTCCTAGAAAGGTCATCCGTGTTGCCCTGTAATCCTCTTGCTCTGTGCTGGACCTTGAAACATTATGGCTGTAGGGCAAGGAACCATCGTGTTACCTGGGCGTTGGTCTCCTTATTTAAGCACATCCATTGGAGCGGAGCTTGATCGGTGATTAAGATAAACTCCCATCCCAGGAAATAGTACCTCAGAGTCTCCACTGCCCACTTGATAGCCAGGCATTCCTGCCCTACCGCAGCATAAAGCTGTTCCCTTGGCAGTAGTTTCTTGCTGAGGTAGAGGACTGGTTTCTCTTCCCCACCTACCTCCTGAGACAACACTGTACCGAAGCCTGTTCCTGAAGCATCCAGCTGCAGGATGAACCTTTTACCGAAGTCTGAGGCTATCAACACTGGTGCTTTACACAGGGCACTTTTTAAGTTCTTCCAGGCCTCATGTACCTGGAACTTTCACAGGAAGTCCGGACTTTGCTTTTTCAAGCAATCAGTGAGCGAGGCTGCTCTGGTGGCAAAGTTTGGGATAAACTTTCAGTAATATCCTCCCATGCCTAAAAAGACCCTGAGTTGGGTTTTCCTCTCAGGCCTTGGCCAGCCAGCAACTGCCTCCACCTTATTGACCTGGGGTTTGATTTGGCCCCGGCCCACCACGTACCCCAAGCACTTAGCCTCCAACATACCTATCGCATACTTTTCTGGGTTGGCCGTGAAGCCGTGGAAGCGTAGATTCTTTAATACGGCTTTCACTTTGGCCAGATGAGACTCCCAGTTATCGCTGAAGATAACAGTGTCATCTAGGTATGCGGCTGCGTACTTTTGGTGGGGCTGGAGGAGCTTATTCATAGTCCGCTGGAACGTGGCCGGGGCCCCGTGAAGACCAAATGGCAAGACTCGATACTGAAACAGGTCATCTGGGGTGGAAAAAGCCATTTTCACCTTGGCAACTTCGATGAGGGGAATCTGCCAATAGCCTTTAGTAAGGTCAAGAGTGGTCAAGTATTGGCTTTAGGCCAGCTGCTCGATCATCTCATCAATGCGTGGCATGAAGTAGGCATCAAATTTAGACACTTGGTTCAACCTGCGGAAGTCGTTGCAGAACCGCAGTGCTCCAGACAGCTTGGAAACCAGCACTATAGGGTTATTCCACCCACTGGTGGACTCTTCAATATCCCCCAGGCATAACATGTCCTCCACTTCCTTGCGTATTGTATCCCTCTTTGCCTCGGGTATCCGATATGGCTGCAGATTGACCACTATCCCCAGAGGAGTAATGATATCGTGTTCGATGATCTTAGTCCTCCCTGGAATCACCGAAAAGACATCTAAGTTTCTCCTGACCATGTCTTGAGCTTGATGCATCTTGACCTTGTCAAGATATCTGTCAATTGGGACTGCGCATGCTGAGATCTTGGCCACTCTTGCAGTTGCTGTCTCTGAGCTTTCCTTCCAAGACTTCAGCAGATTTATATAACAGATCTGTGTAAGCTTTCGCTTTTCCGGTTGGCTCACACGATAAGTCACTGGTCCCACAGCCTCGAGCACTGTATATGGCCCTTGCCAATGGGCATAAAGCTTGCCCTCCACTGTGGGTACAAGCACCAAACCTTGTCTCCAGGGTTAAAACTCTGTTTCTAAGCTGAGACATCATAATCACATTTCTGTCTAGACTGGGCCTGAGTCATATGGTCCCTGACCAACGGAGCTATCTGCTGGAACTGCCTGTAGAGCTGGTGAATGAACTGTACTACATTTGGCTCTGGGGACGTCTGTTGTTCCCATCCCTCCTTTAGGATGTCCAAGATTCCCCGGGGCTGTCTACCGTACAACAGCTCAAAAGGGCTGAAGTCCGTAGAGGACTGGGGAACCTCTTGGATGGCAAACATCAGAAAAGGTAGGAGCTGGTCACAATCCCTTTTGTCCTGGGTGACTGCCCTCCTGAGCATCTGCTTGAGTGTATGGTTAAAATGCTCCACCAAGCCATCAGTCTGGGGATGATACACTGATGTGTGAATCTTCTTAACCCCCAGCAGCCGATATAAGTCGCTCATCAGACGGGACATAAAGGGGGTCCCCTGGTCAGTGAGGACCTCCTTGGGTATGGCCAGGCGGGAGAAGATCAGCAATAGTTCTTTGGCAATGGTTGCCGCCTTCATATTTCTTAGAGGGATGGCATGAGGGTATCGTGTGGCATCATCAAGGAGGACTAAGATATACTGATGATTTTCTTCTGGCCCCACAATATCCATCCCAATCCTTTCAAAGGGAATGTAAATTACCAGGAGAGGGATGAGGGAAGCTCTTTACTGGGGCTTTGGTGCAGTACGCTGGCAGATGGGACACCCCTGACAGTACTTTGCTACCAACACTCGGATTCCCGGCCAGAAAAAATGCTGCTGTATCCTTTGCAGAGTTTTATCCTCCCCCAAATTTCCTCCCCACAACTGTGAATGGGCAGCTTCCAGGACCAGAGGCTGATGGACTCGTGGTACTATAAGCTGCTCAACTTTCTTGCCCCATTCCTCGACAACCCGATATAGTAAATCATTCTCTACTATGAGTTGTTACTGGTTATCCACCACAGGATCTCCCAAAAACAAGCATTATTGAAATTATCTAAACCCCCTTTCCCCTAAAATATAATGGTCAAAAATTGGTATGACCTAATTCTATCTATAAAATTCTAGGAAATAACTTCCAAGAAATGATTGACAATTACTGTATGGCTATAATGAATAACTGTCTTTTTTGATATTCACATTATTAGATTGAATATTAATTTGGTTTATCTATAGACACAATCAAAGTAACACCAACACAATTACATAATTTGTTCACATAGCACATTTTGGGTAGTCATGTTGTATAACACAATTCCCTTTATTACATAAATTTATAAGAACACAAATTTATTTATTCGGTAATTTATTCACATTGACTAGCAGAATTTCATGGTTGTAAGACATAATGACATTGCACGTTTGTTTTTTAACACAATGGATTTATTTGATTTTATTTGTAACACTATTTTAATCACTTATTTCCACCATGTCACATTACACACACAATTTTTTTTTATAATAAGCAATAGGAAGTAACGGTCACACTAATCAATTAAACCATTCATTTAAGAAAATAAGAAAAATTAAATGGTCACACGAAATAATTATTAATCTAGGATAAGAAAAATTAAACTACTGTATATATTAGAGCATTGGTAGATAATACATATGAACACTTAATTATAATTTAATGAGTCACAAACAGCACTTTTATTAAAGTATTTATTTGAAAGCCTGCAGAAGAGGAAGATAGTATAATTCAGATTCCTAACCCTATAATATATAAGCATGTATACAGTTTTTCCAATATGTACATTTAACAAATTAAACATAAATGTCTATATACATGTATGTGTAATTTTATATATATATATATTCCTCCCTACCACCAAATATCAGGAAACATGAATTGCCAATGTGCTAGTGATTTGTGCATAAATGATTTATTGAAGCAAGCACAGATAGGTGTGTATTAACACGAAAGCCCACTACAGGGCTAGAAAACAAATATGTGCACTCATCAACACAGCCACTCATAAGACAGCGGGCTGTATAAATATAGAAGCACTGGAGACACAGGTGAATGGGCGGCAGTTATAAAGCCGCTCATTAACTAGGAGCAGCTTATTTGTTCAACGGACGGGGGATATAAATCCTTGCTAGGTCCCGTTGATTGGTCCTACATACTTAAATCTCTGATGATAGGCTCCCACCCACTATAAATATGCTTCAAATGGCGGGCGCCGGATACTACAGCCCTGAGGAAGCTTAAAGCAAGTGAAATGCGCATAGGCATCGCTATGCACTGTCTGCACCTTTAATTTGAAAAATACTTGTACCTATAATGTTTGCAGCGATGCTCAATACATAAATATGCAGTATATGTACTGATTGTTGTAGCAGCCAATTCAGATGGTAATAGGACACTGGAATATATCCTGCTTCTATGAATGTAATGTCTCTAATATCAGCACACAGCTCCCTGTCTTTGGCCCTCATTCCAAGTTGATCGCTCGCTAGCTGCTTTTAGCAGCAATGCAAATGCTAGGCAGCCGCCCTTAGAGAGTGTATCTTAGCTTAGCAGAAGTGCAAACGAAAGGTTAGCAGTTCTGCAACTGAAAAATGTCATGCAGTTCAGAGTGCCTCAAGACTTACTCCTAGTTTGCGATGACTGCAGTCTGTTTAGTTCCTGGTTTGATGTCATAAACACGCCATGCGTTCGGCAAGCCATTCCCCCGTTTCTCCAGCCACTCCTGGGTTTTTACCTGGCACGCCTGCGTTTTTTAGCACACTCCCTGAAAATGCTGAATTGCCACCCAGTTACACCCACTTCCTGTCAATCAAACAACGAACACTCGAGCGACTGAAAAGCGTCGCTCGAGCTTCAGTAAAACTACACAGTTTTGTGTGAAAGTACTTAGCGCATGCGCGCTGCATACCATGCGCATGCGCAGAAATGCCATTTTTCAACCTAATCGCTGCGCTGTGAAAATCAGCAGCGAGCGATCAACTCGGAATGAGGGCCATAAACGGTGTGTACCAATACTGTGTAACAATATATACTGTGTAACAATATATGGTGTGTGGTTGATTAAAGACCCAACTAAAATCTGGGTTAAAATAAAATATAAATAACACTAGTATTTAAGTATAATTTAAACAACCAAATACTATCTGACATGTGGGCTTACATGTTTTGCAATTGAATATGGGGACGAAACAATTTAGCGGCATTTAGTTTGCAAAATATTATTCTGAGCATATAAAGTAACAACTGCGTGTGTTGTGATCATAACTCCCTATTATTACGTGACGTTACATGGACAATCGGTAAAAAAACACCAATACATTTAACAATATAGAGCTGCTAATAACATCTTAATGGTGTCACAGAGAAACAACATATGTTACAGTTGTAACCATAGAAGAGGGAATTACTAAATACCTGTGACTATACTGCTACATTTGTAACCACCATTAAACATTACTGTCAAGAATAACTACAGTGAAGATTTAGGAGCAGAATATGGGCCCTCATTCCGAGTTGTTCGCTCGCAAGGCGATTTTAGCAGAGTTACACACGCTAAGCCGCCGCCTACTGGGAGTGAATCTTAGCTTCTTAAAATTGCGAACGATGTATTCGCAATATTGCGATTACAAACTACTTAGCAGTTTCAGAGTAGCTTCAGACTTACTCGGCATCTGCGATCAGTTCACTGCTTGTCGTTCCTGGTTTGACGTCATAAACACACCCAGCGTTCGCCCAGACACTCCTCCGTTTCTCCAGCCACTCCCGCGTTTTTTCCGGAAACGGTAGCGTTTTTATCCACACGCCCATAAAACGCCGTGTTTCCGCCCAGTAACACCCATTTCCTGTCAATCACACTACGATCGCCGGAGCGAAGAAAAAGCCGTGAGTAAAAAAACTATCTTCATAGCAAAATTACTTGGCGCAGTCGCAGTGCGAACATTGCGCATGCGTACTAAGCAGAAAAACGCTGCGATGCAAAGAAAATTACAGAGCGAATGACTCGGAATGACCCCCATAATCAGAAACATTATAGGAGTTCAATTATTATGGAATACAATTATGGCATAAGCATTTTATATCACACTATTTTACACAGAATAATTTTTCTTTACACTTTTTTCTACACATGGGTGGTCATTCCGAATTGTTAACTCTCTAGCAGTTTTTAGCAGCCGTGCAAACGCTATGCTTAGCTTTGCAGAAGTGCGAACGAAGGTAACGCAGAACGGCTACAAAATAATTTTGTGCAGTTTCAGAGTAGCTTCAGACCTACGCAGCGCTTGCAATCACTTCAGACTGTTCAGTTCCTGTTTTGACGTCACAAACACGCCCTGCGTTGGCCCAGCCACGCCTGCGTTTTTCCTGGCACGCCTGCATTTTTTCGAACACTCCCTGAAAACGGTCAGTTGACACCCAGAAACGCCCACTTCATGTCAATCACTCTGCGGCTAGCAGTGCGACTGAAAAGCTTTGCTAGACCTTGTGTGAAACGACATAGTTTGTTGCAATAGTACGACGTGCATGCGCATTGCGCTGCATAAGCATGCGCAGAAGTGCCATTTTTTTTTGCCTGATCACTGCGCAGCGAACGAAAGCAGCTAGCGATCAACTCGGAATGACCCCCATTATTCTATTCTATATTTTATATATTTTTCTTGTGTGACCCCAATAAAAATAAGGGGAGCATATAATACTTCATATGTGGAAGTAATAAAGGGACATATATCACATATGGGTATAGAATATTTTTAATTATTATTGGTCATTAATAAAGTACTACCATTTTAACTTAAAAATATTTTTTGTGGTAAGGGAACGAGTGCTGCTGTAAGGAGGTTGATTCCTTCTTTTCTCTTTTTGGTCTCATAGACTGGGCCTGAGTAATATGGTCCCTGACCAATGGAGCTATCTGCTGGAACCACCTGTAGAGCTGGTGAATGAACTGTACTACATTTGGCTCCGTGGATGTCTGTTGTTCCCATCCCTCCTTTAGGAGGTCTAGGATTTCTCGGGGCTGTCTGCCGTGCAAAAGCTCAAAGGGGCTGAAGCTTGTAGAGGACTGGGGAACCTCTCGGATGGCAAACATCAAAAAAGGTTGGAGCTGGTCCCAATCCCTTTTGTCCTGGGTGACTGCCCTCCTGAGCATCTGCTTGAGTGTACGGTTAAAATGCTCCACCAAGCCATCAGTCTGGGGATGATACACTGAGGTGCGAATCTTCTTAACCCCCAGCAGCTGATATAAGTCGCTCATCAGCCGGGACATAAAGGGGGTCCCCTGGTCAGTGAGGACCTCTTTGGGTATGCCCAGGTGGGAGAAGAACAGCAATAGTTCTTTGGCAATGGTTGCCGTCTTCATATTTCTTAGAGGGATGGCTTGAGGATATTGTGTGGCTTAATCAAGAAGGACTAAGATATACTGATGTCCCCTTGCTGATTTTTCTACTGGCCCCACGATATCCATCCCAATAATTTCAAAGGGAACGGAAATTATCAGAAGAGGGATGAGGGGAGCTCTTTACTGGGGCTCTGGTGCAGTACGCTGGCAGATGGGACACTCTTGACAGTACTTTGCTACCGACGCTCGGATTCCTGCTGTATCCTCTGCAGACTTTTCTCCTCCCCCAAATGTCCTCCCCACAAATGTGAATGGGCAGCTTCCAGGACCAGATGCTGATGGACCCGTGGTACTATAAGCTGCTCAACTTTCTTGCCCCGTTCCTTGACAACCCGATATAGTAAATCCTTCTCTACTATTAAATAAGGGCTGCCCCCCCTGGGTAAGGGTGAATACATTTTCCCATTATAAGTACAAATGTTCTGGAAAGCATTTGCAAGGTTCGGTCTTCCCGCTGGTCTCGTTTGAAATCCTGAAGCGACATGACAGTTCTTAATGTCCTTCCATCACTCGCCTCCTCCAGATCGGTCAGCTCTTATGGCGTAGATGTACTGACTCCACACAGACACTCAGTTCCTGAAGAATTACTCAACCTTTGAGCCACAGAGCTGGGAGAGGAAGGCAGCTCCTTGAGTTGAAACGCCAGCAGCTCCGATAGGCCAGGGAAATCTCACCCCAGGATCAAAGGATAGGGCGAGCACGGGGCAACAGCTGCCACCACCTGGATTGTCTGCCTCCGAAGTTGTACTGGAAACCGCACTCTGGGGTACTTGCGAGTGGCACCATGGATGCAGAGCACCTCAACCACAGGTAAGACCTGGTCAGCACCTTCAGGGACCAACCCCACAGAGATAATTGACAATTCACTCCCGATATCGACAAGCACCTGGATTGGCTGTGCTGCGATCTGGAGGGTCACCTAGAACCAGGAGGGCACAGACAAACCCTTGCTTCCGACACAGCTGTAGGCTGGTTGCCCTGTTTTCCCTGGTCCACAATCCATAAGCTCAGGTTGTTTGGTACAGTCCGTTCAGATGTGGCCCTGTTAACCGCACTCATAGCAGATGACCAGATTGGTCCGGGCCCCAGTTTCCAGAGTTTGACAGGTCCGGGCTCTTGGGACTGGTCAAGTCTCTCGGTATAAGGGCTTAGCCATTTTCCCCAGTGCATCATATCTCTCCATTGTGGTGGCTAGGTCCTCCATATTTTGAGGGTCAGCCTGGGGAACCCACCTCTGCATGCCTCTGTCTAAGACCCACACACAGTGTTATATGGCTACGGTATCCACCACTTGGGCAGCCGTATTCCTTTCCATCTGAAGCCAAGATCTCGCCATTTTCAAAAGGTCAGCCAGCTGGATTCGAGAATTACTTTTCGAGGTCCAACACTAGTTCTGGAACCACTGGGCTTTGCATGCATTGGTTACGCTGATGTGATCCGGCTTTCAGCTGCGAATAGGTGGATGCCATCTCCACCGTGAGGTCATGGTACATTTTCTGGGGATCCTCCATCAAATATGGGGCCAACATATTCACCCAGCTATCCTCTGGCCATCCCAGGCGTGCGGTTGCATGCTCAAAGGTCCCCAGGTAGGCTTCCACATGGTCTGAGGGACACATCTTTTGCAATGGCCTAGGTTCCTGGTGATACTGTTGCATGAGACCCACTTCATCACGGATCATGAGCAGGGTTTCCTGCTGAGCCTGTACTTGTGTTTGGATAAGCTGCATCTTGGATTGTTGCCCTGCAGCCACATTAGTTCTGACCCTTAACAACTCCTCCATGGTAGATGGGACGGATGCCCAATATATGAATCTTGCATCCCTTAACATACACCACCAAACCACAGTTCAACAACAAAAAAATGCTTGGTGCATCCAGGAGAGGTTCCCTGTTCGGGCACCAATTTGTAACAAGTGACCTTTCACCACCCAAAATGCTGACTCAGTTGTATGAAAGAAATGCAGACCGTTTACTTCCACAGCATAGTAAAGATACTTTCACATCAAGTTAAATGGGTACCTTAATTAGGCACCAGTTCACAAACAGCATGTACACAATCTCAGGCTCCCTATCTCTAACCCACTGGCCCGTCCTCTATTGCCTGGCCACTTGTTGGTATCAGGAGCCCTGAGCCCTTGCCCTAATGAGCTTTATAAAAGTGTGGCACAGGTGTGCCTGATTGCTGGGAGCACTTGCTCCAATACCTGGACCGGACCTGCATGGATGGGATCACATGTTTGAAATTGCAGGGTATTTCTGTGTATCAACAGCAATACAATAGTATCATTTCCAACTGCCAGATAATCTTTGACACAACCTTAAAGAGACAACCTGCTGTTGTCCCAACACCTCCCTGGGCTTCCTTTTGGTCCAGCCCTAAACCCAGGTCACCTTAGCCTGGGGCACCCGAACTGTTGTGCCCTGTCCTGCAAACACCCGGGGTGGCATCTGGACTTTACTGCCTATGTATATATATATATATATATATATATATATAGCATAAATGTGGGCGGCACTCAGAAATAATGTCATACAAAAAGCAGGTGTATGCGACGTTTTGAAGTCTTACTTCTTCATTCATGATTGATGGTAAATTTTATTTGCAGACTTCCGGGTGTGCGATGGGGTCCGCTGTGACCCCATAGTATGCAAACACCTACATGTTTTAAGCTGAACAAGAAATATTTTTTGACAATCCACTTTTTTCTGATTTCATTTTATTTTTTGTTAGGTACATAGGCGATTTGTTTATCGTCTGGACCAAAACCCAAGAATCATTCATTGAGAGTATTGAGGCACACAATTCCACTGGACATCCTATCCAATTTACGTACAACATCAGCACTGATTGTGTTAATTATTTGGATGACCTGGTTTGATTGGTAGATGGTCACTTAGTTACTGAGCTTTACCAAAAACCGACAGATAGAAATACCATACTCCACTCTGACAGTTTCCATCCTAAAACATTAAAATTTGGCCTTCCCTACTCGCTGTTTTTATGGGCAGTTTGGATCTGTAGTGACACCAATACAGCTAGTTCACATATTGATGTTATGATTAATAAATTTTCCCATAGGGGATATGATCTCAGGTCCTTAAAGCAGGCAAAACAAAAGGCTTTAAGCTGTGATAGAGAAACCTTGTTGACAAATAAGGCTTTTTTTTTTTTAATTTAACAATTTTTATTATTATTAATGGTATAATTCCAAATTACAACAATTGTATTCAAAAAGACATGGAGCATAGGTTTCACGGATGTTATAATAAAAAAACAATAAAGAAAAAAGTAGGTTGGTCTTGTCTCATCATCGTTTGATCAAGTGTGTGTCTGGAAACACCGCATGGTGTAGGAACAGAACAATATATGTTAAACTGAAGAAATAACCATATGGCAGAAAGGCTGCATAACATCTTCACTCTGAACCTGTTTAACAATATTGAAAAACGAAGGGTAAACTGTAACGGTGGTAAGAGCTATTCAGTTATCTTAATCAATAGTTAATATGCCTACGTAATATCGTCCATCCCTGTAAAAGAGCTAGTAGTATGCTGAAATGGAAGGAGATGAGCGCCATTCCGTAGCTGATATATGTATAACATATTAGTCTTAAGATGTTGCTCCACAGTACTAAGAACGGAATAATATATCAATATATGGGAGAAAAGAAAGTAAAGAATAGATTATAAAGAAATAGGAGGTGGGATAGGAGAGGTTGAGCCTCATAAGATGAGCCACGAGAGAGGCTAAGATAGAATAGTAAGGGAGAAAGGAAGTAGGGAGGGCGAGAGAATGGTTTGGAAAAATGAATCAGGGATTGAAAAATACAGCTCTACTATTATATAGTTGCGAAAAAGGCTATACTTGCTGGTAACACATTGTTATCGTAACCTATATATCTATCTCTGTCAGAACAAATGCCTCAAAGAATGGAATGGAGGAGTAAGTGAGAGAATAAAAATAGGTGTGAAGAAAAAGAAAAAAGGAGGGGGGGCGTGGTCGGACTCTCTGAACCTGGGCTGAACTCCCAAGGAATGAGGAGTGGTACCATGAAGAGGGTATGGATCCCTCGAGTATATAGTGGGACCTGGTATATAGAAGTATAGAAGAATGAGGAGAATGCATTAATGGAGAGACCAACTGGTGGTATCAAACATTTTGGTTAGCGAGAATCTCTCATCGTCTGGTAGGGACATAAGGTAGTAATGTCATTTGTTCAGAAATTTAGATAGGATCTCTCCTCTGGCCAGGATCAAAGATCTTCTATCAAAGAGGTATATCTGTCTAAGCTTCTGCAGTACCTCATTGAGGGATGGTGCAGATTTAGTGGTCCAATGAATTAGGATTATCTTTTTTGCAATCGTCACTATGATGGTAAGTAGTGGGTGGATCTGAGGTGAGAACGGACCAATTTTTCAGTTGGTAAAGTTTGCACATAGGCATGCTAAGATGTCAGGTTGTATCTTGGCTTGAAATAGTCTGTTGATGTAAGCTATAACTTTGTGCCAGAATTTTTTGATCTTTCCACAAGACCAGAAGGAGTGTGAGAATTTGGCCATGTGTGCAGAGCATTTTGGGCAGTCTCCTGATTCCTCCAAAACCATGTGGCTTCTCTGTGCAGGAGAGATGTATGTCCTATGGATAGTTCTGAAATGTACCTCTTGTAAATAAGAGGAGTTGAGCCAACTCATGGCTTGGCTAAAAGTAGGGCATAGATCAGAGATCTCGACTACCGTGGGTATGTCTTGTGACCAGTTTAATGGTTTGGCTAGTGGAGAGGCAGGATGCCTGGCTATCATAAGTTTAGAGTATAAATTACAGGTCTTGTATGTTCTGTGTGTTAGGGATTGGAGTATTGTTAGTATCAGGTCCTGTGTGTCAGAATGGGGAGTGTGTGAATGTATAGATGTTGCGAAGTGGCGGGCTTGTAGGAACATAAAGAATTGGTTATTGGGGAGTTGGTAAATTTGTTGAAGGGTGGAGAAGGGGAGTGGTATTCCTCCTGGATCAAAAACTTTTGACGTTGTCGAAAGTCCTTTAGCCTTCCAGTCTAGGTACTGGCGATTGGTTAACGAGGGTGGGAACCGTGGGTTACCCCAAAGTGGGCTGTATATGGGTGAAGTGTGGTCTCGGTGTAGGATTTTGTTAATGGAGATCCATGATTTATATGTATCTGTGAAGATGATGTTGTTATAGATATGTGGTGGGATGTCTTGCTTCCTGGTGTGGAGCAATGGGGAGTATGGGGTAAACATGGCTGTGTCAAGATTTACATCTGTGTAGGTGGAGGATTCTAAAATCCAATCTGAAATGTATCGGAACATAACAGAGTGTGTGTACATACGAAGGTTGGGGGCTTTGAGGCCTCCGTATTTAATCGAATTTTGCAATTTATTTAGCGAAATTCTAGATTTTTTATGTTTCCACAAAAATCTAGAGGTTAGTTTGTCAAAGGTGGCAAAGTCGGAGGTTTTCAAAGAAAGTGGCAACATTTGGATAAGGTAGAAGATTTTGGGAAATATAATACTCTTTATAGCCGCCATGCGGCCTAATAGTGACAGTGGGAGATCCTTCCAGTTATCATATAGTGCAGCTATTTTAGTTAGTAAGGGGGTATAATTAAGTTTGTAAATATTGGCGGTGGACGGTGGGATTTTGATCCCTAAATAGTTTATTCCTTCCTTGGCTATTTGAAAAGTGGAAAGGGATGGGGTACTTTGAGCGATGGGGGGAGGGCAAGTAATGGGTAGGATTTCGGATTTAGATAGGTTTATTTTGAGACCTGCAGTTTGGCCAAACAGTGAGATGAGGGACATAACTTGGGGAACTGAGGAGGCAGGGTCAGAAAGGAAAAGAATCATGTCATCTGCAAACATAGATATTTTTAATTCAAGTGGTCCTAAAACAATTCCGGGTATATTGGTCGAATTGCGGATAGCTATGGCGAGAGGTTCGATGGCTATGTTGAATAGTAATGGTGATAATGGGCATCCTTGTCTGGTGCCTCTGGCAATAGGGAAGGGGGAAGAGAGAAACCCATTGCAGGAAATTTGGGAAGTGGAATTGGAGTATAAGGCCGTAATTATATCAATGAACGGTTTGGGGAAACCGAATTTGGAAAGTGTGTGGTATAAGTGGGGCCATAGTACTAAATCGAAGGCCTTCTCGGCGTCCAGTGATAGGATAATGGCTGGTTTGGTGGGAGGAGAGATGTTCATACTCTGGACGACCGAGAAGACCTTCCTCAGGTTTATCACCGAGTGACGGCCAGAAATGAAGCCAGTCTGGTCTTGATGGATTATGTGAGGCAAAATCGGTTTGAGACGGTTGGATAGAATTTTCGTTAGAATTTTGTAGTCAAGGTTGAGTAAAGATATTGGTCTGTATGAACTGGGGAGGGACAGGTCGCGGTTTGGTTTGGGTAAAGTTTTTATTATTGCTGAGGTAAAGTAGAGCGGGGGATTGAGGTTTGTAAGGAGGTGGTTATACATTAAAACTAAAGTGTCTATAATTTTGGGGGCTAGTAATTTGTAAAATTCTCCAGAAAATCCATCAGGGCCTGGGGCTTTGTCTCGCTGGAGATGTTGGATAACTGTGAGGATCTCCTGAGCTGTGATGGGAGCCGTTAGAGGGTCAGAGAGGGATTGAGGGATGGTAGGGAGAGGGGGGTGTTCCCAAATAGGTGTGGAAGAGAGTTTATTCTGTGATGGGGTATTTGTAGGGGGAGTGGAAGAAGGTGCGGAATATAGTGATTCGTAAAATGATCTCATCACCTCTGAGACTTGTTGATTAGAGGTTGTCATTTTGCCATCAGGTGTTTTTAGAGGACGTATGAAGGAGGGAGGGCGGGAACCATGAAGTAGAGATGAGCGGGTTCGGTTTCTTTGAATCCGAACCCGCACGAACTTCACTTTTTTTTTCACGGGTCCGAGCGACTCGGATCTTCCCGCCTTGCTCGGTTAACCCGAGCGCGCCCGAACGTCATCATGACGCTGTCGGATTCTCGCGAGACTCGGATTCTATATAAGGAGCCGCGCGTCGCCGCCATTTTCACACGTGCATTGAGATTGATAGGGAGAGGACGTGGCTGGCGTCCTCTCCATTTAGATTAGATTTAGAAGAGAGAGAGAGAGAGAGATTGCTGTGATACTGTAGATTAGAAGAGAGTGCAGAGTGCAGACAGAGTTTAGTGACTGACGACCACAGTGACCAGTGACCACCAGAGACAGTGCAGTTGTTTGTTTTATTTAATATATCCGTTCTCTGCCTGAAAAAAACGATACACAGTCACACAGTGACTCAGTCTGTGTGCACTGCTCAGCCCAGTGTGCTGCACATCAATGTATTGTATATAAAGCTTATAATTGTGGGGGAGACTGGGGAGCACTGCAGGTTGTTATAGCAGGAGCCAGGAGTACATGATAAATAATATTATATTAAAATTAAACAGTGCACACTTTTGCTGCAGGAGTGCCACTGCCAGTGTGACTAGTGGTGACCAGTGCCTGACCACCAGTATATTAGTAGTATTGTATACTATCTCTTTATCAACCAGTCTATATTAGCAGCAGACACAGTACAGTGCGGTAGTTCACGGCTGTGGCTACCTCTGTGTCGGCACTCGGCAGGCAGTCCGTCCATCCATAATTGTATTATAATATATACCACCTAACCGTGGTTTTTTTTTCGTTCTTTATACCGTCGTCATACTAGTTGTTACGAGTATACTACTATCTCTTTATCAACCAGTGTACAGTGCGGTAGTTCACGGCTGTGGCTACCTCTGTGTCGGAACTCGGCAGGCAGTCCGTCCATCCATAATTGTATTATAATATATACCACCTAACCGTGTTTTTTTTTTCGTTCTTTATACCGTCGTCATACTAGTTGTTACGAGTATACTACTATCTCTTTATCAACCAGTGTACAGTGCGGTAGTTCACGGCTGTGGCTACCTCTGTGTCGGCACTCGGCAGGCAGTCCGTCCAACCATAATTGTATTATATACCACCTAACCGTGGTTTTTTTTTCATTCTTTATACCGTCGTCATACTAGTTGTTACGAGTATACTACTATCTCTTTATCAACCAGTGTACAGTGCGGTAGTTCACGGCTGTGGCTACCTCTGTGTCGGCACTCGGCAGCCCGTCCATAATTGTATATACCAGTGACCTAACCGTGGTTTTTTTTTCTTTCTTTATACATACATACTAGTTACGAGTATACTATCTCTTTATCAACCAGTCTATATATTAGCAGCAGACACAGTACAGTGCGGTAGTTCACGGCTGTGGCTACCTCTGTGTCGGCACTCGGCAGCCCGTCCATAATTGTATATACCACCTAACCGTGGTTTTTTTTTCTTTCTTTATACATACATACTAGTTACGAGTATACTATCTCTTTATCAACCAGTCTATATATTAGCAGCAGACACAGTACAGTGCGGTAGTTCACGGCTGTGGCTACCTCTGTGTCGGCACTCCGCAGCCCGTCCATAATTGTATATACCAGTGACCTAACCGTGGTTTTTTTTTCTTTCTTTATACATACATACTAGTTACGAGTATACTATCTCTTTATCAACCAGTCTATATATTAGCAGCAGACACAGTACAGTGCGGTAGTTCACGGCTGTGGCTACCTCTGTGTCGGCACTCGGCAGCCCGTCCATAATTGTATATACCAGTGACCTAACCGTGGTTTTTTTTTCTTTCTTTATACATACATACTAGTTACGAGTATACTATCTCTTTATCAACCAGTCTATATATTAGCAGCAGACACAGTACAGTGCGGTAGTTCACGGCTGTGGCTACCTCTGTGTCGGCACTCGGCAGCCCGTCCATAATTGTATATACCAGTGACCTAACCGTGGTTTTTTTTTCTTTCTTTATACATACATACTAGTTACGAGTATACTATCTCTTTATCAACCAGTCTATATATTAGCAGCAGACACAGTACAGTGCGGTAGTTCACGGCTGTGGCTACCTCTGTGTCGGCACTCGGCAGCCCGTCCATAATTGTATACTAGTATCCAATCCATCCATCTGCATTGTTTACCTGAGGTGCCTTTTAGTTGTGCCTATTAAAATATGGAGAACAAAAATGTTGAGGTTCCAAAATTAGGGAAAGATCAAGATCCACTTCCACCTCGTGCTGAAGCTGCTGCCACTAGTCATGGCCGAGACGATGAAATGCCAGCAACGTCGTCTGCCAAGGCCGATGCCCAATGGCATAGTACAGAGCATGTCAAAACCAAAACACCAAATATCAGTAAAAAAAGGACTCCAAAACCTAAAATAAAATTGTCGGAGGAGAAGCGTAAACTTGCCAATATGCCATTTACCACACGGAGTGGCAAGGAACGGCTGAGGCCCTGGCCTATGTTCATGGCTAGTGGTTCAGCTTCACATGAGGATGGAAGCACTCAGCCTCTCGCTAGAAAAATGAAAATACTCAAGCTGGCAAAAGCACCGCAAAGAACTGTGCGTTCTTTGAAATCCCAAATCCACAAGGAGAGTCCAATTGTGTCGGTTGCGATGCCTGACCTTCCCAACACTGGACGTGAAGAGCATGCGCCTTCCACCATTTGCACGCCCCCTGCAAGTGCTGGAAGGAGCACCCGCAGTCCAGTTCCTGATAGTCAGATTGAAGATGTCAGTGTTGAAGTACACCAGGATGAGGAGGATATGGGTGTTGCTGGCGCTGGGGAGGAAATTGACCAGGAGGATTCTGATGGTGAGGTGGTTTGTTTAAGTCAGGCACCCGGGGAGACACCTGTTGTCCGTGGGAGGAATATGGCCGTTGACATGCCAGGTGAAAATACCAAAAAAATCAGCTCTTCGGTGTGGAGGTATTTCACCAGAAATGCGGACAACAGGTGTCAAGCCGTGTGTTCCCTTTGTCAAGCTGTAATAAGTAGGGGTAAGGACGTTAACCACCTCGGAACATCCTCCCTTATACGTCACCTGCAGCGCATTCATAATAAGTCAGTGACAAGTTCAAAAACTTTGGGTGACAGCGGAAGCAGTCCACTGACCAGTAAATCCCTTCCTCTTGTAACCAAGCTCACGCAAACCACCCCACCAACTCCCTCAGTGTCAATTTCCTCCTTCCCCAGGAATGCCAATAGTCCTGCAGGCCATGTCACTGGCAAGTCTGACGAGTCCTCTCCTGCCTGGGATTCCTCCGATGCATCCTTGCGTGTAACGCCTACTGCTGCTGGCGCTGCTGTTGTTGCCGCTGGGAGTCGATGGTCATCCCAGAGGGGAAGTCGTAAGCCCACTTGTACTACTTCCAGTAAGCAATTGACTGTTCAACAGTCCTTTGCGAGGAAGATGAAATATCACAGCAGTCATCCTACTGCAAAGCGGATAACTGAGTCCTTGACAACTATGTTGGTGTTAGACGTGCGTCCGGTATCCGCCGTTAGTTCACAGGGAACTAGACAATTTATTGAGGCAGTGTGCCCCCGTTACCAAATACCATCTAGGTTCCACTTCTCTAGGCAGGCGATACCGAGAATGTACACGGACGTCAGAAAAAGACTCACCAGTCTCCTAAAAAATGCAGTTGTACCCAATGTCCACTTAACCACGGACATGTGGACAAGTGGAGCAGGGCAGGGTCAGGACTATATGACTGTGACAGCCCACTGGGTAGATGTATGGACTCCCGCCGCAAGAACAGCAGCGGCGGCACCAGTAGCAGCATCTCGCAAACGCCAACTCTTTCCTAGGCAGGCTACGCTTTGTATCACCGCTTTCCAGAATACGCACACAGCTGAAAACCTCTTACGGCAACTGAGGAAGATCATCGCGGAATGGCTTACCCCAATTGGACTCTCCTGTGGATTTGTGGCATCGGACAACGCCAGCAATATTGTGTGTGCATTAAATATGGGCAAATTCCAGCACGTCCCATGTTTTGCACATACCTTGAATTTGGTGGTGCAGAATTTTTTTAAAAACGACAGGGGCGTGCAAGAGATGCTGTCGGTGGCCAGAAAAATTGCGGGACACTTTCGGCGTACAGGCACCACGTACAGAAGACTGGAGCACCACCAAAAACTACTGAACCTGCCCTGCCATCATCTGAAGCAAGAAGTGGTAACGAGGTGGAATTCAACCCTCTATATGCTTCAGAGGTTGGAGGAGCAGCAAAAGGCCATTCAAGCCTATACAATTGAGCACGATATAGGAGATGGAATGCACCTGTCTCAAGTGCAGTGGAGAATGATTTCAACGTTGTGCAAGGTTCTGATGCCCTTTGAACTTGCCACACGTGAAGTCAGTTCAGACACTGCCAGCCTGAGTCAGGTCATTCCCCTCATCAGGCTTTTGCAGAAGAAGCTGGAGGCATTGAAGAAGGAGCTAAAAGGGAGCGATTCCGCTAGGCATGTGGGACTTGTGGATGCAGCCCTTAATTCGCTTAACAAGGATTCACGGGTGGTCAATCTGTTGAAATCAGAGCACTACATTTTGGCCACCGTGCTCGATCCTAGATTTAAAGCCTACCTTGGATCTCTCTTTCCGGCAGACACAGGTCTGCTGGGGTTGAAAGACCTGCTGGTGACAAAATTGTCAAGTCAAGCGGAACGCGACCTGTCAACATCTCCTCCTTCACATTCTCCCGCAACTGGGGTTGCGAGGAAAAGGCTCAGAATTCCGAGCCCACCCGCTGGCGGTGATGCAGGGCAGTCTGGAGCGACTGCTGATGCTGACATCTGGTCCGGACTGAAGGACCTGACAACGATTACGGACATGTCGTCTACTGTCACTGCATATGATTCTCTCAACATTGATAGAATGGTGGAGGATTATATGAGTGACCGCATCCAAGTAGGCACGTCACACAGTCCGTACTTATACTGGCAGGAAAAAGAGGCAATTTGGAGGCCCTTGCACAAACTGGCTTTATTCTACCTAAGTTGCCCTCCCACAAGTGTGTACTCCGAAAGAGTGTTTAGTGCCGCCGCTCACCTTGTCAGCAATCGGCGTACGAGGTTACATCCAGAAAATGTGGAGAAGATGATGTTCATTAAAATGAATTATAATCAATTCCTCCGCGGAGACATTGACCAGCAGCAATTGCCTCCACAAAGTACACAGGGAGCTGAGATGGTGGATTCCAGTGGGGACGAATTGATAATCTGTGAGGAGGGGGATGTACACGGTGATATATCGGAGGGTGAAGATGAGGTGGACATCTTGCCTCTGTAGAGCCAGTTTGTGCAAGGAGAGATTAATTGCTTCTTTTTTGGGGGGGGTCCAAACCAACCCGTCATATCAGTCACAGTCGTGTGGCAGACCCTGTCACTGAAATGATGGGTTGGTTAAAGTGTGCATGTCCTGTTTTGTTTATACAACATAAGGGTGGGTGGGAGGGCCCAAGGATAATTCCATCTTGCACCTCTTTTTTCTTTTCTTTTTCTTTGCATCATGTGCTGATTGGGGAGGGTTTTTTGGAAGGGACATCCTGCGTGACACTGCAGTGCCACTCCTAAATGGGCCCGGTGTTTGTGTCGGCCACTAGGGTCGCTAATCTTACTCACACAGTCAGCTACCTCATTGCGCCTCTTTTTTTCTTTGCGTCATGTGCTGTTTGGGGAGGGTTTTTTGGAAGGGACATCCTGCGTGACACTGCAGTGCCACTCCTAGATGGGCCCGGTGTTTGTGTCGGCCACTAGGGTCGCTAATCTTACTCACACAGCTACCTCATTGCGCCTCTTTTTTTCTTTGCGTCATGTGCTGTTTGGGGAGGGTTTTTTGGAAGGGACATCCTGCGTGACACTGCAGTGCCACTCCTAGATGGGCCCGGTGTTTGTGTCGGCCACTAGGGTCGCTAATCTTACTCACACAGCTACCTCATTGCGCCTCTTTTTTTCTTTGCGTCATGTGCTGTTTGGGGAGGGTTTTTTGGAAGGGACATCCTGCGTGACACTGCAGTGCCACTCCTAGATGGGCCCGGTGTTTGTGTCGGCCACTAGGGTCGCTAATCTTACTCACACAGTCAGCTACCTCATTGCGCCTCTTTTTTTCTTTGCGTCATGTGCTGTTTGGGGAGGGTTTTTTGGAAGGGCCATCCTGCGTGACACTGCAGTGCCACTCCTAGATGGGCCCGGTGTTTGTGTCGGCCACTAGGGTCGCTAATCTTACTCACACAGTCAGCTACCTCATTGCGCCTCTTTTTTTCTTTGCGTCATGTGCTGTTTGGGGAGGGTTTTTTGGAAGGGCCATCCTGCGTGACACTGCAGTGCCACTCCTAGATGGGCCCGGTGTTTGTGTCGGCCACTAGGGTCGCTAATCTTACTCACACAGCTACCTCATTGCGCCTCTTTTTTTCTTTGCGTCATGTGCTGTTTGGGGAGGGTTTTTTGGAAGGGACATCCTGCGTGACACTGCAGTGCCACTCCTAGATGGGCCCGGTGTTTGTGTCGGCCACTAGGGTCGCTTATCTTACTCACACAGCGACCTCGGTGCAAATTTTAGGACTAAAAATAATATTGTGAGGTGTGAGGTATTCAGAATAGACTGAAAATGAGTGTAAATTATGGTTTTTGAGGTTAATAATACTTTGGGATCAAAATGACCCCCAAATTCTATGATTTAAGCTGTTTTTTAGTGTTTTTGGAAAAAAACACCCGAATCCAAAACACACCCGAATCCGACAAAAATAATTCGGTGAGGTTTTGCCAAAACGCGTTCGAACCCAAAACACGGCCGCGGAACCGAACCCAAAACCAAAACACAAAACCCGAAAAATTTCAGGCGCTCATCTCTACCATGAAGTAGATTGGTCAAGAGCTGCCTGTCTTGTTGCCAAATTTATGATATTTATAGTTTATGTTAAAGAGATGTTTGTCCCCTAGAGACTGGAGGTGTATTTCAAAGTTATGTTTTGCCTTGGTGTATAAATCCTTGTTTGCAGGAGAGGGTAATGATTTGAATTGTTGGAATGAAGATGTTAGTTCTGATTGCAATTGTAAGTAGGTTGAGGCTAGTTGCTTTTTAGATTTAGAAGTGTAGGAGATGATCATGCCCCTTAAAACTGATTTGGCTGTTTGCCAGAAAATTGGTGGGTTGGAAGTGAGGTAAGATATGTTATTGGAGGCGAATTCATCCCATTTCGCTATCAGTGCGTCACAAAACAGTTGTGAACGTGATAAGTGAGTTGGAAACCTCCAAATTTTTGTGACATGTGGGTCGTACGAGAGTTTGAGATCGAACCAGATGAGGGCATGGTCTGAGAGAGATATGGTTTCTATAGTGGTAGAAATGATATCGGGGATTAGAATATGGGAAATTAAAAAATAATCTATTCGGGATAGGGTGCCATGTGCGGCAGAGAGGCATGTATATTCTTTGTCAATGGGGTTGAAGGCTCTCCAGACGTCAGTGGTTTGGAGAGAGGAGGCGAAGTGGGGGATACCGAATTTTGGTAAAGAGGTGGGTTTAGAGGAAGTATTGGAGCGATCGAGAAGTGGGGAGGAGATTAGATTGAGGTCACCTCCAATGATTAGTTTTTCTTGTAGAAAGGGGGTTAGTTTAGTTATCAGTGTGGAAAAGAAAGATTTTTTAAAGTTGTTGGGTGCGTATATATTACACAATACATAAGAGATGTCTTGTAAGGTAACATGTGCTATGATAAATCTGCCATTAGAGTCGAGTGTAGTGTTAGAAACTTTAAGTGGTAAGGAAGATCTAGCCAATATGATTACTCCACGGGCCTTGGAGGAAAAAGGAGCCGCCGCTATGACTACCCAGCCTAGGGTTCCTAATTTTTTTGATTCTAGGTCCGTTAGGTGGGTTTCTTGTAAATATGCTAAGTCTAAGTGTTGTTTAGTTAGATATTGCAGAATTTTACGATGCTTAGCTGGGGAGTTTATACCGCCCACGTTCAGAGAGCCAACCTTAAGGTGGGAGAGAGACATATATGGAATTTACCATGTGAGAAGGGGACAGAGATAAGGCGTTGTGTAGGCCATATTTTGAGTGTGTAGAAATGAAAGGGTGAAGAGAGGAAAGGAAGAATTGCAGTGCCACTCCTAGATGGGCCCGGTGTTTGTGTCGGCCACTAGGGTCGCTTATCTTACTCACACAGCGACCTCGGTGCAAATTTTAGGACTAAAAATAATATTGTGAGGTGTGAGGTATTCAGAATAGACTGAAAATGAGTGTAAATTATGGTTTTTGAGGTTAATAATACTTTGGGATCAAAATGACCCCCAAATTCTATGATTTAAGCTGTTTTTTAGTGTTTTTGGAAAAAAACACCCGAATCCAAAACACACCCGAATCCGACAAAAATAATTCGGTGAGGTTTTGCCAAAACGCGTTCGAACCCAAAACACGGCCGCGGAACCGAACCCAAAACCAAAACACAAAACCCGAAAAATTTCAGGCGCTCATCTCTACCATGAAGTAGATTGGTCAAGAGCTGCCTGTCTTGTTGCCAAATTTATGATATTTATAGTTTATGTTAAAGAGATGTTTGTCCCCTAGAGACTGGAGGTGTATTTCAAAGTTATGTTTTGCCTTGGTGTATAAATCCTTGTTTGCAGGAGAGGGTAATGATTTGAATTGTTGGAATGAAGATGTTAGTTCTGATTGCAATTGTAAGTAGGTTGAGGCTAGTTGCTTTTTAGATTTAGAAGTGTAGGAGATGATCATGCCCCTTAAAACTGATTTGGCTGTTTGCCAGAAAATTGGTGGGTTGGAAGTGAGGTAAGATATGTTATTGGAGGCGAATTCATCCCATTTCGCTATCAGTGCGTCACAAAACAGTTGTGAACGTGATAAGTGAGTTGGAAACCTCCAAATTTTTGTGACATGTGGGTCGTACGAGAGTTTGAGATCGAACCAGATGAGGGCATGGTCTGAGAGAGATATGGTTTCTATAGTGGTAGAAATGATATCGGGGATTAGAATATGGGAAATTAAAAAATAATCTATTCGGGATAGGGTGCCATGTGCGGCAGAGAGGCATGTATATTCTTTGTCAATGGGGTTGAAGGCTCTCCAGACGTCAGTGGTTTGGAGAGAGGAGGCGAAGTGGGGGATACCGAATTTTGGTAAAGAGGTGGGTTTAGAGGAAGTATTGGAGCGATCGAGAAGTGGGGAGGAGATTAGATTGAGGTCACCTCCAATGATTAGTTTTTCTTGTAGAAAGGGGGTTAGTTTAGTTATCAGTGTGGAAAAGAAAGATTTTTTAAAGTTGTTGGGTGCGTATATATTACACAATACATAAGAGATGTCTTGTAAGGTAACATGTGCTATGATAAATCTGCCATTAGAGTCGAGTGTAGTGTTAGAAACTTTAAGTGGTAAGGAAGATCTAGCCAATATGATTACTCCACGGGCCTTGGAGGAAAAAGGAGCCGCCGCTATGACTACCCAGCCTAGGGTTCCTAATTTTTTTGATTCTAGGTCCGTTAGGTGGGTTTCTTGTAAATATGCTAAGTCTAAGTGTTGTTTAGTTAGATATTGCAGAATTTTACAATGCTTAGCTGGGGAGTTTATACCGCCCACGTTCAGAGAGCCAACCTTAAGGTGGGAGAGAGACATATATGGAATTTACCATGTGAGAAGGGGACAGAGATAAGGCGTTGTGTAGGCCATATTTTGAGTGTGTAGAAATGAAAGGGTGAAGAGAGGAAAGGAAGAATTGACAGAAGAGAGATAGCAGAGGAAAGAAAAACAAAACATAATGCAAAAAAGTCCTGCTGAGGACAACTCTAGGAAACAACCTAGGTGATCTGCGCTATGGCCTGCATACCAACTTTCGGTTCATTGAAGTAAAGGAAAATATAACTTCTATGGAGCCTTAGCTGCCCGGGACTAACCCACCGGGCTGAAACATAGCGGAGGGAACGAACCCATGGGGGGGAGGGGGGAGGGGGAGAATGTGAAGGGAGGGTGAAGGGAGGGTGAGGGGAAGGGGAGGGGGGGGGGGAGGGGGGAGGTTGGGGTGAGCAATTGGGAGTATGACATAGCTGCAGGTTGCGTGTCATTAATTACCACATGGGGCATCACGTCTGCCCAAAGGTTATCTGGTTATCCAAATACTAATGTCATAAAATCCAAGGGAAGATTTATGCTTAATAGTATTTTGTGTAATGCCTGAGATAAATCTATTAGCATTAATTATAACTAAGGTGTAAGAAAAAAACTTAAAGAGAAAAAAAATAAAACATTCATGACAATAAACAGTGGTACGTGTCCACATAGCTGTCATTCAATGGATACGCTGGAGAGGTGTAGAGCCCGTCACAAAGGCTGTTTAAAATGTTATGCTGTGTCAGAAATGTCCTCATGATGGCCTTGTGCTTCTTCTTTGAGGAATGCATCTGCATCTCCAGGGGTGTTAAAGTCATAAAATGTGTCTCCTGTAAATATGCGTAGTTTGGCTGGATATTGTAGGGCAAATTTCCTTTTCATCTGTATTAACTGAGCACAGATAGGGGAGAAAGCCTTTCTGGCCCATGTGAGTTCAGGAGAAAAGTCTTGGAAGATAAGTAGCTTGTTTTTTTCCCATATCAGTGGGCGCACTTGTCTGGAAGCCGTCCAAAGGGCTTGCTTATGAAGATAGTTTAAGCAGCGGAAAATGACCACTCAGGGACGGGTGTCTGCAGGACGTAGGTTGGGGCCAATTCTATGTACCCTTTCAATGACCATGTCTTTACATGCGTCTGTGATATGCAGCAGCTGCGGCAGTGTGTGACTGACAAAGCGCTCCAGGGCTGCATCTCTTACTGATTCAGAAATGCCTATTATTCTCAAATTATTTCTCCTGGCTCTGTTTTCAATATTATCCAGCTTATTTAAGAGATGGTAGTTTTCCTTTTGGAGGCGGATAATGTCGTGCTGTACATCTGCCATGTCATGAGCTATCTTCCCTACTTGTGTCTCGGTTGTGGTCACCCTGTGAGTGAGATTTTTAAGTTGTGTGGAAATGTCCGTAACAGCCTGTGACAGAAGGGGCCCCATCGTGGCAGTTATAGCTTGAGCCAAATCAGCGTGTGTGATGGGGGTGTCAGGGTGTCTCTGTGAGCCAAACTTATCTGTTTCTGAAGCGGCTTTCTTATGTGCCGGAGACGCTGGCGGTGAGTCTGTGTCCGGCGCCATCTTTGGATCTGTTCGTCGCTTCTCCTGCCGAAACAGCTGCTTGCGGGCGGCGGTATTCGGAGCCAGAAATTTCTCCATACACTGGGGGGGAGGAGGGAGGGTTCGTCCCTTCTTGTTGGAGGCTCCGAAGAGCCGTAAAAAGATGTTTGCGGTGAGTGAGTCCCGGGAGCTGCACGGACACGCTGCTCACAGCATGAACCCGGAACCGGAAGTGACAAATAAGGCTTTTAAGCCTAAAAGTAAACGACTGCCTTGGATTAATCATTTCAATACACAGAGTGGTAATATTTCATGTACAGCCAACAAATTGTTGCCCGTTGTAGGCACTGATGCAAGCTTTAAATTACAGGACACAATGATTATGCCATCATACACTAGAGGTAGGAAGATTAAAGACTGGGTCATAAAGACTGATATCACTGGCCTTGATAGTACACAAAGTGAACAGAATACTTTTTTAACACTCCAAAAAGGCTGTTTCAGGTGCTTGAACTGTACCATTTGAAGAGCACTTACAACGGGAAAATACTTCTTGTTAGGGTCTCCTGCTCTGTGCTGCCACGTCGTCATGGCAACCGGGAGACAAGTGCTAGCGGAGTAACCTGAGCGTAGCTGATACTCCGGTTCGGGTCTTTTGCTGTGCAGTGGATACAGGCTCTGTGCACGGCAGGGGATCCGGTGCTGGTTTTTGTGCTCACAGTCTGTGAGGTCTGAGTGGGGCGTGGACAGCACCTGCTATATAAACCCTCTTCTCAGGTTAGGCAGATGCTGCTGAATCTTTGTTGGTTAGTCAGTTCCTGAAAGCTAGCTAGTACTGTGTAAACTTTGAATTTGTTTGTTGCTTACTGCAAATAGGCCTTGGGATTTGGTATTACACTCTGCCAATCCAGACCTAGCACTAAGACTGGAGTCAGTTGTTTAACCTGCTGGGGTTCTTTTGCTACTCTGTGAACCTAGCAAGTTTGCGGCTGTATTCTCAGACTTGCCTGCCAAAATCCTTTCTCACTGTGCAAGGTGTTCAGGTGTCAGTTTAGTGGCAGTAAGCTGAACCAGTGCACTGCAAGTGAGGACTAGGATTGTGGAGACTCTCCTTGTGTCTATTATTCCATCTCTGACCAAGGAGTTTACTGCCACACCCGTTGGTAACCCTTTAGGGTTTTGCTGTTGCCCTTAGCAACAGCATTTCGGGTTCTCTACGTATTAAATCACTACATCTCGCTTCTTTCCACCTGAGCATTCCTAATACTAGGGAGACACCCAGTTTCTTAGCTTTTGGGCTTCTCTGTTCACTTTGTGTTTATTTTGTTACCCTATCACCTTCTGTGTATGTAATGTCATATTCCCCAGTCTGTCTGTGAGTTCATTTGTTTTGCATCCCTCACCGTTCAGACACCAGTACATTCCTGCTGGCACTGGTGTGCATAACATATTCAGCAGCCCAATACTCCTGTTGAAATTTTGTGGGAATATGGAGCATACCCCTCAAAATACTTTGCAACAGGTGGTCGATCAGGTGCAGGTCCTGACTCGACAATTTAATGATTTGTCCATTAAAATGCACACCTCACAGGCCGCTGGCGGAGCTCCCGCAGCAGCAGTACCTTCAGGGGTTAAGGAGCCGAAAGTAAATCTCCCGGATCGTTTTTCTGGAGATCGCTCGCAGTTCTTTTGTTTCAAGGAGAGCTGCAAGCTATATTTCCAGCTTAGGCCTCAGTCTTCTGGGTCGGAGATTTGGCGGGTGGGCATAGTGATTTTCTTGCTACAAGGAGACCCACAAGTCTGGGCATATGGGTTGCAGCCTGACTGTCCGTTGCTTAAAAGTGTTGATGCTTTTTTTACGGCACTGGGCATGTTGTATGATGACCCTGACAAGACGGCCTCAGCCGAGGCTCAGATTTCGATCCTTAAGCAAGGGCGAAGGCCAGTTGAGGTTTATTGTACGGAGTTTCGGAGGTTGGCCCATGATACCCAGTGGAATGACCCAGCCCTGAGACACCAGTACCGAAGAGGTCTTTCTAACCAGTTAAAAGACCAACTGGTACAATATCCCTTGCCTGATAGCTTGGATCAGCTCATGCAGTTATCCATTCGGGTGGATAGACGGCTGAGAGAGCGCAGGCTTGAAAGGGAGACCGAGGTTTCCTTCTTTCCCAAGGGAACCTCAGACTCTGAGGAATTTTCCGAGGAGCCTATGCAGATTGGGGCTACCCGCCTCTCCTCGCGTGAGAAGACGCGGAGGAGACAGCAGGGGTTATGTTTGTACTGTGGGAATAAAGGTCATGTGGTAGTATCATGCCCAGAAAAGCCGGCAAACTTCAGGGCCTGAGGGTGATGGGAAATATCCTGTCAGGCCAGAAGTCAGAATTTCCCAAGAAGACTTTTATCATTCCGGTGACCTTGAAGATCCTCGGTCAAACTGTCAAGACTGAGGCCTTTGTGGACAGTGGGGCCGACGGGGTTTTTATGGACCGCCAATTCGCCCTGAAACACTCTGTTCCCTTAGTACCCTTGGCATCGGAAATTGTGATTTGTGTGTTAAACGGGGAACCATTATTCCAGGGTAAAATTACCTCTTGCACTAGCCAGATTTCTTTGTTTATTGGAGCCACACACTCTGAAAAATTGTCCTTTTATGTGACTGTCTGTACTTTTGCCCCATTGGTGTTGGGGTTACCCTGGTTAAGGGCCCATAATCCTCAATTTGACTGGGTCTCTGGGGAGATTCTTAGTTGGGGTACTGATTGTTTCAGGAGTTGCTTGAGCCTTCCAGTCAGGCTTTCGCAGCTAAGTTTGCCAGGATTGCCAGGATGTTATGCAGATTTTGCGGACGTGTTCTCCAAAAGAGTTGCAGAGGTACTACCTCCCCATCGCCCCTATGACTGTGCCATTGATTTGTTGCCGAATGCTAAGCTTCCCAAGAGCAGGTTGTACTCCCTGTCACGTCCTGAGACTCAGGCTATGGCAGAGTACATTCAGGAGAACTTGGCTAAGGGATTTATCAGACCTTCACAGTCTCCAGTTGGGTCGGGGTTCTTCTTCGTGGGTAAAAAGGACGGTTCGTTGCGACCCTGCATCGACTTTAGGGAATTGAACCGTATCACGATTAAAAACTCATACCCACTGCCTCTCATTTCGGTCTTGTTTGACCAGCTTCGTACTGCCACCATTTTTTCTAAGATTGACCTACGCGGTGCGTACAATCTAATCCGAATAAGAGAGGGGGATGAATGGAAGACTGCCTTTAATACCCACTCAGGGCATTATGAATATTTGGTGATGCCTTTTGGGCTCTGTAATGCCTGGCAGTCTTCCAGGACTTCATGAACGATGTGCTCAGGGAATATTTGGATAGATTCTTAGTTGTATACTTAGATGACATCCTAATCTTCTCCCATTCCCTGGAGGAACATCGGAACCATGTACGCTTAGTCCTCCAGAAACTCAGAGACCACCGGCTTGGGGCGAAGCTGGAGAAGTGCGAATTTGAAGTTCAGCAAATCGCATTTCTAGGATATATTATCTCCCCAGAAGGTTTCAAAATGGATGGTTCCAAGGTACAGGCAGTCCTGGATTGGGTGCAGCCCACTAGTTTGAAGGCGCTTCAGCGTTTTCTGGGCTTTGCGAATTTTTATAGACGATTTATCGCTGGATTTTTGTCTATAGTGGCGCCCTTTGTGGCACTCACTAAGAAAGGGGCGGTGTTGCTCACTGGTCTTGTGAGGCCAAAGCGGCTTTTGCCCGTCTCAAAAGGGCATTTGTCTCGGCCAAGGTACTGCGACACCCAGATCCAGAGCGTCCTTTTGTGGTGGAGGTGGATGCCTCTGAGATGGGTATTGAGGCAGTGCTCTCTCAGATGGGGGTGTCTGATAATCGCCTTCATCCCTGTGCTTACTTTTCCCGTAAATTTTCGCCTGCCGAGATGAATTATGACGTGGGTAACTGGGAATTGTTGGCTATTAAGGATGCACTCGAGGAGTGGAGACACTGGCTTGAGGGGGCTAAGTTTGTGGTCTCAATTCTCACCGACCATAAGAATTTGGCATATTTAGAGTCAGCGAAGCGCCTCAATGCCAGGCAGGCACGATGGGCTTTGTTTTTTGCTCGCTTTAATTTTTTGATAACATATCGCCCTGGGTCAAAAACATCAAGGCTGATGCGCTCTCGCTGAGTTTTGCTCCAATCCAGGAGACCACTGAGGAGCCATTGCCCATTGTGTCCCCATCATGTATTAAAGTGGGCATTACCCAGGACCTCTTGTCATTAGTCCTTAGAGCACAGGAGCAGGCTCCTCCAGACCTTCCGGTAGGTCTTTTGTTTGTGCCTCCTAGGTTAAGACAGCGAGTGGTGTTCCTGGAATTCCATGCCAAGAAGTCGGCAGGTCACCTGGGTATTGCCAGAACTCGGGAGTTGCTATCTAGGGCGGTGTGGTGGCCCTCGGTGGCTAGGGATGTGGATCAGTGGGTTCGGGCATGTGACATCTGTGCCCGAAATAAGACTCCTAGAGGGGTTCCTGTTGGCCCATTACATCCACTCTCTATTCCATCTAAGCCATGGACCCACATTTCAATGGATTTTGTGGTGGACTTGCCCAAATCCTCAGGGATGACAGCCATCTGGGTTGTCATTGACAGGTTTTCGAAGATGGCGCACTTCGTTCCATTGGTTGGACTGCCATCGGCCAGACGCCTGTCTGAATTATTTATGCTGCATGTTGTGCGCCTCCACGGGTTGCCACTTGATGTGGTCTCTGACCGCGGATCCCAGTTTGTGGCCAAATTCTGGAGGGCATTTTGTTCCGATCTCCAGATTTCTGTCAGCTTGTCGTCAGGCTACCATCCGCAGTCTAATGGGCAGACTGAAAGGGTGAACCAGTCCTTGGAGCAGTTCCTCAGGTGTTATGTCTCCAAGTGTCAGACTGACTGGGTTGCTCATCTGTCCATGGCGGAGTTTGCCTATAACAACGCGGCTCACTCTGCTACAGGGATCTCTCCCTTCCTTTGTGTGTATGGGCATCATCCTAAGGCCAATTCTTTTGACCCCCTGGACTCCATGCCTGGTGGTTCCTCTGTGGTTTCGGTCCTTAGAGGTATTTGGAGGAAAGTGAAGAAAGCCCTTGTGTCTGTGTCATTAGTGACCAAAAGGGTTTTTGATAAGCGGAAAAGACCCTGCAGCTTCAAATTAGGAGACTTCGTCTGGTTGTCTACCAAGAATTTGAAGTTGAGACAGCCATCTCATAAGTTAGGCCCCCGGTTCATCGGTCCTTATAAGATCACTAGGGTTATCAATCCGGTGGCATTTCAGTTAGATCTACCCCGTTCTTTGGGTATCAATAAAACATTTCATTGTTCCGTTTTAAAACGGGCGATTAGTAATCCTTCTTCCAGTGGAAGACCTTCTCCTCTTCTGATACGGGGTCAGAGGGAGTTTGTGGTTGAAAGGGTTCTTGACTCCAAGATGGTTCGGGGTCGGCTGTCATTTTTGGTGCACTGGAAGGGATATGGCCCGGAGGAGCGGTCGTGGGTGTGCAGTTGTGATCTTCATGCCCCCAGACTGTTACGCTCTTTCTTCTCGCTGTTCCCCGATAAACCCGGTGGTAGGGGTTCTTTGACCCCTCGTCAGAGGGGGGGTACTGTTAGGGTCTCCTGCTCTGTGCTGCCACGTCATCATGGCAACCGGGAGACAAGTGCTAGCGGAGTAACCTGAGCGTAGCTGATACTCCGGTTCGGGTCTCTTGCTGTGCAGTGGTTACAGACTCTGTGCACGGCAGGGGATCCGGTGCTGGTTTTTGTGCTCACAGTCTGTGAGGTCTGAGTGGGGCGTGGACAGCACCTGCTATATAAACCCTCTTCTCAGGTTAGGCAGATGCTGCTGAATCTTTGTTGGTTAGTCAGTTCCTGAAAGCTAGCTAGTACTGTGTAAACTTTGTATTTGTTTGTTGCTTACTGCAAATAGGCCTTGGGATTTGGTATTACACTCTGCCAATCCAGACCTAGCAGTAAGAATGGAGTCAGTCGTTTAACCTGCTGGGGTTCTTTTGCTACTCTGTGAACCTAGCAAGTTTGCGGCTGTATTCTCAGACTTGCCTGCCAAAATCCTTTCTCACTGTGCAAGGTGTTCAGGTGTCAGTTTAGTGGCAGTAAGCTGAACCAGTGCACTGCAAGTGAGGACTAGGATTGTGGAGACTCTCCTTGTGTCTATTATTCCATCTCTGACCAAGGAGTTTACTGCCACACCCGTTGGTAACCCTTTAGGGTTTTGCTGTTGCCCTTAGCAACAGCATTTCGGGTTCTCTACGTATTAAATCACTACATCTCGCTTCTTTCCATCTGAGCATTCCTAATACTAGGGAGACACCCAGTTTCTTAGCCTTTGGGCTTCTCTGTTCACTTTGTGTTTATTTTGTTACCCTATCACCTTCTGTGTATGCAATGTCATATTCCCCAGTCTGTCTGTGAGTTCATTTGTTTTGCATCCCTCACCGTTCAGACACCAGTACATTCCTGCTGGCACTGGTGTGCATATCACTTCTGTAATCCATATAGTGGTAGAAAGTACTTTATTCAACATCGAGTGACATATACAACTAAGTTTATCATTTATATGATTACATGCCCATGTGGCTATAATTATATTGGCAAGTCTGACCGCACTTTACGCGATAGGATTGCCAATCATAGATTGGCCATTAGAAATGCTTTAACATCAGGTCGGAGAGATCAACCTGTTGCCCGTCATTTTTTACATGCAAAACATAGTGTTGCATGTTTAAAGTACATGATCATTGATCATGAACCTTTGAGACATTGCGGCAGCGATAGATCACTCAGGTTATTACAGAAGGAATCGAGGTAGATTCATGAGCTGCAGACGTTGACTCCCCGTGGACTCAATGAAACTTTGGGTCTACACTGTTTTTTATAAACTGCCCTTCATATATTATTTTCTATGATGTTTAGAAATATGAATTAGCTACAGTATTATATTGACGTCTGCTGCAACTGCAATGCATATGTTGATTTACGTTTGACTAATCATGTCTATATTCCAAATGTATTGCATATGCGATTAGTGCTGGTTGCTAGGTTTACTGTTTATACTTTTTGCAGTACAGTATGTTTTTAAATTTATCCATGTATTTGAAAGCTTGGGATTGGATATTAGGATTATTGAATGGATAAGATCTTGGTTGAAGGATAGAAAACAGAGAGTTGTGGTAAATGGAGTGCATTAACAGGAGGATATTGTTACCAGTGGAGTACCCCAGGGATCTGTACTTGGACCAGTGCTTTTTAATATCTTCATTGGTGACATTGCAAATGGCACTAAAGGGAAAGTATGCCTTTTTGCAGATGACACAAAGGTATGTAACAGGATAGACACACCAGGTGCGGTAAGACAAATGATTGAGGATCTAGGTAGACTAGAGGAATGGTCAAGAGTGTGGCAATTACAGTTTAATGCCAAAAAAATGCAAAATCATGCACTTTGGTCTCAAAAATCCAAAGGCTGAATATAGTATTAATGGCACTATACTGGAAACTACTGAGGAGGAAAGGGATCTAGGAGTCATTATTTCAGGTGACTTAAAGACAGGTAAGCAAAGTAACAAAGCAATGAGGAGGGCTAGTCAGATGCTTGGCTGCATTGGGAGAGGAATCAGCAGCAGAAAGAAAGAAGTAATAATACCACTGTATAAATCATTGGTACAGCCTCTTCTAGAATACTGTGTTCAAATCTGGAGGCCATATCTTCAAAAGGATATTAATACATTAGAAACTGTACAAAGAAGGGCAACTAAAATGGTGCATGGCCTACATCACAAAACATACCCAGAAAGACTAAGAAATCTCAATATGTATAGTTTGGAGCAGAGAAGGGAAAGGGAAGACATGATAGAAACTTTCAAATATATCAAGGGTTTTAACAAAGTCCAGGAGGGAAACATTCTCCAAATGAAGAGAAGCAATAGGACACGAGGACATGCACTGAGACTGGGGACTGGTTCAGGGGAAATTTGAGGAAAAATTACTTCACAGAATGGTAGTGGACAAGTGGAATAGCCTCCCATCAGAGGTGGTAGAGGCTAAGACAGTGGAGCAATTTAAACATGCATGGAATAGACATAAGGATATCCTTACAAAGAAATAAGGATCAAACAAGGTTAGAGAAAAAAATAATGTAAAAAAAAAAGGGGCAAACTAGATGGGCCAAGTGGTTCTTATCTGCCGTTACATTCTATGTTTCTATGTTACTGTATTGTTATATGTGGTTACGGATTGGTGCTCTATTGCTCCGGCCTTAATCTGTAATTTGTTGTTCTGTCAGTTGTCCCGGTCACGCGTCGAGCAGTGGTGACGTCATCTGTGGGCGTCTACACTCGCAGCCCGCGCCGGAGCTGTTTTGCACATGGTGAAGATCATGTATGGTATGTCTTTTGGTTACTGTATTTGTCCTGATGAAGTAAAACTTCGAAACGTCGCATACACCTGCTTGTTGTATGACATTATTTCTGAGTGCCGCCCGCATTTATGCTATATTCGACCTATGCTATGGAGGTACCTAGGATGGCACCAGGCAAGTAATCGTTCATGTTGGGGAGTGCTGCCATACACACACACACACACACACACACACACACACACACTTTTATATATACATAGTACACACACACACACACACACACACACACACACACAAATATATACAGGTTGAGTATCCCATATCCAAATATTCCAAAATACGGAATATTCCGAAATACGGACTTTTTTGAGTGAGAGTGAGATAGTGAAACCTTTGTTTTTTGATGGCACAATGTACACAAACTTTGTTTAATACACAAAGTTATTAAAAATATTGTATTAAATGACCTTCAGGCTGTGTGTATAAGGTGTATATGAAACATAAATGAATTGTGTGAATGTAGACACACTTTGTTTAATGCACAAAGTTATAAAAAATATTGGCTAAAATTACCTTCAGGCTGTGTGTATAAGGTGTATATGTAACATAAATGCATTCTGTGCTTAGATTTATGTCCCATCACCATGATATCTCATTATGGTATGCAATTATTCCAAAATACGGAAAAATCCCATATCCAAAATACCTCTGGTCCCAAGCATTTTGGATAAGGGAGACTCAACCTGTATATATTTTTTTTAAATTCTCTTTGTAATTCAATTTGAAGTCAGGCACTGGGTTTTAGATAGAGAATATATATATATATATATATATATATATATATAAGACTGTTCCCAAGGGAGCTATGTACAATTTTTGGTATGTTACAGACATAACTTCACATTAGGCGGTCATCATTAAAAAGCAATTTTTATTTATAAAAATACAGTGATCTTCAACTGTTTGAAGTCGTCTATAACAATGAATGGTTCTTTATACATATAGTAGTTGGATTGACATTATTCCATTCGAGTCATACAACTTTTTGACAGATATTCTTCCTTGAAGTAATGACAAGATTGCAGTCTAATAATCCAACGCGTTTCATCCAACGGACTTCATCAGGGATTTTACCATCAAAATTTTGCATTACAGGTGTTCATCACAGCAAGTCTTCAATAGGCAGATAAAGTGTTAAGATGGTGTCAGATAATAATTCACCGTATGGGATATCAATAAAAAAATGTTATTGGATAGAGCCCATAATATTTTAAGAACAATGTGGATAACTGTAGTAGTGCTTCTCTGTGGTTCAAAACACTTCTTTCTGCAGCAGTTAGAAGTGTTTTGACCTCTCCGCTCTGCACAAGATCTACGTCTCTCATCCACACGCATTACTTGTTCACTTTCAAAATTAAAGGACTTTATCCGGGCTTCACCCATTCTGTGGAATGCCCTCCCATGCACAATAAGACTCGCCTCTAGTCTCCAAACCTTTAAACGTTCCCTGAAAACTCACCTCTTCAGACAAGCCTATCAAATTCCAGACCCACCCACATAACCTTCAGTGCTTCATCTAATTACATCCTCTCTGTACAGTATACATAACATCACATATCTTGTCTTTCTTTATTCTCAAACCCTCCTGACACTTGGCCAACATTGTGGGGTATCATCATACAACCCATTAAGAACCTAGCAATCTGGTGGACCATTATGCAATAGATAGCACCTATCCTTGTGTATCTATGCCTATTTCCCTATAGATTGTAAGCTTGGGAGCAGGGCCTTCCTACCCCTATGTCTGTCTGTTTTTACCCAGTTTTGTTCTATTATTGTTGTTCTAATTGTAAAGTGCAATGGAATATGCTGTGCTATATAAGAAACTGTTAATAAATAAATAAATGGTCTCTATCCAATGAAAAAATCCTAGCGTGCGATCAGATCGGAATGACCCCCATAATCATTTAACAGATGTGGGTTAAATTTACATAGTGTACTGGCCTTCACTAGGGTGTATATAACGCCATTTTAGCTCTGTGCTCTTCTGTTTGCTCTGTGACTAGTGAGGCTTGGCTTCTACCCTGCTGTACGCTCCACATTACTAGCTACTGTGCATTGCTTTGTTCTGCCTGGCATTACAAAGTGCTTTATACTGTTCTATTTCCTGTTCTCTATCCTGCATTCTGTGGTGATGGATCCCTGTTTCTATAGAGCTCTGATGTCCTTTGCTGTGCTCAAGCTGAATGAGAAGAAGGAGAGGGCCCATCTTAGGAGGAGGGAGAAGTCCAGCTGAACCAAGGATTGGTTGCTGGAAAGGGAGAGGTGTTCCTACATGCCCCTTCTGATGGAGATTATGGAGAATAACCCAGAAGATTATCACAACTTCCTGTGACTAGACGACACCATCTTCCAGGAGTTGCTCTTTTGGTGACCCCCTATATCCGGAGGCAGGACATCAAGTTCCAGAGGGCCATCCCTGCTGAGGAGAGTCTTGTGGCTATGCTGAGGTACATGGCTACAGGACGGTCATTTGAGGACCTCAAGTTTGGGACCCGCATCTTTGCTCAAGCTTTGGAGTGCATTATCCCTGACACCTGCAAGGCTATGGTCAAGGTGATACAGTTCCATTATTGTGAGGTAAGTAAAAAAAAAAACACCACACTTTTTTATATTGAAACATGAAAAATGTTTCAATACATTTTTATTTTTTTATTTTTAGTATTAACCGCATTGAAAAAGTTTAATTAAATTGATTATAAATGCATGTATAAAATGCAACAAATATGCCAAATTTGTAAAACTGTGCTCACAGGACACATTTTTGGTTTTGTAAAAAATCTTCATGGTTTGCAAATAGCATGTACAAGTCTCCCAATACCTGACAAATATAAGGCGGTAGGCTGTTCAGTGGTTTTGACACAGATTTCAGGGAGGAGAACCAAAACACATACTAGAAGGTCCCAGCCCCATTGAGTTGTACTTGCAGCATTTGTTTGGCCTGAATCTGAACCAAAAAGCACCATGCAGCAGACAGCCCTATACTTATCAGGGATTAGGATCCTTGCAGTTTACTGGGGGGAAACAGTGACCACAAGACACATTTATGGTTTTGTAAGAAACTGTTTTGGTCTGCAAATAGCATGTACAAGTTTCCCAATCCCTGACAAATATAGGGTGGTATGCTGCACAGTGGTTTCGACACAGATTTCATGGTGGAGAACCAAAAAAAATGCTGCAAGGGCAGACTGGTCCCATTGAGTTGCACTTGCAGCCAGTGGCGGATTTAGCGGGGGGCGATTAGGGCGAACGCCCCCCCTAAACATACCGCCACCGGGATGGATGGCCGGGTCCCGCTGCGGTGTTGGTGTTACTGCCGGTGCGGCCCGGGAACGGACTGGAGAGCGGTGCAGCGCGGCGGCGGAAGGGAGAGAGAACGCTGCGGAAGAGTGACACAGTGCAGCAGCAGCGGCCAATCTGTCCGTCGGCTTACAGGGAGGAGGGGGCGTGGTCAGAACAGAGGCCGGCGGGGACAGGCTACAGCGATTGTGTACACTGCTGCCTCTGCCGTCCCTTCTCTGTCTCCTCATGCTGCAGCGTGCGGGCCAACGGACTCCAAAATTCAGTATGTTTCTCAACATGTCTTCCCCCCTCCTAGCTAAAGTGTATGCCATGTCTCCTCCCCCCCTCTCCTCCTAGCTAAAGTGTCTGTGTACCATGTCTCCCCCCTCCCCTCCTAGGTAATGTGTCTGTGTGCCACGTCTCCCCCTCCCCTCCTTGCTAATGTGTCTGTGTGCCATGTCTCCCCCCTCTTCTCCTAGCTAATGTGTCTGTGTGCCATGTCTCCCCCCTCTTCTCCTAGCTAATGTGTCTGTGTGCCATGTCTCCCCCCTCCCCTCCTTGCTAATGTGTCTGTGTGCCATGTCTCCCCCCTCTTCTCCTAGCTAATGTGTCTGTGTGCCATGTCTCCCCCATCTTCTCCTAGCTAAAGTGTATGCCAATTTCCCCCTCCTAGCTAATGTGTCTGTGTACCATGTCTCCCCCACTCTTCTCCTAGCTAAAGTGTGTGTCTCATCTTGTACTGTCCCAGTGCCGCCCCCCCCCCAGCTAAAGTGTGTGTCTGCTCCAGTACTGTCCCAGGCCCCAGTGTGTATGTCACCATGCCCCCCCTCCCCCAGTATGTTTGTCACCAAATCCCTCTCCTGGCCCCCGTATTTGTCACTATGTCCCTTAAAGTCACAGTGTGTATGTCACCATGTCCCTCCAAGACAGGGACAGCTCGACGGCCATTTGAGTGGAGTGGCGGGACACATGACTGATCTGGCAGAGGACCTCCAGTCCAGAAGCGGACCTCGGACAGCGAAACCTGGGACAAAGAGCACAGCCCGAGAGCCGGTCGGAGGTGACAGAAGATCCGCAGACCCGCAGCTCAGGGTGAGATACTGTTTAAGCCCTTCCGCTGCAATACTCTGCCTAACGGAGTAAAGAAGGGGGCAGGCTCCCCTGTGTTTTTTTCCTCGCTGCCCCAGTGTACAGTTATTAAGGGGGTAGGATTCCCCTTGTCCCAGTGCCTGCATTATTCCGGCTCACACGGTGTACTGTAATGTGAATTTCGGCTCATTCAGTATTCTATAATGTGAATTTTGGCTCATACAGTGTGCTATAATGTGAATTTCGGCTCATACCGTGTGCTATAATGTGAATTTCGGCTCATACAGTGTGCTATAATGTGAATTTCGGCTCATACAGTGTGCTATAATGTGAATTTCGGCTCATTCTGTGTGCTATAATGAGAATTTTAGCACATACCGTGTGGTATAATGGGAATTTCGGCTCATTCTGTGTGCTATAATGTGAATTTCGGCTCATTCTGTGTGCTATGCAGGAATGGTGATTCGTCAGTCTGTATCACCAGTGTGCAGGGTTTTCTCCACTAACTGGCAACATTTTATTAGTAATGGCAACAATAGAAAATTTTAGGAGCAAACGGGAAGGGCATTTCTAAGTGGGAAGAGCTATGATTAGGGGGAGGAGTCATAATTCTTAAACCGCCCCCCCCCCCTAAAAGTTAAGTCTAGATCCGCCACTGCTTGCAGCATGTGTTTGGCCTGAATCTGGGCCAAAAAGCACCACGCAGCAGACAGCCCTATACTTATCAAGGATTAGGATCCTTGCAGATGACTGGGTGGAGAGAACACATCACATTTCAAACAGTTCCGGACTGTCCTCCTCAGATTCCAGAATAGCAGAAAGTACACTGGGGTGGGAGGATGGTGGAGCAGGATTGTTGGAGGAGTAGGGTGGAGAAGCAACAAGTTGCTTGGAGGAGGTTGGTGGTGCAGCAGCAGGTTGGTTGGAGTTGGTGGGTGGTGCAGCAGGTTGGTTGGAGGGGGCTGGTTGAGGAGCTGGTTAGTAGGAGGGGGGCTGGATGTGGAGCTGGTTTGTAGGAGGCGGTTGTTTGGAGACCAGGTTGGTAGGAGTAGGTGGGTGTTGGAGCATGTTGGTAGGAGGAGGTTGGTAGGGGAGCAGGTTGGAAGAAAGGGGCTGGTTGGGGAGCAGGTTGGTAGGGGGGGGGTGTAGTCAGGTGTTTGTGCAAAGTATGTCTAGGGGTATGTGTCATGATCCAGGGTATTTCAAGTAGAAATAGGCCTGTTAAAATCAATGTATGTGATATCACTATTCTGATCGATGTAGCAATGTAACAGCTTCTGTTACCAGCTTTGGAAACAAAGGCCCAGCCTATAGGGGTGCCCCATGAGGAAAAGGTACCCCTTCCTGCTATAGTCATCATGGAACTTGCTCCTGAGACATCGCATCTTAAGGCCCAGTTTAAACCAAATCTAACTCTTTCTGCACATGTTATATCTGCCCTCCTGCAGTGCACATGGTTTTGCCCAACTGGTAACAAATTTGCTGCTGCGATCAACTCTGAATTAGGCCCTATTTCTGATAGTGAGGTCAGACTGTCTGACATTATTTACACAAATGTGTGTGGGACTATTGACTTGGGATGTTTACTAACTCCACATGTATCTGCAAATATTATCCCCGCTGTCTCTAACCCTGTTGAACCATATGATGCATTTCAGGTAGTATGTAATAATGCTGAACTTTGCAATGTTGTGATTCTGTGTGAAGCTCCTGAGATGATCTGTGATAATGTTGGAACTGTCAAGGTGATAGAGATAGGGGAGAGTGAGAAGGAGACAGGTATCTTTGTTAATTCTTTTCCCTATGTGGAGTTAAACAGAATCCCTAATTTAGTCGGGAACGAGTTACCATCACCTAATAGTAGTGGTAGGTGTACAGCTGGTGATGTCATTCATGTGCTAGATGTTAACCCTGTTCTTCCATTGACATCTGGTCATGACATGGGGCCAGGGGACACTTATTGCACAAATGGGACAGATCAGGGTGGGATGCAGGCAGAGTATGGGACTGTCAATAAGGAATGTTCTGTTGTTAGCAGTAATCCTAGCCTCGCTAAAGCCCAGGTACCCCAGTATGCCTGGCCAGAAAGCGGTAAACATTTGAAGGGTGATAGTAATGTGACTGATTTGATAAATGCCAATTTGCTCAGATAACCACATTTCTTTCCAGGAACCATGAGATCCAGGTATTAAGCAGTTGCCTAATTTTAGGAAAGCAGAAATGATCCCATGTAGTGTTGAAAATGCTCATGTTATTTTCCAGGTACCACGTGAAGATCCACCAGGTCAAGATAACTGTGTCGATATTGATAATGTATTGTCTTGTACCAATGTGGGAAATGTTGTACCTTGTGAAAGGAGTGAACTGATGGGACCGGTATACATTGCTGATATACCAGTTAGGGGTGCTGTCAGGGGAGAATTGGAAGAAGGGTCTGTGTGGCCAGCTGCTGTCACTACTCACTCTCAGCACAGGGAGAAGGAGTCAAACATTGCAGATTTCCCCCTAAACCCCCTCCCTTCTATCAGGAACACAAACACAAGCACCCAACAGGGGTCCACTCCCCTCACTGAGAGCTCAACAGAGAGTGTGTCTTTCAAAGCTGATTTGATAATGGATACCTCTCCTGAGACTCTCAGTGCTACAATTACAGCGAAGAGAGCTAGCAGACAGGATGTGAGTCTGGGAGGTAATGTCAGGCTGGGGAAGGTGTCCTGGGCTGCTGTGGAAAGCTTGGATTTCCAGGCAGAACTGAGAACTGACCCTGTACAGAGTGAGCTTACCTTTTTCCCAGTGAAGGGGAGGGTTGGTCAGTCAGCTCAGGAAGGAGATCAAGACAAGGTGTTTTGGGAAGTTGATGTAGCTGTATGTCCAACTGTAGTGCTGAGGAAACTCCCCTCACCTGTGGTACAATTAATCCTGCTTCATCATGAGTACCAGGGGAAGAGGGAAACAAAGTATTTAGAACAATACTTGATATGATTTCTATCATACTCGTTGTGGTCAGCCTTATGCTGTTTAAGGAAACTTTGCCACATCTTATAAGGATGGCCCAAAGCCATCTTAAGGCTGCCCAAGCCAAGTGGAAGCATTTTGCAGCCTCCTGACAGAGGAGCAGGAACCAGGCCCTGTGCCCGCCCTAACAGCGGCTGCATCAGGAGGTACCCTGACAGATGCACAGTAAGTAGGGGAGCTGACAGAGGTGCAGCTAAGTCAGCTTTCTGACACCATATACCCCTACCAGACCTGCTTCACAGGGAGTCTAGGAAAAATGCGCCTAGGCACCCACCAGGTAGACCCAGGTCACCACACACCCCTGAGACAGTCAGAGTACAGAGGCACATTGGGGGTGTTGCATGCAATATGATGGGAGGTGGATCAGATGCTAAGCCTAGGGGCAATACAGAAGTCCTGGAGTTCATGGGCTATGCCCGTAGTGATTGACCCAACATAGGAACTGCGTCGATCCATCTCAACAGGGAGACGACAGCAGTACATCCAGGCAAGGTACTGACAATTGTCAGGGCACAGCATAGAGACTGCGACTTCAGGTGCCAACTGCTCTCATGCTGATTTTAGAAAGGGGAGGTGTCATGATTGGACGCCATTCTGATACCAGAATGTGTATAACTGAAAATAATATTGTATTGTATGTGTTGTAAATGTCTTTTCTGGACAAATGGAAGAATAGTACTGGCCTGGCTAGTATATCGTTACAGATCACCATCTGTTGTGCTGGTTACAGGTCACAGGTGACAACGGCAAACTGCTCCGGTGGAGCTTGATATTGCAACAATATAACTTCACCATTCAACACAGACAGGGTACATGCCATGGTAACTGTGATGGGCTGTCTCACCAGGGAGAGGAGAGCAGCCCATCCAGGCCAGGTACTGACAGTTGTCAGAATACAGCATAGGAGACAGCGGACTGATATGCCACAAAATATTAATAATTCTTGGTGCAGGCAAAAGCCATAAGTTTGCCTTGGGTCATACCCTAAACGTTTGTACTTTGGCTGGTGGAAGTGACCTTGTTGAAATTAATGCACATGCTCAGGTATCCAGTAATGGTGTCACGTGGCAGGGATTCAGAGATTGGTGTATCTGGGGAATCTCCGTACCTTGGATTGTGACAGTATGTTTGGGTTTAATAGAATGGGTATGGTGGGGTGGGTAGTGGAGCAGGGGAGCAGGAACAATTGGGTCGGATGTTATGCTTGTCTCTATGGTCAGAAGACAGTTGCACCCTTTAAAAATGAATCACAACCTAAACTTCATGTTCATTGCCAACAAGGCCTTTGCCCTTCACAAGGATGTCATGAAGCCATTCCAGCAAAGGGACCTCAATAAAGAGAAGTGGGTCTTCAATTACTGGCTGTCTCGGGCAAAGCGCATTGTAGAGAGTGCCTTTGGGATCTTGAGCAACCAGTTCCTGATATTTCATATGGCAATTACTTTGAAGGTAGAGAAGATTGACTGGGTCATCACTGCATGCTGTGTCCTGCACAACTTCCTACACCAGAAAGCCACTCAGCAAAGGACAGTGGGCATTGCTGCGGTGGAAAACCCAGACCAACCGGAAAAGGTTACTCAGTTTCCATCACTGGCAGTACCACCAATTGCCCAAACAGGGACTGCTCTGGCCAAAAAGGTCAGAGAGGAATATATGGCCTTGGGGAAGTGGAGGGGACTGTGGGACAATTGTAATTTCTGCCATGTGAGATTACTGGGACTCTACTTACTGATGATGCTTCAGGTTATTCAACCAGATACTCTTCCTCGGCACCACCCTCTTCAGCCTCAGCCATGAGGACCACAAATCTCCGGACTGGTTCCTGCTAGACTGTGAACAATAGTTGTTCATATTACCAAAGGTTGGTCTGATAGATGTCCTCAGTCCAGTCATGAAAAGGCTTGCTGTAGGTGGTGAGCTCCTCGTAGGCATGCTTTCTTTTAATCTTGTTTGCATATTCCCATGACTTTACAAGCCACAAGCACTCATGAGATTTACAGAGGTCGATAAATTTGGAGATGAAATCTCACTCCTGTTCCAAAGACATACAGTATCTACAAAAAAAAGAGAGACATTTTATTGCATGGATATTGTTCTGGCCAACCCGTCAGATCATTATAAAATTGTGCCCCCCCGCCCAAATAATGGGGGCCTAACTGAACTCTTATTATTCTGCCCATCCCCAACAGTGGGGATGGCCAGAGGATATACTGTACATTTGTGGAATCACCTTAGAAAAACATCAGCATAGTAAAAAAAACATGAGAAGACACTGGAGTCTTTTTATTCTGGCCACCCCCAACAGTGTGGATGGCCAGAGTATATACATTTGTGGCCCCCAAATAATGGGGGCCTAACTGGACTCTTATTATTCTGGCCACCCGCAACAGCGGGGATTGTCAGAACATTAGACAATTGTGGCACCCAAATAATGGGGGCCTTGCTTGACCAAATTTTAAATGTTCACTAGTTTCATTGTTGTAAATAATATTCTATTGGTTTTTAAACATGTCAATTATTGTAAATGTACAGTATATGATTGCCTATGTATAGGAGTATCTAAACAAATTTCACTGACACAAAAGAGATTTAAAAGAAAATTAAATAAAAATTAACAAGCATATTTGGTACTTTAATGCCATAAAGTGCACATATATGTAAATGACTAGTTTTGGGGTATAGTATCTGTAAAATCACCTTTGCACCACTTCAGCATAGGAAAACCACATGAGAAGACACTGGGGGTCATTCAGAACTGATTGCTGCTGTGCGTTTTGACACAGTGAGCGATCAGATCCGAACTGCACATGCGTATGCACCGCACTACACTGGCAAGTCGCATGGCTGCACTGGGCATCAGCGCCCTGTGACGGGATTGTGCAAAGGATCCATTTGCACGGGCGTCCGCAAGGAAGAGGCCATTGGGTTGTGGGTGGCAACCAACCATTTTCAGGGAGTGTTCGAAAAAATGCAGACAGGCTCAGGTGTTTTCAGGGAGGGTGTCTGACGTCAAATCCAGTCCCGAACAGGCTGATGTGTTCGCAGAGGCTGAGTAAATCCTGGACTGTGCAGAGACTGCACAAAATCAGTTTGTGTAGCACTGCTACACATGCGATCGCACACTTGCACAGCGAAAAATACACTCCCCCTGTAGGCGGCGACTATCTGATCGCAGGACTGCAACAAATCATGGCCTAGCGATCAGATCTGAATGACCCCCACTGATCGAATGTTCCAGCGTATGACACATCATATGTACATAAAACATGGTAAGATATACATACGATTACAATGGATAATATGGGCTGCGTGTATGATCTGAGGATGCGACTTTTGACCCACGGTTCCCCGCATCGCAATTGTACACAAAACATGCAAAATGTGCACAAGATGCTTCAAATGACTCCTTCAATCGTACATTCGTATGTGATATCGACCTAGTGTATGGCCAGCATAAGGTCTTATAGTATTACTATGTGTTTTTTGCCTTATAATTATGGGATTTGGGAAAATTTACTTTCCTTCAGGGGTTAACCAAAGTTAATGAATTTGAAATCTGACCAGAATCAAGCTCCGTGAAGGTAAACTACCACACACAGACCCTGTTAAGGCTGGTCCACATCACATCAGGGCCGCAACTAAGAGGAAGGGGGGGGGGCTAGGGGGTCATGTGCCCCACCAACATGAGGGGGCGCTAGGAGGTCAGGATCCACCGGACCATGAGCTCTGGTCTCCAAAATTGCAAAATGAGGTTGCATACTGCACCCGCTGACTGGTGGCTGCTATCTAATGGCTGACAGTCTGGCTCCAGGGACTTACATTTCTGGGTTCTGCCACATGTTCCATCATGAAACCAGACATCACATGATGGGAGAGAGAAGCCAGGAGTCGGGAGTCACTGGAGCCGGCACTCGGCGAGCTGTTAACTATTGAGACTTATTGCCTCCGGCACACATAGCCCTTACTCACTGCTGTATTGTGGGTGATCCAGACGGGCATCTGGCAGGAGAAACTAGTGCCACGATTACATACACCGCAACATCCGTGATCCACCGTACAAAGGGGTCTCAGGACCCCGAAACGTTGGTTGTTTATGTGACCACTGTTATGTTTCGATTTAATACATGATTGACCATTTATATCGACGGACTGCCGCTGCCTTTTTTCCTCTTGTTTGTTGCATCGTCTGCTGCGGAGGGCACCCGGATCTGAAACTTCATATTGAGAGTGCCGGGCATTTCTATACTATATATATATATATATATATATATATATATATATAGCGCGAGAGAGAGAGAGAGAGAGAGAGAGAGAGGGGTGGTCATGTAATCATTACATTCATACCCCTTTCAAACCGCATATGGTGGTTCACACTTGGGCCCCTTTTTGCCACTGTTTCCAACCCGGCATATTGTCAGGTTGGTGACATCAGCGTTGATGCGGGACGGGGGCGGCGCTTGGAGATCACACGATCTCTATGCCCCTATAGTGTGAACGGGAAATGGGTCGCATCGACACGGCTTTCCCCTTCACACAGCACAGCGACCCAGGTTGAGCACGCATTCAATCCTGCTCCCTACCCAAGTTAAAATACCAGGTCGGTATTACAGTATTTCAACTGGACCCTATCAGACCGCACAGTAACACGGGTTGTGAGATCTCATGTGCTAAAACCCATGTTAAAAGCTGGCGGTCTATAAGGGGTATAAGTGAGACCCTCACTGATAGTTTGTAATGATTATATCACTACTATATATAATGTAATGTAAATAAATTAATTTGGATACTTGTTGATGTTATTTATTGATGGGAGGGGGGCTCGCCAAAGTACTACCTTGTCCCGGGTGACATAAATCCTAATTTCGGCCCTGCATACACTCGAGCAATGTTTAACAAGCATGTAACTATCTTTTAAATGAGCAGTAAAATTATATATTTTATAAATTATTCAAAGTCCAGTCTAGAAATAGATAATAATAATAATAATAATAATAATAATAATAATAACTTTTACTTATTACTAACAATCTATGAACAGAAAATAATTAGAGTGTAAAATATAGGAAAATACAAAGAAAACATTTATAGTTAAGTGACTGTCTCAGCTCTCCTACATGTATGATTTATTTAACACGGTGATCTGACTCCCAGTATTTCCAAGTTGCCCCACTAGACAAATTAACAATACCCAAGTCTGTGGAAAGCTCTGCAATCAGCTGTAAACCTGTTTGCGCTGTGATCCCTGGGGTTGCTGCGGGCTATTAATTCCCTCCTGCTTGAAACTGAGACAGCAAGGCTCATTACAGGTCAGTGCAGCTCACTGCAATAAAAATGCCTTCAGGTGACAGAAGACATATTGGGGTGACCCTGAGAACCCTTGGGACTATCTGCTGTGATGGTAAACAGTGGCAGCTAATGAGATGCTGGCTGGCTGAGAAGGAGAACTGGAGCCCTACAGGTGGGTTTACCTATTAATATATACTTGCATTGCTATACTGTAGTCTTATAAAGATTTATTTAAAATTTATTCTCTCAGCAAGGCAAAGTTGAGATCCTTGCTATGCTCGATTTTGACTATATGATTTCCCTTGAACTCCCCCAGAGCCCAGATAGCACAGATTTTGACTATCTGTACTATCTATTTTATCTGTGTTCGATTTTGACTAAGTGCCAATTTTGACTATATTTTGTACTAGATAGTACACTAGATAGTCAAGATTAACGTGCCTGCACAGTCTATCTAGCCGATGAAGCCACGCTCATCTAGCCTGTAGCTACTACATTCAGTATCAGACTGGGGCATGAAGGGCACACCGGGGGGTTGCTGCTGTAGGGGCCCATGCTTTAGGGTGTGGCCAGGCTCCACTGGAGCGTGGCCAGCCACCACAGAGGTTTGGCTAACCATTACAGAGTACATGTTCTGTTCCCTTTGGTAATTATATAGTAAACCATATTCTTGTGAAGTATAATGTAACATAAGTATAATGCATAATTCAAGTGCACTAGGATAGAGTCTGGAACCTGATCCCTAGAGGAGGAGGAGGGCCCACAGGCAGTGGGGCGCACCGGTGGTTTTCCCTGTTCCCTTGTGGGCCAGTCCAACCCTGCCCACATTCACGGCAAGCCAGATGCGGCAAGTGTTCATGCGACTAGGACATGGGCGTGCATCTCATAGGAACATATGGGCACCATAATAAGCCGCAGCTCAGCGTACTAAGGTGCACCTGTGCCTCGGAGCGTTGCCTTTGACTGTGTGACCGTGTCGCAGGCTGGATGAGCGGGCTACATCTGTAGATACAAATAAGGAGCTACTGATGTAGGCTGTCCATTTTATGTTGCCTTATTAAATTGGAAATACTAATTATTCTAATGATAATGGTACATCTTAACAATGATTGTATTGTTTTCATGTTAGTGCCTGATTGCACAGGTTGTGCCGTTATCTATTCACGTCCTCCTATACAATAGGAACAGCCATCTCACTTTTCCCTGACATGTCTGAAAAACACAATGTTTTTTACAGATACAGTACATCAGTAACAGCTCGTTTTAAAGGTAAAATGCTAAAAATGTAACGAAATTGTGGCATTAAAGAAAATCTTAGTAATAAATTACATTCTTTAAATCTTTAAATATGCGGGAAAATAAAGTTTCTTAGCAGGAAACAGTAATCTCAGCAGGAAAAACGTGTTAGAAGGTTTCTAAATGAATTATTAAAATTCTATGACATTTCTGGAAACAGATGAAAAGAAATTCACAAATGAGGTAGACAGTAGCACATGATCTGAAACAAATGTGACAATGAGCTGCTTTGAAAATATTTTTAGGAGCATTTGGCTGATGGTGTTTGATTCACAGGTTTCTGCATCAATTACTCATATCATGGAAAGATGAAACAGCCTCTAATTAAACTCCTCTTGCAACTGTTATTGTACTTCTTGTTTAGCACTGTGTACAGTCTATTCCCTATGATAACATCTTTGATCTTGAAAATAAAACTAGCTACACCATGGATGATGAGGCTTACAGTGAGGGTGAAGGGCTGCCCTGAGAACACGTCATACACAATAATTTTTTGTCTGATATTTGTGGAAATATTTTGATTGAATCTATAACTTTTACATTTAATTTATTTAGTTATATAAAAGTTGGTCTTAAGCAGTGCTTAAAGTGGTCCTAGAGAGGTGGTGGAACTCACCCCCCCTACCAACGGCGCCCATGTAATAAAGGTATAGTGCGCATCGTAGGCGCGCACGGCAAAAAAGGGGTGTGGTCTCAAAAAGAAAGGGGCGTGGTCACACAATAGTAATAATGCCCACAGTAGTAGCACCCAGTGGTCGATGTGGAAATTTTGAAGTAGGGGTATAGACAAGTGAAGGATGTAATAATGTGCGCGCCGAAGGCGCGCACGCTCTGGAAAAGGGGGCATGCCACTCAGGAGGGGGCGTGTCCTTCAGTGTAGTTTACCACACCATATACGCCTTATACACATTATGCACCACAATAGTAGGACCCCTTATTGGTGCCCCTTTCACATTATACCACACAGTATGAGCCGAAATTCACATTATAGCACACAGAATGAGCCGAAATTTACATTATAGCACATGGTATGAGCCGAAATTCACATGATAGCACACGGTATGAGCCAAAATTCACATTATAGCACACAGTATGAGCCAAAATTCACATTATAGCACACGGTATGAGCCAAAATTCACATTATAGCACACGGTATGAGTCAAAATTCACATTATAGCACACGGTATGAGCCGAAATTCACGTTATAGCACACGGTATGAGCCGAAATTCACATTATAGCACATGGGATGAGCCTAAATTCCCATTATAGAGTGACAGGAGGGACATGGAAAGTGACAGCAGGGACATGGAAAGTGACAGCAGGGACAGGGAGAGTGACAGCAGGGACAGGGAGAGTGACAGAGAGAGGGAAAGCAAGGGCATACAGTAGGGACTAGGGACAGAGAAAGGCAGCAGGGTAAGATTACCTGTTTAGCAGCAGCGGTGGTCTGCGGTGCAATGGATGAGGAGGCTGTGGTAGCCGTAGGGTGGAGGAGGCTGTGGGCCTCGGAGATACTGCGGAGGAGGAGGCTGTGGGCGTGCAGGTGTCTGAGGGTGGCTGCAGCGGTTCTGGGACCAGTCTGGCTTTATTATCCCCCAGTGGTAATGCCCCAGTAGTTATGACCCCAGTAGTTTAACCCCCCCTTTAGTTTAGCAACCCAGTGGTAATGCCCCCAGTAGTTTAGCCCTCATGTTGTTTGCCCCCTGTAGTTTAGCCCCAAGTGATAATGCCCCCAGTAGTATAGCCCCCATGTAGTTTGCCCCAGTAGTTAGCCCCGTTAGTAATGCCCCCAGTAGTTTGCCCCCTTGTAGTTTAGCCCCTGTAGTTATGCCCCCTTGTAGTATAGCCCCCAGTAGTTATGCCCCCAGTAGTTTAGCCCCCCATTAGTTTAGCCCTCTTGTAGTAATGCCCCCAGTAGCTAGCCCCCCCTGTAGTAATGCCCCCATGTAGCTTGACCCCAGTAGTAAAGCCCCCCAGTAGTTATCCCCAGTAGACGCGTCGCTACACATGTGAAAAAAAAACCAAAACACCAGGATGCTCACCGTGCCCCGCTCCCACGTCCGACCGCTGCAGTCCTCTGGGCGTCCGCTCTCGGCAATATGGGAGAGACATCATGACGTCTCTTCCATAGCGCGAACTGACAGAGGCGGAAGCCGGAGCTCAATTGTGAGTTCCTGCCTCCGTCTGACGCTGTGCAGGGAGAGTCGGGCGCCGCTGGTAAAACAATCTCCAGCGCCGGGCTAACATCGGGTGCGGTGAGTCGTAGGAGGCGGAACTGCGTTCCATCTCCAAGTGGAATTGACGGAACGCAGTTCCGCACCGTTCCGGCTCACTTTAACCCCTGGGTGGAAGAGAGCAATGTATCATCACTCACTCATATATTATATACTGTAGCATTAATCACCAACGGAGTCATGTCAATGTTCTGTCCAAATATCTATGTATTTACATAGACAGCTGACAGTGAAATAAATACATATTGGATTGCAATTGCATGATGTTTTTTTATTTTTTTATTACATACATGTGTGATTGAGCGAGTCCCCGTCCAAGCCCTCAGCGTCCGCGTGGCTGTGTTCTCAGTCAGGGCGGCTCTTCTCAGTCCTCTCTGCTCCCTGCAGACGCATGATGACGTAATTCTCTCCCTCCAGCGGCAAAGGTTATGGAGGAGGCGGTGCAGGTTAAATGAATCATTCCCGCTAGCTTCGTCCACCCATCACCACATCATTGTTACACACGGCATCGGTGGGTGGCGCATAGGGAAGCCCGGGCCGGAACGTAAAGCCAGCGAGAGGGGGAGCCGAGCGGGGGGAGCACGGACGTCGCACGGACACTGTGAGTGACAGCTGCAGCAGTATAGATGTTGTGGGCGGGCGGCGGAGGCGGGACAGCAGCAGCAGCAGTCTGATTGCACTCAGATTTCTGACTAGTAATAGGCTGCCTGTGTGAAGTTAAGGTGGGCAGGCGGAGGCGGAACTGGTTCGGCCTCCAATTAGAACTGCCGGAACGCAGTTCCGCCCCGTTCCGGCCCACTTTAACCCCTGGTCTTAAGATATGCTTAAAGCATACAGTGCTGGTGTCATCAACATCATCATCATCATCATCATCATCATCATCACACGGTATAGCTACACTAGGCCTCCAGTACCAATATAAAGATATCCCATAAGTATAACTTGGAATGCGTATATTATAGTTAACAGGATATTTGAGGTTTGTCTCAGCACAAAGATACAGTTGCAAGGAAAAGTAGAGACTCCAGGCTGGAGGTGAAACACAGAAACACATTCACAAATACAGTAGAGTATGACAGAAAAAATAGGAAACAGTGGGCCTGATTCAGAGATAGATGCAGTAGCACAGACACTGCATCTTTGTACTAAAATATGCTAATGCAGCAGGAGGCAACTTGTGTAAGTCGACGCCTCTAATCGGCTTCTGTGATTCGCTGCTGCATATGAAGATGCAGCATCGGATCACTCTGCATGACCATTGGCCATCTGGTTAACCCTCATATCCAGTACACAGCAAACAAGGTTGCTAAAGCTTATAGATTGTTTACCTGTGTTGCTTCTCATAGAGCTTCTAATCTGTGGTTGATTACTTGCATCTGTAGTCTCACTTTCTATCACCAATGCTGGTGGATCCTCAGGAGTGTGGAATGAAGACTTTCAGCCATTGGTTAATCAGTTTGGGGCTTGTTGCCCCAAGCTGTTTGCCCCCAAACTATAGTATCAGTCCCCCTACCCCAGGCCAGTTCAGCTTGGTCCTCCTTATAGGAAAATAGGGGAAACCCCATGTAATTTATCCCTCTATTTTCTCATACCAGCCCTGGTTGAGAGGATCATTTTTATGTGTGGGGGAACTGCCACATTTTTTTTTTTTACTTTAACTCTTTTTAAGCTTTTAAATATAATGAAGCCTGCACAGATCATAATGATCTGTGCAGTGTTTCTCTCAAACTCACCTGCCTCAGACAGGTCTATTGTTTGGGTGGGTTTCCTGTCCATTGTCATTGGTTTTTGGTTGGTTTTAAAACTGACCATTAGTTAATCTGCGATCTTATTCTTGCCTGTGTGCAAAAATCAATTGTTGGTCCAGTGTTGATAATTTTGCCATACTTTAGTAAATGGTCGGTTGGCAAAACCAGCAAAATGACCAAAAACCCAAAACTGACCTTTAGTTTACACATGCCTATATTTCTAAGACTTTTGCTGCTAGCATTTGTTTTCCTTTTGATAGTCAAAAAGTTGCCACTGTTTTTCTATATTAAATATAAATAGATATATCATTGTGTGGTTTATACTAGTGAAGTACAAAGGGTCAGTGGTGTTGGTGCAGTGTTTTCCTGAATAGATCTCTAGTGGGTGGAAGACCCATTAATTACCCGTGGGCCTGTACAGATTCAGGTGGAGGCACAATTAAATAGAGAGACAATCTGTCACGCATGATACATTTAGATTATACGAGTTCGGTATGATTTACCAGTAATCAGGGTCTCGGCGGTCAGGATTCTGGACCCGGGAATCCTGACAGCCGATACCTTCTTTCCAGGTGGCAAGCTTAGCTTGCCACCCTGTTGTATTCCCCCTCGAGTGGTGGCGTGGACCCCCACCTGAGTTGGAATACTGGGCTTTGGTAGGGATACCAACCGCCGGCATTTCTCCGGCTGTTGGGATTCAGGTGTCAGTATCCTGAATGCCGGAATCCTGACAGCCAGTAAATTAATCGCAACCCGATTACACAGTATTTACATTTTAGCATTGACTTATCACTCAAATTCTAGATTTTTAATTGTTAACATAAACAATGATCTTTCACTTATTGTGATATTACCTTGGCTAAATATACTTATATTTTAATTAGAGATCCAGTTGCCTAAAAGTCTGTATTTTAGTGAGTTCTATACATGTAATTACTATGATGATTGTTTTCCAAATGCAAATATGTTTGACGCTTAAGTCATCTGTGCAAATAACAGAGAAAAGACTAACATTTTTAATCCTTAAATATTTCAATGTCCAGAAATAATTTTAGCAGGATAAAATAGTATCTAGGATTACATACCAGTGTATTAATTTAAACCTTCAATGACAGGTGTATGCTGTTAGATCATCAAAATAAGTTTAAGGTGTGAGAGCGAAAACACAATATATCATTTTAAAACACAGAAAGCAATATAATTACTCATTTTTCTAGAATGGGGCATCATCTGTGCTGAATTAATTTCAAATTAATTTTTTATTTAATTTTGTCTCTCTTTCAAATAAGATCCATGTTTATTTCATAAATCATGCAATAAGTTATGCATCATAAATTTCAAGAGTTTGTATGTAAATAATTGGAGGTGATGATAATAATTAGGTTTGAAATATGAACACACTCTAGCAAGAGGTCAAGCGTAGAAATACAATTAAAGAAAGCATTTAAAAAAAACAATTCTGAATTTAGAATAAAAAAAATTGGCAAAAAAAAAGTTTATATATCACTGGACAGGAAAAAAAACAGAAATTATCTAGTTATTTTCCTACAAATGTGGGGATGAGTCAAAATATTTGTGAATGAATAAAACATACTGTATATTATAATATATGCAAAGTGCAGAAAATATTGGAATATTATAAAAAAATTATAAAAAAATATATATATTATAAAAATATATATTATAAAAATAATGTTTCAAGCCAGACATTTGACTATACCATGCTGTTTACAGGTGTTTTGACTTTACTATATAACCAAGCTATTTGTATTTTTTTTTTTTAAAGTCTCCCCCTTCTTGGGCTAAGTGGAACAAAGTAAAATAAATCATGCAGTGGACACAAAATGGAAACACCAACATAAAATCTCTTAATAGAGTGTTAAGGGTTCACAGCACAAAGCGGCTACCAAATAACCCAAAGAACCTATAGTCACTGATTTCATTTGAGTGCTCTTCTGAGCACAGAGCCACATCATTCACTCCTCTACAAATGAGGGATATTCAGAGCCTGACATCCTAAATGCTTCTGGCAGAAAGATGAACAATAGAGAATTCAATTATTGTATATCCTAGGTCACGGTGTAACATCGATATTTAGATAATACTAGTGTGGATAAATGAGGTTTTCAGAGACTTAAAGATCTAATCACCTGCACAATTCTTGACCAGGCCAGGCCAACAGAGACCAGACCAGGCCAACAGAGAAACCATAAAACTTTGTCATTACTGTCCCAAGTAGAACCTGTAGCTGATGGCTAAGATCCCCCTTTTAATCCTGATCCAGTTTCTTCAGTATGACTGGATATAGATAAAGTTTTTTCCACTGGATTGGGTTTGGTTTCTGCATATTGGTGGGTGACCAATTAGTCTCTACCAAGCCCCGAGGTTACAGCAGGCAGTAAATGTGTCACGTACTGTACTCAGACTGTAGTAGTGATGCAAGTATATTTATAGAAGCACCCAGGTGGCTAAAGCTTTCGTTAGATATGAGGCTGGAGGTATTAAATAGTAAGATGATGTAAATAGAGATGGAGTTAATATACCAGCTATCGGGATCCCTGCGATCAGGAAACTGATGCCGGAATCCAGACAGCCGGTAATTTACCGGCGGACAGAATCCACCACTGAAAGTTACTCCCACTCGGTTGGTGGCGTGGACCCAATCAGGGCCGTCTTTTCGTATGGGCTCAATGGGCACATTCCCAAGGGCCCCAGGAGTATAAGGGCCCTAGGCTGATATCTGAGGGTCCCTTTGTTCCAGGGGTATCAGATTTTTGAAAATCGGCCCTGGGGAACCGGAGATATCCTACTTCAAACCAGTGGTACCCATCCAAGCCTGTTAATTGCTCTTCCCAGCCATATATCTCAGGTTCTGTCTTAATTAGAGTTTTTCTGAGTGTATACTCCAAAAGCTGGGACTCTCTCCTTTTGGTGGAAACTGACAGCTTGTTTCTGATATGCCCAGAACCAGAGATATCAGCCTTCCAGCAGCTAGTCCCTACTCCAGCTCCACATGCCTGGTATGCAGTTTTATATTTTCATTGGTGGATTGCTCTGGCTCCAGAACTCTGATCCCCAACTCTCTGTACCTCCTGAAAGGTGGGACTCACTAGTTTTTTTTTTATACCATTCAAAGCTAAGAAATCTATTTTCAGGAACTTGGGATATGTGCAGTCAAGCAAGTGCACTCCCACCAGAAAATTATGATTATTAATCCCACTCCACCATCCACCACCACCCTGGAAGTCATGTACCAGAGACCCTTCATTCAGCCTAATGCCCACTTTTACAGTTTAGTGTTCTCCCTCCGACCCCATCTGTGCAGTAAAGTAGTAATTAGCAGAAATTACTGCTCCAGGTCCCACATGCTGAGCGGAAGATAGAACACCCCCTACTGCCCGTCGGACATCAAAGCTGCCACTGATAGCACCCCCCACCCCTACCGCTGGAGGATGGGTAGGGGGCCCAGTGCATTTCTGTGCCCAGGGGCCCACACTGCTGTTAAGACGGCCCTGGATTCAATATAACCTGTGGCGAGTGAAGTGAGCGCAGCAAGCCTGCAAGGGGACTCGCTGCTGGGATTCCAACAGGCAGGATGCAGCTGTCGGTAAACTGACTGCCAGCATCACTTCTGATGGTAGTTCATACAGTATCTATTCCGCTTAAATTGGAAAGGTCTTATTTGCAAGATATTATATATAATAACTGATTAAGGGGTATATGTACTAAACCTTGGTGAGTGATAAAGGTGACAGAGGTTAAAAATACCAGCCAATCAGCTCCTAACTGCAATGTTGCAGGCTGTGTTTGAAAAATAACAGTTCTGAGCTGGTTGGCATAATACTGTGAGGTCTACTGTATTTACTAAGTCTTACACCAATATTCAATTACCACCAATGAAGCTTCGGGTGATATTTCCGGATGTTTCATCAATGTTTTTTGACCCAGAAAAAACATCCTTTTCACCAGAAAACACTAATTTAACAGCCCCTTCAGCGATACTTTACACCTGACAGTCTGGGTAATTGAATATCCCTGTTAGATGGATATAAAGTGGACAGAGATAAAGTACCAGCCAATTAACTACTAACTGTCATGTTACAGGCTGTTTTAAAAATGACAGTTAGGAGCGGGTTGGCTGGTACTTTATCTCCATCCACATTATTTCTCTCCAAAGCTTAGTAAACAGACTCCATGAATAGGGAAGAACCAAGTATGGACTATTTCATCACAGAAAGATAAGATCTTAGGCAGAGTCCAAAGATAAGGCACATTAGTAGCTTACAAGGTAAGACGGGTTAGACAGAAGTATGGTTAAATACTGTCCAACACTAGTGGGCAATAGCTGTAACACAGTGATGTACTGTAGTCTAAGTTTAGCTAAGAGTCTGACACAATTGGGATGTAGCAGGAGCATAGTGTGAAAAGAAGATGAAAGTGTAATACACTAGCAGGTAATGTAACAGAATATGAGGGGGAGACAAAAAGAGTACAATAGTCATGAGCACAATAGCAAGGTTGGCGCACAGAGGGTTCAACGCTAGCGATGCACAGAAATCAGGAAATAGCTTTACTAGAACACTGACCGAGCACAGTTGACTAGATACATACATCCATTATGAGGCTTCAAAATGAGCAATTCTGTATCTACCTGTAGGATGCTGGGTATCATCAAGAGTAAGTTCAGCTCTACAGCCTGTAGGCAAGGCTCTCACATATCCAAGACCCCAATCATCTAGCTAGCCTCGCAGCTGCAGACTAGATCACACTGCCTGACAGGGTTGGACTGGCCCAGAGGGGTACAGGAGAACCGAGTAAATCCGAGTAAAACCGAACCCGCTCATCTCTACACTAAAGAGCATCTCAAAGTAATTAGAGAAATGCAAATGCATAAAGTAGGTAAATTGTATAGAACCGATTCTACAGTAGGTCCTGATTCTGAGATGGGAGTAAAGTAAAAGAGCAAGTAACGGCATTCCTGGACGAACCATGCTGCAATGCAAGGGGGGCGAGTACATTTATTTATTTGCATGTAAATACTGGCTGCTTTTGCACGAGGTACATAAATTCCAGACAGCTTTATATTTGCACTGCAATTTAGATTTCAGTTTGGACATGCCCCCTCATTTCTATTTCTCCAAGTTTTGTATTTGCCAAGGTGTACAGTTGCACCCCATTTTTTACAGTATCTTACTCCCTCCTCAGAATCAGCCTAGAAAGCTCTTTCTAGACAGAATACGAGGAGAACCGTGTCTGAGCAGAAGTACTCAAATACTTTAGTAACAGAACGCAGAGAAAGGAGCAAAACTGAGAGAAATACAGCTTTTACAGCACAAATATTGCAGAGAAAGAGGATAATTGTTTTAAAAAGGAATGTCAAAAATTGAAAGAAGAAATTCTGGACTTGGAGTAGAGATAAAAGTTTTTCGGCCTAATTTTGAGTTGCGAGCAAAGCAAAATGAGCAAGTACACGTGTCCTCTTACATCCTTGCTGCAGTCGTGCTAAACAGCCCTTCAAGTTGTGCCATGTCGTGGTGGAGCTTGATAGCGCTGGACGTCTTTTCCTGCATTTTTTTCTGTGAAAATGTGTCCCAGACACAAAGTAATGTACAGTAATAGGATGCACAAGCAGCTTCTGCTGATTAAAATGATATGTAGCATGCCTACAGCATATTCTGTGTGTAATTGCGGCTCTATCTGCATCTGAAATGCCATGCTACAGTGTTTTCCATGAAAACACTGTAGCATAGCATTTTATATGCAAATAAAGTCGCAGCCACAGACAGAATAAAGGCATGCTGCATTTCATTTTAATCAGCAGAAGCTGCTTGTGCATCCTATTACATTACTTGAAAACACTGTAACATAGCATTTTGTATGCAAATAAAGTCGCAGCCACAGACCGAATATAGCCATGCCGCATTTCATTTTAATCAGCAGAAGCTGCTTGTGCATCCTATTACATCACTTGTCAAAAAAAAAACCCTGCAAAAAAGATGCCCGCCACTGCCGAGTCACACTGCACTCACAAATTATGGCCCTCATTCCGAGTTGTTCGCTCTGTATTTTTCATCGCATCGCAGTGAAAATCCGCTTAGTACGCATGCGCAATGTTCGCACTGCGACTGCGCCAAGTAACTTTACTATGAAGAAAGTATTTTTACTCACGGCTTTTTCTTCGCTCCGGCGATCGTAATGTGATTGACAGGAAATGGGTGTTACTGGGCGGAAACACGGCGTTTCAGGGGCGTGTGGCTGAAAACGCTACCGTTTCCGGAAAAAACGCAGGAGTGGCCGGAGAAACGGTGGGAGTGCCTGGGCGAACGCTGGGTGTGTTTGTGACGTCAACCAGGAACGACAAGCACTGAAATGATCGCACAGGCAGAGTAAGTCTGGAGCTACTCTGAAACTGCTAAGTAGTTAGTAATCGCATTATTGCGAATACATCGGTCGCAATTTTAAGAAGCTAAGATTCACTCCCAGTAGGCGGCGGCTTAGCGTGTGTAACTCTGCTAAATTCGCCTTGCGACCGATCAACTCGGAATGAGGGCCTATGTGTAATATGACTTGTAGCGCACAGAGCAAAGATGTAAGAGGACACATCTGCAACTTTTCTCCTTGAACCATGTTGCACTGCAGATGGGGCAGATGTAAAATGTGCAGAGAAGTAAATATAAGAGGGACATGACCACACTCAAATCTAAATTGCTGTGTAAAACTAAAGCTGTCGAGCATTTGTCGGCTACAGTACATGTAAAAGCAGCCAGTATTTACTCTACATGCAAAATAACGTGTATACAGTATGTGTGTACCTTTTGCATTGCAATATGGTTTGTTTCAGATACAAAGTTACTGTACTTACTTTTTTGCTTTACTCCCATCTCAGAATTAGCCCCTATAAGTGTTACAGAGTGTTTAGATAGCCAAAAGCTCAGGAAAGACTGTGATACAGAACAGACTTATTAATTGCTTTAGGAAATAAAAGAGATAAACTGAAATAATGAAAGACAAAATAAAGAAAACGAGGAGGCAAAGAACTTTTTTATGCTGCACCAATTAATAAAAAGAAAATAAAGACTCTTCCTGCTACTATAACAAGATAAAACCTGTTCAGCAAAATGTTTAGTGATACAAAATATTAACCAACAGTAAGGATCATGTTGGAAGGAACTCAGAAAAATAAAAGAAGACCAGATATTAAAAATGAGAGCAACAAAGCAAGAACAAAATTCCAAGTATTGAAAAGACTCAACTAGTCAGGTGAAAACCTTTACATAAAAGAAAATAGGGGTGCTCAAAACCTCAAAACATGGCTGCTGGTTTGAAAGTAGAAATTAAAAAGTATTTATTAATCAATGGAAATCACAATAAACTTACATACTAACCATTGTATGCAGGTGGAGATAATATTGATATCCTACAACATAAATGAATATATGAAATATATATTACTAATACTGATAAACCTCATATAGTCTGAGGATTGCCCTGTATACCTTAACCATAACCATCTTAATACTTAAATAATAAATAAAGACACGGATACTTGAATTTGGCAGAAATTTTTTTAGCTATTTATTTAAATGAGCTAATAACTGCGTGAATAATTAATTTAAAGTATGGTGGCCCCGAAAGAATGGCTAAAACAACCCTAACCCATGAACAAAACCTATCCTATAAAACTGAAGTAAACCATCCAATACACAATAGGTATCCGCTCAACCTCCATCTTGACTACCCACCCGTGAAGGTGATGAGGCTGCCCCCGTGAAGGCGGTCCAGCAGATGTATACCAGTCAACGAAGGTGAGCGCACCTAAAAACCATCTACCAAATGACCTCCAAGCAACTTCTTTAATCCAACAAACAGGTAACTTGCCGTTCTTTCCCGCCAACAGCGAAGTTCTGCTCAACAGAAACTACGCTCCGCCACCATACCCCTAACCCAAAGAACACACCACCGAAAACAGATCCTCAAGGAATATACACAATCCCTCTCTAGTCAAGTGAACCCCATCTGGCATAAATAAGTAAAAGCACCAGAACTTGATCCATTGGTGCCACACCACAACACCTCCATGAGCCACCACAAATTTAGCAACCGCAGAATTGACCTTCCGTCTAGCTACATCGATTGCTTTACAATCCGTCACTCCTCGGCAACACAAACGTGGCACCATACAAGACCAAATTAGCTTGCAGCCTGGCCAAGCGTTTGCAATCTCCTGCAAATCTTGCACCATGGCCAACCGAAGATTCACTGCCTTACTTTTACCTAGGTCATTCCCACCTAAGTGAATCACCACCATTTTGGGCAGACCAAACCGTCTTACCTGCTCCAGAAGTTTGGCTTTCAGATCTTGCCACAGCATACCCCTCACTCCTATCCACCGTACATCCGCCGACCTAACACAACTAGGAGCCTCCACCGAAGGCATAAACTAAGCTGCCCAAAAAATATAGGAGTGACCAATCACCCAAATACTAAATTCATCCTCCCACCAACCTATAAGGGAAAGACAGACAAACAAATGTAAATATTTAAGGTAAATATCAAGCTTAGACCAGAACAGGAACCAACTACTAGAAATACGAGGATCTGCCAAAGAAGAAAATTGAATTGAGGAATATGAATTTCATCTCGGACAAGCTTCAGGCCAATCGAAGCAACATAAAGAAACAGTAGGAACAGTCAAAACAATAAAAGGTGGTTGGGGAGGGGGATGTTAGGGGGTGGGTGGGTGGGAGGGGGGGTTGGGTTCACACAGAAGAACTCGGCTGGAGGAGAAACGTAAAAGCCTGCTGAGGAACTTTTAATTAGATGTCAATTACCCGAATTAATGGTAATAAGCCAATTCAGTCTGTTAGTTCAGGCAAAAAATCGCAAAGCACTCCAGACAACCACTGCCAGCAGTGGCGAGTAGCTAGCCATCCGAGTAGGGAGGACAGGGGAGACAAACAATACAGCACGGACACAATGAACTGAAACCAACGAACTGTTAAACAAATGAACTGTTAATAGTAACAACAACGTGCTTACGCAACAACAGGCTGAATGTAACGCTTGTAACTAGCCGACTTCCAGCGGCCCAAAGCCTTCATTTCGGCCATAGCAAGCCCTGCACATGCTGCGGAAGTGGAAGCCCCAATTCTAAATGAATGCGAACCAAAATCCCGAGGGGAGAGGCCCAAACCAGACAGGCAGCGCCGCATCATCCAAATAAATTGGTATTTCGATAATGGCAACCCATCATAATGCAGAAGCCAAGACCCCTCTATCGAGGGTCTCACTTCCGCGTACTGATTAGCCAATGCCACCGGACAACATTCCCCACTATTCGATGGTGCCAAAGTGACCCAATGGCCTTTACCCATCTGATCAGTTTTGGAGTGGCACAGCCTGCACTGCACAGACCCCCCCCCACGATAACATCCGAATGCCGCATAACGGCATCTGTCCTTTTAGAAGCTGCAACCAACTCAGAGACCCTAAATGCTCCATGGAATGCCATGAAAAAAGGCAATCGAAATAAAATCACTTCAAAACGGGAGTCCGCCACCTCCGCCACTGCTCCAATGATGGAAGGAAGCAGGGACGCATCGATAGGGCGCCTCCTTCCAGGAGGCACTGACGCAGAGCGTGCCCAACCTTTAAGAGCCTTCGTTAAAAGGAAACTCTTCGTAAAATCCGGAACACCCTTTACCTTTGAGAAAAAGGATACCCTAGTAAGGTACCGAGACACCGCTGCTCTCGATCTACCCGTTATGAAGAGCTGCCACACGAAGTCCAGCAACAACCTTTGACCCTTCTTACCTCTAGGCCCTTGGTCACGGGAAAATTCTTCCCACTCCTTCCAGGCCTGACGGTATCCCTTGAGAGTAGTTGGGGCCAAAGATAGCTCGGCTAGCCCCTCCAGTCACCTCGATGATCTGCCAAACATAAGAAGGGCAGGACAAACCCACTGAATTAACCTCCAGGGCCAATAAACGGAATCTATCCCACTGCTCTCTTGACAACGCGTTGGCGATCCCATTATCGACCACGGCAACATGCTGAGCCCAAAACAGGATATTACAGCGCATGCAAGTCAGCACTAGCTGCGACAATACCCGCAGGACATGCAGGGCCTTAGCTATCTGATTGTTAACAGTGTGCACGACTCCCAAATTATCGCAACGAAAGAGAATACTGCGATTGCGAAGCCGCTCCACCCCAAACCACCAAGGCAACCATGATGGGAAAAAGCTCCAGTAATAACAGGTCACTGGTCAGCCCATCCTTTGACAAAGACTCGGACCACGATGCCACGCACCAAGCCCCGAGCAGATAACAACCGAACCCGGACGAGCCCGCCGCATCTGTGAATAAATGCAATTCGAAGCTGTCAACGAGTGGGGCCATCCAGATCAGTACACCATTAAACTCCGCCAGAAACGAAACCCACACAGATAGGTCCCTCTTAATTTCAGCAGATAAGCGGACAAAATGATACAACCTAGACACCCCAGCCGTGGACCGCTCCAACTTCTGACAAAAAACTCTGCCCATGGGAATCACCCTACAGGCAAAGTTCAACAGCCCCAACAGGGATTGAGCCTCTCGCAACGTTACCTTACGCCGCGCCAAGCACTGTGCTATGGACTCCCGAAGCATCTCAACCTTGTCCTGAGGAAGCCGGCAAGTACCTGCGATAGTATCGATTTCGATACCCAAAAAAGACAAACAAGAGAGAGGCCCCTCCGTTTTGTCTTCGGCCACAGTTACGCCAAATTGCCTCAACAACGCACGCAGCGAGAACAACAGTTCACCACAACGTAGAGAATCCGTGGGCCCCATACACAGGAAGTCGTCAAGATAGTGTGCTATCCCACAACCCCTGCAAGAAAACTCCACACACCAATGTAAAAAGGTACCAAACCTTTCGAAAAAGGCGCATGAAACGGAACACCCCATAGACAAGCACTTGTCTATGAAGTATTCCTCCTCGACGTGGAAACCCATGAATCTGAACGACTCCGGGTGTAACGGAAGTAAAAGGAAGGCCGATTCAACATCAATCTCGGCCATGAGGGCCCCGGGGCCACAGCCCCATACCATGCCAAGTGCATCCTCAAAAGACTGATAAACCACCGAACAATGGTGGTCATTCCGAGTTGTTCGCTCACTGCTGATTTTCGCAGTGCAGCGATTAAGTAAAAAAACGGCAAAAATGCGCATGCGCATGGTACGCAGCGCGCATGCACTAAGTACTTTCACACAAATCTTTGTAGATTTACACAAGGTCGAGCGACGTTTTTTCATCGCTCGAGTGATCGTAGTGTGATTGACAGGAAGTGGGTGTTTCTGGGCGGAAACTGTCCGTTTTCAGGGAGTGTGCTAAAAAACGCAGGCGTGCCAGGTAAAAACACAGGAGTGGCTGGAGAAACGGGGGAGTGGCTGGCCGAACACAGGGCATGTTTGTGACGTCAAACCAGGAACTAAACGGACTGAGGTGATCGCAGTCTAGGAGTAGGTCTGGAGCTACTCAGAAACTGCAGCAAATTATTTAGTAGCAGTTCTGCTAATCTTTCGTTCGCTATTTTGCTAAGCTAAGATACACTCCCAGAGGGCGGCGGTCTAGCGTTTGCAATGCTGCTAAAAGCAGCTAGCGAGCGAACAACTCGGAATGAGGGCCCATATTCCGGTGGAATAGCATCGTTAACAGAGGACCCCGATGGATAAGACAAATGCTGAATGAGCCGAAACTTCTATGGGGCCTTTCTGGGCACCACACCCACTGGGGAAATGATTAAATTCTCCACTGGTGGCAGCACAAATGGGCCCGCCATCCTACCCAGTTGTACCTCCTGTTCGACCTTTTCCCGAAGGACCTCAGGAAAATCTCGAGCAGATTGCAGGTTTCTAGTGGCCCGCACCACAACCTCACCTTCCACCGGCAACCGAAAACCAGACATAAAACCATCAGACAAAAAATTAGCATCGTCCCTGTTTGGATACCCCCACAACTATTTGCGCATGGCCTCCAAACGTATCGGGGTCGGCGCCCTAGTTAGTGGCAACCCCACCGGCTGTCTTGCCGGCTGCACCCCCGGCCGCCTTAGCACCCTGACGTCCAAAACGAAAGCAATTGGATGTGGGGTGGGATCCATTATAGCGCAAACAGAGGTGTCGAAAACGACACCGTTGACTAAGGGAGCATGCAGAATTGTTAAATGCAAAGCATTTCCCTTTTGACGTAGCCTGCGATGCGGACCGGCCTGTTTCCCAAAGGCGTTTCGTAGCAGACGCCTCAAAACCAGCCCGCGAATGATTCGCCCCTCTTGGCTGAGCAACGGACACCCCTTTAGTGGCCTGCTTCATATCCTGCACTCTCGTGACCCTAAGCCATACCTCCACATCTTTGCACCCGAAGTCAATGATGTGCAGGCAATCATGTTTCTGTCGAATGCTCCTGAGGAAGCTTGCAGACGCTAGACCAGCGAAACGCGTTGAGCTAAGGATACGGACCACCACTACTGGATCTATCTGAATTTCCCGGTACTGATTGGACTCTCCGCCTCCATTTGGACACTCTTTAACCCACTGGAACCTGGAATTACCCCTGCTGCTATTCGGGTCTTCATCTGCAATACTGAGATCCATGGGGACAGTTTCCTTAAGGACTGGGTAATTACTCACATCTAAAGTGAACCAAAGTATATTGAGGAGCGAGCCCTAACCAGAGAGTGTGCATACCAGTTATTTTTATTGCGATCCAAGTGGCCCTAATCAAAATCACCCACTATTTTTCCTGATTTAGGATTATTAAGAAAGTGTATTTATGTGATTTTTTTAGCATTTCTTTTTCATGTATATTAAAATTATGTGATTTTTCCTTTTAAAAAATCTATCGTCCCTTATTGGTCTTACAGCCGGCGCCAGTTCACTTTTTCTCTATTATTGTTTATTTACTTGGGGGCTGACCTCCCCCTTACTGGCTGCCGTTGACAGCGCACTCATACACACATTTTTTTCATGTTTCTGTCGAAACTGCTTTTTCATAAAGCAGCCACATATTGTCATTAGACTGACGCTGCATGTCATAGATGAGGTGTATGTACCTGATCATGTTGATGTGCTCCTCTGGCTGATCCTCTAAATAGCATGCCGCGAACACGCAGAACCCCGCCAACCAATTGTCGTAAGATCAGAAGGCCTCCGCGCCGATACCGGCCTTCGCAAGCGTTTCCTTACCTTTTCTTTTGGCATCATCTGTCAGCGTGAAAAGATCAACGCATTCTCCCTGTTGAATTTTTTTTCTGCAACTCTCCCGCAGACCCTGCAATACCGCCGTGTAATCGCAGTGAACTATACCCAGCAAATTACGCCACCTCCTGGCCCTACGGGAACTACTAAAACCCCTACTTCTCCTATGACGCCTACCACGGTGCCGTGCCTCCCGCTGCGCATATTTACAAGCTCTCTTCTTAGCCTTTGTGGCGCTACTAGCTGCTGATTGCAAAGATGATGAAGAGGAGGAAGACCTACTAGACCCACTGCAGGAAGATGAAGATGACCTTCCTGACCTTGCATCTGAATCTTCCTCCCACTCAACTGGGCTCCCGGCTCCTGATGGTGACACGTCCTCCACAGAGCCGGATTAAGGGGGGAGCCCAGGGGACACTTTACCCTGGGCCCCCCAAATCTAAGGGCCCCCCGTGCCTGCGTCAAGCACTGGCAGTTTTGCATGTTTTTTTTTTTATGAAGTTCAGCAAACTTCCCCTTCCCCCGCAGACGAATTGTGTTTCAGAGACGGAGACAGCCTGGTCTCCGTCTCTGCACCCGGCGGGGCCACCCACAGGCACTAACGAGCTGCTGTGAATGCTCCTCACACAGAGCTCTGATCAGCAGAGCTCTCTGTACTGTAGACATAACTCACCGTGGAAGGAGCTGCTGAGCATGTGCAGCAGCTGCAGCAGCAGCAACTCCTGTGCTCAACTCACATGGACTCCGGCAGAATCTCCTCCTCTTCTCTTAAATTGGTTAGTGGTGTGTGTGTGTGTGTGTGTGTGTTTTGTAGGTATGCTGTTTGTTTGTAGGTGTGTAGTGTGTGATGTATGCATGCTGTGTGTGTGTGTGTATGCTAGCTATCATACCTTCCAACTGTACCTACCAAAAAGGCTTTGTACCAGTTTTTGACTCTACTTTACAATGAAAGTATTGGAGACTGTTCGTGACCACGCCCCCTTTACTCGTGACCATGCCCACTTTTCTAATTCATACCGGGTTTTGTGTGTAAAATGTTGGAGGGTATATGCATGTATGAGTGTGTGTGTATGTATGTATGTATGTGTGTGTATGTATGCTGTGTGGATGTAGGTATGCTGTACAGGGGCAAACGCATGTTTTGTAAAGGGGGGGGGGGTTCCAAAGAGGGGGTGGAGGCAAGCATAAGGGAGCAGAGATATATATATATATATATATATATATATATATATAAAGCAAGAAGCAGGGTAGCAGGCACTCTCAGTATGAGCAACCACCGGGGTGCCTTCCTAATAGGGAATAGATATGCTGTAGTCCCCTGGTTCAGACTTGGCAAGTCTCCTCCTCATTACAGGGACCAGGCGGCACTCACCGGATTTATTTCAAAGCAGCTTTATAGAAATTTAAAGGTTCAATATAACATATGCAAAATTATAGTGCAAAACATTCCGACGTTTCAACGCCACACAGGCGTTTTTATCAAGGTGCACAGTGCTAGAAACTACATTACCTGGCGGATGATCTGTGCACTACCGCTGCAGCTACCCCCCTAGCCCCAGCCAGCAGCCAGCACTCCTCGCTTGAAGGGGGGCGATCGCATTGGATCCTAGCATATGATAAATGCCTACACTCTTATTCACCTGAATACCTACCCATGGCCTGAGACAGTTACCTCATTGTATTTATTCTTTATTGTACAACTTTGAAGAAGCTGTTAATAATAATAATAATAATAATAAAAAAAAATTATTATTATTATTATTATTATTATAAAGGGGCAAACATAATTAAATGCAAGAGCTCCTGTTATTATAATCCTGCCAACATAGTGCAGTAGGGATGTATGTAATTTTTGCATCTATAGATAACCAGACACATCCAATATATGTAGAGCCTACACATCTGCTGACTGCTGTAGGCAACGGGCTGGTGCTGACTGTGAAACTACAAGTGTCAGAATGCGGAGACTTGCAGTTCCACTCTGTTTGCCAGGTACCGGCACCAAGGGGTGAGACTTACCGATGTGGTGCCTTCCTCCAGGGCCATATGCATCCTCTACATCGTCCTGATCAGCAGCTTCTGCTTGCTTCCTCCCTCCCACCCGCTGCCGCGAAGCTCTCAAGCAGCTCAAGAACCCGCGCCACTTGTGGGACCACCCTGGACACCGACTCCGGGCCGCACTACTTGGTCAGGTCCTGTAGCTCGGAGCCCGGGCTCTTCGCTATGCTGAACACATCGTCCAGGGACAGGAAGGCTGGGATCAGCAGCCACACCATCTCCTGCTGCTCCTCCATCACCGAGACAGTGTGTCTCATCACACTGAAAAGCAGCAGTGTGCTAAGGTAGGCGAGCGCTCCGATCGTTCCTCTCTTAAATCTGTGCCTGTCACCTACGGCGATGTATCGGCAGCAGGGGGGGTTTATACAGTGTGATATTGTTTTTCTACAGTGTATACATATGCTCATTTTCTATTCAATAATGTGCTATATTTTGTTACTGCCTCCAACAGCTTTCTGCTTATACTTTTATCTATCTCAGTTAGTTAGCCTTAATCCGGCCCTGGTCCTCCATAACCGTCTCCTCCTCCAGATCATCCCCCGCTTCTGAATCTGAAAAAGAAGGCAGAGCCGGCCCGGGAGCCGAAGCCCCACCAGCAGGAATGAAAGAAGACACCCCTGCGGGGATCAGGGCATTGCCACCTAGCAACGCTGCGGCGGAACCTAAACTGCAGCACGCGTGAAAAAATTATGCCATGGCAGGGCCAGAACTACCAAGGAGAATAGCCCCATCCCCTGTTGCGGGCGCAGCGTAAACACCACCCAGAGACAAACCTGACAAAAGAGGCGCAAATGCATTGGTCATAGCCGACATCACAGCTGCAATGGCAGAGGGATCCAGGACCTCAGACGATGCCCCACTAGTCCCTACACTTCCTGCCCCAAAGCAGGGATGGCCCCTCCACCTAGACCACACTGCCCTGGCCAACTCCCACTGGGACTGGTGCCAGCCGCAACCTGTCCCCTTAATCTCCCCCCTAGAATCCTTCCTGCTGCAGCACCTCCCTGGCCCCCCCTGCCTCCACCCGCAGACTCATTGGTACGGCCACAGCCCCCAGCCCGTCTTCCCCTCTGGGACTGCGCAGTGACCCTGACATTAGCTAAGTAGCCTCTCCTGCTGGAGTGGAGAGAGCTCCCTGGCACAACATCAACATCTGGGGCACACGGGCGCGCGCGCACCCACGAAACAGCAGCCGGCAGAAAAGAGCGGCCAGTAGAAGAGTCACTGGCCCTACCCCTCCCCACAGCCCCGCTGCCGCTCGAGCCCCATCCGGAGCCTCTCAGCGCTGCTTGGCGCTGAACCCGCTTGCGAGCGTGCCCCCGATGACCACTCACACTGCCTGGCCACCACCCGCCTCTCCTCCTCCCTCCGCTGCCCGCCGCACCGGATTGTTCCTCCGGCGCCCGCGGGAGCAGAGGGAAGGCATGCGATCTTGCGCCACTGCGTGCGTCCGTGAACAGGCACCTGCAGCGGCACAGGCAGCCGGCGCCGGCCAGAAGCCTCGAGCTCCAGCCAGAGGGTTTAGCGGAGTGGGAGAAGCATCAAGGTAACGGGCAGGGGCACCAGTGGAATGGCGGGGACCGGGCATGGTGGCCAAACCAACACAATCTGAAGTGGTATAATGTAATAACAGCAGGGGCCTCAGATGGAACTAACAATACGATATATGTGCTGAATATATAAAAGCTCAGTGAACTCCACACTAAGCCATAGGAGCAAGCTGCAATACAGGAGAACTGGGATAGAACTTACCCCTACCAAGATTAAAGCAAAATAGGCTGACCCAGCTCCTTCACCAAGCTCAAAACCCTTCTTTGCCCACCCCCAACCTTCACTCCCATAGGTTACAAGAATACTCCCATAATGCCTTACTGTCCTGCCCCCAGCCTAATGAGGTTTAACCCACTCCTCTCCTATTCTGTCAATTTGTTCTCCTATCAGCAGAATTGCAGGTCGGCAGGTAATGTAGCTAATTAAGTAAAGCAGCATAACAGTTATTTCCCTGCATAGAAACGGCTCAGGTGTTCAGTGTCAGCTGCACTGCATGAAGCCACCACAGTGGTGCAGGAGTCCAAGCTGAAAGCAATGCTAACAACTGACTGCAGTGGCGTAACTACTGCCCCCGCAGCCCTCGCGGTGGCTTGGGGGCGAGGGGCTGCGGGGGCGCCGCCACTGATTTAGAGCAGATTGACATGCGGACGAGCGTCCGCATGTCAATCTGTTGTCACTAGCCCCCCGCTGCGAAGTAGGAACACGGAGGGCACAGCGCGCGCCTCTCCCGTGTCCCTCTGAGTCTCCGGCGTGGTCTAGGAAAAGGGGGCGTGGCTTCGCGGGAGGACCCGCGATCGCGGGCCACGCCCCCGTTTTCGTCACTGAGGGGGCATGCCCAGCGCTCTGTGAGCTGCTGGCATGCCCTCTCTCCCACTGTCTGCGCTGAATAGACGCTGTGCGCATGCGCACAGCGTCTATTCACTACTGCTCTGCAGAGCAGTGAGTGTAGGAGCCTTCCAACTGCCCCCCCCCCAACTGCCCCCCCCCTCCGGGACAGTTGGGAGGTATGCATATATGGCACTGAGGGGGCATATATGGCACTGAGGGGGCATATATGGCACTGAGGGGGCATATATGGCACTGGGGAGGCACTGAGGGGCATATATGGCACTGAGGGGGCATATATGGCACTGGGGGGCACTGAGGGGGCATATATGGCACTGCGGGGGGCATATATGGCACTGCGGGGGGCACTGAGGGGGCATATATGGCACTGAGCGGGCATATATGGCACTGAGGGGGCATATATGGCACTGTGGGGCACTGAGGGGGCATATATGGCACTGGGGGGGCACTGAGGGGGCATATATGGCACTGGGGGGCACTGAGGGGGCATATATGGCACTGAGGGGGCATATATGGCACTGGGGGGCACTGAGGGGGCATATATGGCTCTGGGGGGGCACTGAGAGGGCATATATGGCACTGTATGTGTACCTGGCACATGGGGGGGCTATATTTGGCACTGGGGGCACGTGAGCACCTGGCATTGTGGGGGAATATCTGGCACTGGGGGCATATGTGACACTGGGGGGAGAGGCTATATTTGGCACGGGGGGCATGTGAGTACCTGGCACCGTGGGGGAATATCTGGCACTGAGGACATATGTGGCACTGGGAGCACAGCCCTAGCAACAATCACTACCCCCTAGCAACGAGCATGACACCCAGTGCATGAAACCCCTGGCAACGAGCATGACACCGAGTGCATGAAACACCTGGCAATGAGCATGACACGCTGAGCATGAAAACCCCTGGCACCGTGCATGGAACCAAGAGCATGAAACCCCTGGCAACGAGCAGGTAATTTAAAAGTAATTAGAAGCCTTACTGTAGGACTTAATGTGTAATGGGCATTACGGTGTGTGGCATAATGTATCACGGACATTGCGGTGTGTGTCAGAATGTGTCACAGGCATTACGGTGTGTGACAAACTATATCACGGGCATTGTGGTATGTGGTATAATGTCTCAGGGGCATTGCAGTGTGGCATAGGGTATAACGGGCATTGCGGTATGTGTCACAGGCATTACGGTGTATGGTATACTATATCACGGGCATTGTAGTATGTGGTATAATGTCTCAGGGTCATTGCAGTGTGTGGCATAATGTATAATGGGCATTGCGGTGTGTGGCATAATGTGTCAGGCATTACGGTGTCTGTATACTATATCACGGGCATTGTGGTATGTGGTATAATGTCTCAGGGTCATTGCAGTGTGGCATAATGTATAACGGGCATTGCGGTATGTGTCAGGCATTACTGTGTGTTGTATACTATATCACGGGCATTGTGGTATGTGGTATAATGTCTCAGGGTCATTGCAGTGTGGCATAATGTATAACGGGCATTGCGGTATGTGTCAGGCATTACTGTGTGTTGTATACTATATCACGGGCATTGTGGTATGTGGTATAATGTCTCAGGGTCATTGCAGTGTGTGGCATAATGTATCACGGACATTGCGGTGTGTGTCATAATGTGTCAGGCATTACGGTGTGTTGTATACTATATCACGGGCATTGTGGTATAATGTCTCAGGGTCATTGCAGTGTGTGGCATAATGTATCATGGACATTGCGGTGTGTGTCATAATGTGTCAGGCATTACGGTGTGTTGTATACTATATCACGGGCATTGTGGTATGTGGTATAATGTCTCAGGGTCATTGCAGTGTGTGTCATAATGTGTCACAGGCATTACGGTGTGTGGCATAATGTGTCACAGGCATTGTATGTGCTATAATCTATCAGGGGCATTGCAGTGTGTAGCATAATGTATAACGGGCATTGTGATTCCTGTCATGTGTCACAGGCATTACGGTGTGTGGCATAATGTGTCGCAGGCATTACGGTGTGTGGCATTATGTGTCACAGACATTGTATGTGCTATAATCTATCAGGGGCATTGCAGTGTGTAGCATAATGTATAACGGGCATTGTGATTCCTGTCATGTGTCACAGGCATTACGGTGTGTGGCATAATGTGTCACAGGCATTACGGTGTGTGGCATAATGTGTCACAGACATTGTATGTGTTATAATGTATCAGGGGCATTGCAGTGTGTAGCATAATGTATAACGGGCATTGCGGTGTGTGGCATAGGGTATAACTGGCATTGCGGTATGTGTCACAGGCATTACGGTGTATGGTATACTATATCACGGGCATTGTGGTATGTGGTATAATGTCTCAGGTTCATTGCAGTGTGTGTCATAATGTATCAGGGACATTGCGGTGTGTGTCATAATGTATCACGGACATTGCAGTGTGTGGTATACTATATCATGGGCATTGTGGTATGTGGTATAATGTCTCAGGTTCATTGCAGTGTGTGTCATAATGTATCACGGACATTGCGGTGTGTGGCATAATGTATCACGGACATTGCGGTGGGTGGTATACTATATCATGGGCATTGTGGTATGTGGTATAATGTCTCAGGTTCATTGCAGTGTGTGTCATAATGTATCACGGACATTGCGGTGTGTGTCATAATGTATCACGGACATTGCGGTGTGTGGTATACTATATCATGAGCATTGTGGTATGTGGTATAATGTCTCAGGTTCATTGCAGTGTGTGTCATAATGTATCACGGACATTGCGGTTTGTGGCATAATGTATCACGGACATTGCGGTGTGTGGCATACTATATCACGGGCATTGTGGTATGTGCTATAATGTATCAGGGGCATTGCAGTGTGTAGCATAATGTATAACGGGCATTGCGATTCCTGTCATAATGTGTCACAGGCATTACGGTGTGTGGCATAATGTGTCGGGGGCATTACGGTGTGTGCAGTGTCATGTGCATTATTGTGTGTGGCATAATGTCTGAGGGCCTTTGCAGTATGTGGCATAATGTATACTGGGCATTACTATAAGGAGGAAAAATGACAAATAATGGAAGGGGCATGAATCAGGATTATTTTTCTTTCCTGTGGTGGCTAACGTCTGGGCGTGCAGGTTGCAAAACTGGGGTATATGGTAGTATTTTCCTGCAATGCCACGCCTCTTTATGCGAAGCCACACCCATTTAAACGAAACCACGCCCCCTTTTTGCCGGCACGCCTTCGGCGCGCACATGCTTGTCCCTTTACTAGTGCCAATTATGGGGGGGGGGGGGGACGCCGTAGAATTTTTTGGCTTGGGGGAGAAAAATTTCTAGTTACGCCACTGACTGACTGTCAATGTTCATATACTATATATACTGTAAATTGAATCACAATAGTGTCATAGTCACATTGGAATGGAAAACAGACACAGAAAAAACATTATTGAGCAACATGAGCAGTGTTATTAAAAAAATGAGCACAAATAATGAGAAAAAATAATTTAAAAAAATGGAAAAAAAAACCATCACATACGCAAGGAAGCCAAACACTCAATCTGCCTAGTGCGATAGGTGGTCAGTATTGTCACCAACCATCAGTGTGCGTTACTGGAGTAAACGCCATAGACACTGGTAATGAGAATAAAATTAGACATGCTACAAAACACAATGTGTAGTAGGTAACAAAACAATAAAGAATAAAGGTAACATTCCAGATACTTTGGGGTATATTAACTAAGCTCCCAATTTTGACCGATTTAGTGTTTTTTTGTCAAAGTGTCATCTCGGGAATTTACTAAACTCAAATCTCGGCAGTGATGAGGGCATTCGTATTTTTTTTGAAGTCAAACAAAAAAAATACGAATGAATACACCATCGGTCAAATACGGCTGTTATTTGATAGAACTCGGTCATTTACTAAAATTTGTATTTCACAACCACTGCCGGCAATAGCCAAACACTGCCGTGAATAAATACAAATCGTAAAAAAAAGCAGTTTTAAAATAGACCTGCTTTTTTTTACCGTGTTCTGATAGGCATGCACGGATCTGTGAGATCCGTACATGTTTATCAGTGGTAAGGGGTGGGAAAGTGTTAATAAAAAAAAAAATGCGTGGGGTCCCCCCTCCTAAGCAAAACCAGCCTCGGGCTCTTTGAGCCGGTCCTGGTTGACAAAATATGGGGGAAAAAATGACAGGGGTTCCCCCATATTTCATCAACCAGCACCGGGCTCTGCACCTGGTCCTGGTTCCAAAAATACGGGGGACAAAAAGCGTAGGGGTCCTTCGTATTTTTAAAACCAGCACCGGGCTCCACTAGCCAGGTACATAATGCCACAGACGGGGGACACTTTTATTGTGGTCCCGGCGGCCCTGGCATTACATACCCAACTAGTCACCCATGGCCGGGGTACCCTGGAGGAGTGGGAACCCCTTAAATCAAGGGGTCCCCCCCTCCAGCCACCCAAGGGCCAGGGGTGAAGCCCGAGGCTGTCCCCCATCAAAGGGCGGCTGATGGGGGGCTGATAGCCTTTTGAAACAAATGTGAATATTGTTTTTAGTAGCAGTACTACAAGTCCCAGCAAGCCTCCCCCGAATGCTGGTACTTGGAGAATCACAAGTATCAGCATGCGGTGGAAAACCGGGCCCGCTGGTACCTGTAGTACTACTACTAAAAAAATACCCCCAAAAAAACAGGACACACACACCGTGACAGTATAAGTTTATTACATACATGCACACCTCCAAACATACATACTTACCTATGTTCACACGAGGCTGGGTCCTCTTCTCCATGTAGAATCCTCGGGTTACCTGTGAAAAAATTGTACTCACATAATCCAGTGTTGCTTGTGTTCTTTGAATAATCCACGTACTTGGCAAAACAAAAAAACGGAAACCCGACCACGCACTGAAAGGGGTCCCATGTTTACACATGGGACACCTTTCCCCGACTGCCAGGACCCCCCCTGACTCCTGTCAAAGAGGGTCCCTTCAGCCAATCAGGGAGCGCCACGTCGTGGCACTCTCCTGATTGGCTGTGTGCTCCTGTAGTGTCTGTGAGGCTGCAGACGGCAGAGATACAATGTAGCACCTATGCGCTCCATTGTATCCAATGGTGGGTACTTTGCGGTCAGCGGTGAGGTTACTTTCGGTCAACCGCTGACCGCAAAGTTCCCACCATTGGAAACAATGGAGCGCATAGGCGCAACATTGTATCTCTGCCGTCTGCAGCCTCATAAGAGACTGCAGGTGTCATAGAAATTTCAAGCACCTAGGACAAGGTCACAGAGCTGAAAAGCCATATATGGAAATAATTAACGTATTTAAGTCCAACACACGGCGGTGTCTGTAATTCTCAAAAGTAACCAATTATGGAAAAGCTTATCATGGCCCTCTTTCCGAGTTGATCGCTCGTTATTTTTCATCGCATCGCAGTGAAATTTCGCTTAGTGCGCATGCGCAATAGTCGCACTGCGACTGCGCCAAGTAACTTTGCTATGAAGATTGGATTTTTACTCACGGCATTTTCTTCGCTCCGGCGATCGTAGTGTGATTGACAGGAAATGGGTGTTACTGGGCGGAAACACTGCGTTTTAGGGGCGTGTGGATGAAAACGCTACAGTTTCCGGAAAAAACGCAGGAGTGGCCGGAGAAACGGGGGAGTGTCTGAGCGAACGCTGGGTGTGTTTCTGACGTCAATCCAGGAACGACAAGCACTGAACTGATCGCACAGGCAGAGTAAGTGTGGAGCTACTCTAAAACTGCTAAGTAGTTTGTGATCGCAATAATGCGAATACATCGGTCGCAATTTTAGGATGCTAAGATACACTCCCAGTAGGCGTAGGCTTAGCGTGTGTAACTCTGCTAAATTCGCCTTGCGACCGATCAACTCGGAATGAGGGCCCATGTTCAAGTTTGACACACGGCGGTGTCATCAATCCTAAGAACTGCACACATCTGAAACTCCATTTTGGAATATGGCTGTAACATAACAAAACGTGCAAAAAGTGAAGCGCTGTGAATACTTTCCAGATGCACTGTATGTATGTATGTATATATATATATATATATATATATATATATATATATTATGTTCATTCACAGCTACAAATAAGAGGATATTAACACACAACAGCTTGTTGCTCCAAATAAGAATGTAAAATGATGATCGGTAGCCATATGACTTCTGTAGAAATTGCATTCTAAAACTCCTTAGCTCTACCCTGTGTTTCTTCCACTTGGCTGGAGGTGCTGGGAGTCAAGGCAGGGGGACCTCTGCTCTCAATTTGTGACACCCACCAGAGGCGTCACTGGGTGAGTGACACCCGGTGCACACCCTTGATATGCCAGTGCGCCGGAGGTGCGCTCATGGCAAAAAGGGGGCGTTGCCGCAAAGAATGAGGGCATGGCCTCATGGGTCGTCACTCTAGGGGCGTGCCCAGCATCTTCGGAGATGCAGGGCTTTACTAGGATGCCCCCAGAGAATGTCTGCAGCGCTGTCGGCTCCTCTTCTATGACAGTAACCGGGTGCTGTAGCAGAATTTCACACTGCAGCACTTGGCTCCTGTCACTGCGGAGGAGCCCACAGATTGGTGTCACCCCTTCTAGGCGTCACACCTGGGTGTGGGCCGCACCCCCCGCACCTGGCTTGTGATGCCACTGACACCCACATATGGTCACTCCACTGCAGTGAGGCAATTGCTGAACTTGTAATCTGTTTTTTTCTTAATTTTTTTTGTCCATTCCACCTGTGCAGGAATCCCCACGAAGCCAGAAGTAGTGGACTGCAAGTTCAGCATAACTTTTTGGGGAAGATACAGGTCCGGTTCTAGGCACGTTCGACATGTACGGCCACGCAGTGTGCCACCCTCGCTGTGGCACGCCAATTTCTAACTGCCATATTGATTCATGGGTCCATCTCCGCCTCTCCCCCCTGGCTCTCAGCAGCAGCTATCTCCCCCTGCTTTCTCTGCTCTGCATTCCTCGTACTCGGCTTCCCATACACCATGCTTCCCCCTCCCCCAGCTCTCCCCGCTCTGCACCCGCCGGCTCCTGGTGCTGGCTGTCACACTGCCGAGTCTCTCCCAAGACAACGGCAGTGGCAGCACAGGATGCACGGGGGATCCTCGGGCTGCTCTGGCTTGCTGTCTGCCAGTGTTTGCCCGGATCTCCCACTCTGCCAACCACTGGTCCCACGCTGGCTCTTCCCCTGCTGCGGTACGGTCTGGGATCGGGCCGGCTCTGGCGGCTCCTGTCTGGCTCCCCCGGACTGCTGACCCCGGGGCTCCTCTTCTGCGTGTATCCTGGCCTGCCTGCGTGCTGCTGGGGTAAGACTCCGGTGTGTGCGGGAGAGCAGCACTACAATGGCCGGGCAAGTGTATCTGACACTGTGTGGGGGTCGTAAGTATCTGGCACTGTGTAATGGACATATGTATCTGGCACTGTTTGGGGGACATATGTATCTGGCACTGTTTGTGGGACATATGTATCTGGCACTGTTTGTGGGGCATACAGATGGGTCCATGTTTATCTTGACCTTTAATAGGATTAACTGAGACTGGGCAGTCAGACTTAATTCCCTGCTGTAATGACTTAATCCCCTGCTGTATTGTTCTCTGTATTGTATTGCTGCTGAGAACAATAGATGAAGGGTTTATGTTAATAAACCATGTTGTGCCTAGGCGCAGCAAATAAGTCAAAATAACCGTGGACCCATCTGTAGGTATCTGGCACTGTTTGGGGGGCATATGTATCTGGAACTGTTTCGGGGGCATGTGTATATGGCACTGTGTGTGGGGAATATGTATCTGGCACTGTGTGGGGGGCATATGTATCTGGCACTGTGTAATGGGCATATGTATCTGGCACTGTGTGGGAGGCATGTGTATCTGGCACTGTGTGAGGGGCATGTGTATCTGGCACTGTGGGGGGCATATTATGTGTATCTGGCACTGTCAATACACGTGTATCTTACAATGTGGGAGCATATTACGGTATGTGTATTTGGCACTGTGGAGGCACATAGGCCCTCATTCCGAGTTGTTCGCTCGTTCTTTTTCATCGCATCGCATCGATTTTCCGCAAACTGCGCATGCGCAATGTTCGCACTGCGACTGCGTCAAGTAAATTTGCTAAGAAGTTTGGTATTTTACTCACGGCATTACAAGGTTTTTTCTTCGTTCTGGTGATCGGAGTGTGATTGACAGGAAGTGGGTGTTTCTATGCGGAAACTGGCCGTTTTATGGGTGTGTGTGAAAAAACGCTGCCGTTTCTGGGAAAAACGCGGGAGTGGCTGGAGAAACGGGGGAGTGTCTGGGCGAACGCTGGGTGTGTTTGTGACGTCAAACCAGGAACGAAACTGACTGAACTGATCGCAGTGGCAGAGCAAGTGTCGAGCTACTCAGAAACTGTTTAGAAATTTCTATTCGCAATTTTGAGAATCTTTCGTTCGCAATTTTGCTAAGCTAAGATTCACTCCCAGTAGGCGGCGGCTTAGCGTGTGCAATGCTGCTAAAAGCAGCTTGTGAGCGAACAACTCGGAATGAGGGCCATAATGTGTATCTGGCACTGGGGGCCATGTGTATCTGGCACTTTGGGGGCATATTATGTGTATCTGACAATGTGGAGGCACAGCATCAGATTGGCCCACAGGGTACCATGACACATTCCGATTGGACAGTGCCTCCGGTCCCATAACCCCCTCAGCTTGGCTGTTTTACACTCTGGCTGGTCCGGCTCATACTTCTGTGCAGGCCGGAAGCCTCGGATGTGTAGAGCACCAGAGTCCAGACAGAAGAGGGCGCTATGTCCATGCGACGGGTCCCGGAGCTGCAGACACGCTCCGTATACACTGTCCCCGCTGTGCTGTTGCCTGCTGGTTCCTGGAGGTGGAAGTAATCAGACTGCAGCCAGCGTAGATGACCATACACAGCCTGGGGGAGCTGTATTGGAAGAGCCGCGAGCGTGCTGCTGTGAGGACACTGTGGTAGGGGCTGAGAGGAGCAGGGCTGGAGCAGCGGCCATGGAGAAGGCTAACAGTGGAGGAGGTGAGTCAGTGAAAGACTGGGCTTGAGGCAGGGTAAGAAGGAGAGATAGGGTCCAGTGGTACTTCAGTTGATGCCGGTGAGTGTGCGTAGTGTGTGCCTGCAGTGTGGTTGGCTGCTGAAGCACAGAAGGGTTGGGGAGGAGGCATCACAGTGTAGTGAGCATAACCACAGTGTGAATGTTTAGTGAGTAGGGAGCAAAGACCTGGGGTGAGTGTGTAGGAAGCAGAGACAACAGCATGGGGTGTGTAGGGACAGCAGGGAGGGTGTGTGTAGAGGGTAGGGAACAAGGATTGGGGGGGAGTGTGTAGGAAACAGGCAGTTCAGGGTAGGGGGGTGCAGTGGCGGATTGGGACGCTGGACCAGATTCCGTTTGGCTGGTCTGGCTGTCCCCTCAGTGGCCGCCGTCATCCCCCATGCTGGACGGCTGCTCCGATCATGGCAGCATTAACTTCAAAGCTAAATTAAAGATGGCCACTGGCAGAGCCGCTGCGCATGCCTTTGTAGGGCCGTCCTGTCAGTCACCACTGATGGGACTGCCTCCAGTCTTGTCTTCCTCCAGCCCCAGCAGCTCTACCTTGCGCAAAGTGTATAACGTGCTCTACCTGGTGCAAAGTGTATAACGTGCTCTACCTGGCGCAAAGTGTATATTGGCCCTCATTCCGAGTTGATCGCTCACTAGCTACTTTTAGCAGCCGTGCAAATGCATAGTCGCCGCCCACGGGGGAATGTAGTTTTGCTTTGCAAGTGTGCGATCACACGTGCAGCCGAGCGGTACAAAAACACTTTGTGCAAAACAAGACCAGCCCTGTAGTTACTTATACTGTGCGATGATGCTAGCGTCGGAGGTCCAGGAATTTACATCAGATACCCGCCCTGCAAACGCCTGGTCACACCTGCATTTTCTCTGCCACTCCCAGAAAACAGTCAGTTGACACCCATAAACGCCCTCTTCCTGTCAATCGCCTTGCGATCGGCTGTGCGAATGGAATCGTTGCTAGAAGCATTGCACAGCAACGATGCTGTTTGTACCAGTATGATGCGTGTGCGCATTGCGGTGCATATGCATGCGTAGTTTTGCCGTTCTTTTACCTGATCGCTATGCTGCGAAAATCGGCAGCGTGCGATCAACTCGGAATGACCCCAATGTGCTCTACCTGGTGCAATGTGTATAACGTGCTCTACCTAGTGCAATGTATATAATGTGCACTACCTGGCGCAAAGTGTATACCATGCTCTACCTGGTGCAAAGTGTAGAACGTGTGCTATGTGGTACAATATGTATAACGTGCTCTACCTGGCGCAGTGTGTATATGAGGTTCTACCTGGTGCAATGTGTGTATGTGGCACTACTGTGTGGTGTAATGTGAATTGGCACTATTATGTGGCTACACCCCTTCTCCATGAAGCCATGCCCCTAAAATTTTGCTCTGTGCCATAGGCGCGCACTTTCCATGCTTTGCAGTGTGGGAGGGGAAGCACCAATTCACTTTCTGCCAATCGGCGCCAAAATGTCTAGTTACAGCTTTTGTGCAGTGTCCTGTATGCTACACAGCCCAGTAGCATTGTCACCCCCCTCCTCCCTCTTGCAACACTTTTGTAATGTCCAAATCAAGTCTGGGTTTTTATATTTGAAACATTAATAAGATTAATAAGAATCTTCATTCTAATGGGACCCAGAAAAGGACAGGTACTGTAAGACCACAATTCTTAAATGTGAGGGGTCCATGGGACCCAATTTTTTTTTATGGCTCAGCGCGATCACTGATATTTAATACATATATCATATACAGTACGTATATCATTTATCTGTACATGTTATGCACTCTCTATATAATACTGCGTACAACTCTGAATCAGGCCTTCTGAGCAGTAATACCACCCACTTGACAGACTCCACCCCCTCAACAGATCGCACCCATATTAGGGCTGCTTCCATAAATTTCCCAAGCTGGTTTTCGATCCCAATCCACCCCTGTGGGGGCATATAATGTGTATCTGACAATTTGGGGGCATATAATGTGTATCTGACAATGTGGGGGCATATAATGTGTATCTGGCACTGTGGGGGCATTTAATGTGTATCTGGCACTGTGGGGGCATTTAATGTGTATCTGGCACTGTGGGGGCATATAATGTGTATCTGGCACTGCTGGGGCATATGTGTATCTGGCACTGCACTACTGGGGGAATATGTGTATCTGGTACTGTGGGGGCATTTAATGTGTATAAGGCACTGTGGGGTATATAATGTGTATCTAGCACTGCTGGGGGCATATAATGTGTATCTGGCACTGCTGGGGCATATGATGTGTATCTGGCACTGCACTACTGGGGGCATATAATGTGTATCTGGCACTGTGGGGGCATATAATGTTTATCTGGAACTATGGGACATATAATGTGTATCTGGCACTACTGGGGGCATATAATGTGTATCTGGCACTGCTGGGGGCATATAATGTGTATCTGGCACTTCTGGGGCATATAATGTGTATCTGTCACTGTGGGGGGCATTTAATGTGTATCTGGCACTGTGGGGGCATATAATGTGTATCTGGCACTGCTGGGGGCATATGTGTATCTGGCAATGCACTACTGGGAGCATATGTGTATCTGGTACTGTGGGGGCAAATAATGTGTATATGGCACTGCTGGGGGCATATAATGTGTATCTGGCACTGCTGGGGTCATATAATGTGTATCTGGCACTGTACTACTGGGGACATATAATGTGTATCTTGCACAGTGGGGGCATACAATGTGTATCTGGCTCTGCACTGCTGGGGGCATATGTGCATCTGGCACTTCTGGGGGCATATAATGTGTATTTGACACTACTGGGGGTGTATGTGTATATGGCACTGCACTACTTGGGTCATTATGTGTCTGACACTATAGTGGAGACATTATGTGTAAGGAACACTACTGTGGGCGTTATGTGTAAGGATGCTAATTGTGTGTGTAGAGGTTGTGAAAATATATTTATTTATAGTTCAATTATATAAAGTTGCGAGGCCACGCCCACTTTTCCAGGAGCTCATGTATGCCTTCGGCACGCACATGTTGGGGGTGGTGGTGGGGGGGGGGGGCACTTTGAAATTTTCTCCCTGGGCAGATGCATTATGCCTGGAGAAGGGATAAAGCAGTAAAAGTGTAAGGTGATAATGCATCAGCCAGTCAACTCCTAACTGTCATATTTCAAATCTGTAATGATTGGCTGGTGCGTTACCACCTTGCGCTTATCGCTGCTTTATCCCTTCTCCATGTTAATACATCTCCCCCTCTGTCTCACTGCAGCAGCATGACTATTTGTGGGTTCATCTGCCTTGGTTCTCCGCACCTCCAGCCAAACAGTGCACACGGCAATTGCCCACTGAGGCCAGTATGTAGCATAAAGATTAAACCACACAGCTAGTGGAAGGAAACAACTACATAGACTTCCCTACAAAGGGTAAAGGTAAGGTCTAAACATCATCTTACATCCTTATTTGGAGCAACAAGCTACTGTGTGCTAATATATTCCTATTTTCTGTGGATGAACTTATACAGTATATATAACAATTCCAAGACTGTTAAGACTGACCAGCCGAATCCCTGAAAAAAAATATTATATATATATATATATATATATATATTAGTGATGAGCGTGTTCTGTTTCTCGGAAACCGAACCCCCCCCGAACTTCACCCTTTTTACACGGGTCCGAGCCATACTCGGATTCTCCCGTATGGCTCGGGTAACCCGAGCGCGCCCGATCGTCATCATCCCGCTGTCGGATTCTCGCAAGATTCGGATTCTATATAAGCAGCCGCGCGTCGCCGCCATTTTCACTCGTGCATTGGAAATGTTAGGGAGAGGACGTGGCTGGCGTCCTCTCCGTTATTGTTGAACTTGATTGTGCATTATTGCTTAATTGTGGGGAGGGCTGGGGAGCAGCTGTATACTATAGGAAGAGTACAGTGCAGAGTTTTGCTGATCAGTGACCACCAGTTATCCGTTCTCTGCCTGAAAAAAACGCTCCATATCTGTGCTCAGTGTGCTGCATATATCTGTGCTCACACTGCTTAACTGTGGGGACTGGGGAGCAGCTGTATTATATAGCAGGAGTACAGTGCAGAGTTTTGCTGACAGTGACCACCAGTATACGTTGTCTGCCTGAAAAATACTCCATATCTGTGCTCAGTGTGCTGCTTTATTGTGGGGACTAGGGACCAGCAGTATAATATTATATAGGAGGAGTACAGTGCAGAGTTTTGCTGACCAGTGACCACCAGTATATAATATATAGCATTACGGTACAGTAGGCCACTGCTGTACCTACCTCTGTGTCGTCATTAAGTATACTATCCATCTAGATTCTATACCTGTGGTGCATTTCAGTTGTGCAGTTTGCTGACACAGTGACAACCAGTATACTATATATAGCAGTACGGTATGGAAGGCCACTGCTGTACCTACCTCTGTGTCGTCATTAAGTATACTATCCATCTACATTCTATACCTGTGGTGCATTTTAGTTTTGCAGTTTGCTGACACAGTGACCACCAGTATACTATATATAGCAGTACGGTACGGAAGGCACTGCTGTACCTACCTCTGTGTCGTCATTAAATATACTATCCATCTACATTCTACACCTGTGGTGCATTTTAGTTTTGCAGTTTGCTGACACAGTGACCACCAGAATACTATATATAGCGGTACGGAAGGCCACTGCTGTACCTACCTCTGTGTCGTCATTAAGTATACTATCCATCTACATTCTATACCTGTGGTGCATTTTAGTTTTGCAGTTTGCTGACACAGTGACCACCAGTATACTATATATAGCAGTACGGTACGGAAGGCCACTGCTGTACCTACCTCTGTGTCGTCATTAAGTATACTATCCATCTACATTCTATACCTGTGGTGCATTTTAGTTTTGCAGTTTGCTGACACAGTGACCACCAGTATACTATATATATAGCAGTACGGTACGGAAGGCCACTGCTGTACCTACCTCTGTGTCATCATTATCAGGTATAGAATGTAGATGTATCCATCTACATTCTATACCTGTGGTGCATTTTAGTTTTGCAGTTTGCTGACACAGTGACCACCAGTATACTATATATAGAAGTACGGTACGGAAGGCCACTGCTGTACCTACATCTGTGTCGTCATTAAGTATACTATCCATCTACATTCTATACCTGTGATGCATTTTAGTTTTGCAGTTTGCTGACACAGTGACCACCAGTATACTATATATAGCAGTACGGTACGGAAGGCCACTGCTGTACCTACCTCTGTGTCGTCATTAAGTATACTATCCATCTACATTCTATACCTGTGGTGCATTTTAGTTTTGCAGTTTGCAGACACAGTGACCACCAGTATATATAGCAGTACGGTACGGTATATATAGCAGTACGGTGCTCTACCTACCTCTGTGTCGTCAAGTATACTATCCATCCATACCTGTGGTGCATTTCAGTTGTGCGCAGTATATATAGTAGTAGGCCATTGCTATTGATACTGGCATATAATTCCACACATTAAAAAATGGAGAACAAAAATGTGGAGGTTAAAATAGGGAAAGATCAAGATCTACTTCCACCTCGTGCTGAAGCTGCTGCCACTAGTCATGACCGAGACGATGAAATGCCATCAACGTCGTCTGCCAAGGCTGATGCCCAATGTCATAGTAGAGAGCATGTAAAATCCAAAAAAACAAAAGTTCAGTAAAATGACCCAAAAATCAAAATTGAAAGCATCTGATGAGAAGCGTAAACTTGCCAATATGCCATTTACGACACGGAGTGGCAAGGAACGGCTGAAGCCCTGGCCTATGTTCATGGCTAGTGGTTCAGATTCACATGAGGATGGAAGCACTCATCCTCTCGCTAGAAAAATGAAAAGACTTAAGCTGGCAAAAGCACAGCAAAGAACTGTACGTTCTTCTAAATCACAAATCCCCAAGGAGAGTCCAATTCTGTCGGTTGCGATGCCTGACCTTCCCAACACTGGACGGGAAGAGCTTGCGCCTTCCACCATTTGCACGCCCCCTGCAAGTGCTGGAAGGAGCAACCGCAGTCCAGTTCCTGATAGTCAAATTGAAGATGTCACTGTTGAAGTACACCAGGATAAGGATATGGGTGTTGCTGGCGCTGGGGAGGAAATTGATAAGGAGGATTCTGATGGTGAGGTGGTTTGTTTAAGTCAGGCACCCGGGGAGACACCTGTTGTCCGTGGGACGAATATGGCCATTGACATGCCTGGTCAAAATACCAAAAAAATCAGCTCTTTGGTGTGGAATTATTTCAAAACAAATGCGGACAACAGGTGTCAAGCCGTGTGTTGCCTTTGTCAAGCTGTAATAAGTAGGGGTAAGGACGTTAACCACCTCGGAACATCCTCCCTTATACGTCACCTGCAGCGCATTCATCATAAGTCAGTGACAAGTTCAAAAACTTTGGGTGACAGTGGAAGCAGTCCACTGACCACTAAATCCCTTCCTCTTGTAACCAAGCTCCTGAAAACCACACCACCAACTCCCTCAGTGTCAATTTCCTCCTTACCCAGGAAAGCCAATAGTCCTGCAGGCCATGTCACTGGCAAGTCTGACGAGTCCTCTCCTGCCTGGGATTCCTCCGATGCATCCTTGAGTGTAACGCCTACTGCTGCTGGCGCTGCTGTTGTAGCTGCTGGGAGTCGATCGTCATCCCAGAGGGGAAGTCGGAAGACCACTTGTACTACTTCCAGTAAGCAATTGACTGTCCAACAGTCCTTTGCGAGGAAGATGAAATATCACAGCAGTCATCCTGCTGCAAAGCAGATAACTCAGGCCATGGCAGCCTGGGCGGTGAGAAACGTGGTTCCGGTATCCACCGTTAATTCAGAGGCAACTAGAGACTTGATTGAGGTACTGTGTCCCCGGTACCAAATACCATCTAGGTTCCATTTCTCTAGGCAGGCGATACCGAAAATGTACACAGACCTCAGAAAAAGAGTCACCAGTGTCCTAAAAATGCAGTTGTACCCAATGTCCACTTAACCACGGACATGTGGACAAGTGGAGCAGGGCAGACTCAGGACTATATGACTGTGACAGCCCACTAAGTAGATGTATTGCCTCCCGCAGCAAGAACAGCAGCGGCGGCACCAGTAGCAGCATCTCGCAAACGCCAACTCGTTCCTAGGCAGGCTACGCTTTGTATCACCGCTTTCCAGAAGAGGCACACAGCTGACAACCTCTTACGGAAACTGAGGAAGATCATCGCAGAATGGCTTACCTCAATTGGACTTTCCTGGGGATTTGTGACATCGGACAACGCCAGCAATATTGTGCGTGCATTACATCTGGGCAAATTCCAGCACGTCCCATGTTTTGCACATACATTGAATTTGGTGGTGCAGAATTATTTAAAAAACGACAGGGGCATGCAAGAGATGCTGTCGGTGGCCCAAAGAATTGCGGGCCACTTTCTGCATTCAGCCACCGCGTGCCGAAGACTGGAGCACCACCAAACACTCCTGAACCTGCCCTGCCATCATCTGAAGCAAGAGGTGGTAACGAGGTGGAATTCAACCCTCTATATGCTTCAGAGGATGGAGGAGCAGCAAAAGGCCATTCAAGCCTATACAACTGGCCACGATATAGGCAAAGGAGGGGGAATGCACCTGACTCAAGTGCAGTGGAGAATGATTTCAATGTTGTGCAAGGTTCTGCAACCCTTTGAACTTGCCACACGTGAAGTCAGTTCAGACACTGCCAGCCTGAGTCAGGTCATTCCCCTCATCAGGCTTTTGCAGAAGAAGCTGGAGACATTGAAGGAGGAGCTAAAACAGAGCGATTCCGCTAGGCATGTGGGACTTGTGGATGGAGCCCTTAATTCGCTTAACCAGGATTCACGGGTGGTCAATCTGTTGAAATCAGACCACTACATTTTGGCCACCGTGCTCGATCCTAGATTTAAAACCTACGTTGTATCTCTCTTTCCGGCAGACACAAGTCTGCAGAGGTTCAAAGACCTGCTGGTGAGAAAATTGTCAAGTCAAGCAGAACGTGACCCATCAACATCTCCTCCTTCACATTCTCCCGCAACTGGGGGTGCGAGGAAAAGGCTAAGAATTCCGAGCCCACCCGCTGGCGGTGATGCAGGGCAGTCTGGAGCGAGTGCTGACATCTGGTCCGGACTGAAGGACCTGCCAACGATTACTGACATGTCGTCTACTGTCACTTCATATGATTCTCTCACCATTGAAAGAATGGTGGAGGATTATATGAGTGACCGCATCCAAGTAGGCACGTCAGACAGTCCGTACGTATACTGGCAGGAAAAAGAGGCAATTTGGAGGCCCTTGCACAAACTGGCTTTATTCTACCTAAGTTGCCCTCCCTCCAGTGTGTACTCCGAAAGATTGTTTAGTGCAGCCGCTCACCTTGTCAGCAATCGGCGTACGAGGTTACTTCCAGAAAATGTGGAGAAGATGATGTTCATCAAAATGAATTATAATCAATTCCTCCGTGGAGAAATTCACCAGCAGCAATTGCCTCCACAAAGTACACAGGGACCTGAGATGGTGGATTCCAGTGGGGACGAATTAATAATCTGTGAGGAGGGGGATGTACACAGTGAAAGGGGTGAGGAATCGGAGGATGATGATGAGGTGGACATCTTGCCTCTGTAGAGCCAGTTTGTGCAAGGAGAGATTGATTGCTTTTTTTTTTGGTGGGGGCCCAAACCAACCAGTCATTTCAGTCACAGTCGTGTGGCAGACCCTGTCGCTGAAATGATGGGTTCGTTAAAGTGTGCATGTCCTGTTTATACAACATAAGGGTGGGTGGGAGGGCCCAAGGACAATTCCATCTTGCACCTCTTTTTTCTTTCATTTTTCTTTGCATCATGTGCTGTTTGGGGACAATTTTTTTGAAGTACCATCTGCCTGACACTGCAGTGCCACTCCTAGATGGGCCAGGTGTTTTTGTCGGCCACTTGTGTCGCTTAGCTTAGTCACACAGCGACCTTGGTGCGCCTCTTTTTTTCTTTGCATCATGTGCTGTTTGGGGACTATTTTTTTGAAGTGCCATCCTGCCTGACACTGCAGTGCCACTCCTAGATGGGCCAGGTGTTTGTGTCGGCCACTTGTGTCGCTTAGCTTAGCCATCCAGCGACCTCGGTGCAAATTTTAGGACTAAAAATAATATTGTGAGGTGTGAGGTGTTCAGAATAGACTGGAAATGAGTGGAAATTATGGTTATTGAGGTTAATAATATTATGGGATCAAAATGACCCCCAAATTCTATGATTTAAGCAGTTTTTTAGGGTTTTTTGTATAAAACACCCGAATCCAAAACACACCCGAATCCGACAAAAAAATTTCAGTGAGGGCCGCGGAACCGAATCCAAAACCAAAACACAAAACCCGAAAAATTTCCGGTGCACATCACTAATATATATATATATATATATATATATATATATATATATAGGTGGAAGAAGGCGGCACTCGGAGACTTTCACAAATGCAAATAAGTGCTTTAATGTGGGTCGATGTTTCGGGAGACGTACTCCCTTCCTCAAGACACAGCAAACTAGTTTGCTGTGTCTTGAGGAAGGGAGTACGTCTCCCGAAACGTCGACCCACATTAAAGCACTTATTTGCATTTGTGAAAGTCTCAGAGTGCCGCCTTCTTCCACCTATACATCGAGCTATTGCTGCTTAAGGATGGCACCGGAGCGGATACCCTGTGGGGACGAGGAGTGCCAGACCAATTCTTGGACTATATATATATATAAATATATATATTTATATATATATATATATATATATATATATACAGGTTGAGGTATCCCTTATCCAAAATGCTTGGGACCAGAGGTAATTTGGATATCGGATTTTTCCGTATTTTGGAATAATTGCATACCATAATGAGATATCATGGTGATGGGACCTAAATCTAAGCACAGAATGTATTTATGTCACATATACACCTTATACACCCAGCCTGAAGGTAATTTTAGCCAATATTTTTTATAACTTTGTGCATTAAACAAAGTGTCTGTACATTCACACAATTCATTTATGTTTCATATACACCTTATGCACACAGCCTGAAGGTCATTTAATACAATATTTTTTATAACTTTGTGTATTAAACAAAGTTTGTGTATATTGAGCCATCAAAAAACAAAGGTTTCACTATTTCACTCTCACTCAAAAAAGTCCGTATTTCGGAATATTCCATATTTCGGAATATTTGGATATGGGATACTCAACCTGTATATATATATATATATATACGCAAGAGGAGGAGACCGAGCAAAAGCCTTGGCCCAACGGGAGATTGAATGGATACATCGCCTGTCCACATTGACTCCACATGGACTTAATGAACATATAGCTTGGAGTGTATTCTGGCAATGAATATCAATTCTACTGTATATACAGTGAACAATAGCATAACAGTCACACATTATGCATGAGTTGTTAACTCTCTATCCTCTAACTTAGCCTCACTGGTATACTGCACAATGCCTCTGGTTGGTTCTTTGCATGTTATATACGTAAATAGCACGGTAGCACTCTGGAGGCATGTCAGCAAATAGAATTATGGCATAAACATGTAATCACACCCATATCGAGTGCATGCCTCTACACATACAAACTAGGTGCACCTGTTATATCTGTGCAATCCTTTGCACATTCTCTAACATGTTGGCCCTCATTCCGAGTCGTTCGCTCGGTATTTTTAATCGCATCGCAATCAAAATCCGCTTAGTACGCATGCGCAATATTCGCACTGCGACTGCGCCAAGTAATTTAACAATGAAGATAGTATTTTTACTCACGGCTTTTTCATCGCTCCGGCAATCGTAATGTGATTGACAGGAAATGGGTGTTACTGGGCGGAAACACAGCGTTTTATGGGCGTGTGGATGAAAACGCTACCGTTTCCGGAAAAAACGCAGGAGTGGCTGGAGAAACGGGGGAGTGACTGAGCGAACGCTGGGTGTGTTTGTGACGTCAAACCAGGAACGACAAGCACTGAACTGATCGCACAGGCAGAGTAAGGTTGAAGTTACTCAGAAACTGCAAAGTAGTTTGTATTCGCAATATTGCGATTACATCGGTCGCAATTTTAAGAAGCTAAGATATACTCCCAGTAGGCGTAGGCTTAGCGTGTGTAACTCTGCTAAATTCGCCTTGCGACCGATGAACTCGGAATGAGGGCCGTTATGTAGCCACATACATTCTTTATAACACGATTGTGGTTGCTACATAATTGTTTACATGCAATTATACATATAGGTGCAGCGCTAGGCATCAAATTGCTGGTCAAAAAATTTTTTATCTGCACTTTTCTTTTGCACAACGTGCACAATCACCACTGAGGTTTCGTTTTCCATAGGGGAAACACAGATCTCCAACATGATCACTTTTTTAATATCACACACTTGGTCGTGTACAGATACACGTGCACCATGTAAACACGACTCATTGTCACTATGTATCCTTTTCCGTCAGGAGGAGCGGGTTAACAGCGGCGGCAGGGACGCCCGCGGTCGCCTAGCAACCAGTGATGTCATTTCCTGATAACGCAAGGGGAACACTCATCGGAAGCCCTGCTGAACGCCAGTCCCCGCAGCTCCGTGTCACGGTCTTTCCACATATAAGGTAAGAACTCACACTGTTTTGGTTTGTTTTGTTTGCAGCTTTTGCACACAGCCTTGACAAAAGCGCCCTGCGCGGCGCTGAAACGTTGGCGTTATGTGCCACTTACACTATTGATTTTTCAATACACCATTTTCTTTCACCAAGACCTTGGAGTGCCGCCTGTTCTTTTTTATAGTAGGAGTGGATGGATGCATACCCCTCGCTATAAGAACGGCATCAATATCTATTGGACTTTAGGATGGCACCAAGGCAGCTGTTGATTTAAGTGAGTGCCGACCTTACCAGTTTTGTATATATATATATATATATATATTCATTAGAGATGAGCGCCGGAAATTTTTCGGGTTTTGTGTTTTGGTTTTGGGTTCGGTTCCGCGGCCGTGTTTTGGGTTCGACCGCGTTTTGGCAAAACCTCACCGAATTTTTTTTGTCGGATTCGGGTGTGTTTTGGATTCGGGTGTTTTTTTCAAAAAACCCTAAAAAACAGCTTAAATCATAGAATTTGGGGGTCATTTTGATCCCAAAGTATTATTAACCTCAAAAACCATAATTTACACTCATTTTCAGTCTATTCTGAATACCTCACACCTCGCAATATTATTTTTAGTCCTAAAATTTGCACCGAGGTCGCTGTGTGAGTAAGATAAGCGACCCTAGTGGCCGACACAAACACCGGGCCCATCTAGGAGTGGCACTGCAGTGTCACGCAGGATGGCCCTTCCAAAAAACCCTCCCCAAACAGCACATGACGCAAAGAAAAAAAGAGGCGCAATGAGGTAGCTGACTGTGTGAGTAAGATAAGCGACCCAAGTGGCCGACACAAACACCGGGCCCATCTAGGAGTGGCACTGCAGTGTCACGCAGGATGGCCCTTCCAAAAAACCCTCCCCAAACAGCACATGACGCAAAGAAAAAAAGAGGCGCAATGAGGTAGCTGACTGTGTGAGTAAGATAAGCGACCCTAGTGGCCGACACAAACACCGGGCCCATCTAGGAGTGGCACTGCAGTGTCACGCAGGATGGCCCTTCCAAAAAACCCTCCCCAAACAGCACATGACGCAAAGAAAAAAAGAGGCGCAATGAGGTAGCTGACTGTGTGAGTAAGATAAGCGACCCTAGTGGCCGACACAAACACCGGGCCCATCTAGGAGTGGCACTGCAGTGTCACGCAGGATGGCCCTTCCAAAAAACCCTCCCCAAACAGCACATGACGCAAAGAAAAAAAGAGGCGCAATGAGGTAGCTGACTGTGTGAGTAAGATAAGCGACCCTAGTGGCCGACACAAACACCGGGCCCATCTAGGAGTGGCACTGCAGTGTCACGCAGGATGGCCCTTCCAAAAAAACCTCCCCAAACAGCACATGACGCAAAGAAAAAAAGAGGCGCAATGAGGTAGCTGACTGTGTGAGTAAGATAAGCGACCCTAGTGGCCGACACAAACACCGGGCCCATCTAGGAGTGGCACTGCAGTGTCACGCAGGATGGCCCTTCCAAAAAACCCTCCCCAAACAGCACATGACGCAAAGAAAAAAAGAGGCGCAATGAGGTAGCTGACTGTGTGAGTAAGATAAGCGACCCTAGTGGCCGACACAAACACCGGGCCCATCTAGGAGTGGCACTGCAGTGTCACGCAGGATGGCCCTTCCAAAAAACCCTCCCCAAACAGCACATGACGCAAAGAAAAAAAGAGGCGCAATGAGGTAGCTGACTGTGTGAGTAAGATAAGCGACCCTAGTGGCCGACACAAACACCGGGCCCATCTAGGAGTGGCACTGCAGTGTCACGCAGGATGGCCCTTCCAAAAAACCCTCCCCAAACAGCACATGACGCAAAGAAAAAAAGAGGCGCAATGAGGTAGCTGACTGTGTGAGTAAGATAAGCGACCCTAGTGGCCGACACAAACACCGGGCCCATCTAGGAGTGGCACTGCAGTGTCACGCAGGATGGCCCTTCCAAAAAACCCTCCCCAAACAGCACATGACGCAAAGAAAAAAAGAGGCGCAATGAGGTAGCTGACTGTGTGAGTAAGATAAGCGACCCTAGTGGCCGACACAAACACCGGGCCCATCTAGGAGTGGCACTGCAGTGTCACGCAGGATGGCCCTTCCAAAAAAACCTCCCCAAACAGCACATGACGCAAAGAAAAAAAGAGGCGCAATGAGGTAGCTGACTGTGTGAGTAAGATAAGCGACCCTAGTGGCCGACACAAACACCGGGCCCATCTAGGAGTGGCACTGCAGTGTCACGCAGGATGGCCCTTCCAAAAAACCCTCCCCAAACAGCACATGACGCAAAGAAAAAAAGAGGCGCAATGAGGTAGCTGACTGTGTGAGTAAGATAAGCGACCCTAGTGGCCGACACAAACACCGGGCCCATCTAGGAGTGGCACTGCAGTGTCACGCAGGATGGCCCTTCCAAAAAACCCTCCCCAAACAGCACATGACGCAAAGAAAAAAAGAGGCGCAATGAGGTAGCTGACTGTGTGAGTAAGATAAGCGACCCTAGTGGCCGACACAAACACCGGGCCCATCTAGGAGTGGCACTGCAGTGTCACGCAGGATGGCCCTTCCAAAAAACCCTCCCCAAACAGCACATGACGCAAAGAAAAAAAGAGGCGCAATGAGGTAGCTGACTGTGTGAGTAAGATAAGCGACCCTAGTGGCCGACACAAACACCGGGCCCATCTAGGAGTGGCACTGCAGTGTCACGCAGGATGGCCCTTCCAAAAAACCCTCCCCAAACAGCACATGACGCAAAGAAAAATTAAAGAAAAAAGAGGTGCAAGATGGAATTGTCCTTGGGCCCTCCCACCCACCCTTATGTTGTATAAACAGGACATGCACACTTTAACCAACCCATCATTTCAGTGACAGGGTCTGCCACACGACTGTGACTGAAATGACGGGTTGGTTTGGACCCCCACCAAAAAAGAAGCAATTAATCTCTCCTTGCACAAACTGGCTCTACAGAGGCAAGATGTCCACCTCATCATCATCCTCCGATATATCACCGTGTACATCCCCCTCCTCACAGATTATCAATTCGTCCCCACTGGAATCCACCATCTCAGCTCCCTGTGTACTTTGTGGAGGCAATTGCTGCTGGTCAATGTCTCCACGGAGGAATTGATTATAATTCATTTTAATGAACATCATCTTCTCCACATTTTCTGGATGTAACCTCGTACACCGATTGCTGACAAGGTGAGCGGCGGCACTAAACACTCTTTCGGAGTACACACTTGTGGGAGGGCAACTTAGGTAGAATAAAGCCAGTTTGTGCAAGGGCCTCCAAATTGCCTCTTTTTCCTGCCAGTATAAGTACGGACTGTGTGACGTGCCTACTTGGATGCGGTCACTCATATAATCCTCCACCATTCTTTCAATGGTGAGAGAATCATATGCAGTGACAGTAGACGACATGTCCGTAATCGTTGTCAGGTCCTTCAGTCCGGACCAGATGTCAGCATCAGCAGTCGCTCCAGACTGCCCTGCATCACCGCCAGCGGGTGGGCTCGGAATTCTGAGCCTTTTCCTCGCACCCCCAGTTGCGGGAGAATGTGAAGGAGGAGATGTTGACAGGTCGCGTTCCGCTTGACTTGACAATTTTCTCACCAGCAGGTCTTTCAACCCCAGCAGACTTGTGTCTGCCGGAAAGAGAGATCCAAGGTAGGCTTTAAATCTAGGATCGAGCACGGTGGCCAAAATGTAGTGCTCTGATTTCAACAGATTGACCACCCGTGAATCCTTGTTAAGCGAATTAAGGGCTCCATCCACAAGTCCCACATGCCTAGCGGAATCGCTCCGTGTTAGCTCCTCCTTCAATGTCTCTAGCTTCTTCTGCAAAAGCCTGATGAGGGGAATGACCTGACTCAGGCTGGCAGTGTCTGAACTGACTTCACGTGTGGCAAGTTCAAAGGGCATCAGAACCTTGCACAACGTTTAAATCATTCTCCACTGCGCTTGAGACAGGTGCATTCCACCTCCTATATCGTGCTCAATTGTATAGGCTTGAATGGCCTTTTGCTGCTCCTCCAACCTCTGAAGCATATAGAGGGTTGAATTCCACCTCGTTACCACTTCTTGCTTCAGATGATGGCAGGGCAGGTTCAGTAGTTTTTGGTGGTGCTCCAGTCTTCTGTACGTGGTGCCTGTACGCCGAAAGTGTCCCGCAATTCTTCTGGCCACCGACAGCATCTCTTGCACGCCCCTGTCGTTTTTTAAAAAATTCTGCACCACCAAATTCAAGGTATGTGCAAAACATGGGACGTGCTGGAATTTGCCCATATTTAATGCACACACAATATTGCTGGCGTTGTCCGATGCCACAAATCCACAGGAGAGTCCAATTGGGGTAAGCCATTCCGCGATGATCTTCCTCAGTTGCCGTAAGAGGTTTTCAGCTGTGTGCGTATTCTGGAAAGCGGTGATACAAAGCGTAGCCTGCCTAGGAAAGAGTTGGCGTTTGCGAGATGCTGCTACTGGTGCCGCCGCTGCTGTTCTTGCGGCGGGAGTCCATACATCTACCCAGTGGGCTGTCACAGTCATATAGTCCTGACCCTGCCCTGCTCCACTTGTCCACATGTCCGTGGTTAAGTGGACATTGGGTACAACTGCATTTTTTAGGACACTGGTGAGTCTTTTTCTGACGTCCGTGTACATTCTCGGTATCGCCTGCCTAGAGAAGTGGAACCTAGATGGTATTTGGTAACGGGGGCACACTGCCTCAATAAATTGTCTAGTTCCCTGTGAACTAACGGCGGATACCGGACGCACGTCTAACACCAACATAGTTGTCAAGGCCTCAGTTATCCGCTTTGCAGCAGGATGACTGCTGTGATATTTCATCTTCCTCGCAAAGGACTGTTGGACAGTCAATTGCTTACTGGAAGTAGTACAAGTGGGCTTACGACTTCCCCTCTGGGATGACCATCGACTCCCAGCAGCAACAACAGCAGCGCCAGCAGCAGTAGGCGTTACACGCAAGGATGCATCGGAGGAATCCCAGGCAGGAGAGGACTCGTCAGAATTGCCAGTGACATGGCCTGCAGGACTATTGGCATTCCTGGGGAAGGAGGAAATTGACACTGAGGGAGTTGGTGGGGTGGTTTGCGTGAGCTTGGTTACAAGAGGAAGGGATTTACTGGTCAGTGGACTGCTTCCGCTGTCGCCCAAAGTTTTTGAACTTGTCACTGACTTATTATGAATGCGCTGCAGGTGACGTATAAGGGAGGATGTTCCGAGGTGGTTAACGTCCTTACCCCTACTTATTACAGCTTGACAAAGGCAACACACGGCTTGACACCTGTTGTCCGCTTTTCTGTTGAAATACCTCCACACTGAAGAGCTGATTTTTTTGGTATTTTCACCAGGCATGTCAACGGCCATATTCCTCCCACGGACAACAGGTGTCTCCCCGGGTGCCTGACTTAAACAAACCACCTCACCATCAGAATCCTCCTGGTCAATTTCCTCCCCAGCGCCAGCAACACCCATATCCTCCTCATCCTGGTGTACTTCAACATCTTCATCTTCAATCTGACTATCAGGAACTGGACTGCGGGTGCTCCTTCCAGCACTTGCAGGGGGCGTGCAAATGGTGGAAGGCGCATGCTCTTCACGTCCAGTGTTGGGAAGGTCAGGCATCGCAACCGACACAATTGGACTCTCCTTGTGGATTTGGGATTTCGAAGAACGCACAGTTCTTTGCGGTGCTTTTGCCAGCTTGAGTCTTTTCAGTTTTCTAGCGAGAGGCTGAGTGCTTCCATCCTCATGTGAAGCTGAACCACTAGCCATGAACATAGGCCAGGGCCTCAGCCGTTCCTTGCCACTCCGTGTGGTAAATGGCATATTGGCAAGTTTACGCTTCTCCTCCGACAATTTTATTTTAGGTTTTGGAGTCCTTTTTTTACTGATATTTGGTGTTTTGGATTTGACATGCTCTGTACTATGACATTGGGCATCGGCCTTGGCAGACGACGTTGCTGGCATTTCATCGTCTCGGCCATGACTAGTGGCAGCAGCTTCAGCACGAGGTGGAAGTGGATCTTGATCTTTCCCTAATTTTGGAACCTCAACATTTTTGTTCTCCATATTTTAATAGGCACAACTAAAAGGCACCTCAGGTAAACAATGGAGATGGATGGATACTAGTATACAATTATGGATGGACTGCCGAGTGCCGACACAGAGGTAGCTACAGCCGTGGACTATTGTACTGTACTGTGTCTGCTGCTAATATAGACTGGATGATAATGAGATGTAGTATGTATAAAGAAGAAAGAAAAAAAAACACGGGTAGGTGGTATACAATTATGGATGGACTGCCGAGTGCCGACACAGAGGTAGCTACAGCCGTGGACTACCGTACTGTACTGTGTCTGCTGCTAATATAGACTGGATGATAATGAGATGTAGTATGTATAAAGAAGAAAGAAAAAAAAAACCAGGGGTAGGTGGTATACAATTATGGACGGACTGCCGAGTGCCGACACAGAGGTAGCTACAGCCGTGGACTACCGTACTGTACTGTGTCTGCTGCTAATATAGACTGGATGATAATGAGATGTAGTATGTATAAAGAAGAAAGAAAAAAAAACCACGGGTAGGTGGTATACAATTATGGACGGACTGCCGAGTGCCGACACAGAGGTAGCTACAGCCGTGGACTATTGTACTGTACTGTGTCTGCTGCTAATATAGACTGGATGATAATGAGATGTAGTATGTATAAAGAAGAAAGAAAAAAAAACCACGGGTAGGTGGTATACAATTATGGATGGACTGCCGAGTGCCGACACAGAGGTAGCTACAGCCGTGGACTACCGTACTGTACTGTGTATGCTGCTAATATAGACTGGATGATAATGAGATGTAGTATGTATAAAGAAGAAAGAAAAAAAAACCACGGGTAGGTGGTATACAATTATGGACGGACTGCCGAGTGCCGACACAGAGGTAGCTACAGCCGTGGACTACCGTACTGTACTGTGTCTGCTGCTAATATAGACTGGATGATAATGAGATGTAGTATGTATAAAGAAGAAAGAAAAAAAAACCACGGGTAGGTGGTATACAATTATGGATGGACTGCCGAGTGCCGACACAGAGGTAGCTACAGCCATGGACTACCGTACTGTGTCTGCTGCTAATATAGACTGGTTGATAATGAGATGTAGGATGTATAAAGAAGAAAGAAAAAAAAACCACGGGTAGGTGGTATACAATTATGGACGGACTGCCGAGTGCCGACACAGAGGTAGCTACAGCCGTGGACTACCGTACTGTACTGTGTCTGCTGCTAATATAGACTGGATGATAATGAGATGTAGTATGTATAAAGAAGAAAGAAAAAAAAAACCACGGGTAGGTGGTATACAATTATGGACGGACTGCCGAGTGCCGACACAGAGGTAGCTACAGCCGTGGACTACCGTACTGTGTCTGCTGCTAATATAGACTGGTTGATAATGAGATGTAGTATGTATAAAGAAGAAAGAAAAAAAAAACCACGGGTAGGTGGTATACAATTATGGACGGACTGCCGAGTGCCGACACAGAGGTAGCTACAGCCATGGACTACCGTACTGTACTGTGTCTGCTGCTAATATAGACTGGATGATAATGAGATGTAGTATGTATAAAGAAGAAAGAAAAAAAAAACCACGGGTAGGTGGTATACAATTATGGATGGACTGCCGAGTGCCGACACAGAGGTAGCTACAGCCGTGAACTACCGTACTGTGTCTGCTGCGACTGGATGATAAATAATGATATAAAAAATATATATATATCACTACTGCAGCCGGACAGGTATATATTATATAATGACGGACCTGCTGGACACTGTCTGTCTGCAGAATGAGTTTTTTATTTTATAGAATAAAAAAACACCACACAAGTCACACGACGTGTGTTTAACTTTTACAGGCAGACATTCACAATACAATATAGTATACTATATACTGGTGGTCAGGTCACTGGTCAGTCACACTGGCAGTGGCACTCCTGCAGAAAAAAAGTGTGCACTGTTTAATTTTTTAATATGTACTCCTGGCTCCTGCTATAACCTAACTGCTCCCCAGTCTCCCCCACAATTAAGCTGTGTGAGCACAGTCAGATATTATACATAGATGATGCAGCAGCACACTGGGCTGAGCACAGATATGGTATGTGACTGAGTCACTGTGTATCGTTTTTTCAGGCAGAGAACGGATTATATTAAATAATATAAAACTGCACTGGTGGTCATACTGGTGGTCAGGTCACTGGTCAGTCACACTGGCAGTGGCACTCCTGCAGAAAAAAAGTGTGCACTGTTTAATTTTTTAATATGTACTCCTGGCTCCTGCTATAACCTAACTGCTCCCCAGTCTCCCCCACAATTAAGCTGTGTGAGCACAGTCAGATATTATACATAGATGATGCAGCAGCACACTGGGCTGAGCACAGATATGGTATGTGACTGAGTCACTGTGTATCGTTTTTTCAGGCAGAGAACGGATTATATTAAATAATATAAAACTGCACTGGTGGTCACTGGTCAGTCACTAGTATAACTAACTAATACTATCAGCAAAATTCTGCACTCTCTGTCTGAGTACTCCTCCTAAGCTCCAGTAAATGTACTGTCACTGTCTCACTCTGTCACTAGTATAACTAACTAATACTATCAGCAAAATTCTGCACTCTCTGTCTGAGTACTCCTCCTAAGCTCCAGTAAATGAAGTGTCACTGTCTCACTCTCACTCTCCTATCTATTTCTTCTCTAAACGGAGAGGACGCCAGCCACGTCCTCTCACTATCAATCTCAATGCACGTGTAAAATGGCGGCGACGCGCGGCTCCTTATATAGAATCCGAGTCTCGCGATAGAATCCGAGCCTCGCGAGAATCCGACAGCGTCATGATGACGTTCGGGCGCGCTCGGGTTAACCGAGCAAGGCGGGAAGATCCGAGTCGCTCGGATCCGTGTAAAAAAAGCTGAAGTTCGGGCGGGTTCGGATTCCGAGGAACCGAACCCGCTCATCTCTAATATTCATACGGACCGGCACTCCTCCTTCAATCAGCACAAAGTACTCCGGTGCCCTCTGGAGCTAAAGTCATATGTCCCAATACAAACAGCAGTGGCACTCAGAGATTTCAAATGCACAAAATGTATTTCACATCAAAGGTATGCCAACGTTTCGGGGCTCACACGCCCCTTTGTCAAGGTGTGTAACAACATGAATAAACAAACTGTGTACCTTATAAAGGGTAGAAGCCCGCCAGTTAATCACTCTTGGACCGGAGGCATGGATTCCTGCTCCGTAGCGGGTCCCCTCCGGATGACGTCACTAACGTCGCGTCAGTCAGTTGCCATGGTGACCACGACACTCGCCCGCTTCCGACAGCTGCAACATGCAACTAGATAAATAACATAATAACACAGAGGTGCAAACTACTTAAATACAGGACCCTTCCACCCTACAGATATTACTGACCAAGGGGATGAAGCAGTTGATATCCATGAAGCAAGAAACCAACAGTTTATACAGTATTAACCCTTAAGGTGCATAAATACCATGTACAGATAGAGTATCTAATCATATAATATAGTGTGGGCTGCATGGTGCTGATAATTTAATAAGGTGCCTATAAAAGTGGCTACCAATAATAGCTAAAATAATTTTTTTTATAAAATATGTAACATGTATAAAAATATAATAGACATATTAATGAGTGTCATGTATGTATTTAATACTTAAACGTGAGTTATATCACGTTGCAAAGTCTTTAGCCATGAATACGTTTTTTATAATATGTGCTAATGATATCTCAATAGAAGCTTGTGTGTGTTTTAGAAACATTGTGTACCCGAAGGATAAAGTCTGTGCAGCTAAAATGCATGCTCGCCCTCCCCACTTATTTTGTGATATTAATGAAACCTCAGTGGGTATACATATTAATAACCACCGGCTGAAAGAAAAACTGTGCTGTGTCTGCTTCAGGCCCAACTGGGTCAACAGGAATACGTTAAAACATTTACATATACATAAGGTGTATCCACAACCAGTTATTTATATTATTTCTAATGGTGATAGGGAAGATAATATATCAAATATTATTGTGAATATAAAGTCCCTATCTACAGTCCAAACTCCTGTCTCCCCGGACACTATTAGTTAAAGGGCAAAAAAGTCCATCAACAAGATGAAGTATCTGACTGTCACAGACTGGGCGGATGCTGTTGGTCAACTTTCAAACAATGGGGTAGATGTATTAACCTGGAGAAGGCATAAGGAAGTGATAAACCAGTGATATGTGCAAGGTGATAAAGGCACCAGCCAATCAGATCCAATATGTAAATTAACAGTTAGGATCTGATTGGCTGGTGCCTTTATCACCTTGCTCATATCACTGGTTTATCACTTCCTTATGCCTTCTCCAGGTTAATACATCTGCCCCACTGTTCTCACAGAAAAATATTCCAAGAGAAATTCTCATTTAAGCCCATAGGGCTGATGGTGTTGAGCTCGTAGATCCACTTGGTTTCCACCTGCAATAGCCTGCGGTCTCTGTCTCCCCCTCTGACGTTCTTTGGAACGCGATCTATGATTTGATGTCGTAGGTCACCTAATGTGTGTCCAGATGCTGCAAAGTGCCTGGCCACAGGCTGTTCTGACTGTTTTCCTGCTAATGCCTGTTTTATGGAGGACCTATGTAGTGCCATTCTGTCCCTCATTGTTCGAATGGATTTTCCCACATAGTGAAGCCCGCATGGGCAGGAAATAAGATATACTATGTGCGTCAAGGTGCACGTAATTACATGCCTAATTTTATAAATTTTCTCACTATGTGGGTGTTTGAATGAGGCACCTATGATCATATTGGCACATGTGGTACATTTTAGGCACCTATAGCAGCCCGGAGGTTTACTCTGAAATGTTGAAGGATTACATTCCACCATCGCCTGGAAACCTGAGAAATCCGAGTGAACTATGACATCCTTAATATTTCTGCCTCTTGAAAAGCACATCATGGGACATTTATCCCTGAACATCGGGAGTGATGCATCGGACGCCACTATTGGCCATAAGGCCCTTGATGCTCCCTGGATAACTGGACTGGCCACATTAAATTTGTTAACAAAAGGGATCACCGCCTTTTCTGTTTTCACAGCAGGTTTTAACAATGTCTCCCTAGGAATTAACATGACTTGTGCTTTTTGTTGTTGTAGTTTTCATGGATCATAGCCTCTCTCAGTAAATTTGGTCACCATTTTGTCCAATTCCTGGTCCAGTGTTGAGCGATCACTAATGATCCTAGATGCTCTGATCATTTGAGACCTTCGGAGACCTTCTTTTAGAGGTCTAGGGTGGTGACTATTCGCTCGCAACACCACATTTTTGTCTGTAGGCTTGGAGTATAAGCTGTTAACAAGTTTGCCTTCCAATATGGTAACCATGACATCCAAGTAATTAAGTGATACTTCACTTATCTGATATGAATATTTGATGGTCGAAGCTCAAGAATTGGTGCTAGACATGAGCTCTTCAAATGGTTCCCTTCCACTTGTCCACAAGATGAACAGGTCATCTATGTACCTGGTAAACAATAATATATGCTGGCCTTGTTACTAAAAAAACACAGTTTTCTCCTCTTGGAACATGAAAATATTCGCAAATGATTGGGGAGACATTGCTCCCCTTCGCACACCCTGTCTTCTGGTGGTAAAACCTGCCATTAAACAGGAAGAAATTCTTTTTTAACATCATAGAAAGGAGATCCATAAATAGGTCTATGTCCAAGGAATCCATGTTTTCTTCCATCAGGAAGTTCCTCATCGCACCTAGACCCGCTTCATGAGGGATGCTGGTATATAAACTATTGACGTCTATGACACAGATCAGTGTATTGGGTGGTAAGCTTTCTATTTGTTTGATGTGTTCAAGAAAGCTGGTGGTATCCTTTATAAAGCGTTCATGCTTTAAAATTAGAGGCTGGAGAATATTGTCAAGGAAGATTGAGATGGGCTGAAAGATGGAGTCCCTGGCTGCAATTATTTGCCTCCCCGGCGGTGTAGTGGCGTTTTTGTGGATTTTTGGTACTGTGAAAAAAAAAAAGGGGACAAGGGGATGATCTTGTTTCAAAGCTTCACATACTTTGGTGGAAATTTTTCCTTCAACTTTGGCCTGATTCAGGAGGCAGAACAGGTCTTGCTGATACTCTGCAGACGGATCTTGTGCCAGGACTTCATAGGTCTCACCATCTGCCAGTTGTGAATCGATCTCTTTGATATAATCTGAGAGGTATAACACCACTAACCCACCTCCTTTGTCCGCTGGGCAGAAAACCACATCTCTGTAGGAGCCTAGTTGGTTAAGTGCAGCCCATTCTAGTCTGGATAAATTATAATGTTTCGCCGGTGTGGCGGACATATATCTGGTCACTGATGCATCCAAAAGTCTAGTAAAAGACTGGATAGAGGGATTTGATGTCAGGTGGTCAAAGGAAGATTTATGTCTCTTATTCAGGAACTCTTGATGGGGTGACTCAGATGGTTGTACTGGAGTGTCATCTCTCTGGGGAGCATGGAAATATTCCTGAAGCCTTAATTTGCAGGAGAAACGATGAAGTTATATTTGCCAATTCAGGTTATTAAAAGGGTTTGTCGGTGCAAAGGAAAGTCCTTTTTCCAAAACTGCCATTTCAACTTGGGAGAAAGAACTGTTGGACAGGTTGTATACTAAGCATTCTTGCTCGCCGATTGGCCTCTTGATCCTTTCACATTGCCTACCCCTGTGGGTGGGCTCCCCCTTCTTCCTTTTTTTTTGGCATAGCCAACGGTGTCCCTAAAGGGACACTGGTCACATTCGGGGAACCATCTGAATCCTGAATGGCACATTCGCTGTCACTGTTTTAAGTGCCCGCGGCACTTCTTCTCTCTCCTTCTTCTCCAGCTGTACTTACTACTAGCATTGTATGGCTTCTTATGTGCTCCTTCACCCCCATCAGCCATCTGTATACCTGATTAGAGTCGTAGTCATCTTTGACTATTTGATGCTTGTTTCTTTTGAACTTAATCAGTTCCTTCCTATAGTTATCACACTGCTTCTGTAGTTTGGAGACCCATTCCTGGTTCGACTCACATGATAATATGGATTTATACTCTATCTCAATTTTGGAGATTTTCTCTCTGGTGTTCTTCAATTCTCGTCCTGCCTCCTCCACCACCAACAGAATTAAATCCAGACTGCACTTATTTACGATTCCAACCCATTTTTTGCAAAATTCCGGGCTGTATCTGCCGATGGTGGGGACATTCCTAACTCTAAATCCCCTGGGCACCATCTTTTCCTGGTGATACTCCGATATTGATATACCATGCAGAAAGATGTCACACTCCCTCTTTTTTAACTTCAATAGTTGGTGATATACTGTATGTCCTCAATACCACTGGCCTTTTCACTGGGGCCCAATTTTTCTTTGAATAATAAACGCTCCACATCATCTTCCGTGAAACTGGATGTGTACACAACCGCCCACACACCAACCTTGTGTGGACAGAAGTATACACTCTCCGGCGCCAGTACCCGCTGGATCAAGGAGATTTTAGACAATGGCGGAGACTGCTGCTCCTGATACAGGGATAATTGCAATCCCTATATTGAACAAAAAAACACAAAAACTACCCACACAGGTGTGACCCTCTGTAGGAAATCAGTAGCGCTGTCCCCACCATTTATCGGAGATAATCAGTAAATGATTAAAAAATGGCTAATTACTATTAAATTTTAAAACACATAAATCATATTTTATTAACATATATTGCTGCAGCAAAATTGACATACATAAAAATGCATATTGTGTATAGTGGATGCCTTTAATGTAAATGCTCCACATACACAAATGTATATACTTAATTACGTTTATTCTCTGAGGCTTGGATTTTAATAAGCTGACTTCAAAATGTCCACATAGATTAATGATAGACCAATGAGCTCGGCATTTACGGACACTGCTTGCATGAGTATGTCCTTAATTAATTAATGTCCCGAAAAAGATGTGTGCACACATATATCACTTTGAATGGATAGTTACCATGGGCGATAAGTTTTTCATTCACCTCTTTAGAACAATCTGTTTAGGACCGTCCCAATTGGAAAGACTCCCTCTGCTGGTGCTTGTCCATTTACTGCAGAATATCTGGAGACAATATCCACGGGAATCCGTCCACAGTGCTCCGGCTCCCTCTACTGGTGGCTAACCGCAATTGCAGGTGGACTGGCTGTTTTGTCGTAGCCAGAAGCCGGTGATCGTGTAAAACAAGCAGGAGGTGATAGTCACTGCCAGTAGGTCCTTCGAAAACGCGTTTCTCCGCCTTCCCAGTGCGTTCAGCGGCTTCCTCAGTTCGACAAGTCTTCCGTGAAACTAAAGGATTCCATCAAAGCCAATTGTATGCCCCTTCATCCAGGAGTGTCCTCATTGGTTGATGTGGAGGGTGTTGGATTCATCTTAAGTAGCGTCTCTGTGCAATTAACAATAGTATAGTCAAGCTTGGCAGCTCAAAAAGTGCTCCGTGCAGAAGAAAAAAGTGCAGTGCTTTAAAAACTGGAAGACTCCACCTTGATATGGGGTACTGTCACTTTAAATACTTAATCGTCTACAGGGGTGCCTTGCCATAAGGCGGTGATCCATTTTGTTAACAAATTTAATGTGGCCAGTCCAGTTATCCAGAGAGCATCAAGGGCCTTATGGTCAATAGTGGCGTTTGATGCATCACTCCGGGCTGCTATAGGTACCTAAAATGTACCACATGTGCCAATAGTATCATAGGTGCCTCATTCAAACACCCACATAGTGAGAAAATGTATAAAATTAGGCATGTACTTATGTGCACCTTGACGCACATAGTATACCTTATTTCCTGCCCATGCGGGCTTCACTATGTGGGCAAATCCATTCGAACAATGAGGGACAGAATGGCACTACATAGGTCCTCCATAAAACAGGCATTAGCAGGAAAACAGTCAGAACAGCCTGTGGTCAGGCACTTTGCAGCGTCTGGACACACATTAGGTGACCTAATACATCAAATAAAAAATCATGTTCCGAAGAACGTCAGAGGGGGAGACAGAGACCACAGGCTATTGCAGGTGGAAACCAAGTGGATCTACGAGCTCAACACCATCAGCCCTTAGAATGTAAGCTCTCACGAGTAGGGCCCTCTTCCCTCATGTGCTTATACTTTTCTTACTTTAATAATCCTCAACCGCCCAGATCCCACAGTTTTTTGACCACCTGGAACTTATCTCTATGTTTACTGGTGTAGTTATGCTTAGCTGCCCTGTACTTGTCCTATATTGTATTCAACTGTAAGTCACTGTTTTCCTATTTTTTATGTGCATTTGTACTCTGTAATCGGGCGCTGCGGAACCCTTGTGGCGCCATATAAATAAAGGATAATAATAATAAATAATAATGGGCTTTAATGAGAATTTCTCTTGGAATATTTTTCTATGAGAACAGTGTTTGAAAGCTGACCAACAGCATCCGCCCAGTCTGTGACAGTCAGATACTTCATCTTGTTGATGGACTTTTTTGCCCTTTAACTAATAGTGTCCGGGGAGACAGGAGTTTGGACTGTAGATAGGGACTTTATATTCACAATAATATTTGATAGATTATCTTCCCTATCACCATTAAATATAATATAAAAAACTGGTGGTGGATACACCTTATGTATATGTAAATGTTTTAAAGTATTCCTGTTGACCCAGTTGGGCCTGAAGCAGACACAGCGCAGTTTTTCTTTCAGCCGGTGGTTATTAATATGTATACCCACTGAGGCTTCATTAATATCACAAAATAAGTGGGGAGGGCGAGCATGCATTTTAGCTGCACAGACTTTATCCTTCGGGTACACAATGTTTCTAAAACACACACAAGCTTCTATTGAGATATCATTAGCACATACAGATGGGTCCAACTTTATCTTGACGTCTTTGCTGCGCCTAGGCACACCATGGTTTATTAATATAAGCCTTTCATCTATTGTTCTCAGCTGCAATACAATACATAGAACAATACATCAGGGGATTAAGTCATTACAGCAGGGGATTAAGTCTAACTGACCTGGCTCAGTTAATCCTATTAAAGGCCAAGATACAGTAAATGTGGACCCATCTGTATTATAGACACATATTCGCGATATAACTCATGTTTAAGTATTAAATACATACATGACACTCATTAATATATCTATTATATTTTTATACATGTTACATTTTTTATAAAAAAAAATATTTTAGTTATTATTGGTAGCCACTTTTATAGGCACTTTATTAAATTATCAGCACCATGCAGCCCACACTACATTATATGATTAGATACTCTATCTGTACATGGTGTTTATGCACCCTAAGGGTTAATACTGTATAAACTGTTGGTTTCTTGCTTCATGGATATCAACTGCTTCATCCCCCTGGTCAGTAATATCTGTAGGGTGGAAGGGTCCTGTATTTAAGTAGTTTGCACCTCTGTGTTATTATGTTTATTTATCTAGTTGCACGTTGCCGCTGTCAGAAGCGGCCGAGCATCACGGTCACCATGGCAACTGACTGACGCAACGTAAGTTATGTCATCCGGAGGGGACCTGCTACGGAGTGGGAATCCGTGCCTCCGGTCCAAGCGTGATTCACTGGCGGGCTTCTATCCTTTATAAGGTACACAGTTTGTTTGATCATGTTTTTACACACCTTGACAAAGGGGCGTGTGAGCACCGAAACACTGGGATACCTTTGATGTGAAATACAGTATAAGCATTTGGACTCTCTGAGTGCCTTTGCTGTTTGTAATGGGACATATATATATATATATATATATATATATATATATATATATATATATATATATATATATATATATTCTTTTATGTTATGGGATATCAATATTATCTCCACATGCATTGCAAACCATGATTATTGTGTCATTGTATTGTGATTTCCATTGTTTAATGAATACTTTAAATTTCTACTTTCAAACCAACAGCCGTGATTTGAGCCCCTTCATTTTCTTTTTTGTACTGTTTTCATAGTGGGGTGGAAACCCAATTCCACAGTGGGAAGGAGGGGGCGGGGGGTATGCAGCCATACCAGTCTGATTTATATACAATATAATAATGTTATCAACTAGCACTGCTGTTAGATGCAATAAGATCTACAGTACTCCATAGCAGTTCAGTTCAGCTTCTGGGCCAAGATAATTCAGTGGGCATTCTTCCAACTGTCACTGGTATTTCTATTCTGTTAATCTTATGAAGGAAAAGAGAACAGGTGTTCTAGTGCTAAAAAAAACAGGGTACAAAGCTAGCCCAAGATAGTGGATAACCACAAGAGATTCCATGCAGGACAAAAGTGAAAGTCTTCTCTAGAACCAGAAGAAGTAAGAGATTCAATAATACAGTACATATAAGAGTTAAAGCCATGGTTGGCAGCAGCTGACTCTCATAAACTAACTACAATGACTAGTTCCTGTTTCGTGTTTTCCAGTTTCAACTACCTCTCCTTGTTCCAACAATACCGCACCCCCATTATCTGCTAAGTGATGGCAGTCACTATTAGCTGTTCTATTAAATATAAGTAGTATGGGCCAGGCATATGCTGGGTCACCTCAGCCCATCCCAATACCACCCCTCCTCTTCCTCATCCTGCCCCTCCCCTTCCCCTCCCTGCTATATTTACCAGTCCTGTTGATTTGTCCCATCTCTGTCACTGCGGTGGAAGCTTTTGGGAGAGGGTTACAGACAGGTCAGACCATCCTCAATTATTATACTGTATAAATAGAAAAAAATGACTTAACATTTTGGGAGTACAAAACATTTTTGTGATGTCAATTTTTAATGTACACTGCCCTAAGACTATGTATGAAATATTCTTACAATATGTTATCTTTCTGTAATGCAAGGCACTAAAATATTCCCCAAATCCAAAAAGGACATAATATATGTACAAAATAAATGAGTATGTATTGGTAAAAAAAAAGAAAACAACAGTCAAGTAATTGGTTACAAAATTGAAATTTGTATCTCACCAATTGCCAACAGATTGATCTATGTAAGAGACAAATGCTTCAAGGCATTTAAAGATATTGGAGTAAGAAGACAAATATACAGCAATAAGCATGTCTGACTTTTTTGTTTTCCTTATACTGTACAAACCTTTGAACAAAGCATACAGCACAAAGTTTATTATCTCTTTCTAAACTGCTTCAAGTGAAACATTAGAATCGGCTGTGTAGCATTCTCTGGGGGTACATTAATCTTTCTGAACTCGTCAACACAGTTGAAATGCTCCAAGCAAGACTTTTTTCAGTTCAGTGCAAAGCATAATAAAATCTTTTCCTATGGTAATAAAGATCATGTTACAGCTTAACTTCTACAACTTGTAGAGGCAAGGTTATCTAAGTGCTATGATTCTTTATTTGCAACATGGGGAAACTATATTAGCCTGCTTGTCACTTAGCATACTTTACAACAAATACAAATGGTTCTTCAGGGTTTTCTGCATAAGGGATTTTTTCATTATTTTCACTATGTCTAAAATGTATCTAAACATCTTATGGGGCCCATTTATCAAAGTACAGTATACTTTATTTGTGACTATTTGTAAGCCGCAAATATACCGTAAGTTATCTCCTGAATATATGTAGGAGGCACTGCAACAGGTATCTCCAATACCTGCTGCTATCCCTCTATTGCCGTTGGCAGCCGCATCCCCCATAGGTTTCTATGGGAGATATGATGTTGCCAAATTTACCAGTATCCAGAATGCAAAGCATTTCCGATATTGGATATTGGTCCCTGGACTACACATCACACATGTGGCTGGGCATCACACATCACACAGAACCCTCCCCAGAAGTGATGCTGTGTAGCGCAGTCAGAGCTGACTGCATATGCCACAGCACATAACAGAGCCCTTGTCCCTGCATGTGCTGAATGATACATCCAGACGATAGGATCACATATTGCAATGTGATCCTGGGTGGTAAGATGCCACCCAGATTGCATTCAATATGCGATCAATAATAAATGGGCCCCTTAAATTCTATACAGCTGAGGCTTTTCTTACCCCTGTGCTGGACCTATAGATATGTCCACGTACATCTAGCCTCCTAGTTCTGTATAGTAAACAGCCTTTCTAGTCACGCCATGCCAGGGTATAACTTGTAGCACAGAGTATTTTTTCGTGCAACTTTTTCCATTAAAATTAGTATTTTTTGCATCACTATTAGAATAGGATATACAAGCAGCTTAAGCTGATTAAAATTATATGTGGCATGCCTATATTTAGTGTAAACCACAGCTGTATCTGCAAATAAAATTATGCATTACATGATTTCTAGGAAAACCCTGTAACGTAGCATTTCATATGCAGATACAGTTGCAGATACACACAGAATATAGGCATGCCACATATAATTTTAATCAGCATAAGCTGCTTGTGCATCCTTTCCGCAAAGATGCCTGAGGCTAACTTCGTTTCACAGGACCTGTCAGCTCACTTACGCCAGGCATCTCCAGCTACATGGCGTATTGAGCCAAAATGTATGAGGACCCATCTGCATTTTGCCACTTTTTTTTGGGCAGGCCATATTCCAGTTTTAATGTGAGTAATTTCTATACAGTACATATACAAATTATACCTTGTTTTCTAGAAAATAGCATTCGTTTGCATATTCCTGCTGACATGCTGAATATAAACAACCTAAAACAGCAAAAAGATGGTTTTAACTAAAAGTTCAAGACACTGCCAATAATCTCATTTTCCATAATGTGTTTCCAGACCTTTTTTAATATCTCTTATGTGCTTACTTAAATGAGCTGTAAGAGGCTATGTGGTAAAGTCAACAAAAAGTTAGTTTAAGTAGAAGATAGCCAAGGGGTTTGTTTATCCAGACTGTGTTATATAAAAAGATATTCCTTCTATCTTTTACTCCTTGTTAAAAGCATGTTAAGTTTGCTACATGTATTTGTTCCTATTTGTACAGTAATAAAAAAAGTCATATTAAAAAAAGTCAGAGCCTCAGTGAAATAATAAACAGAGCACAGAGAAAGAGGTTGCTGCTACCAGAACTTCAACCAAATTCAGTGATGAGTCTGACTAAGCAGAACTATCAGACATACAAATTCAAAATAAAGATGCTGCCCATAAGGTATGTGAAAATGTATACAGGAGGCTAAGCTTGACCCAGTCACAGAGGAATGAGTTGAGAAAGACCAGAAAGCCAAGAGTACAATTTTTCTCAGTGTATATGATGATCAGGTTGTGCATATATGTTACTGTAACAAAAAAAATGTGAGATATGCTGTAGAAAGCACATAGGAAAAAAATTACATACTTTCAAATAACAGTCTAGTTATAAGACACTTGTAGCATCAGACCAGTGATCTTAAATTAAAGTATATTAATGGGAAACTTGTGGGTGAATTCAATTTCAAGATAAAAAGTGCAAATAAGCCTGATACAGCATTGAAGGTTTAATACTATTATTAAAATCACTATTCAGAGATCAGTTTTCTGTGCAAAAAACCTTGTCAAATACAGGAAGATTACAGAGTCTGGAAATCCAGAATGAATCAGCTAAATAAACAAGATGCAATGCAAAAATGAAACAGTGCTATAAAGGAGCAGAATAATACTTCTAATGCTGAATGTGATTTTAATTCAAACAGGCTCAGTGATAAATTCTTGGTGTATTTACTAAGGATCTACAAGTCATGTAACATGTTATAAGAATTTATTTACTAAGTTAGACCAAAGTAATTCATGAAGAATAGCCACTGCTAATGCTCATTATAAGGTCTCAGAAGGAACAGGAGAAGGTTATATTTGCTATTCAATCTCTCCAACATTTTCCAGAGGGATACTTTTGAAGAATGTCTTATATGTTTCTAATGTTGACACCAATCTGTTGTCTGTGAAAAAGCTTACAAAGCAAGACCAAGAACATGTGACATTTAAAGGTGAAAAATGCATTCTTACAAATGGTAGAGACAGACTTGCAGAGAATCTCTAAATCAACGGTACCAGTTAAATTGTAATGAAGCTGTTATTACAACTAAGCTGGACATATTAACTGTTCACGTGTATTGCACCATCATCATCCAGAAGTCATACGTATACTAGCAGAAAATATAACAATAAAATAAATTAATTTAGTTGGATGGATAAGTTACAAATACAATGTCACATTTATTAAAACATAAAATGAATAAGGGTAGTAAAATGTTATAAGACTAGACACAGATAGTTAAAAGTTACCACTTACATAATAGTCACATGAAGCCACAAATAATTGGATCCCAGACTGGAAAGTTTTATAGTGAGGACAAAGCACCCACAATAAGTCACTGAAACCAATTAAGCAATATGTATTATCCAAATTTGATGGATGAATGTCTCCTTTTTAGCAAGATTGTAAAGGTTGGCAGGCTGTGCAGACAATCCACAAGGTATCTATAACTGCAGACGTGATGGTTCAGGTGGGGGGTTGGCAAAGTCCAATTTTGCAGATGCAGGTTCAGTATATATTAAGTTCCTGTGAATAAATAATTGTGTAGCAAAAGATCCAAGTAAGTAGCAGAGTTGTAGTGTATAGCTTAATGTGTTTCCCTGGGCAAGAACACCCAGCTTCAAATAAAGTTTTCCAAAAACACTACAGATTATGAGCCAGAATATATCAGTGGTAAAACACAGTAATATGGAATTATATTCCAAACAACAGTAACATACAGTACAATTCAGAGCAAAATGATGTCCCTGAGAGGAGGAATAGGACACTCTGCTAAAGTGGGTGGAGCATGCACTTTGATGCAGATATGCCAGTCATTTACTGGGAAGAAAGCAATCACAACAGCCTGCTATCTTTAAAATCATTTTTGGTAAAAACAATTAAAAAAATTCCATATGAATTCTGACCTACAACATATAAAAATATTTGGCAGTAAAACATTTGTACAGTTACCAAAGGAAAACTCTCAAACTGGGTTGCTCATGAGAAGGAAGCTATGCTTTAGGTTATAGAGTGAATCGCTTTAGGATGACAGAATGCTGCATAAAGAAACCAACCAGATGACAATCATATTTGCATACAAACTGAATGGTTTACGTACAGATGTATTCCTGCTTATCCTACATATAATCACCTGCTGCGATGTGTACACGTGTCCTCAGATGCAGCTCTCGGATCTCACATATACTAACAGACTCCTCCTGCTGCATTTGAATTTTAATGACACGGAATTGCACAACTGCTACCTTGTGGCTGTGTAGTTTCTTCCAAACATTAAATAAGGCCCAATAAATAGAATTGTTATTATTGATCAAAACTCAGTGTATCAGTAATTTCATGAAACTACACAAATGTAAGAAGGGTGGCGGCGGTGCGTGTGGTGGTGCCTGCTGCCGTGCAGGTGTAGTTTCGGTACTCACCAGGCGCCGCCCTCTCTCACCTTCAGGTACTTGAACCTTCAACGGACCTGGCAATCTTCAGTCGGATCCGGACACGGCGATTCCCTCTCGGAGCTGACCGACGACCGAGCTGAGGAGAAAATAGTCTACCTTAAGAGGGGTATCAACCCTTCTTCCACTAAAAAAGGGGATACCCCAGGGGTGACGGCGACCTTCACCGGTTGGGTGAAAGGTCATCACTGGCACAAAGCCTCAGCCACCCAGATTTCACACACTCGCACTCTCGCGCGTAGTGTGATGAAGGGGATTCTCACGTCCGTGAGCAATCCCTATTCCGGCGCTCGGGGACAGACAAGGGACAAATGTACACAGATGCTACTCACCGTTACAAGTCTTGCACTCCGATCTTCTCCACTTACAGGTCCCTGTAAGGAGGTAAAGAGAAAACAGCCATGCAGGGCCAAGAACTACCCTAGTGTGCGTCCGCTACACTAGCTACATAAACAGAGCCCTCAAACTAGCTCGTGTGGGTGGTGCAACACAACTATGCACAAACTTAAAACAAACAGACATTTTGCCCTGCACGGTAACAACATACATCACAATATCGGATTACAAGATCCCACGGTGCAGTCCCTTTAAGTACCCGACACGGAACACCCGGTAGTGGGGGCCGCACAGCTAACCCACCTACCGTACTCTCTTCTCAGGCGCTCAGGCCGAGCGGACCTGCCTACCTAAACACCTCAGGGTGGCCTGGGCCTAGTGCCCAGTGCCACCTTTATTCACCTCGGGGGGGGGGGGGGGGGGCACTTATTCACTGGGCCTAGCGCCCCCTGACTGCACACAGGCCGGAGGCCTGACTTCGCCCACGGGCCTAGCGCCCACCAAAGTTTCCTTTGGTGCCACCCCCCCCTTTGCCAGGCAAAATAGGAATAGTGCGCGCCAAAGGTGTGCATCAAAAAGTAGGGGCATGGCTTCATAGGGAAGGGGCGTGGCCACAGAATAGTACAAATTACCATTGCACCGCACAGTAGTGTCCATCAGTCACATTACACCACACAGTTGTACTCCATATAACATGTTAGAGCCCCTTACACACATTACACCACAGTAGAGCACAGCCCCTTATACATGTTATGCCAGGTGGCCCCTTACACACATTGCACCAGCTAGACCCTTACACATATTGCACCCCCTTATACACACTGTGACAGGTAGCCCCTTATACAAATTGTACTAGGTAGACCCTTCAACTCAATGCACTTATTAAGTGCCCCTATACAATGCCCTCATTAGTAGTGCCCCCAATGGTAATGACCCCATGTAGTATTGCCCCCAGTAGTAAAGCCACCATAGTTATGCCCCCTGTAGTTATGCCCCCAGTAGATATGTTCCCAGTAGTTATGCTCCCAGTAGTTATGCACCCAGTAGAGATGCCCCCTGTAGATATGTCCCTAGTAGATATACCCCCAGTAGTTATGCCCCCAGTAGAGATGTGCCCAGTAGAGCTGCCCCCAGTATATATGCCCCAAGTAGATATGCCCCCTGTAGTTATGCCCCAAGTAGATATACCCCCATTAGATATGCCCCCCTGTAGTTATGACCCCCAATAGAGATGTCCCCAGTAGAGAGGCCCCCAGTAGAGATGCTCCATTAGAAATGCCCCCTGTAGTTATGCCCCCTAGTAGCGCCATTTATACACACACACACAATACTCACCAGCCCCGCTCCTGCTTCTGGACAGATGACCTCCGTGGATCTATGGGAGAGACATCATGATGTCTCTCCCATAATGCCGCACAGCTGCACACTGCCTGAGCTCCTGCCTCCAGCTGCCGCTGAAGGGAAGGTGCTGGCTGCAGCAGGTACCCACACAGCCCATGGTACCTGCTGCAGCCGGGGTGCAGGTGGGTGGTGGGCGCCTGCGGGGTGACTGCGGTCACAGCACCCTGTGTACCCACCTGGCTTTCCCATGCTTAGAACCGCTCCTGCTCCTTGTTGTACTCTGCACTCATCTTACACCAGTGTGCTGTCTGCTCCCTGCAGTATTACCTTTGCTCCAACTACAGTCTGCTATTGCACAGCTTCCTGAATGCAGTTTCTGCCAATATCTGTGTACAGAGCTGGTACCTTTTACTGTTATTTGTTCTACAGCTGCTATTACAGATACACATGTTCCAGTGAGCTGCATTTCTAGAGAGGAGGGGACCCGTGTGCAGACTCCATGTGTTGCCCCCTTCCTCTCCTGTAGCCGTCACCGCAGCTGCTAGCGCTCTCAGCGCTGAAACTCTGGCACAGTTCCAGAGTCTACAGCGCATGCGCGGGACTCCAAAAAATGGCCACCGTGCCTGTGACAGGACGGTACCGTACGAAAGCACTCGCCGCTTTCGCGTCCCGTTGGCTGCGCACAGAATGGAAGGTCAAGCCGCACGAGGCCTGACCACATAGGGGATTCCCGCTTACCGTCAGTAACCGCCTGTTACTGACTCCACCCACTGCGCTGTGGGCGGGTTCTCGCTGCCACCACCAAACTCTTAACCTACCGTGGCGTTTGGAACCACGGTTCTGCTCTGTATGTGCCGACGCACTGCCTTACCACACCTGTGTGGTGTTGACGAATCCCCACTAGCCAGTTGCTAGGCCTCTACCGGTAGCTGGCGGAAGGCGGAGCTTGGAGACGTTAGGTGCTTCCCTGGACAGCCGGAGAACGGAGCTAGGTTTGGCCTAACCCTGTTGGTCACAAGATGAAGCAGTCTTCTTGAGGCAAGGATGTTTATTGCTCAATAACCTTTAAAAAGGCTCCTCCCTATTGCTAGGGGCAACAGCATACAATCAGATGTTTTCAGCAGAATAAGATGTTACAATACCACTCCTATGGGCCAACTGCCCTCCTTTTATCCCTCTCCAAGACCCCTTACCACAGGGGGTAAGCCCGCCCTGTGGTGCACAACCAATCAATGTTTACCCATGAGCTGTGCATGCCTTGGTCTCATGCACAGCTAACATTGTCCCCTATGGACAGTGGGGAGTGGTCGGTCTCCTTTGACTCTCCCATCTTGGAGAATCAGGATACTCCCCGGTGCCGTTCAGTCTGGCTGGGGGAAGTTTTCCCTCCTAAATCTGACCTCCAGAAACCTGCCCGGGACCCATCTCACTGCCTGCAGCCTGGATTTGGGCTCCAGAGCTGGGCAGCCTGGCTCCCCGGTCCAGGTCTCTTGGCCACTACGGGTGATCTCCATGGAGCTCTAAGAAACCACTCAGCTTGTTTCATAGCTGAGCTGCTTCTCTCTCTCCCAGTGCTGGAGGTATGGGGCTGGCTTCCCCCACCCTCCACCCTCCAGCCTGCCTGCCTGCCACTGGGGTCCAGGGAGCTGGCTCTCCCTGTCCCCCCCAGTGTGGCACTACCTTTGTGGCCTCGCCGCACGCAGCGGCGCACCCCCCTGTACTGAAGCCCGGCGGCCCGGGACACTTGTCCCGGCTGCCGTGACTCTGGCTCTGTTGTAGCGCTGAGGCGCCGGGAGCGTAGCTCCCAGACCCCAGCGCTCGTCAGCCTGCTCGCCAGCCTAATTGCACCCATGCCGCTAGGGAGCCGGCTAGCCCGGTCCCCCATGAGCGGCGCCTTGTCTTGTAGCCTCGCCGCAGCGTCCGGCGGGGAGCCGGGGCTGCGGCGCACCCCCCTCGCTGCCCAGCAGCCCGGGACGAACTGCCGCGGCTGGCCACCTCCAACGGGCTGAGGCGCCGGGAGCAGAGCTCCCGGCCCCCAGCGGCAGCACACACAGAGAGCACTGCAGCGGGAGCCGAGCTCCCAGCCGCAACGCTCACCCTTCTCCCCGGCGCGCACACAGTTGGTGCGCCCGGGGCTTCACTGACCGCTGCCGGGAGCGGAGCTCCCGGACTCCGGCGGTCGGCGGCTCCCTCTCTCCCCCGGCGCGCACACACTGCTGAGCGCGCCGGGGGCTGTCCTCCCTGCCGTGGTCTCCGGAGAGGTCCGGGACCACGGCACATTTAAAAATACATGTTTTTAAACATTTTACAAACACGGCGCCTAGCGCCCACACTATTTAAACCTGGCGCCAAGCGCCCATTGTCTTCTAAAATGGCGCCGGGCACTAGGGGTTAACCCCTTCAGTGCTGCGGCGGCCATTTCCCTCGTTGCTGGAGCCTCTCCGGCCACACTGCCCCCCACCCCCATTCAAGCGGGTCAACCAGGGATCCATGTCCCAACTATTTGGGTCCTGGTCCCGCAGTCCGTTGGGGTGAAGGGGACGCTACCTGGGGGGTGTAGGCTCTGGCCTAGACAGTTCATCCATAGTGTAGTGGGCCTCTCTTCGTGGGTGCACAATGTTCAAATAGTCCACCTGAAGTCCAAGTTCAAGGCTCCACCACAAAAGTCTGTCCAATTCCCCCAAGGTAGGTGGCAGCCACCTAACAGGTGGGTGGTAAGTCACCACGGTGGGGGGCTGGTTCCAAACAAGTGCCACCCACGGCGTCCCAATTGTGGCATACTCCACCTCCCACAATAGCAGTATACTGCTCAACCAGGCCACAGGGTGCTCCTGCCCATATGGCTCTTTCTGGCTCGGTACTGCTCCCAGTCCGTGCAGTGGCGCAATGGTTCGTAACACACAGTCCTGGTCAAGAATGTGCGCCATCAGCACTGGAGCGGGTACCCGAGCCTCCTTCAATGACTGGAATGCCAACTCGCAAGCGGGTGCAAAGTCCACTGACTTGGGAATGCCCTTCCTAGCCATTTCTGTCAAGGGGTTCACTACAGGACTAAAGTCAATGACAATGTGTCCGTAGGGCCTTACAGGTTCTAAGGTCAGTACCGGTCTGGGCAGTGGCGGATTTAGGGGGGGGGGCACCAAGGCACGTGCCCCCCCTGTCATTTTTAGTTGATTTTTGTATTTTTTTTTATTGTCTGTAGGAGGATGATCGTTCATGCTCTGCGCCACTCCAGTGTGTTCCTCCTCCTGATTGGCTCCCTGGAGAAACGTGACATGCAGTCACTGCATGTCATGTCTCTGTGCAGAGGAGCCGATCAGGAGGAGGAACTTCCCAGCTTCAGCCCGCCGCCGCCACTGAGGGACAAGGACAACACCCAGCCAGTCACACAGCGCTGCACATCGGCAACGCACAGCACAAGTGAGACCAGCAGCGCCAGCAGCCCACCCGTTACCCAGCCGCACACAGCAGAGCAACTAGAGTCCGGGACAGCAGCCGCCGGCACCACCAACGAGGGACAGCGCACCCACCAGCCCACCGAGTTACACCGCCGCTGAGGGTCCGGGACATCGCGCGTACTCCCAGCCTGCAAGCCACCAGAGAAAGAAGACACGCTGGTGCTGCGGACCGGACGCCCAGGCCAGCAAGCAAGAAGACGCCAGGCCCTGCTTTCTTCACTGGTGGTCAGGTTTGTCAGTGTCTGGTGAGCGGTGTTTTGCTGGGTGACCAGGGTGAGGGTAGAAGGCCCAGGAATTTAGGAGCCTGCTGCTGAGGTGGGGCCTGGGGGCATAGGCGTGCGCAGGGGGGGGTGCCTGGTGCGCACAGGCACCCCCTAATGTCCGGCACCCCCCACACGCCAGTGATGATCGCGCCGCCCTGCAGCTAATTACAGTCACTGACTGTGTCTCACCCACCGCTACCCCGCTGCTCCCACAGCCCAGTCAGGACGGCTGTCATGTAGTGTGTATAATTTACTCAGGGAGACTAAAACATACTCCTGGATTTGCCTTGCGATGTGACACGATGTCACACCGCATGCCTTCCCTCTCCGCTGGACTGCACTCTCTCTTCTCCCCTCAGCGCTCTCAATCCTCAGCGCCGCTGCTGATACAGTAAGTCACCGCTCAGCATTGCAGCCTGCAGCTTAGCCTGCCCCTGCTGCAGGGAAAAGAGTAGGGCCAGGCTAGGTCAGGGGGACTAACATCCCTGAGTTGAAGTTACCCCCCCCCCAAAAAAAAAAAAAAAAATTAGATCTCTGGGTGCACACAGAAAATAAAATAAAAAAGAGAAGAATGGTTACATAAACATAATAGCTGATTCAAGCAGTGTGTAATTTCCTGAGCTGGGGTCATTACATGTATGTCACTGCTGGGGGTAAACTGTGTGGTGTAATGTGAATTCGGCTCATACTGTTCGGCGTTGTGTGAATTTGGCTCATACTGTGTGGCGTAATGTGAATTTGGCTCATACTGTCAGGGTAGCGTGAATTTTGGCTCATACTGTGTGAGGTTATGTGAATTTCGGCTCATACTGTGTGGCATAATGTGAATTTATCTCATACTGTGTGGTGTAATGTGAATTTAGCTCATACTGTGTGGCGTAATCTGAATTTCGTCTCATACTGTGTGATGTAATGTGACTTTTGGCTCATACTGTGTGGCGTAATGCATAGTGTGAATTTCGGCTCAGGCGTAATGTGAATTTATCTCATACTGTGTGGTGTCATGTGAATTTCGGCTAATACTGTATGGGGTAATTTGAATTTCGGCTCATGCCGTGTGGCGTAATATGAATTTCGGCTCATATTGTGTGGTGTAATGTGAATTTAGCTCATACTGTGTAGCGTAATGTGAATTTAGCTCATACTGTGTGGCGTAATCTGATTTTCGTCTCATACTGTATGACGTAACGTGAATTTTGGCTCATACTGTGTGGCGTAATGGATAGTGTGAATTTCGGCTCATGGTGTGTGGCGTAATGTGAATTTGGCTCATACTGTGTAGCGTAACGCATAGTGTGAATTTCGGCTCATACTGTGTGACGTAACATGAATTTTGGCTCATACTGTGGCATAATGTGCATTTTGACTCCTACTATATGCTGTAATGTGAATAAGGGGCACTACTGCCAGTAGCTGGTGAGCACGGGGACATGTGTAATAAATGCTGGTGTCCTGCGGAGGTGGGGTCTGATGGCTTAGATAGAGGCAGATGTGGCTCTGATTTTTTTAACTTTTACTTGTGTTATATTAAAACTCAAAAGTTCAGCCCCTTTAATCTCCCATACTTTGCAGAGTGGCCCACTCAAAATTAGGGTGTAGATGCTGGGGGGTGCAAGGGGTGGGGTGTGTGTGTGTGGGGAGAGGAATGTACATGCACCTAGGTCCACCACACTCTAGTTCTGCCACTGGGTCAGGGATAGGCTGGGGAAGTGTAAGCAGCGATAGGGTGCAGTGGACGCTATGACTCAGAGTTATGCCATAGTGGACAGTCAATACTGGCCAGTGGTCACAGCATTATGTTTCATTTAATTTCTCTGGGGTGTATTATATATACTTTATTAGGAACTAGGGAGAAATTAGATTAAGCCATGTGGTTCTACTAAATGTAAAATAGTGCTAAATATGTTCCTGGGTGGTGCTAGGCACACCCAAAAAGGTGGTTTTTGACATGCCCAAAAGGCGGTGCACCCCCTAATAAAATTAGCTGCGCACGCCTATGCCTGGGGGGTCTCAAGTGGTGAGGACAGAGGCCTGGTGCTGCTGCTTATGGTGCCCCCCCTGTAATTTTTTTCTGGATCCGCCCCTGGGTCTGGGTGATGTGGGTCGTGGACAGCCTCTGGTTGCCTCCACCCCCTCTGGTTTGGGCCTACCCCGGTCTCCTCCCACATGATGCCCCTGGCACTGCACCTCCATCATACCTAACTGGCAACTGTCTGCCCTAACCGTCAGACCTGCCCTCCCATCCTCCTCTGTCGACCTATGACTCGTGAAACCTACCCTGTCACCTAGGCCTACTCCTTCCTCCTTGTCCGCTACCTGTGCCACAGTGATGGCGGCAAGACCACCAGCCTCTGGATCCTGTGTGGCATCCACTACAGGGAGGCTGCGTGTCTTCCCCGATCTACTGCGCACAGGCAGGGGACCTGCTATGTCCACAGCAACTTGCTGCAAGGGTTCTCCTATGGGCAGAGGCCCAGAGACAACACAACCGCTGGAGTGCCCCAGCTGACAACGCATGGCACCAGCCTTACAGTTGGTCTGGGCGTCATCCGACATTCCAGACCAGGGTAAGCTCTGTGTCAGGCACTTCAGGGTACGGTCTGTCTCCGGGTTACTGTCCAAAGGGGTTTCGCTGGCAACCGACACCGGTTGCGCAGGAACGTTCCCTGAGGGGACCAGTTGGACACATTCCCTATCTGGTCTATCCCCTCCCACTTTCCTGTCTACCCTGTACCTTAACCCTTCCCGCCAGGACAAACTTCCTGCCCCAACCCTGTCAAGGCCGCTGCCAGAGTGGCGCCTCATGCCTTTCAGGGATGGGTCAGAGGGTTGAGCCTCCCTAAACTCCTGCCTGTGGTCCTCAATCTTTTCTAAATTGGGACACTCTACAGGGGGATCTAGGTGGGGACTACTAGGGTCAGTCTGGTAGGGGTCAGTCATGGAAAAGTCAGTGTGGTTTCTCATACTCACCGCCGGAGTTGGCAAACCACTTGGGTCAGGAGCATCATTGGGCACCCCCACAGGATCAAACGAGCTGGAACCGACATCCTCTGCGTTGCTAGTGGACGTGGGCATACCAGAGGCAAAAGGCATGCGGGGTCGATGTGCTGATCTAGCCGCTGTAATCTTTTCCTCTGGGCTGGTTGATGCTGTGGTTGGCTGTGCTGGCAGTTGTCTAGCAGCTGTAGTCTTTTCCTCTGGGCTGGGCTGTGCTGGAGTAGCTGATGTCAACGGTGGGTTTGGAACTTGACTCCGGGGAATGGCGCCAACAAACGTAGTGACGATCCCACCACCCAGATCATTTCCTAGGACCACATCAGTTGGGAGACCATCCATGACGACAATTTCTCGCAACTCTGGTCCAGCTCCCCAGTCCAGGTAGACTCTTGCCATGGGAACCGCTCTCTCCATTCCATCTGCCAGGGTGACCTTGGCAGTGCGACCCTGCAATACTACAGCAGGATCTATAAGGTGGGGTCTCACCACAGTGATTGAGGCCCCAGAGTCTCTTAGGCCTTCTCCCTGCAGGGGTCCCACGTGGACCGGCTGCAGGTGCCTCCACATATTGTGTAGGGGCTGTTTGGCCATGCAGGTGACTCTCTCCGCAGAGTGCACCTGTCTCTCGCCACACTCCATCGGACTGACTGGAGGGGGAACAGTCTCTGTAGGCTCATCTCCTCTCGTCAAACAAGCGATCCGGGCTCCAGCACTCGGATTTGGGGCACGAGTCTGGGGTGCTTGGGATGCAGGACAGTTCATCCTCAGATGTCCGATTTTCCCACAGCCGTAGCACTTCTTCTCCAGTCGTGGCACCGATGATCTCTGATCAGTTGCAGGGACGCTGCGGTGCGGTTGCTGGCCAAGAGCACCCGGGTTGGAAGATGCTTGTCTTTGGGGGTGATGAGCTGAAGAGGGGGGTCCCCTTGTTGGTACAGTCTTTTGGAGCTGGCTGCTGGCGGGGCGCTTCTGCCCCCGTGGCCGAATTGCCACATATTTGTCGGCTAATTGGGCAGCCATTTTTAAGCTGGGTGGCTCCCGATCTAGCACCCACTCCTTCACTTCTTGGGCGCACCTGTGGTAGAACTGCTCCCTGCAGATCAGGTCGATCAGTGCGTCCCATGTAGTGGCTTCCGAATCCTTCACCAACTTCACCACGTACTGCCGCAGCTGGGTGGCGAACTGCTCATGGGTGCTGCTAGGATTCTTGGGCAAGTCTCTGAACTTCTTCCTGTAAGACTCTGGAGTGATGAAGAATCGCTGGAGGAGGGCCTTCGCGACTTCGTCGTAGTTCCCACAGTCCTCCGCGGCCACTCCTCGATAGGCCTCCAAGGCCTCTCCATGCAGAGTGGGCACAAGGTGTCTCACCCACTCCGACTTGGGTAGATCGTGTAGTTTGCAAGTCCTTTCAAAAACTTGTAAATGTCCATCAATGTCCCCATCACTGTCTGCAAACTTGGCAAACTGAACTCGTCCTGATCTGTGTACAACAGCTGACAACGGCTCCCGGGGTACCACGGCCTGAGATGCCGGCTCCACATGCATCATCCGAATGACAAGCATGCATTCTTGCTCCGTTGCCCTTTCCCCCAATTCCGCTAGCCGATCTGCTAGGGTATCCGGGCCGCCCCCCCTGGGACGTTGGGATCCTGGCCCTGCTAGGAATTGCTGGGAAACATTGCTGCTGTGAGAGAGGGCGGGGCTTGTGGTTCTCACCGGTTCCTTACGAAGTTCCACTGTTGGGCCGTCCTCTGCGATGCTGACGCCGTCAGTGCTTTCCACCTCCGCCCGATGAGACTCCTCCACGCTCCTGAGCGCCGCCTTCATGACGCTTCTGGACGCGTTGGAAGGGATATCCACACCCTTCCCCTGGTATACGATCTCCAGATCCTCCTTGGACATTCCGCTGAATTCCGCCATCTTGTGCGTTCTCCTGCGCTGCAGTTACTCCTCTCCTGAGTAACTCGGCTTCTCCAATCGGGTGATGAAAAGCCGCCTGGAAATATCCCACCACTATGCCACCAATTTCTGTGACAGGACGATACCGTACGAAAGCACTCGCCGCTTTCGCGTCCCGTTGGCTGCGCACAGAATGGAAGGTCAAGCCGCACGAGGCCTGACCACATAGGGGATTCCCGCTTACCGTCAGTAACCGCCTGTTACTGACTCCACCCACTGCGCTGTGGGCGGGTTCTCGCTGCCACCACCAAACTCCTAACCTGCCGTGGCGTTTGGAACCACGGTTCTGCTCTGTATGTGCCGACGCACTGCCTTACCACACCTGTGTGGTGTTGACGAATCCCCACTAGCCAGTTGCTAGGCCTCTACCGGTAGCTGGCGGAAGGCGGAGCTTGGAGACGTTAGGTGCTTCCCTGGACAGCCGGAGAACGGAGCTAGGTTTGGCCTAATCCTGTTGGTCACAAGATGAAGCAGTCTTCTTGAGGCAAGGATGTTTATTGCTCAATAACCTTTAAAAAGGCTCCTCCCTATTGCTAGGGGCAACAGCATACAATCAGATGTTTTCAGCAGAATAAGATGTTACAATACCACTCCTATGGGCCAACTGCCCTCCTTTTATCCCTCTCCAAGACCCCTTACCACAGGGGGTAAGCCCGCCCTGTGGTGCACAACCAATCAATGTTTACCCATGAGCTGTGCATGCCTTGGTCTCATGCACAGCTAACATTGTCCCCTATGGACAGTGGGGAGTGGTCGGTCTCCTTTGACTCTCCCATCTTGGAGAATCAGGATACTCCCCGGTGCCGTTCAGTCTGGCTGGGGGAAGTTTTCCCTCCTAAATCTGACCTCCAGAAACCTGCCCGGGACCCATCTCACTGCCTGCAGCCTGGATTTGGGCTCCAGAGCTGGGCAGCCTGGCTCCCCGGTCCAGGTCTCTTGGCCACTACGGGTGATCTCCATGGAGCTCCAAGAAACCACTCAGCTTGTTTCATAGCTGAGCTGCTTCTCTCTCTCCCTGTACCCCTTGGAAGTGTGAGGCTGGATGGGAAAGCATTCCGTTTTTGGGGAAAAGGTCTGGGAGAATCCATCAGCCTGCACAGCCATGGATTCCCCCCTCCTGGGACACACAACCAAGTAAGTGCAATTTACCTTGAAATACATTACATTTAAATCACACTGTACATGTTATACATTTAAATACACTCTGAGCCTGCACAGGCTCCACATACCTAGGCACTGCAGTGCCTTACAACACACTGTACTTTCTATTATTTTACACAATGTCTGGTTTGTGGAATACTGTGTCCTAGTCCTGCAGCCTGGCTGCTAGGACCCTGTCTGTGCTGGCTCCCCTAGCCCTGCAGCCTGGCTGCTAGGGCTCTCCCAGTGCTGGAGGTATGGGGCTTGCTTCCCCCACCATCCACCCTCCAGCCTGCCTGCCTGCCACTGGGGTCCAGGGAGCTGGCTCTTCCTGTCCCCCTCAGTGTGGCACTACCTTTCTGGCCTCGCCGCACGCAGCGGCGCACCCCCCTGTACTGAAGCCCGGCGGCCCGGGACACTTGTCCCGGCCGCCGTGACTCTGGCTCTGTTGTAGCGCTGAGGCGCCGGGAGCGTAGCTCCCGGACCCCAGCGCTCGTCAGCCTGCTCGCCAGCCTAATTGCACCCACGCCGCTAGGGAGCCGGCTAGCCCGGTCCCCCATGAGCGGCGCCTGTCTTGTAGCCTCGCCGCAGCGTCCGGCGGGGAGCCAGGGCTGCGGCGCACCCCCCTCGCTGCCCAGCAGCCCGGGACAGTCGTCCCGGCTGCCGCGGCTGGCCACCTCCAATGGGCTGAGGCGCCGGGAGCAGAGCTCCCGGCCCCCAGTGGCGGCACACACAGAGAGCACTGCAGCGGGAGCCGAGCTCCCAGCCACAGCGCTCACCCTTCTCCCCGGCGCGCACACAGTTGGTGCGCCCGGGGCTTCACTGACCGCTGCCGGGAGCGGAGCTCCCGGACTCCGGCGGTCGGCGGCTCCCTCTCTCCCCCGGCGCGCACACACTGCTGAGCGCGCCGGGGGCTGTCCTCCCTGCCGTGGTCTCCGGAGAGGTCCGGGACCACGGCACATTTAAAAATACATGTTTTTAAACATTTTACAAACACGGCGCCTAGCGCCCACACTATTTAAACCTGGCGCCAAGCGCCCATTGTCTTCTAAAATGGCGTCGGGCACTAGGGGTTAACCCCTTCAGTGCTGCGGCGGCCATTTCCCTCGTGGCTGGAGCCTCTCCGGCCACAGTGCCATTTTTCCAGAGTCCTGCACATGCGCTGTAGACTCTGGAACTGTGCCAGAGTCTCTAGTGCACAGTGTGCTAGCAGCGGCTGTGACAGCTACGGGAGAGGAGGTGGCCCACACTTAGTCGCCGATGGACACCGAAAAGGTAAGTATAGAAGAAATGGGTGCAGTGTGTGCGGTGTGGGCCCCCTCTGGACCCAGGGGCCCGTATGCACCACACACACGGAACCCATTATAGATACGCCAGTGGTTCTAGTGTGTTAGAGATTGAATCATCCTGTACTCATAGCACTCACATGTTCTAGGTTATTTATTAGTAGACAGTAGCTGCCACTATTCTCCCTTGTCTAAGTTTAAGGTAATGCTGAATGAGTATTAGTATCATTAACCCTCCTAGTTTCATTCACTCTAGTATAAGTAAGTCCTGCAAGTGCCACAGTACATAGCAAAATGCAAACTCAGAATCTGACAATCCTGCTCTGACAGCACAGCAACATGAGAGAGAATCATGGGAAGAGATGCAGATTACACAGAGTTACCTCCAGGAAAACTTGCAATTGGATATAAAAGGGGTTTTAAGAACAAATGTTACTATGAAGGTAAAGTTTATAGATTTAAAGCAAAATTAGTGGAAAAGGGCTATAATCAAAAATATGAATACAATGATGCCACTTTTGCACCAGTTGCTAAACAAAGTACTTTTAAAACCTTGATCTCCATAGCTCCCTTAAAAATATGTAAGGGAGACATTATGACACTGTCAAAGTCAGAAAAATATCACGCTACACACTGCCATATATGCACCTCATGCGAGTGCCTGCTGCGTGTGCATGAGCCCTCCCGTGCGTGCGCATACTCTCAGTTGCGTGCACCCGCAGGCGCACGGTATGCGCATTTACGGTAGAGTTTGTGTGCGTCTAGCGGGCGACTCAATCGTAACATATTTTAGTCATATAATGTATTTTGTAGATTATGGTCCCTTTGATAGAATCTGAAAGTTTAGTTAATGTAGTATGTTCAGAGACAAAGAGATCCCTCTTTGTATGATACGAAGGGTCAGACAGGGGTTACACAGTGGTGTTTAGTATCCATCGGAAGAGAATATAATTAGCAATATTCCGGTGTTGGTTTGAAGCGGATTAATCGCTCGTGCGTATAGTTATGGACATAAGAAGTTTATGGACATTTACTATATTTGCACTTTATTACCCATGCGGCGGGAAACCCAGTTTCCCACCCACCTGAGCAGTTAGGAATAGTCACAGCCCACCTGTATGAACCAACCTATGACCTTTTGTTATAATGCGAAGACGAATTCCTGTGTCCAATGAACAATAAGAATGTAGGGACCATTGTACTGTATTGTGTGTGGTGTATAAAAGGACAAGCCGATCTGGGCCAGCTCTCTACTCTCTTCAACGGTTCTCATTGCTGATAATCGGGAGCTGGATATCCAGAAAAGGCGCTTGCGATTGTTTCCCCTGGTGCGTAAGTTCTCTGCAACCATATTGTCTCTTATTTTAATGTTATAAGCTATTCTCTCTCTCCTTCCCCCTTAAATGTAATTGTATCTTTATTGTATTTTATGTGTAGTGATTCGGTTAGGTATTTTATGTTATCTTTGTAGTGTATAACTTGTATTGTATTATACTTTTGCAATTGAACGTTCATTCATTCCCTTAAAAGGCGTTAGACCCTTAGACCGGTATTTGAGTGTTTATTATATTGCTAAGGGGTTCTCAGAGCGTCACATACGCTCATACAGCTTTTAAACTAACAAGGTTACACTGTGTTGCATTTACACCTTATCACTGCACAAGGGTTTACAGTATAAGTACATTGTATATGGTATAGTTATAAAGGTTTAACTCTGTGAGCGTCAGCGCCGCTTGTGATCTCCTCGTGGTCTCGAGCGTCCGCTACGCTGATAGCGTATCATTACGTTAGTCGGCAGCCTATAGCGTGCTTGCCTTTACGCTCTAAGCCGTGAGCGAACGTGCCGCTCGTGCGTCTCGTCCACGGCTAAGCGTTCGTTACGCTACGTGCGTACTCTTACGGTATTTCCATACGCCAATTGCGTACTGTGTTCTTTAACCTTTTAGAGTGTTTTATACAAGGTATAGAATAGGCATTGTCAATTGGGGACTCGCCCGCTCTTCACATATCTGCACTAGGTAATTCCAGCAGACATTATCGGTCAGCAAAAGGCGGGAGGTAATATTCCTCGTAGTGCTGACCAGATAAGCGTCTGCTTCGCTTAGTAAGGAGTGCTGAAGGAATCCAGAACCGGAAGGTAGGAACAGTACGTTATTGTCTTTTAAAACCTGTTTAGTTTCTGTTTTGCGAACGTAAGCAATAAGCATACACATCTGTATTTCTTGTTTAGTATTGTTTTCGTGCCTCATTCTCCTGATTGCCACATACTAGTGATAAACGTGTTGAGACATTTGTTGTTATTAATAGTTAAAAGTAATATTTAAGGGAATAATTGTAAAAGGCACGTACACAATCTCGCCTAGAATACAAGGGAGATTTGAGTGGTGGTCAGTGAAGGATTACTGTTAAAGATCATTCACATTGATAAACGTGTAGTGTGTAACTGTGGACGTACTTGGTCTGTGTACACGTGTCCTTACAAGGGCAGGGCGTACGCAGCAAGGGTCGACGCACGGAGCGTGTATTACGCAACGGAGCGTACGGATACGCCCACATGATACAAACCGCACGATAGTATTGTTTAGTAAGCGATAAGAAAGTACTGCGAAAATAACACAAATCTATCTAAAATCCAAAAGTTTAAAAGTTAAAAGGAAAAGACTTTCTCTGTTGCAATTCTTCTGGGTTAAGCTAATACCGAATGAAAGGATTTCTGCGCAGAAATAAAAATTAAAGTGTACATGTGGTAAGAGTGTGTGTATATATAAGATTTCTCTTTTATTACGGAAGTGGGAACCATAGGCCAGTAGAAAGAGGTACACCAGCGAGAGTGATATCGTGGGGTGGCTTGGGAGGCGTCCCTTGTTAGACTCGACACATTAATGAGCAGTAGAGTCTGCTGTACATAACAGACCAGGAGGTCACAGACCAGGAGGTCACAGACCAGGAGGTCACAGCAGGTACAGCAGACTAGAAGTAGAGAAGCACAACCGAAGAGGGTTGGTGCGAGACCCATATAGGGCCAACAAAGCTCAGGGCTGAAGGAATTCGCAGCAGAAATTTTCGATTCCACTGATAGTTCCGCACATAAGATTAGTTGCTTGTGTGCAGATACGATTGTACCGCATGTGATTGTGTGCATTAGCGTGTCTTGAATTCAGAAGAACGCTACTTGCACATTGTTAACGTGATTTGTGTAATTTTTTTTATTTTAAGGGAAGTAGCCTGATCACTCATGGACATTCCAGCGACTGACACTTGCTGGGGAGGGTAAGACACTCCCACACGCCCGAGCAAGTAGACGTACTTAGGTGCCCTAGGCTGGGTACGGAACCTCTGGGAACTTTGGTCGCCGTATTGGCCAGCGTGGACGGGAGTTAAGTGGGCGGACTTCGGAGCAAAACCCCCACCGCAGCCTTACCCCGAGCATCTTGGTTTTTGTAAGGGTTGCCGGAGACCCTGATTTGAAGTCAGAGGTAGTGAAAGCAGCACCTGCAGAGATGGGGGCCAGTTGTTCAGGTAAGGGGCGATCAACCCAGGTTCAGGTTGATTTGGTAAACCGACCAATCGGGTCGGCAAGGTATATCATGTGTGAGAAATATGGTCATCACACAGAAATGTTGTGCAATGAATGGGAAAGGATGACTGTGCATGACGGGGAAAAGTTTCCCCGGGTAGGTAGTTTTAACCCAGAAGTGTTACAGAATTTAAGGAGAAGAGTGTGCCTGATTAAATCTTCAAAAAGGCGTATTAAACATTATGATTATTTAACATTGTGGCAACAGGAAGGTGAAATACAAAGGGGGTTGGCGCAAGCCACTGGATCTAACCCTATCAGGAAACTGATAGCCACTGCTCCCCCACCACCATACATACCTGGAGAGAAATTGGTTGCAGAGAATGGCACTCAGGGTCATGTTAAATGTGTAGAAGTTAAGGATAATGAAACCAAAGTAATTAATGCTAACACTAATCCGTGCAAGTTGTACCCTGTTTTGAACTTTCCCCAGGATTGTGACCAAGAGGATGAGCCCACAACAATATCAGCACTCTCCCTAGCAGCCACCATATCAGAAACAGCAGTAGGCACGACTCAACCCGTAAGATTAGCATCAAAGGCCCCTAGCGGAGGGACAGGTGAGGTCGTATCGACTGGTAAGTACGGCACCATGCACTACGCTGAAACCATTTCACCAAGTATTGTAGAATCTACACAGACAGATGTTATTAGACTCAATCCCATTAGGGTAATAGCAGTGCCAAATGGGAAGACTGATACTTCAGGGGCAACCCCTATCAGAAACATCGCCATGCACTGTCCCTTTTCCCGAACGGAATTGAGGTCAATGATGTCTGAATTCCCTGATCCTAGAAAAGACTTAGCTGCATGTCAAAAGTATATTAGAGAGCTAGGAAATTCTGCAGAGCCAAATAACAAAGATAGGAGGACAGTTTTGAGGGCATGTTTACCCCCCAGCGTTGATCCATTAAAATTTATCGCTGATTGCAAGTTAGATGAGGAAGTACCACTAACAGACGAGTATAATCAGGATAATGTAAAGAGAATCAACTTACAGTTAGGGGAATATTTTCCTGCAGTAGTAAAGTGGAATAAAATCTTTACAATAAAACAAAAAGAAGGATAATCCACACCAGAGTATTTTTACCGGGCTCTGCAGGATATGGCTAGGTACACTGGTATAGATGACATTAAAACAAATGTACACCACAGGGAAGTAGCTGTTTCAGTATTAATGGACGGTCTAAAAGAGGTTTTAAGGAATAGAATACAAACCACTAGGCCTGATTGGAGAGGTATGTCGGTGGATGCATTGGGAGAGGCTGCTGCTGGGCATGATCGGAATATCATCAGACACAGGGAGTCACAGAGTGATAAGTTAATGGCTGTGAGCATACAGGCCCTCACTACCCGGCCACCTCATCCCAGAACTGTGACCCCTGTGGATAAGTCAAGAGGTATAAAATGTTATAGTTGTCACAGAGAGGGACACATGTCACGTGATTGTAAAGTAAGACCAATACAAAATTCATATCAACCCTATAGACAACGACCTGATACGAGACACTGGGATCAAGGACCGAAAGGGCGGAGTTATGAGCCACATGCAGGGGAAACAAAAAGGTATCCCCCAAGAAGAGACTGGCAAATCTCTGATAGTTCCCATCTACCCCCACCACAAGTAATTGCTGCCAGCGCGATTCAGGGAGGTCACCATACCCAATAGGGGTGTGGCCACACCTGTAATCTGCAGCCAGTGAAATTGATTGCAAGTCTTGGAAGTGAACCCGAGATCACAATTGATGTAGCTGGTAAATCATTAAATTTCCTTGTAGATACGGGGGCGGCCAAATCAGTGATAAATTCGACAGTGGGCATGAGAACCACTGGTAAAACAATTCCAGCCATGGGAGTAACGGGAGTAGTACAGCACTACCCTGTTAGCAAACCAGCAGAGATTACAATAGGGCCCTTGCATACCAAGCATTCCTTTTTGCTGGCTGCATCGGCACCGACTAATCTTCTGGGAAGAGATTTATTGTGAAAAATGGGGTGCGTCATTTATTGTACTCCTGAAGGTGTATTCTTAGACATACCTGAGAATCACGCTCAGGAAGTACGAGACATGCTAGACTCCCCATCAAAATTAATGTCACAGACCGTTATGATAAATAGGAGTTCATCCCAGGTAGAAGAAATGACATCCCAAATACCAGAGTCACTTTGGACTAAAGATGGACAAGACACTGGATTAATGGCAAATGTAGCTCCAGTAGTTGTGCAAGTAAAAGATGGTAGGATAGCTCCAAAAATCCCACAATACCCTCTGAAGCCAGAGGTGGAGTTAGGAGTATACCCCGTAATAGAGCGCTTGCTACAACAGGGCATTCTGGTAAGAACATCCAGCACTGCCAATAGTCCCATCTTCCCTGTGAAAAAGAGTGGGGGGAGGGGTTACAGGCTAGTGCAGGATCTAAGGGGGATTAATAAAATAGTTGAGAGTCAGTTCCCCGTACTGCCAAATCCAGCTGTCATCCTAATGCAAATCCCTCCCACTGCGAAATTTTTCACTGTTATTGACCTCTGCTCCGCCTTCTTCTCGGTACCTCTGCACCCTGACAGCCAATATTTGTTTGCATTCACATACAGAGGAGTCCAAAACACATGGACTCGATTACCACAAGGTTTCATAGACAGCCCAAGTATATTTTCACAGGCTTTGCATGATTGTTTACAGTCTTTCCAACCAGAGAGTGGATCAGTATTGATCCAATATGTGGATGATTTACTACTATGTTCAGATTCACTGGAAGCATCCCTGAAAGATAGGAAACAGCTCCTGTTTCATCTTTCAGACACAGGACACAAGGTTTCCAAAGACAAGTTGCAATTATGCCAGACTAAAGTAAAATATCTGGGACACTGTCTGACACAAGGACTGAGACACCTGACCGCTGATAGAATTCAAGCAATTCGAGACATGACTCTGCCACAAACCCAGCAACAGATCAGAACGTTTCTAGGAATGTGTGGGTATTGCCGTAACTGGATCACAGGTTTTTCCATTCTGGCATTACCTTTGCAGGAGATGATCTCATCAAACAAACCTGATCGGATTTCGCATACAGACGAATCCGAGATGGCATTTGAGAGACTTAAACAGTGCCTAGCGCAGGCACCAGCATTAGGTATGCCAGACTATGGGAAACCCTTTGAGCTGTACGGAACAGAAAGTGCTGGTTGCGCGGCAGGCGTCCTAACCCAAAAGCACGGTGATGCCAGCAGGCCGGTAGCATACTACAGCGCTCAGCTAGATACGGTAGCGCGATCCCTCCCCACATGCTTGCGAAGTGTTGCAGCGATAGCATTGCTAGTTACAAAAAGCGAAGATGTAGTGCTAGGACGCAACCTCACAATCCATACACCGCATGCAGTGTCAGCCTTGCTGAATTCTGCCCAAACCAGGCACGTCTCATCAGCGCGGTTTACAAGATGGGAATTGGCATTAATGGCCCCCGTAAACATCACCATAAAGAGATGCAGTGCATTAAATCCTGCAACGTATCTCCCAGGTGTGCCTGGACAGGCACAAAGGGTGGAGGATGAGAGTGATGGGGAAGGATGATTTAATACAGGAGATGACATGCATGATTGTATGGAGTATTTGACCCAAAATTTCACGGCAAGGCCTGACATCAGTGACAACCCACTGGAAGATGTAGATCTTACTTTCTACACTGACGGTAGTTGTCACAGACAGACGGACTCGGGAGACTTGTGTACTGGATACGCAGTCGTAGATGACCAAGGCACCATAGAAGCAGAACCGCTAGGCCCACCTCACTCAGCCCAGGTTGCTGAACTGGTTGCCCTAACCAGAGCATGTGAATTGGCTAAGGGCAAGTCAGCCAATATCTACACCGATTCTAGATACGCCTTCGGGGTAGTCCATGATTTTGGAGCCCTATGGCGCCTCAGAAATTTCATGACGGCAGCTGGTACACCGGTAGCGCATGCAGCTCACATCAAAAGGCTTCTAACAGCGATACAGGAACCCGACAGAGTGGCTGTTATCAAGTGTAAAGCACATACATATAGTCAAGTAACAGCCGAGCAGACGAAGCTGCTAAATTAGCAGCAGGTACCCCCAGACAGACAGACACCACACAACTGATGGTATTTAATACCGTCAACACACAGAAATTGTGTGAAATGCAAAATGTGTGTTCCACACAGGAAAAGGCAGTTTGGAGGGCAAAGGGATATGGCCAGGAGTCCTCAGGACTCTGGACAGATGGACAGGGTAAACCAGTGGCACCCAGAGCATACCTTCCAAGTTTGGCTGAAGCAGCACATGGGCTGACTCATCTAGGCAAGGAAGGGATGTGCAAGTTGGTAAGAGCATATTGGTGCGCCCCAGGATTTTCTTCCCATGCGGGAAAGAGAGCAATGTCATGCCTCACCTGCTTGAGGAAGAATATCGGAAAGGCAATACCAACAGAACCATCTCATATCCCACCTACAGGCGGTCATTTTCAGGTAATACAGATTGATTTCATACAATTACCCCCTTGTCGAAATTTGAAGTATGTACTAGTTTGTATAGATGTGTTTTCAAATTGGGTCGAAGCATTTCCTGCGGCCACAAATACCGCAATGTTTACTGCTAAGAAAATTGTACAGGAATTTGTGTGTAGATACGGTATCCCTAGAATAATTGAAAGTGATAGGGGTACCCATTTTACAGGTGATGTCTTTCAAGGAATGTGTAAGTTGATGGGAATTGAAAGTAAGCTGCACACTCCGTACCGCCCCCAGGCGAGTGCGAAGGTGGAAAGAGTGAACAGCACTATTAAAAATAAATTGAGCAAAGTTATGGCGGAAACAGGATTGACATGGCCAGAAGCTTTGCCCCTTGTGTTATACAGCATCAGAACCACTCCCAGGTCCCCTCTAAATCTGTCCCCTTTTGAAATTCTGTTTGGTCGACAACCGCATGTCATGATTAACCCTCAGGATGATTTGAAGTGTAACAATGAAGTGACTGTAAAGTATTTGGTTAAGATGAGTAAACAGCTAAAGAATCAGAATGATAATTTGAAGTTAATGATTCCTGATCTGCCAGATAGTAATTGTCATGACATTGAACCTGGGGATTATGTAATGATACGGAATTTTCTACGCTCAGGTTGCCTTATTGACAGATGGGAAGGACCATACCAAGTCTTATTGATTAGCACGACAGCATTGAAGGTTGCCGAGAGAGAGACTTGGGTTCATTCGTCCCATTGTAAGAAGGTTGCTGATCCAGAGAGGTCCCGTGATAAAGAACAGACGGTAGAGGAAGTTGTATCACTGGAGTGTCTGTTTCAGGAGGACTGAGACGGCACCTGAGCATTGAGAATAATAAGATCGGAGGCAGTTGTCGATTCCCTGTTCCCTTTTATTGTTTTTCTCCACTTCCCATCCCATCTCCCTCAATTGTTTCTTTCCCCCTTCTCATTCTTCTCCATTTCCTCCTATAAGATGGACTTGCCCCAAGAGACTGTGATCCGGATTTTCCTGTTGACCATGATGTTGACCAGAGCAGTCTGTTCCGGCGAGAGTACTATGGAGGTCGAGAGAGGTTCTGGAATGGGTTCTGATGACAGAGATGGAGGCGTAGATTTCCAAGAACAACATAATCACCGAGTAAAGGCGAGTATCAGAAAACGATCTGGTAGCATTGACAATAGAAGAAATTGTGAAGGATTGTTAGCTGAAGAGAACTGTATCTGTAGACTCTGTGACAGTGTAGTTGAGGATGGGTGTATCAAGAAATGTCAGTCCAGTTTTAATATCCACATGGACCGACATCCATTGAGTGACTATCATTCCTTAGTGGGTAAAGTGTTAAATCAGACAGATTGTTGGGTATGCTCTCAAGTACCTCAAGGCCATAGCAAATCAGGATTAGTACCATTCCCCTTAACTATAGGGGAGGTACTTGAGCTAAGTGGTGGGAGGCCGGTGGACAGGAGGTTTAATATCTCCAGTCCTCCTAGTTTGAAGCTCCACCAATATCATGTGGATAGATCCCTAGTATGTTTTAACATTTCCAATCCCCGAAAGCCGGGAAATTGGGAAGTGTCATGGAATAACCAAACCATGACCTTTTCATACAGAGCCGATAGAATGCCTACAGATACAGAACTTATACGCCACATAGCCGGTAGTGGAAAATATTTCCGATATAGGTATACCCTAGGAAGTAGAACCATGAGAGTTGGAGAGGTATCACCAGGATACTGTGCACATATCGTACAAACTGATACGTGTACTAAACAGATGAGAGAATTAGGGTTAGGAGATTTCATATGGAAAATGTGTAATATGGTAATGTCCAACTCCGTCCCATATGTTCTCCCCGATGATGCATATTTCATATGCGGGAGGAAGGCGTATAAGTGGCTTGCCCCAAATTCAGAAGGATTATGTTATATTGGAAAAGTACTGCCTGAGGTAATGACCGTATCCCACACTAAAATGAAGGATATTCACCGCAGTGCCCAAGCTCCTTATACTCACACTCATTACGAACACATCGTTAAACGGCACCTAATAGAAAGAACAGAGCATCCGGCCTCTGACCTGATCAATGAATCCACCGGGATTCAATTCCTAATCGCGTTAGATATCACTCGTACCGCCAGAGGAGTGATAAATTATAAATATATATCTGCGCTTGCAAATTTATTAGACAATATCACTGAAATGTATGATGACACTTTTAGGTATACTGGAAGGGAGCTCCAAGCTTATAAAACAGAGCTGGTTCAGCATAGGATGATTCTCAATTATCTCACAGCTATGACAGGCGGGTATTGTGTTACCCTAGCGACTCAGTATGGAATAAAGTGCTGCACATATATTACAAACAGCACCGAGGACCCGGTCGAGGTCATAGACAAAAAGATGGATGACATTTTGCAATTAAAATGAGAGTTCCGAAGGAAACACAATCTCACCCTTGCCGCTGTGGGTAATATGCTGACCAGTTGGGTGTCATGGTTGAACCCACGAAATTTGTTCTCTGGTTTAGGAGAATGGACCCAAGGTATTACCATGGATGTAGGGAAATTTCTTTTGTGTGTTCTGGGTGTCATCATATTGGTCGGTCTGATATTTAGATGCGTTCAGGTTTTAACAAAGTGTAAACGTAGCGCCCGAGTGATGAGTTTAAGAAGTGAAGATACTGTAATAACAACGACTGATTTGGTTTATGACCCAACGATAGAGACAATGTTGTGATGAAAATGTGATTCCACGGACCGTTTCTTTCACCCGTTTCTCCTTTGTTTTCCTCCAAGGTACAAAGACATCCGCTTGGAAGAAGAATTTGACAACCTTTTACACAGACAACTGATGGACTATGCCATAGACCCCCCATATCCCTAGTACCTTTAATTTACGCTAGCCCAACACTTTTTGTAAGTCTATGGACATTGAAAAAGCTTTTTGCACACCGTCTATAGCAAAAGCATCGGGAGACTACAGTCAACATGTACATCGAGACAAGACAAGACAAGACACAAGACAAGACCTCAATCGGCAAATGTATATTAAACTCACATAGTTTATCACTGCATTTACCATAATTGTTCTTTATCTTCATCTCTACAACCTTCAGGTAATAACACACATAGTCGATAGGGAATATAGGCACAGATATCAGCACTCACATATTCCCCCATTCATGTATCATCAACTAAAATGTGCTCCCCCATTTTGTTGCAACCAAAAGCCGAAGAGAGCTCGGTAAAGTTTGACAGCCCATCCACAGACCCGTACCACGGGATAAGAAGGAATTCAAATGTATACTTCGCAATACCTCGAAGCTTGATTTAAAACACGTATGGCACGATGATACATGACCCCCCAAACATTCATACACACATGCTTCTGCTATCTCACTAGGTCATACCCTTTTCCTACCTTCTCCTCTCCTCCCCTACCCAATCATAGAAATGTATTATACATGACATATATTTTTCTCTTTTTGAACTGTTTTAGGAAGTGGCAGTTATTGGTGACTGCCAAAGGGTGGACTATCAAAGTCAGAAAAATATCACGCTACACACTGCCATATATGCACCTCATGCGAGTGCCTGCTGCGTGTGCATGAGCCCTCCCGTGCGTGCGCATACTCTCAGTTGCGTGCACCCGCAGGCGCACGGTATGTGCATTTACGGTAGAGTTTGTGTGCGTCTAGTGGGCGACTCAATCGTAACATATTTTAGTCATATAATGTATTTTGTAGATTATGGTCCCTTTGATAGAATCTGAAAGTTTAGTTAATGTAGTATGTTCAGAGACAAAGAGATCCCTCTTTGTATGATACGAAGGGTCAGACAGGGGTTACACAGTGGTGTTTAGTATCCATCGGAAGAGAATATAATTAGCAATATTCCGGTGTTGGTTTGAAGCGGATTAATCGCTCGTGCGTATAGTTATGGACATAAGAAGTTTATGGACATTTACTATATTTGCACTTTATTACCCATGCCGCGGGAAACCCAGTTTCCCACCCACCTGAGCAGTTAGGAATAGTCACAGCCCACCTGTATGAACCAACCTATGACCTTTTGTTATAATGCGAAGACGAATTCCTGTGTCCAATGAACAATAAGAATGTAGGGACCATTGTACTGTATTGTGTGTAGTGTATAAAAGGACAAGCCGATCTGGGCCAGCTCTCTACTCTCTTCAACGGTTCTCATTGCTGATAATCGGGAGCTGGATATCCAGAAAAGGCGCTTGCGATTGTTTCCCCTGGTGCGTAAGTTCTCTGCAACCATATTATCTCTTATTTTAATGTTATAAGCTATTCTCTCTCTCCTTCCCCCTTAAATGTAATTGTATCTTTATTGTATTTTATGTGTAGTGATTCGGTTAGGTATTTTATGTTATCTTGGTAGTGTATAACTTGTATTGTATTATACTTTTGCAATTGAACGTTCATTCATTCCCTTAAAAGGCGTTAGACCCTTAGACAGGTATTTGAGTGTTTATTATATTGCTAAGGGGTTCTCAAAGCGTCACATACGCTCATACAGCTTTTAAACTAACAAGGTTACACTGTGTTGCATTTACACCTTATCACTGCACAAGGGTTTACAGTATAAGTACATTGTATATGGTATAGTTATAAAGGTTTAACTCTGTGAGCGTCAGCGCCGCTTGTGATCTCCTCGTGGTCTCGAGCGTCCGCTACGCTGATAGCGTATCATTACGTTAGTCGGCAGCCTATAGCGTGCTTGCCTTTACGCTCTAAGCCGTGAGCGAACGTGCCGCTCGTGCGTCTCGTCCACGGCTAAGCGTTCGTTACGCTATGTGCGTACTCTTACGGTATTTCCATACGCCAATTGTGTACTGTGTTCTTTAACCTTTTAGAGTGTTTTATACAAGGTATAGAATAGGCATTGTCAACATCAAAACAGATTTTGTTAATGCTGATAAAGAAATAGACTTGTACATAATACAGCAGGAATTTTAAGTCAAACAGACTAAAAATACCTTGTTTGCAAATTACAAAACTCAGTCTCTGGTCTCAAGCACTTTTTAGGGGCATGGAATTATAAAATTAACAAAGTTTTATTGAAACAAGAGTTCACAAGAAGTAAAGCTGACACATGCCTATACTCAAAGAAGAAGACAAAGATTTCAAAACTAAGTGACATTCTAGACTCACACTAAAAACCTGGGAGAGAAGACATACTACCTAGAAATCCACATACTGTACAGCAAAGAAAAAGATGGATGTTATCTATTCAATCAGTTGGTACAATTTTCATTCAGTTTGGAATTTCAGAAGGAAAAAGTGTGATACCACTAAAGGATGCGTCATATCTGTAATTAGGAGAAAATAATCTCTTACCAAATAATGGACAGTACAGACTAGCAGAGGTGCAATTTTATATGTGACAACTACTACAAGGCTCGATTTTTCAGTAGCTATGTGTCATCTTTGTAGACGTGTAAGTAAACATTGTCAAAGAGATTGGAATGCAATTAAGAGAGTGATGCAGTACCTTGAACACATCCAGGAATTTATCCTTATATTGTCAGCAGAAGGTAAACTTGAATTGCAAGGATACACAGTATACAGTATGCATATTGAGAAGATGATTACATACATAGCAAGTCAACAGGTGGTTACTTGTTCAAACTTGGGAACAGTCTAATTTCTTGGTTCTGTACAGAAAAAGCAAATGTCAGTTGCTTTATTATCAACAGTAGCTGGATATATCGGGTGTAGTAGGGTATGCCGGCGGCTGGGCTCCCGGTGACCAGCATACCGGCGTCAGCATACCGACAGCTGGGCAAGCGCAAATGAGCCCCTTGTGGGCACAGTGGCACGCTACGTGCGCCACGCTCTGTGCGCCACGCTATGTGCGCCACGCGATGTGCGCCACGCTATCCTCCCTCCAGGGGGGTTGTGGACCCCCAGGAGAGAGAAAAGATGTCGGTATGCCAGCGGTTGGTATTCCGGTGCCGGTATGCTGGTCATCAGGAGCCCGGCTGCTGGCAAACAGAAGATCACCCGGATATATCTTATTGCCCTACAAATGTGTCGTGTAACATCTTTGCTGTGGGAGGCTGCTTACTGTGACATTGCCGTAGTGCAGCCTCCGTAACCATAGTTTCCCTATTGTATACTGTTAATAGCAGGAGCTATGACGCCACTTCCTTGATGCATATCTGCAGGTAGCAGGAGCACAAGCTTCCACTACGGCAGCTACTAACCTGAGCTCGCTCCTTATATTAATGGGAAGCTGTAACATTGCTTACCACTATTTGTACAACCTCCCCACTGCAAGCGCATCATGGGCAAAGATCTATAAGGGCACATCTGTATGCCAGTAAAAAGTTTATTTGTTAAATCAGCTACTACAGAATCTTGGAGAGTCGCTAGCTCAACTGACAATATTGTTTGCGGACAATCAAGGATGTATAAAAGCTTCCAGTGAAAATATAAATGCTAATATCAGGCATGTTGTTGTGAAGCATCATTACCTTCGTGATCTAGTGGAGCAAGATGTAATTTTGCTTATACAGTATACTGTTAGAATGAAAATATGTTGGAAGATGTTTTGACAAAGCCAATCCCAAGGACAAAGTTTGAGGACATTAGCACAAAGATGAGACTTGTGTGAGAAGCAGGGTTAGGCATGTGTCATTTTGATATTGCAACCACTGTTCTCAACTGTTTATTATTTATTATAATTATTTATTATATATATTTTAATTATAATTATTTATTTATTTATTTAACTAGAATTATTATTATAATTATTTATTATATATATTATAATTATTTATTATAATAACTGTTTATTATACATACAGATGTTATCAGTGTTCAGCTGCTGATAAAGTTAGAATTAAAAAAAAGGTTGTTAAAGGATGGGTTTACATCCAGGCTGTTGAAGAAGGTGTCCTTTCTGTCCCCCTCAATGTTGAAAGCAGCATTTGCTCTTGTTTGTGCAGAAATAAAGAGTTCCTTTTTGATTATGTTTTCTCCTGCTCCTATATAGCATACCTGGTCACATCTCCTCACCTGGGCTTTCAACATCGCTAATTGGACCCTGGAGGACTGACAACATGAATCATGGGTGTGGTGCAGATGCCATGAGATCATGGACCCCAGTTGTTGACAAGTCACCATGAAGGCTAGTGGTGGTTCCATAATAGTGTGGGGTGTGTTCGTGTGGCATGTGTTGGGTTTGCTGGTTTGCCTGAACATGTCATTGGACAGTAAGTACTCTATTGCATGCTTTTGTGATCATTTGCAGCCCTTCATGGATTTCATGTACCCCCACCATGATGGAATATTCCAGCAGGATAAAGCACCTTGTCATCAATCCCAAGATGTCCAGAATTGGTTTGAAGAGCATTCTGGTAAGTTCCAACTAATGGTGTTGCTACTACGTTAACCCGACATGAACCCAATTGTGCATGGCAAGTGATAGAGCAGTTCATGTGTACCCAATATCCTACACCTACAAATATCAGTGAGCTGTAGGAAGCTATCCAGACAGTATGGGTCAACATCTCTCCGGAGGTCTTCAATTCACTTGTGCAATCGATGCTACATTGAGTTGCTACACTTTGCTGGGCTAGAGGAGGTCCCTTGGTGTGCTCATAAGCTCCCTTAGCCTTCTATATTATCTCTATGCTTATGATACGCAACTACACCTATTCCTCTTCTGACCTCTCCGCATCTGTCCTCTCTTGTGTATCCAGCTGCCTCTCCACCATTTCCTCCTGATTGTCAGAGTGCTCCTCGAAACTCAACATGGACAAAACTGAACTCATCATCTTTCCCCCATCCAGATTCTTCACCCTCTCCTCCCCAAAATATTTCTAACACTGTTAACAAAACCATTACCTCCCCCATTTCCCAACTCCGCTGCTTGGGAACCACTCTTGATGCCTCCCTCTCCTTCACCTCCACCCCCATGTCCAATCTCTGTCTCAATCCTGTCTGTTCCAGCTACGCAACATTGCTCGCATCAGACCATTCCTCTACCAGAGTGCAACTAAACTTATCCACTCACTGGTCATCTCACGTCTCAACTATTGCAACATTCTCCTTCCATGGTCCCATCAGTTCTCAACTCTGCAGATAGACTTATCTTCCTCTCATGCCACTCCACATCTGCCACTCCCCTTCAACAAAACCTTCACTGACCCCCATTCCCATACAAAATACTCTTCAAACTCCTCAACCTCACATACAAGGGTCTCTCTCCTCTAACTCCACTGCTCCCTACATCTCCAACCTCATCTCCCTACATACTCCCTCCCGCCCACTCCAGTTGGCCAATGACCATCACCTCTCCTCTACCCTGATCACTACATCCCTTGTGCAAAACCAATATTTTGCCCTCTTTACTGGAATAAGCTCCCTTGCTCTATTAGACTCTCCCTGACCTTGCAAAGCTTCAAACGGACACTTAGACTCCACCTGTTCATCAAAGCATACCTTTCCGCATAACCTAGTCTCAGGGTTGCTCTCCCAACCCCTTGCATCATACTTTCTCTTTCTCTGCCTTGCTTGCTTATTGCCTTTAGTCCTCCTTCCGCTTGCTCATGCCTCATGTCACCTGTCTGTCTCACCCTAGATTTTAAGCTCCTTGGAGCAGGGCCCTCTTTTTCAGTGTATATCATTAATTTCCAGACACCTTAAACCTTAGATAACACTGCTGAAAAGAAACAATAAAAATTAGCTTAGTTTTTTAAGTTAAATTTCCCATCAAACTGTTATGCTTTGGTTTCAATTTCACAACATGTGCAAATCTTGTCACCATTATTCATGAAAAAAAACTAGAAAATATTCTATCATCAGAAAATGTTATCTTCAATTTTTAGGCTTAACTACTAAAGTTTGAGTAAATGAATGTTTTTTATTATACTGTGCTACCATGTAATTATGCAATGTAAGTACAGAGTAAGCAGTAAAAATTAATATTTATTGAATTGTATATTGCATTGTTTTATTTTAAAGGTTGGCATTTTCTTTAGCAACAAATACAAAGTCAGCAAAGGTCTGTGAAAGCTAATGGGCTTTTTTCCTTGATACTCATTGAGTCTAAGTACCATACACATTGCTTATATTGCCATTGCTTATTTTCTGATTATGAACATTATATTGAAAGCTATTGCTTTAGCTTGACAGTAGTGATGAGTCGGTTGTTAAGAGTCTTTTTCAATTAAAATCACAAGCATTTGCTGTTATTTCAAGTGGCATTTAACAGAATATTGGTTTCAGAAAGGGAAATATAAAGGTGGTTAAATCTTCCCTTCAAACTGAAGCAAAAAGAAAGCAGAAAGCAGAATGAAATGCGTTAGTAAAATTGTCAGTTCAATTTCCAACTAGTGGGAAGATTACTCAGAATCTTGTTAAAGATAAAGCTGCGATTTTACAAATCGGGAATTAACTAATGGATAATTCGCAGTGATATCCTATGTCAAACACAGCTTCAAAGAACAAAGGCCAGATGTAATGACAACCGAATTTGGAGGTCATGCAGAATGCCGGCCGAACTCGGACATTTTTTTAAAGGGGCAATCACTTAAAAGTAGTGATGTGCACCGGACATTTTTCGGGTTTTGTGTTTTGGTTTTGGATTCGGTTCCGCGACCGTGTTTTGGATTCGGACGCGTTTTGTCAAAACCTCCTTGAAAATTTTTAGTCGGATTCGGTTGTGTTTTGGATTCGTTTTTTTTTTTACAAAAACCCCTCAAAAACAACTTAAATCATAGAATTTGGGGGTCATTTTGATCTCATAGTATTATTAACCTCAATAACCATAATTTCCACTAATTTTCAGTCTATTCTGAACACCTCACACCTCACAATATTATTTTTAGTCCTAAAATTTGCACCGAGGTCGCTGGATGACTAAGCTAAGCGACACAAGTGGCCGACACAAACACCTGGCCCATCTAGGAGTGGCACTGCAGTGTCAGGCAGGATGGCACTTCAAAAAAATAGTCCCCAAACATCACATGATGCAAAGAAAAAAAGAGGTGAACCAAGGTCGCTGGATGGCTAAGCTAAGCGACCCACGTGGCTGACACAAACACTTGGCTCATCTAGGAGTGGCACTGCAGTGTCAGGCAGGATGGCACTTCAAAAAAATAGTCCCCAAACAGAACATGATGCAAAGAAAAAAAGAGTTGCAATGAGGTAGCTCTGTGACTAAGCTAAGCGACCCAAGTGCCCGACACAAACACCTGGCCCATCTAGGAGTGGCACTGCAGTGTCAGACAGGATGGCACTTCCAAAAATAGTCCTCAAACAGCACATGATGCAAAGAAAAATTAAAGAAAAAAGAGGTGCAGGCATCGCAACCAACACAATTGGACTCTCCTTGGGGATTTGTGATTTAGAAGAATGCACAGTTCTTTGCTGTGCTTTTGCCATCTTAACTCTTTTAAGTTTTCTAGCAGGAGGATGAGTGCTTCCATCCTCAGGTGAAGCTGAACCACTAGCCTTGAACATAGGCCAGGGCCTCAGCCGTTCCTTGCCACTCCGTGTCGTAAATGGCACATTGGCAAGTTTACGCTACTCCTCAGACGATTTTGATTTAGATTTTTGGGTCATTTTACTGAGCTTTATTTTTTTGGATTTTACATGCTCTCTACTATGACATTGTGCATCGGCCTTGGCAGACAACGTTGATGGTATTTCATCGTCTCGGCCATGACTAGTGGCAGCAGCTTCAGCACGAGGTGGAAGTGGATCTTGATCTTTCCCTATTTTACCCTCCACATTTTTGTTCTCCATTTTTTAATGTGTGGAATTATATGCCAGTATCAATAGCAATGGCCTACTACAATATATACTGCGCACAACTGAAATGCACCACAGGTATGGATGGATAGTATACTTGACGACACAGAGGTAGGTAGAGCAGTGGCCTTCAGTACCGTACTGCTATATATTATATACTGGTGGTCAGCAAACTGTGCAAAACTGAAATGCACCACAGGTATGGATGGATAGTATACTTGACGACACAGAGGTAGGTAGAGCAGTGGCCTACTGTACCGTACTGCTATATATTATATACTGGTGGTCAGCAAACTGTGCAACACTGAAATGCACCACAGGTATGGATGGATAGTATAATTGACGACACAGAGGTAGGTAGAGCAGTGGCCTACTGTACCGTACTGCTATATATTATATACTGGTGGTCAGCAAAATTATGCACTGTACTCCTACTATATACTACAATGCAGCACAGATATGGAGCGTTTTACAGGCAGAGAACGTATAATACTGGTGGTCACTGGTCACTGGTCAGCAAAACTCTGCACTGTACTCCTCCTATATAATACTGGTGGTCCCCAGTCCCCACAATAAAGCAGTGTGAGCACAGATATATGCAGCACACTGAGCACAGATATGGAGTGTTTTTCAGGCAGAGAACGTATAATACTGATGGTCACTGGCCAGCAAAACTCTGCACTGTACTCCTCCTATATAATACTGGTGGTCCCCAGTCCCCACAATAAGGCAGTGTGAGCACAGATATATGCAGCACACTGAGCACAGATATGGAGCGTTTTTTCAGGCAGAGAACGTATAATACTGGTGGTCACTGGTCAGCAAAACTCTGCACTGTACTCCTCCTATATAATATACTGGTGGTCCCCAGTCCGCACAATAAAGCAGTGTGAGCACAGATATATGCAGCACACTGAGCACAGATATGGAGCGTTTTTCAGGCAGAGAACGTATAATACTGGTGGTCACTGGTCAGCAAAACTCTGCACTATACTCCTCCTATAATACTGATGGTCCCCAGTCCCCACAATAAAGCAGTGTGAGCACAGATATATGTAGCACACTGAGCACAGATATGGAGAGTTTTTCAGGCAGAGAACGTATAATACTGGTGGTCACTGGTCAGCAAAACTCTGCACTATACTCCTCCTATAATACTGATGGTCCCCAGTCCCCACAATAAAGCAGTGTGAGCACAGATATATGTAGCACACTGAGCACAGACATGGAGCGTTTTTCAGGCAGAGAACGTATAATACTGGTGGTCACTGATCAGCAAAACTCTGCACTGTACTCCTCCTATAATACTGCTGGTCCCCAGAATAAAGATATTTGCAGCCCCCTGAAACAAAGTGAGAGGACGCCAGCCACGTCCTCTCACTATCATTTCCAATGCACGAGTGAAAAATGGCGGCGACGCGCGGCTCCTTATATAGAATCCGAATCTCGCGAGAATCCGACAGCGGGATGATGACGTTCGGGCGCGTTCGGGTTAACCGAGCAAGGCGGGAGGATCCGAGTCACTCGGACCCATGAAAAAAAAGGTGAAGTTCGGGCGGGTTTGGATCCCGAAGATCCGAACCCGCTCATCACTACTTAAAAGGCGAAACCATGGCTTGTAAGTGATTGCCCCTTCAAAAAAATGTCCTACTTCAGCCGGCATCCAGCATGGCTGCTGAACTAGGGCATCATTTCATCCGGCCCCAAATTACGGCAAGTCCTTATCAAACCAAACATAGTCAAAAATACATTGGTACCATTGAAAATCACAAATTTACTAAGAATCATGTTTGCAAATTCGACTGAACATGCACCAAAATCACAACACAATGCACAAAATCAATGAACTTGTTTTAAAAATTGTGTTTCCATGTGAAAACCATTTTAATTAGCACAATCTCTATCAGGATGCTTACAAACAGGCACCAAGTCAGATGCAGCCAGTGTTGAATTCAGGCAGGTGGGGAGGGGGGGACGGTGACACCAAGGCACATGCCCCCCATGTCGCTTAGGAGAATTTAAAAAAACTGAAAAACCAGCCCAGCAGCTCCAGCACCAGCATTCTGGGCTTGATACGGATTAGCTCCCAGCACACGTGTAAAGAGGGCTCCAGCAGCCACTACACACACGCCACCCTGCACAGTGACAGCACAGACGTCAGGCCAGGACATTCGTCAGCACTGCCACAAGAGGACAAAGTGAAACTGGTTAAAGTGAGGCAACAACAGGGACTCCCTGCCAGGCAAGCCACTGTGAGTGACCATGAGGATGCCAGAACCATGGTCCAGATGTCCAGCAAGCCACAAGAGGGATGCTCCTGCATTGTTCAGTATGGGGTCATTCAGTGAATAACAGTGCTGGGTGTGGCAAGAACAGCCAAGATGTGGACATAAGAAGGCTGCTGCTGAGAAGGGGAGCGAGTGTTGTTGGCTGTTGAGGGCCTGAAAGGGGGTGTCCTGTGAGCAGAGGATCCATGCTGGATGCAGGGAGAAGGGCCAGGAGGTTGACCGAGGGAAGGTGCTGCCGTGGAGTGGAGTGGGTGATGTTGGCTGCTGAGGGTCAGGAAGGGGTGATCTTAAGCAGAGGATCTGTGCAAGTGCAAGGAGGGCTTGCAGAAGTGCCAGTAGGTGGACCTAGGAAAGCTTCTGCAGAGGAGGGTAGTAGGTGAGGTCGGCTGCTGCTGAGGGCTGAAGAAGGGGGTATGTTCAATTGGATCCCTTCCAGCACACCCTGTGACTGCCACAACCCTCTGCGCATGAAATTCTGGCATCGCAAAGGGCATCTTTTATTGTAGTTATTATTCTCAGATAGTGGAGCAATCAACAGTCTCAAGTTTAGGAAGAAGTTTAACTGAAAATGGAGCAACTCTAATAAAGGCTTTTGATTAGATGTGGAAATTAAGGGTGAAATTTAATAGCTTATGAGTTGCAGGCTGTGTTGGACTTTGGCCCCTATTTAGGTTGGATCGCTATAATATAAAAATCACAGTCAAGCAATGTTTGTACTACTGCACATGTGCTGCATTTGCACAGCGTATGCACGACTAGCAAAGTGTATACCGGAGATCACACTTGATGGCGGGGGTGGCGGCAACTTACTGTTAAGGGGGATTGGTCCATCCAATACAGGCATGGCCAGATCGTTTTCGGGGCAGCCGCTCTGATGGAAAAAATGCAGGGCTGTGAAGGCAGGGGGCATCCACAGTTGTTGCGACCGCAATATAATTGCGGTGCAATTACATTGCGGTCGCAGGCGCTGGGAGGTGGGTAGCATGCTGGGCGGCCTTGCCCTGTTCTGGGCGGTCCCCAGCATGCGATAGAAACAATTGCAGATTCTGCTTTTTAGCAGAATCTGCAATCCAGCCTGACATGGGGTCCTTTGCACAAGTCTATCTGTATTTTTAAAGCAGCAATCATTTACACAGCAAAACTAGGTTGGCATTGCTGTGTAAATGATTGCCACTTTAAAAATGCAGGCAGACTCACACAAAGCCACAAACAGATTCTAATTCAGAGCTGATCATAGATGTGTGAAAAAGTGCACATCTACGATCAAAATCTCTGACATGCGGGGGGGAAGCACAGGCACAGGGCTAATCCACCCTGCATGCCAGTCCCCCCCCCCCCCCCCCCCACACACACACACAGAGGTGCGAAAGCATAGCACAGCTGCGATATTTCCGCACCTGACGAGTAGCTCCCTGCCTACGTAGCCCAGCGGCTACCCACCATGTTTTTGGTTGCAGCGTCACACAGCCGCCACCTGGCAAATGGTTGAGACATACCTGCATTGTCCGGACTGTACCCTCACCAATGCCATCTGAATGCTGCTGGCACACACCCTCCCACCCCACGACCACCTCTGCCTGTCCATCAGGCAGAGGCGATCGCACCAGTGAGATAGATGCTTTTGCATCTCACTGTGTGCACATGCGCTGTGTGGCTGCTGTGTGTGCACACACCTCACTGGGCTTCAGCCTGCGATCGCTGCATCTGCAGTGAGCAGGTCTGAATTAGTAATTATAGTAATAATGAATGCAGCCATCAATAATTTCCGATTAAACATACTATTAACATACTGTAAATGAAAGTGTATATGTAATAACACTGAACATTTTAAATAATAGAAGCATACAATAATGGAGATTTCTTTTTTCAGCTGAGTGAATAGATACACTAAAGGACTGCAAAACTGTAATGTTGGATATGAATAGCTATAACTAGAGATGAGTTGTTCTGATTCAGTGGAATCATAACAGCTCCGAACATGCCTGGCTCGAGAGTTCGCAAGGCCGGCCTGCGAACGTCACGACAAGCTCAGGAGTGCGCAAGAGTCCAAACATCATCATCCCGCATCAGATTTCTCACAAGACTTCGAGTCTATAAAGGCTCAACGTCATGTGGTTCGGTGCCATTTTCCTGCACGCTTCCATGCTGCGAGGAGCTCTGTTGTGGGGTGTTGTTAGTCTGTCCTTTTCAGGGCAGGCTGTCAGAGTCTCTGCTGTCACTGGCCATCAGGGTCTGTCAGGGTCAATAAGGGCTCTGTCAGAAGTGGAACGTCCATTACAGTGCTGTCAGTCAGTGGCCATCAGGGTCTGTCAGGGTCAATCTTGCTGGGTCAGTGCGTCCATCACATTGCTATCAGGGTGTGTCAGGGTCATTTAGGGCTGTGTCAGACATCCATCACAGTGCTGTCAGTCAGTGGCCATCAGGGTCAATCAGGGCTATGTCAGTGCGTCCCCCAAAAAAATAAAACAAAAATCTTTTTATTTTTTAATTTTTACATTGTTTGTTGTGTGCAAAAGAAATGCACACTAGTACACCATAGTTACTTGTATTTAGTACCGTGTGTTAAAGCGGACTGACTCAACGCAGTGTGGCACAATCTGCGTAACCCCAAAAATAACACTAATAAAAATAATTAGTTTGCTCGTCTTTACAGTACATTGTTTGTGAATTGTGATCTGTGAATTCAAAAATGGATAACAATCAGTTTACAGAACCAAATACTAGCGCTCCAGCTGCTTCCACCAGTCATGATGCCGATTTAATGTCATCTAGTACTAAAGCTGATGCTCAAGAGCATAGACAGTATACACGACTGGTAAAGAAAAAAAGACCTCAAGCAGTAAGTAAAATAAAGTTGGTTCATGTAGAAAAACTTAAAATTGCCAACATGCCATTCACATCACGCAGTGGCAAGGAAAGACTCAGGGCTTGGCCTATATTTATGACTGATGATTCTGCAACTGTTAGTGAGGCATGTTCTGCCCCTCATGACAATAAAAGACCTTGTCAATCAAACTTTAGAGGTGTAAAAAAACTGAAAACCCACTAAGGCAGCAAAACAAACTGCGAACTTCAGAAACATACATTTAAAAAATCCCTGAGGAGAGTACAATTGCATCTCCAAATCCTATGTGTGAGCCTAAACTCTCAGAGAAGCAACACATCCCCTGTTTTGCTCACATGATAAACCTGGTGGTTCAGCGGTTTTTAAAAAAATGACAGGAGCATGCAAGACATGCTGTCTGCGGCCCGAAAGATTTTGGGGCATTTTCGGCATTCCGCAACAGCATGCAGGAGATTGCAGCAGCTGCAAGAAGAGTTGAATCTGCCCTTCCATCAACTGAAGCAAGTGGAACAACACCCTTCGTAGGCTTCAGTGGATGGAGGAGCAAAAGAAACCATTCATAGCTATACAACAAGCCATGACTTTGGGAGAGGTGGGGGTGGTATGTACCTCAGCCCAGCACACTGGAAATTACTTTCTGTCTTCTGCAAGGTGGTCAAACCCTTCATAGTAGATAACTGTGAAGTCAGTGCTAACACTGCTAACTTAAGCCAGGTGGTTCCTCTAATTAGGCTTCTGTGAAAAAAACAGGAGAAATTGAAGGAGGAGATAAAACGGGGTGAATCTGCAAAATATGCTGGACTTGTAGATCAAGCCCTTTTTTTGCTAAGCGAGGATACAAGGGTTGACAATGGGGGTCATTCTGACCCGTTCGCACGCATCAGTTGTTCGCTGTGGTGCAAACAGGTCAGAACTGCGCATGCGCTGCATGCACATTGCGCATGTGCACCGTTGCCCGGCAACAGACGTCACCAGGCAACGGAGCGCCTAGCATGAGGAAAAGATGCAGCGTTGGATGGAGAGAAGATTGACAGCGGAGAGGCGGTCCGGGGCAGACACTCACCATTGGAGGCCGTTTTCGGGGAGTGGTAAGAAAAACACAGGCATGTCCAGGCGAACAGAGGGCGGATGTCTGACGTCAGGACCGGGACCTTCATCGCTTGATCCGTCACACTGGGTAAGTAGCTTCAGAGCTGGTCTTGTTTTGCAGGAAAAATTTTAGGCATAGCAGGGCTGCACAAGTGATCGCAGCCCTGCTATGCTAAAATACACTCCCCCATAGGTGGAGATTAGTTGATCGCAGCAGCAGCAAAAAGTTGCTGGCTGCGATCTACTTGGAATGACCCCCGATATCTTGAAATCAGATCACTATATTTTGGCACCCGTGCTTGAACATAGGTTCAAGTCGTATACATTGTCTTTCTTTCCAAATGACAAGAGATGTAAAGAGCTCCTGGTGAGCAAGTTGGTAGCTAAAGTGGTGTCTCCTCCAATTCCTTCTGAAACAGCCAGGAAAAAAACGACATTTTCCCAAAAGATCTAGTGGGGATGCAGAGCAGTCCAAAGACCATTTTGACATCTGGTCGGGTCTATATGAATTTCCTAGTAGTGACACCTCTACTGTAACTCCATCTGATACGGTCACCGTCCAAAGAATGGTGGAGGATTACTCTCACGACACCGTAAACGCAGGCATGTCACAGAGTCTCTTGGCGTACTGGAAGGAAAAAAGTCAATATGGAGGCCTTTGTACAAACTGGCTTTGTATTACTTAAGCTGCCCACCCTCAAGTGTGTGCTCGGAGAGAGTTTTCAGCACAGCTGGGAACCTGGTAAGTGAATGGCGAAGGAGGCTACTTCTTTAAAATGTGGAAAAGATGATGTTCATTAAAATTAACTGTAAATTCAACTCGGAAGACCTGTCCCAGCAGTTACATCGAAATATAGAGACATCTGTAATGGGGGATTCCAGCAGGGAGGAATTAATATTGTATGATGATGAGGAGGATGTACACACTGATGAGGATGGCAGTGGCGATGACATCTTGTAGATACTGTAGAGCTGCTGCTTCAAGGCAATTGGTAACTTGTTTTTTGGTGGCCCGAACAAACCAATAATTTCAGCCACAGGTGTGTCAGTCCTTGTCCCTGAAATTATTGATTTGTTAAAGTGTGCATGTCCTGACTAATATCCAACATAGTGTGGGTGGGAGGGCCCAAGGACAATTCCACCTTGCAACACTGTTCATTTATCCCACTGCTGTGTGACAGTGTTTCATAGATATGCTACAAACTGCCGTTTGTGCCGCTGCTCTGTCGCCTAGTAGTAAGTAACCAGCCAGCTGGCAGCAGACTTTGAACTAAAGTGTCTGAAAACAACATTGTGAGCATTAAGGTGGTCAAAATTGTCTGCAAATGACTGGAAATTAATGTTATTGAAGTTAATAATACTCTAGGGCCCAAAAAAAAAAAAACACAACATTTTTGTGATTTTGGCATTTTTTTGTCAATTTTGGAAAAATATGCAAATCTAAATCCAGATCCCGTCACGGCTGTTTGGCAAATCCAAATCCTGCCGATGAATCCAAATCCAAATCTTCGGTGCCAGTGCTCATCTCTAGCTACTGTATAACTGTGAAACAAAGAAGAGCAAGATTATTGCATGGACTATAGCAGGACTGGTACACAGGGCACAGGTAAGAATGGGTGCACTAAGAATCATAAGATCTGATACACACCGTTATAGAACATTTAACACAAAGCAAATATTCAAAGAGGAATGATGGTGCTTGCGGGATTTAAATAAGAGCTCAGTAGGAGGAGCTGAAATGCTAATTAATTTGGTTCTATGACCTGAAAATTGAATAACTCTCTCTGCAAATGTTATATCTGCCACACCTGCAGTGCACATGGGTGGTCATTCTGAGTTGATCGCTCACTAGCAGTTTTTAGCAGCCGTGCAAACGCTATGCCGCCGCCCACTGTGAGTGTATTTTAGCTTAGCAGACGTGCAAACAAAGGGATCGCAGAGCGACTACAAAATAAATTTGTACAGTTTCAGAGTAGCTTTAAACCTACTCAGCGCTTGCTATCACTTCAGACCATTCATTTCCTGATTTGATGTCACAAACATGCCCTGCATTCGCCCAACCACGCCTGCGTTTTTCCTGGCACACCTGCATTTTTCCGAACACTCCCTGAACTAACCTGTCAGTTGACACCCAGAAATGCCCTCTTCCTGTCAATCACTCTGCGGCTGCCTGTGCGACTGAAAAGCATCGCTAGACCCTGTGTAAAACTACATTGTTCGTTGTAATAGTACGCCACGCATGCGCATTGCGCAGCATACGCATTCGCAGAAGAGCCTTTTTTTGCCTCATCACTGCACAGCGCACGAATGCAGCTAGCGAACAACTCGGAAGGACCACCATGGTTTTGCCCAACTGGTAACAAATTTGCTGCTGCGATCAACTCTGAATTACCCCCTTTATGTCACTGCTGGCAAGACTTTTTGAAAATCAACAGAACAGGAGACTGCTGTGGCTGCAGAAGGCTAGGGATTGCAGGACAGCATTTAATATTGTCCTTAAATAAGAAAAATCTGTACATGCCTAAGGGAATTTTGCATTTATGCATCTTACTAGTTTTGAAGGAATGTCAAGAGCCTCAAACGAATGAAAACATTATTAGTGATTCCCAGAACATTTCTTTAATTGATCAGTCATATGGCCACTATTCTTTGCTTAACATTGCAGTGATATAGAGTATGAGATTCTTTTGTGGAGGCTTTGGAAAACTGTTGATTCTGGGAAACATACCAATCTGCCTTATATAACTTTAGGGATTAGCATTTGTGTAGGTCATCCTTTAGTGGATCTCCTTCTTACACTAACCTGTCTCTGTATTTTTTTATTTTTAACAAATCAACCACTTGCTGGTGTCTGGCAATTAAAGGTTCATATCTATTACCTGGAATTACAGTCATGCTGTGTCCTATTACATCAATGCTAATGGGAAAAAAAGCTGATCAGAATGTGCTAAATATAGAAAACAATTACCAGTGATTATAATACTTTTACTAATTTCTCCCTGTTAGAAAAATAATGAGATGATGCAGCCACTGGTTTATGCAATCAGCTTTTACAGTTCCCGTGGGAAAGAACAAAGGACAATTACATTACTTCACCTTTTAGTGAGAAAAGGCAAAACAAGCAAAGCAATAATTATGAAACTCTCAATATTTATGTCATATTCTATAATTTTATTACTAAATGCAATGATCAATTAAATGACTTTTTTACATAGAACATTTAGATTATATCACTGGGTGTTAATTTACCATACAAATATTGATGATGATAATGAGGATAATAATAATAATAATAATAATAATAATAGGCAATAATAACTATTGCCTCAATAAAATATGCTATATACTGTATACAGTAAGTCTATATGATGGTGTTTCAAAATAGTGCAGATCCAATGTGATTCTAATATGACAGTAGCATTTTAATACGGAATACAAATAATTCTGTCAAACCTAATCTTTACATTTTTGTGGGCACAAGTAGATGCATTTGCCTAATATGGACATACAGATCTGTCCACATACATCTTTGAAATTTCCCGCCATGTATGGCACAGTTTTGCATGCCATAGAGTCAGAGATTTAACCATGCCTTGTGATTTTTCTTAGTTTGCCTTTTTAATATGTTACTTTATACATATTCTATTATGGCAAACATAAAACATCTTAGCAATGTTTTTCATGTTGTGCCAAATTGAGCAAAATATCAAAGATGTAAGTGGACACCTCTGTACTGCTGTGTTTTGAGTTGGCTATATCTTGGAATTCAACATACTGTAGAAACATTAAGTCCACAATTTGTGAGACAAAACTTTTAGGTACATGTTCCACATACAAAATACCTAATTTCTTAAAAAGGTCTACTACTGTATACCAGGTCCTATCATAAAATAACATATACTGTACTTATACCGTAACTATTTACTCTAGTACCATCGATGGATCAGATCACCAATCATCAGAACGGGAAATTATGGCTTAGATGTATGGCCTGCATTAGTTAGATAAGGATGGGCAGCAAGTGATAAGTATAACAAGAACAGTGAATGTGCTCAAACAACTGGATATTGGGCCTGATTCAGATGTGTTTGGTGGTCCAAGGAAGCAGCAGTGATAGCACTGTATGGTAATGCAGCAGGATTTGTCTATTTCAAACAGACACCTCCTGCTGCAGTTGTGATCCAACCTGCATCCTGAATCTCTCACTCACCATCGGGTGGCTTGCAACTGTGAAATTTTATTAATTTACAAGGAAAAGCAGTATTGGTTTCACTAGGGTTCGGGCCGCTGCGGCCACTAAGCATACGATAATAACCTCTAAGATATGTATACACGTTGCCTAAACACGCCGACACGCTATGCGCACAATGCAGCGACACGTGTGGCTGAATACACCTTATACCCCAAACCAGAATGGAATGCGACACCAGTAGTTAAATGTAATGTTGTGGTCCAATGCATCAACAGTATTTACTCAAAATATATACACAGAAGATACATCAATATTACAGAGAAGAGCTACAACCAATAGTAGATACGTTTGTTCGCCAGCGCTCCCGGATCCAGGCCTCAGTCAGTCTTAGCAAGATGACCTTCAGAGAATAGACTGAGCCTGGTCAGGAAGTCTTTCTTTTATACAATGGGTCCAAATTCAATACAATGGGAATGTAAGCTCTTCTTCCATAGGTCAAGGGGCGGTCATTTACAGTTCATGAGGGTTCATAGGTTGGTTTGAATGAGTGGGGGATGCTGGGTCCATGTTTCTGCGTATATCTATGTGCAGAAACATGCGATTAACTGCACATAACAACAGGAATGTAGATCTCAAAATACTGCATGTCTGGATACCAAACACTAAGTCCTAACCTTGTTCTGTCCCCTCACATCCTGTAAAGCTGAATAACTCTATTGTTCTACCCTTTGATTAAATGTAACTTGCTGACAATGTGTGTGGAGACTTAGAGGGTAATTCTAAGTTGATTGCAGCAGCAAGTTTGTTAGCAATTGGGCAAAACCATGTGCACTGCAGGGGGGGGGGGGCAGATATAACATATGCATAGAGAGAGAGATTTGGGTGGGTTATTTTGTTTCTGTGCAGGGTAAACACTAGATTTTAGTTTGATACACCCCACCCAAATCTAACTCTCTCTGCACATGTAATATCTGTCCCCCCTGCAGTGAACATGGTTTTGCCCAACTGCTGCAAATGCAACACATTTGCTGCTACAATCAACTCAGAATTAGGCCCTATGTGTAAATTGTGCACTATATGAATTGTATATTGAATATGTCTTTGTAGCTTTTCTGTGCAAATACGTATGCTACCGTATATACTCATACCACGCACCAATACACAAGGCTTGTGAACCAGTGTACGTAGCATGCGTGTATGCATACGCACAGCGAAAACACGCATGCAAAGAGGCCACTCTGTGTGGTGGTTGCACATGGAGTGTGTGTGTAATATTTTTTACTTCGACACAACCCATCACAGAATCCAGGAAATCTCCTACAATGGAGATCCCTGGCCTCTTCCCTCCCCCTAAATGTTGGCAACATGCTTCCATTTTTGCAAATGGAGGCCATCACTGCCCCCAGACAGCAGCAGACTGTCAATCACTGATAGTATGCTGCTGTCCTGCTATCTTCATCGCAGGATCTGTTCACGCGTGTGCAGAAAGGGTCCTATGCATGTGCAAAGTATCGATAATTAGTATTTTGGACATCCTGTAGCAATAGCTATGGGATCTGAATACCCGCCATTGTTAAGAACACTGCACAAAAAAAGAAGCAATGCTAGAGACGGTGTTAAAAAAAGTTCTAGACAGGAGCACAATTCCCACCTATCTCCTCCCCAATAAAAAAAAATCATGGCTGCTAATCTTACACTTACGTCAATACAACCTTAGTTACAAGTCACAATCAAGTTAATTTTTCAATAACTAAAGACATACAATATCAAAGAGATCACTCACCATTTTAATCTGAAATATTCAGACTGGAATTTGGTTTACAGTCGCATAGATAACAAGACAGTGTTCAAATGCCTAATAGGTCTTTGGCAGCAATCATGCCTGCAGCATTATGCTAATTCCACTACAAAGCCCTTCCCTGGTGTGCAGCTGTCTGCCTGCTTGTGCAAGAATTGAGGCACCCCCTCTCAGTGTCTAAAGATGTTGCATTACCGCCTCGATTGTCTTTAGATGCCCCATTGGTTGCACCATCAAAACTTTTACCAGCCCTGTGGAAGGCGCAGTTTAGACATTTGAGTTTGGTCTCCTATGTGAGTGTTTCAGCAACTTTGTATGCAACCAATTTTAGTAATATTTCTGCAAAACTCCAATGACATGCAACAACTCCATGCATCTTTTTAGACACCACTTTGTTACCGCCTAGTCCCCTTACAGGAATGCCCCTTACATTTCTGCTCCCATGCATCTAAATTTGATCTACCGATGTAGTCATGCTTACATACTCCTTTAGGAATTAATGGAGTAATTGCCAGCTGTGAATAATCATAGCCTGCAGCAAGCAGTGCAGAATACAGGAAGTGTGAGGTCACCAGGAAACAAAGCTCCTAATATTGACCTGTGGTGGCTCCAGATGTGTTGCTGCAGTGCAGTACAAAGTTCAAATAGGAGAGCCACACTAACTGCCACCAACTGTCATCCCAAAATGACTCACTGGCAGTTGGTGTGACTCCCCAAGTTGAACTTTGGACTGTACTGCAGCCCCACCTCTGCAGCTGCCACTGATATTAATCACGATCCATCACATGGAAAAACATCAGAACCTCATTTGGAAGAAACACACAAGACAAACTAGTTCAAAGTTAATTGCACACATTAAAAATGGGTTAGATGAATTTCTAATGGAAAAAGATATACAAGGATATAGCCTTTAACCAGAATAGAATAGGCAATAAAGATAATTCAGGTTGAACTTGATGGACAACTAGTCTTTTTTTAACCTCACAAACTATGTTACTGTGTTAGTTTCTTGCATTTTTGTCTTTGCTGATGGTCATGAGTAGGATGATATTGTACAGATCTAAAGTCTTCTACTTAAGGTGGACCTGATGACAATTGTGTATTTCAGACTTTAAGTTCTAAGGGCTTTAGTCAAAAGTATCAATCAAAGTACACTGTAAAATACAATATAGTGGCTTTTTGTGACACTTCACTTTAAAAATATCACATTATTTATATATTTTATAATGTCGTGTTAGAGCTAAGGGTCTGTCCTGAGGAGAAGCATGCAGTGAAACATGGCATCTTATTTTTGTGGCTGAGGGAGGCCCACTCAATGGGCCTCCCAAAGCATTGTGCGGAATGGATTATGAAAGAGTCGGCAACACAAAGCACTGTGGACAACTTTCTTATCTCCCATTTCTTTCTTTTCCAGCTGATTACACTGAAAGTTTAAAATATGTTATTGGTTTATTTATTTGTTTTTATGATTTAATTGGAATTTGGAAATAAATGCTTAAAAACAAATTTCAGCCAAAGTATTCTGAAACAAATATGTTATTGTAGGTGCATTACCCTTTGAACAGGATTATTTTGTATGTGGTATTTTGTTGTATATGTAGATTTTATTTGTACATTTGATCATTGCAACATATGTTTTGGTCATGACCTGTCATGTTTTGCAAGCATAAATCTCAATTAGTTCACAAAACAGCAAACATGACTTGTTGTTTAGAATGAAGACACCAATTAAAATGGACACCACTATCTAGAACTCTCATAAAACAAATATCATCGCTTTCTTAGAAGAAATTAAGAATAAAAAGCTTGTCGGCTACTACTGCATACATCTTTGCTTATTTATAATAAATCAGTGACAGATGTGAAATTTCAAATTGCTGATTTCTAGACACATTTAAACAACAAAATCATAGTTTCATTAAGGCACGATGAAAGGGAAGAAAATAACCATGGACAGAAATAAGTATATGTGATTAACATTGATGATTTTGAATGTTTGGATGAAATTTGATTTGAAATATAAGGGAACATATGGAGTGTGCTGCATAATGAAGCATACAAAATTGATTTAGGCAAACAGCATGAATCATCAGGAGCTAAAAATCATTTTCATTTTCTCATAAATTTTTGGCTGCCTTCAGCCTCTTCACTATGAAGTTGTTTTTCTGGACCAGCATCTCCTGCAATTAACAAGCATTATTCAAACATGAGATATTTGATTATCAATTTTGGTTGCACAACTCAAAATTAAAGAAACAAATATGAAGCCAGTAAATATTAGCATACTTCGCACTGACAGTGTAAGAACACTTTCAAAGGTAACTAAACCAGACCTAACATTTTCATTTCTATTGTTATTTTTTTACTATTTTAACTTCAGATGAAGATGACTGTCTATAATATATCTTACGTATAAAGTATATACAGTATATTTTTGATAAACAAGCTTTTCTATAAAAGTCCAAGAAAACTGAAAGCAATAAATCATATTGCACCGAAGAATTCAAACATTGGTGGTCATTCCGAGTTGTTCGCTCGCAAGCTGCTTTTAGCAGCTTTGCACACGCTAAGCCGCCGCCTACTGGGAGTGAATCTTAGCTTATCAAAATTGCGAACGAAAGATTAGCAGAATTGCGAATAGACACTTCTTAGCAGTTTCTGAGTAGCTCCAGACTTACTCGGCATCTGCGATCAGTTCAGTCAGTGTCGTTCCTGGTTTGACGTCACAAACACACCCAGCGTTCGCCCAGACACTCCTCCGTTTCTCCAGCCACTCCCGTGTTTTTCCCAGAAACTGAAGCGTTTTTTCACACACACCCATAAAACGGCCAGTTTCCGCCCAGAAACACCCACTTCCTGTCAATCACATTACGATCACCAGAACGAAGAAAAAACCTCGTAATGCCGTGAGTAAAATACCTAACTGCATAGCAAATTTACTTGGCGCAGTCGCACTGCGGACATTGCGCATGCGCATTAGCGACTAATCGCTCCGTTGCGAAAAAAAAATAACGAGCGAACAACTCGGAATGACCCCCATTGATTGTTGTACTGTCTAGGATAACTTTAAATAATTTTCTCCTTTCCACTGCAGAAGAATTTATTATTTATTATTATTATTATTATTATTAATATTATTATTATTACCACCACCATTATTATTATTATTATTATTATTATTATTATTATTTAGAAGGCACCACAGCACATATGCAGTGCTCTACAGAGTAAACATACACATTTCACATTAACAAGGTATAAAATCTTAAATCAAATGAACAAAGGAATATAGTAATTACCAAACATTAACATCACACCAGACTGGAAAGGACTGTTGGCTGTGACATGGGTAGGGCATCTAATTGAAGCTAGCAAGAGTCATATGTATTATTCAATTCAGTCCCATACCTAACGAATAATCAAGCAGACAGAAACAGAGTTGCTGAAGGTGAGATACACTCAAGGGAGCAGTGCACTGGGAAGATGCAGTGTGCTAGGAAGGTATGGGGTTAATTTACTAAGCCTTGGAGAGAGATAAAGTGGAGATAAGTAAAGTATCATCCAATCAACTCCTAACTGTCCTGTTATAGGCTGTGTTTGAAAAATGACAGTTAGGAGCTTAGTGGCTGGTACTATACCTCCATCCACTTTATCTCTCTCCAAGGCTTAGTACATAGACCCCTTTAAGAGGGAGAAGTGCCCTGCCAATAAGAGCTTCCAAAGTAAAGTACAGTAAGGAAATTACATTTTGAGTGTGTACTGGGAAAGAGAAATGGTGAAGGGTTGGAGAAGTATTGATTTAGGAGTAGGGCTTGTACACTGTCACCAAAACATACATTTTAATGGCACATTTACAACTGAGGAGACTGGTAGAAATCCTGTAGGGGCAAGTGAGTGAGTTCTAGAGGATGGGAACACTTATTATGATTCTTAATATTACAGGATGAGTTTCCTATATCCAAAATTCTGAACTACAGAATATTCAAAAATATGGAATTTTATGAGTGTGACTGAGATAGTGAACATTTGCTTTCTGATGGTTCAATATACACAAACCTTGTTTAATGCCCAAAACTAATAAAAGTATTGTATACAATTTTTGAGACTCTCATTGTATGGACAGCGTTTTTGTTTTCTGTCTTCGATGCTACTACGTTGAGTAGACATATCTCTATTACGAGTCAGTGTTATAAATTGTATACATTATGAGTCTACAGTGTCATACTACTCCTGTACACCAGTATTTTATACAGTATGCGTTTTCATCTATTATCAAGTATCAGATCTTTTGATTCTCCCTTTCACTGAGATGTGTATTGGGTGGTTGCAGTTTCTGGATGATTACATCTATTGTCTTCCTGATTCATTCATTAAACAGAATTGGAAAAAATTGTATAAAATTACCTCAGATTGTGTGTGTATAAGGTGTATATGAAGCATAAATGAATTTTGTATATGTACACAAACTCTTTTTCATGCACAAAATAATTATAAATATTGAATAAAATTACTTTCAGGCTGTTTGTTTAAGGTACAGTATATATGAAATCTAAATGCATTGTTTGTTTAGACTTGGGTCCTATTCCCAAGATATGATGTGCAAATGTTCCAAAAAAATGAAAAATCCATTTTCCAAAATACAAAAACAGGAGATTAAGTCCGCACAAGTGATTTCATAAGAGTAAATATGTATGTAAATAAACCAATATGGCTGCATGTCTTGTTAATGAATTAGGACTGTACTTGATTGGTGGTGCACCGAAAAATTATGTAATGATATAATGGCCAAATTTTGCAAAGGCAAAAAATGCAAGGACAAAAAATGTCTTACCTTGAAATATGCAAATATATAAAATATAACTTTTATTAAATAGCCTTAAAAATAGAAATCAACAACTAAAAAATACTAAAACACACTTCAATTATTTGTGATTATCACAAAATAAAGATGCTAAATGTATTTCAATGTAAATAAATGTGCTAATTTAATTGTACTGCTTAGTTATTTTATCCTTTTCTCCAGTTGGCTATTGGGTTGATAAGATAATGCACATGCTACCAGATGTTGATATTGCAATTGAACACACAGTACACACATTTGTACTTTTATTTCCTTGCTTATTTTGAATTTGCACCTCTGAAAACCATGTAGAAGGAGTTCTCTAATGACTTAATGCATTCTGTAGAGACCCTATAAAGAAATGTTACCTTCTTATACTTATCTGGCTTGCCCAGGGTGTGTTTTTTTTTTTGTGATTTCACACAGCATTATTTTACATTTGAAACAAACCTGTATATGTAATTGAACTTTTATTCTTTATGTCATACATGGTGATACATGTTTTAACAACTGGGTTAAGATTCAGAATTATACACATTGTACATAATATAGTAAGTGAATAAGCTCTATATATAAATATCAGTGTTTTTAAAAATCATATACAAAGGTATGTCCAGACCATTAATACATATTTATATGGTAGGACCTGCTCAATTGATTAAGATGGATGTCCATGTATAATGTGATTACATAAGAGTGCTCCAGTAAGACATTTTTTGTCCTTGATTTTGCCTTTGCAAAATTTGCCCATGTTATCCAACATACTTCTAGACCCAAGCATTTTGCATATAGGAGACTCAACCTGTAGTATTATTATTATTATTATTATTATTAGTAGTAGTAGTAGTAGTAGTAGTAGTAGTATCATTATTATTATTATCATCATCATCATCATCATCATCATCATCTTGTATTTATAAGATTCCACAAGGGTTCTGTAACCAAATACGATAGAATAAAATTGACTACAGGAAATATAACTATAAGCAGTATGTAAATGCCCATAGATAAATAAATAAAGTGGGCATTTATCATAATTATTTAGAGAAGAAGTGGGAAGATTATAATCTACAGTATATGAGATATGGGTGAACATAATGGGGAAAAATGTAAGCAGAAGCACTTAGGGGTGGTAACCTACATTCTCATTGTGAAATATAAAGATAATAAAAAATGCTTTGTAATTCCATATGCTGTATAAATTCTGTAGCTATAGCACTGTTCTTCTAGGTCAGGGAGATCTAGTGTATCTTTACATTTCTTATCCCATACTGTTTTTTTGGATTGAGATGTAGGTAGTATTTAGCAGAAGACTGTAAAGACAGCATCCGAGGGGTCTCCACCACCAGGAAGAAGGATTATATGCTATTTTGCTATTGTATGCTAATACTACATTACTGTCCCATAAGTAGCCAAGCTTCCCCTGGTGGCATCTGATATGACATCTTCTTATGACATTTGGCTGTAATCTGGTCCCTCATGAATCTGGGGCTGGAGCCTTACAACAGCATTCAGTAGTGTTTAGAACCACACACACACACACACACACATTTTTTATTTCGATGTGTCCAGTTATTACAGCCTTCCAACACACCAAGGTACACACATTTTTCCTCACCAATAATGTCTCAGCTACCAATATGGTAAACAATGACCAGAAGAAAATGTATGTTAAGTAAATTGGCATAGTATTATAAACATCAGATTAGTGTCTTGAATAAACAGTATTTGAAGTAGAAGTGCATTATTAATATTATTATTATTATTATTATTATTACAGACAATAAAGATGACATTTGGTATAAAAAAGTAAAATAATAAAGTATAAGAAAAGAAAAAGAAAACTTTAGTACAGTATCACAAGATAAATAGAAGCATATTATTGATACACCAAAAATCAAGCATAAATGATATAAACAGTTTCACTGAATGGGTACACATCCATTAAAGCAACAGAGAAATATTTATTTTTTTAAAGTTTCAGTTTAGGGTATGTTGAGATCACCCCATTCTCCTTAGACAGCTTTTCTAGGTAACCTTTGATGTTGCCTTAAACCATTTGTGTCCTGGACCTGACAGGGGCCTATAATCTCTTTCACAATAGAGCTGACAATGAATGGAATACTGTGTTTAATACAACTGGACAGACTGACACATCTCCCTACCCTCTAAGGTCCACTTACAGTATTATCATATTCAGAGGCGTAACTAGGGTTTTCGGAGCCCAGGGCAAGATGGAAAATGGCGCCCCAGCCCCCCCCAAAAAAACACAAGAAGAAGCATGTGCGTGGTGAAAATGGGCGTGGCCACACACCTGAAGGGGTGTGGCCACGCTCCAGAAGGGGTGTGGCCACTGAAAATGGCCCACAGTGCCAGTTACATTGCCCCACAGTGCCAGTTACATTGCCCCACGGTGCCGGATACATTGCCCCACAGTGCCGGATACATTGCCCCACAGTGCCAGATACATTGCCCCACAGTGCCAGATACATTGCCCCCTCAGTGCCAGTTACATTGCCCCACAGTGCCAGTTACATTGCCCCACTGTGCCAGTTACATTGCCCCACAGTGCCAGTTACATTGCCCCACAGTGCCGGATACATGCCCCACAGTGCCAGATACATTGCCCCACAGTGCAAGATACATGCCCCACTCAGTGCCAGATACATGCCCCACAGTGCCAGTTACATTGCCCCACAGTGCCGGATACAACGCCCCACAGTGCCGGATACATGCCCCACAGTGCCAGATACATTGCCCCACAGTGCCAGATACATTGCCCCACAGTGCCAGATACATGCCCCACTCGGTGCCAGTTACATTGCCCCACAGTGCCGGATACAATGCCCCCCAGTGCCGGATACATGCCCCACAGTGCCAGTTACATTGCCCCACAGTGCCAGTTACATTGCCCCACAGTGCCGGATACATGCCCCACGGTGCCAGATACATTGCCCCACAGTGCCAGATACATGCCCCACTCAGTGCCAGATACATGCCTTACAGTGCCAGTTACATTGCCCCACAGTGCCAGTTACATTGCCCCACAGTGCCAGATACATTGCCCCACAGTGCCAGATACATGCCCCACAGTGCCAGATACATGCCCCACAGTGCCGGTTACATGCCCCACAGTGCCAGATACATTGCCCCAGAGTGCCAGTTACATGCCCCACAGTGCCAGATACATCCCCCACAGTGCCAGGCCCCACTCAGTGCCAGTTACATGCCCCATTTGGTGCCAGTTACATGCCCCACAGTGCCAGATACATTGCCCCACAGGGCCAGTTACATGCCCCACAGTGCCAGATACATTGCCCCACAGTGCCAGGCCCCACTCAGTGCCAGTAACATGCCCCATTTGGTGCCAGTTACATGCCCCACAGTGCCAGATACATTGCCCCACAGTGCCAGTTACATTGCCCCACAGTGCCAGTTACATTGCCCCACAGTGCCAGATACATTGCCCCACAGTGCCAGTTACATTCCCCACAGTGCCAGATACATGCCCCACTTGGTGCCAGATACATGCCCCACTGTGCCGCCGGACCCCCCCCCCCCCCAGTCACTTACCGGCCGCTTGTTGATGTTGCTATGTGAGGGGAGGAGAGCGCAGCGCCTCTCCTTCCCCTCACCGCTCCAGGTCTCCGGCGGCTGTCTGGCGCTGGTTCGCTAGCCAATCAGAGCTCGCGGACCGGCAGCCAATCAGAAGCCATTCCGCAAGCTCTGATTGGCTAACGCCGGAGACCGAACACAGCAGCGCTGCTGGCAGCGCTGCTAGTGCTGGCAGCGGCGGTGAGGGGAGGGAGAGACGCTGCGCTCTCCTCCCCTCACATTTCAGCGTGACGGGGGCGAGTGGGGCATGATGCCCTGGACGCCGGCGGCGCCCCCCTCTCCTGGGCCTGCCAAGGCGCCCAGGACACGTGCCCCACTCGCCCTACCCTAGATACGCCTCTGATCATATTAGTCACTGATTTAAGAGTGAAACTCATACTTTAGGGACCATTAGTATGCTCCCTGGAGACTTCATGTTTCGTCTTATATCTGGTAGGGGTCGGGGTGATACTGTAACTCTTATTTGTATCAGTTTATGTTTCAATTGTCCCAGTGTGTTAAGTCTACCTTCCACTCTGGGAACTTGACTTGGATCTTTCCATCTCTGATGCTCAGTGGGATTTACACAATGTCTTATCAAATGTCTAGATGCCCGAACCGTTTGAAATGCATATCCGTTATATACCGTAGGCTGTATCTTACTCTGGCTCATCTTCAAACTATGTGGCCAATGCAATCGCAGGTTTGTTGGTGGAATTATGGGGAGGTTAACCATATTTTTAATTTTGTTTTTTAGGCCTTTCCTGTGCTTCAGACTTTTTGGGAGTAGTTTTTTTTACCTGAAATTCCCTGATAACCCCCTCCATTAACACTGCACTTCTCCACCTATACCCTGCAATTCCAAAGGTACAGTGTATGTTAGGCCATATTTTTATAGCAGAGAGGGCTTCTCTGGCTCAATGTTGTAAGTAACCTCTGCTCCCCCATTGCTCAAGTTGTTTCATGAAGTCCATTTTACATTTGAGAGGAAGACGGCATCTGTGCTCTATTCATCCCAGACTTCATCTCATGTTCATGAAATGGTGGGCCTGGCATAAATGTGTTACAGATGGTAAAGGCACTCAATTATTCATAAACCTTCCCTGTCTGATCAACTTCCTTCTGGTTTGATTGAGGATGACTACCCTTGATACATGGATCAATATATATATATACACTCTTTGCTTATATCTTCTGCTATTGCTGATATGACTTTTCAGACTTGTCTTTTTTATACTATACTATATATTTTGGATTTACCACACAGAATTTCCACCTTTTCCCTCTTATTTTTTTGTACCCCATAATTTTATATTTTCTCAATAAAAACAATTAATACTAAATAAATAAATAAATTAAAATCACCAGAATGTATATACCCGAGGCCCAAGACAATTGGTTTCATTTGTTACCATGGGCAGAATTTGCCCTTAACAATATTTTATCACTCTTTTCTATTAATGGGATCCATTCTCAATGGCTTGTGCCCTCCTCATTTCCTGTCTCTAAATTTATTGCTGTTAACCAAATTATTTGTATATCTCTAGTACCTGGTCACAAGTCAAAAGAAATCTCCACAGAGCCTCTAAATGCTACAAAATCTCCACTGACAGGAAAAGAAAGATAGTTCTGATACTCAATCCCAGTGATAAAGTTTTGTTGTTAATACATCATCAGTCCCATCTTCTTTCCATTCTTGTGCAAGGACAAGAAAAAATTGAGGTTAACAAGCTTATAAACTTCAATGTCTCCAGATTTTTTTTTAATTTCTTGTTAATACGTGGGGTCTGAACATGTGCAATTTCCTTGCTGTTGAAACAATGTCACAAAAATACCCTTACAAATCATTCTTGGGGTGTTTGGTGCCCAACTCTAAAGGAAGTGTACTGTCATAGCTCAGAGTCAGTGTCATACCTGACCAGGAGGTGGGACCTCTGTCCTCATTGTGCTGGGTGTTTGTGGCTGGTTCATCATCTCCTCCATCTACGAGAGCTGTAATAGGCCAGTGGTGGTTGACAGCTTGGAGTCATTCTAGTCCTATGTGCTGCTGGTACATGGTAATGCAGGCTAGATATGATTGCTGGTCAACTGACCAGTGGCATCAGCTTGGCACCAGGTTTAAACAGCCCTGTCTATTTAAACCCCTTTGTGCACTATCCTAGTATCAGAGAGTATCAAATCTCCTGATTGTGCTCCAGTGTTACTTCCATGCTAATCTAATTGTATCATTGAAGCAACAGTCTTGTTATCACCATTCTGCACCTCTACCTGTGAACCTGATTTCAGCTTGTTCCCTCATTCTACACCTCTGCTGGTGACACTGACCTCTGCATGTACTCTCTGCCTGACCAATTATCTGTGTGCTGAATCTGTATCATAATGTACCTGTCCTCACACACACAATCACCCATGGGAATCAATGGGAGGGCCATGACCTGTGGATCCTCAGCAATGAAACCCATCCCAACCTTCTTCGGTTTTTGGTTAAAACTTTTGACCTATTAAATTCCTCACCTCAAATCTGCCAGCATCAACCATGGTCTGACTGCGTCTTATATCCACTGTGTGTGGCAGATATTTTTCACACCTCAGGCAAACCACTCATTTTGGAGACCTTGGGTAAGGCAAAAATCCCAGAGATACTCTTTATTTCATTTGTTGACACCTGACATCAAAGAATTATGTCTTTGTAAAAAAAGAAATACACATACAGTAAGTAAACAAATAGTATAATTAATATGCAGTAGATAGTCCAGTATAACATTGGTTTTCTATATTCTAACTGGTATTTCATGATCTCTCTCCCATTCAAACAAAAAGAGAAGTACAGAATATGACACTTATTTACCATGCCAAGAGAGGGAGAGGAGAGAGACGATACCTGGACAGCTGGGTCCCAGCAACTGCGCAATGGATCTGGCAGGTGCCGGGACTTGCACATGCGTACAAGTGGCTGCTTGAATGTGCATGCACACACACCCATCTTCTATGGACTGCATCAGTAGCAGACCGTAGAAGTATTTATTATTATTATTATTATTATTATTTATTACCAGTTATTTATATAGCGCACACATATTCCGCAGCGCTGTACAGAGAATATTTGCCCATTCACATCAGTCCCTGCCCCAGTGGAGCTTACATTCTATATTCCCTATCACATGTACACACACACATTCATACTAGTGTTAATTTTGTTGGGAGCCAATTAACCTACCAGTATATTTTTGGATTGTGGGAGGAAACCGGAGTACCCGGAGGAAACCCACGCAAGTACGGAGAGAATATACAAACTCCACACAGTTAGGGCCATGGTGGGAATCGAACCCATGACCTCAGTGCTGTGAGGCAGTAATGCTAACCATTACACCATCCGTACTGCCCTAATAAGATTGGACAGATGATCATGCAGGGAGTGGCTTCACAGCCCAGTCTGGCATCCTGTCCTGTGGATGACTGAAGGTAGGACTTCCAATAGGAAGTCCCTGCCAGTCACAGTAAAGCCACTGAGCCAGTGCAGTCACAAAGACTGTAACTGGCTCAGCTGAGCACACTGAAGTGGCTGATTTAAGTGTGTGTGTGTGTGTGTGTGTGTGTGTGTGTGTGTGTGTGTGTGTGTGTGTGTGTGTGTGTGTGTGTGTGATGGTAATCCTGTAGCCATACTGTGGGTCAAATCTGCCAATGCTTATTTATGAATGGAGAAAAGCATAAAACATTCAAACAAATCTATATCAGTGAATTAATTGACAGTACAGAGTAAAGTTACAAACAGTGAATAGCAAACGTAATTTAAGTAATGCTATTCAGCTTTATATCACACCTCAATTTAATGATTACAGTACAATCAACTGACTTAGTGTAACATAACTGCAACTATTGATGGATGAAAGAGGTGTGAAGTTTCATGATGTACTCTTCAAGTTCAGCTTTTGCTTTGCTGTTCCATCAAAATGGCATTTTATCCTTTAATTGCACATTCATACTTTGCAATTTAATACAGTACTGCTGGGATCATGACAGTCGACTCATTCTGCTGTATGGCTCTGCTTGAGGTATAACTGGGAAAATATAATGCTAGGATATTTTGGTTCAGCAGTTTTGAATATTCTACTCATCTCTGCGATATTTGATTTAAATAACTACAGTTGTGATAGGTCAAGCACTAATCACATTACATACACCAGACGTTATCAAACGCTGTCCTCAAGGCACCACAATATTCCAGGTCTTAAGTTTATCCATGCTTGGCTACAGTTGACTTAATTAGCCTAATTAGTCAATTTGATCTAACCATCTTTCCTGAGCCATGGATATATCTAAAACCTGAACTGTTGGGGTGCCTCGAGGACCACATTTGAGAACCTCTGACACACACTACAGTATATGTACAGGATATATAGAGAGTATATATATATTTTAATAAGCATGCAACAACATAGACAAAGGAGCAGGGCAAATTCATAAATTTGGGGCCGGGACTGACAAAGTAAGCAGGGCCCACCCTGGAGATTAAATAGAATGTGGCATCCCCCTACCTAACTGCTCATGCAGAGTAGAACAGCTGGGATAGGGGGGAAGTAAACCTGCCAGCTGAAAAAGCTCCAGCCATTTCTGCCTCACCCCCCAAGTTTCTGCAACTCCAGCCCTGCAGTGTCTCTACAGTCAGCCTCCTTCTATCTCTCCAGAATCTTTCTGTTTCTCCAGACTCCCTACTGTCTCTCTAGCTCCAGCCAGCCCCTTCTGTTTCTCCAGCCAGCCCCATCTGTCTCTCCAACCAATCCCCTTTCTGTGTAGCCAGCCAGCCTCCCCTTAAGTCTTTCCAGCCTGGTCCTCCCCTTATGTCTCTCCATCCAGCCCACCCCTTATTTCTTTTCATCCAGCTCCCCTTATGTGTCTCCAGCCAGTTCTCCTTCTGTGTCTCATGCCAGCCAGTCAAAACATTTTCTGTGTCTCCAGCCAGTCCCCTTCTGTGTTTTATGTGAGCTCCCTTCTCTGTCTCATGCAAGCCCCCTTCTGTGCCTCAAGACAGCTCCCATCCATATCCCATGCCAGCCCCCCTTCTGTGCCTCAAGGCAGCTCCCATCCATATCTCATACCAACCCCTCTTCTGTGTCGCCAGCCAGCTCCCATACTCTGTCTCATGCTAGCCCCATTTCTATATCCCCAGTCAGGGCCCCCTTCTGTTTCTCCAGTCAGCTCCCCTTCTTCTTTCCAGCCAGCCCCCTTATGTGTCTCCTGCAGTGGTGGATTTAGGGAGAGGCAATCAGGGTGCCCAACACCAGTGACTATCCACCTTATGGGACATTGCAAACTATACCTCTGGTAATTATAGACCAGTTAGTCTTACATCTATAGTGGGGAAAGTATTGGAAGGTATTCTAAGAGATAGTATTCAGAAGTTCCTTGAAGTCAATAAGGTCATTAAAAGGAATCAACATGGAGGACAGATCCTGTCAAACCAACTTACTTGGCATTTATGAAACAGTAAGCGCAAACCTAGATCAGGGTAAAGAGGTGGATGTATTCTTTTTAGATTTTGCCAAAGCATTCGACACTGTACCACACATGAGACTTATCTACAAGCTACAAGAAACAGGGCTAGGAAGCACAATATGCACTTGGGTCAAAAACTGGTTAGATAATAGGGAGCAGCGCGTTGTGGTTAATGGATCTTTTTCAAATTGGACTTAAGTGCTAAGTGGTGTGCCGCAAGGCTCAGTATTAGGACCGCTATTGTTCAATATTTTCATTAACGACCTAACAGAAGGTCTAGAGAGCATGGTGTCAATTTTTGCAGATGATACCAAATTGTGTAAAGTTATAAATGTGGAGGGGGATGCTGAGTCGCTTCAGAATTACTTAGTTAAATTAGAAGCTTGGGCAGCGAAATGGAGAATGCGCTTCAATACAGACAAGTGTAAGGTAATGCACTGTGGTAACAAGAACAAAAATAACACCTACCTACTAAATGGGGTAAAATTAGGGGATTCTGTACTGGAAAAGGATTTAGGTGTCCTCATAGATAGCAAACTAAGCAGTAGTACCCAAAGTAGGACTGCAGCAAAGAAGGCTAATAAGATATTAGCATGCATAAAACGGGGAATTGATGCTAGGGACGAGAGTATTATACTCCCGTTATATAAATCACTTGTGAGGACACACCTTGAATACTGCGTACAATTCTGGGCACCATACTACAAAAAGGATATCCTGGAGCTAGAAAAGGTTCAGAGGTGGTCGACCAAACTAATTAAGGGTATGGAGATGATGTAATACGAGGAAAGGCTTGCAAGACTAGGCATGTTTACACTGGAAAAGAGGAGATTAAGAGGGGACATGATCAACATCTACAAATATATAAGGGGACAATATACAGATCTTGCGCAGGACCTGTTTTTGGTTAGATCAACACAGAAAACTCGTGGACACTCACTCAGGTTAGAGGAGAGGAGATTCCGCACAATACGGCGTAAAGGCTTTTTTACGGTAAGGACGATACGTGTTTGGAATTCCCTGCCTGAGGGAGTTGTAATGGCCGACTCAGTCAACACCTTTAAGAATGGGTTAGATAAATTCCTAATGGATAAGGAAATCCAGGGTTACGGGGGCATAGTCACGCACTATGGTTATTATAAAAAAGAGGGGTAAAATGTAACGGCAGTCATCAACATCAAAATTTTATACAAAATAATCTTCATAAAAGACCACAAACAGGTTGAACTCAATGGACAATTGTATTTTTTCAACCTTAGATACTATGTTACTATGTTGATACAGTAGCACAGATCCACTTTGAACAATCTGCCTGTCTATACCACGTAGTCATAGATAGAACATTTTACCTTGGCCAGCCGCTGCACTTCAGCTGACAACAGAGCGCGTAGAAACTGGAGGGCATTCACTATCCTGCTGGCTTCTGCTCACGCAGAGCTCTGGACGTGTCACACTGGTCGTTTTCCAGCTGTCATTCTCCATATAATTTCATAAGCAAGTCTTCCGCAGGACTTTCTGACGCTGACAATCCCTACTTTAGATATTCAGATTTTCTAGTAATTCCAAGGTGTAAATATGTACACATACAAAAAGTAACAAATTGTTTCTTAACATCAGTGAATACATTGTACACACTGGGAAGTTATCAATTATATTTCCACTAGTTGAAAGCACGTCAAAAGGATGGACACCACGGCTGGATTAAATTAGGAGGGCGATCGCTACTCACACAAAAGCTGCCGGGTTTCTGGAAGTCCTGTGGCTGGGAGCTGGAGCTCTGTCATGCTGAGTGTGTGTGTGTGTGTGTGTGTGTGTGTGTGTGTGTGTGTGTGTGTGTGTGTGTGTGTGTGTCAGGGACATGCAGTGAGGTTAATGGTGCAGGAGACACTGGTTAGTACCAGAGCCAGATTTACATGCAATATATGAGCCCAAGGGTGCATGTGGGCATTATACACAGGTGCAGCAGGATATACATGTGGGCATTATAAACAGGTGCAGCAGTATATACTGCTGGAATTAAGTTGAGATTTGATCAGACATGTGCAGAAAAGATAGGGGGGGGGGGAGGACTACCTCACCTGCCATAGACTTTTTACTCCAGAGTTTTGACTTTATTTTTCATATACTTTATATTGGGGGTAATTCAGATCTAATCGCTAGGGTGCATTTTTTGCTTCCCTGCGATCAGGTGGTCTCCGCCTACGGGGGAGGGGGAATTCGCTGTACAGGTGAGCGATCGCATGTGCAGGAGAGATTCACAAACACAGTCTCTGCACATCCCAGGACTTGCTCAGCAGGACTTACTCAGCCGCTGCGATGATCGGGGCTGGAGCTGATGTCACGATTCCTCCCACAAAATGCCGGGTCCCTCCTAGGTTTTCTGGACACTCTCTGAAAATGGTCAGTTGCCACCCACAAATGCCCTCTTCCTGTCAATCTTCTTGCGATTGCTGGTGTGATCAGATTTTTCGCTTCCTGGAGCTTTCAGGCGCTGCGGACTGACACGCCTGCACATTGCAGTGCATACACATGCCCAGTTCAGAACTGATTACCCGCTGTGTGAAAACTCACAGCAGCGATCAGGTCTGAATTAGCCCCATGGTATGGTAAGTAACCTGGGCTTGCAATATAGTATATGGGGAGGGGGTGTAGAGTATGCAGTATATGGTGGGAGCAGTACATGAAGAAGGCTGTGCCCTGTATATAGGGGGCACTATATGGAGGGGTATGGGGGTGCAGTGTATATATAGGGGCATTATATGGTGGGGGGTGCAGAATTTAGAAGAGAATTGGGATGCAGTGTATGGAGGGGCAGTATATGGTGGGGGGCGCAGTGTACATAGGGAGTGTGTGTGTCTGTGTCACACAGAAGAAAAATTTGCATATCTCTCTCCACTGTCCCTATCTGCCCCTAACACTTCTCTAGTGGCTACCAGCATACATAACAGAGGTGAGAAGCAGAGTTGGCTTTTATTATACAGGATAGAACATCATTTTCCATATTGTCTTCATAGAAAACATGCCAGTGTGTGATGAAACATACAATACTGTTGAAGTGCTATTTAGTAGAAAGTAAGTTGACATTTTGCACCTTGAGATGCTTCACTAGTAGCTGTATCTGCATGTACAACTGCTTGCATGCTTGACATTTAAAGACACTGGCTAGTACAGTCAGCAGCTGACCTTCCCTGTTGGCACAATGCATGCAGCTACTACACACAACCAGATGTCGAGTTTACGTGAGTACTGGTTCTGGCTAGTTCTACTGTACATGATGCCTTTCACCTTCAATTGAGAAAACCATACCATTTATTTTATCTGTTCCATCCACTTTTAATGCTGCTTCACAATCTATACACTAAATATAAAAGGCAAATACCATTGACTCATCACAAAATCTCCTGAACCATAAGGACTAGGAACTTGAAATTTGGACAGTAGCTTGCTTTTGTGACGTAGGCACCCACTAAGAAGGTATTTTTCAAATTTCAACCCACAAAGGGGTTATAAGGGTTGAGATGATTATTGGGAATTCCCCCCTCACAGAGGAGAGTTAAGACAGCCCACCCAGCAGGGGCTATAATGAATATATGGTGCGATACCAAGTATATATCGATTTCAGATATAAGTACATAACCAACCTATTTCCAGTCAGGAGAGGATAGTGTCTCAATTATCAGAGGATAACCTGTCACTTGAATTAAACTTTGCCAAACCTCTCAGAGATCAATAGGAGGATTGGAGAGATAGATATTTTGACTCTTAAATGCATTAAAGGAAAGCTTGATAGTCAGCAACTGCTTATCTGCTGTGTGAAGGGTACAACAACTCTACCAGTGACCTTAAGTGTTGTGCAAAAATATTGACCTTTTTACCACAAAGGAGGAGCCCTCAGGAGATAGAGAAGCTAAGCAAGGAAACCTAAGGCCTATCCCTGCAAACCTTACATATTTAACATACAGAAGGTGAAGCTTGGACTGTCGTCCCAGTATTTACAGCACTGAGCATGGCAGCATCAAAGGCAGGATGGGGCATAGAAGGAATAGGATTATTCTCAGTGCCAGCCTTTTGACAACATCAATCCGAGGACGGCCTGCCAGGAGGTGCTGCCTTTTAAAGATTGGAAGCCTCGGGCGGAACATGTCCTATTGTAAGTCTAATTGCTGATCTTCCGTGATAAACTAACCGGTTAACTTTAAGTATATATCCTGCTGTCCAGAAAATAAGACACAGAGACTACAGATTCCTGTTCAATAAAATCCATTTATTGTTTTGTTGTGTTCTCGGACGGATTCATGGAGGGGTACTTTGATGCTACCAGTTAACGAGGACCTCCCTCGTCTGTACATGTTCAGATAAGGGAGGGGGTAGTTAACGATGCTCGGGAGCACGCATCATTAATTACATTTAGTGTACACACTGGACGAGATTGTGAAAGATCTCGCTCAAATCGGCCCTTCTGAGCAAGATCTTTCATTTTCTCATCTAGTGGGTATGGGGGGAGGCCTGAAGCGTGGTGAGTGCAGCGAGCCCTTGGGGGGACATGCTGACACTCATCACCGGGACCCCGGCTGTCGGGCTCCCGGCATCAGTCTCCTGACCACCGGGAGCCCGACCGCCGGGATCTCGTACTGATCCCCCTTAAGTATATTTTAAAAGCAGTATTAAATTTGCTTAAATACCAGTGCTTTGCACAGGTATTCAGCTAGTTATATGTATTATAGCACTGTAAATAGAGAGTCCACAGGAACATTCATTCACTCCAACAGTGTATACAATTGTATCTATATAAATGTTTGCAACTTTGCTACAAGTACAGCAGGTGTGACAAATTGCATAGTTGCAGCTTACATGTGCAACAGACTAACTATCTGCTGATTTACATTGTTTTAAAGAACACTGGCACAGATATTGCAGATGCTGCTGGAATTCCTCACTCTACTTTTATTCTGACATTTGTTTTTGATCTATAATGGTACGGGATACGGTTGTTAGGTGGACACAGCTTAGGTCGACAGTCATTAGGTCGACCACTGAAGGTCAACATGGCTTTAGGTCGACATTGTCATTAGGTCGACAAGTACTAGGTCGACAGGTCAAAGGGTCGACATGAGTTTTTCACATTTTTTTCTTTGGGTGTGGGATTTTTCCATACTTGACGATCCACGTGGATTGCGATTTGAACGGTAACCTGTGCCAAGCTAAGCGGTAGCAGAGCGAGGAACCTTGCCCAAAGCATGGCGAGCAAAGTGAGCCATGTGAGGGGACACGGTGCACTAATTGGTGTTCACCATCACTTTATGAAGAAAAGGAAGCAAAAAAAAGTCCAAAGCCTCATGTCGACTTTTTCACCTGTCGACCTAACGCCCATGTCGACCTTCAGTGGTCGACCTAATGACTGCCAACCTAATTTGAATCGACCCAATGACCCGTAGCAATGATACAAGATCTACAACTGCTAGCACACTTTCCAAGTAAATAAATATGCTGGTTTGTGATGATGTTTTTTATATATATACACTGCTCAAAAAAATAAAGGGAACACTAAAATAACACATCCTAGATCTGAATGAATGAAAATTTTTTATTAAATACTTTGTTCTTTACATAGTTGAATGTGCTGACAACAAAATCACACAAAAATTTTCAATGGAAATCAAATTTATTAACCCATGGAGGTCTGGATTTGGAGTCACACTCAAAATTAAAGTGGAAAAACACACTACAGGCTGATCCAACTTTGATGTAATGTCCTTAAAACAAGTAAAAATGAGGCTCAGTAGTGTGTGTGTGGCCTCCACGTGCCTGTATGACCTCCCTACAATGCCTGGGCATGCTCCTGATGAGGTGGCCGATGGTCTCCTGAGGGATCTCCTCCCAGACCTGGACTAAAGCATCCGCCAACTCCTGGACAGTCTGTGGTGCAACGATGGAGCGAGACATGATGTCCCAGATGTGCTCAATTGGATTCAGGTCTGGGGAACGGGTGGGCCAGTCCATAGCATCAATGCCTTCATCTTGCAGGAACTGCTGACACACTCCAGCCACATGAAGTCTAGCATTGTATTGCATTAGGAGGAACCCAGGGCCAACCGCACCAGCATATGGTCTCACAAGGGGTCTGAGGATCTCATCTCGGTACCTAATCGCAGTCAGTCTACCTCTGGTGAGCACATAGAGGGCTGTGTGGCCCCCCCAAAGAAATGCCACCCCAATCCATTACTGACCCACTGCCAAACCGGTCATGCTGGAGGATGTTGCAGGCAGCAGAACTTTCTCCTTGGCGTTTCCAGACTCTGTCACGTTTGTCACATGTGCTCAGTGAGAACCTGCTTTCATCTGTGAAGAGCACAGGGTGCCAGTGGCGAATTTGACAATCTTGGTGTTCTCTGGCAAATGCCAAACGTCCTGCACGGTGTTGGGCTGTAAGCACAGCCCCCACCTGTGGATGTCGGGCCCTCATACCATCCTCATGGAGTCTGTTTCTGATCGTTTGAGTAGACACATGCACATTTGTGGCTTGCTGGAGGTCATTTTGCAGTGCTCTAGCAGTGCTCCTCATGTTCCTCCTTGCACAAAGGCGGAGGTAGCGGTCCTGCTGCTGGGTTGTTGCCCTGCTACGGCATCTTCCACGTCTCCTGATGTACTGGCCTGTCTCCTGGTAGCGCCTTCATGCTCTGGACACTACGCTGACAGACACAGCAAACCTTCTTGCCACATCTCGCATTGATGTGTCATCCTGGATGAGCTGCACTACCTGAGACACTTGTGTGGGTTGTAGGAAGGTCATACAGGCACGTGGAGGCCACACACACTACTGAGCCTCATTTTGACTTGTTTTAAGGACATTACATCAAAGTTGGATCAGCCTGTAGTGTGTTTTTCCACTTTAATTTTGAGTGTGACTCCAAATACAGACCTCCATGGGTTAATAAATTTGATTTCCATTGATAATTTTGGTGTGATTTTGTTGTCAGCACATTCAACTATGTAAAGAACAAAATATTTAACAAGAATGTTTCATTCATTCAGATCTAGGATGTGTTATTTTAGTGTTTCCTTTATTTTTTTCAGCAGTGTATATGTATGTTGTATATGATTTTACATATTAAACTTATTTTTCTTATTAGAGACTTGTTTACTAATTGAGACAGCGCATACTATTTCCATATTTTTATTTTTTTCAAAAGGAATTGCACAATTCTTCTAGTTTAGAAAACAGTGTCTCACTAGTGCATACACAGTAGCACCACATTTGACATTTTGTTGTGTAACACACAGCTAACTTGTACTACCGATGCTTAGAGGTGAGCTGCAGCTACTTAAAGTTAGCCCAAGGCACCCAGCTGGAGCGGATGAACAACGTCTACCAGCAGGAAGGAACAATCCCCTGGTGACATCACTGCCTTCGCTCTTACTCTCCCTGATCCTTTATCCTTTATGTCCTTCTCTGCTGCTGTAGTACCACTTCTCGATGCAATACAATGCCTGCGCAAGTACAGTAAGAATGCCGGCTCCAGTTTCCCTTGTCTCTGTAACAGCCTGATTAAGGCTAGTCAGTGCAAGTGCTTTTTCTGACAACCTTATGCTGTTGGGCTGAAACATATGACAAGATTGGTATTGAGCTGTTTTACTCATTCAATGTCATCATTGCACTAGAGCAAGCTGCATGTGGGTCATTGGAGTTTCCTGCATTTGGACAACTACTTAAGGAAAAATCTAAATGTTGTGAAAGGGGAATGCAGGGCCCAAGAGAGTTGGAACTCAAAATGGGAGGGGACAGGACTGAACGTTGGAGGAGTAATGAGTAGAGAGGGGAGGGGTATTGATTGATTGAAAACTGCCCCCCTAAAAGAAAAGTATAGATCCGACCCTGGTTTCCAGCCAGGGCCCCCTTCTGTGTCTCCAGCCATGGTCATCTTCTGTGTCTCCAGCCAGCTCCCTTCTGTGTGACATGCTTGCCCCCTCCTTCTGCATCTGTGCAGCTGGCTTTTACTTATTTGTTGTGACTAAAAAAAATCATAGTTACTGCAAAAATAAAAAAATCACTTTTAAAGCAACAGTTTATTTTCTGAATAGACAAACTGACATCCAGCTTTCATTTTGTGTATTCACTTATCTATATCATTCCTTTCTCTGCCAATGTACTGGGCACTCTAATACACAAATCAGAAGGTTAAAATTCACAATTTCTAGTGAGGGTTAGGTAGACGCTCAACATAGGTAAAGGGTTTGTTCACGTGGATGGGCTTGGTGCCAATGTGCACTGCACCGGACGGGAAATTCCCTCTTTGATGTGAACCTTTCGGTCTTGGCTAGGAGGGTTTTGGTACAGTTAGTTGAAAATCATGTGTATTTCATGTCGAACATAATCATCCTTGTCAGTTTCCACCTTGTTATCCATCTCATAAATGAAATTTACGTGCTGATTACTTTCCCTATGTTCCTGATCACCTTCTAACATCTGGTATATGGGGTCAACTTCCATGAGTTGTAAACTTTCATAAGACTTTTCCATGTTAGATACACCAGCTGTCTTTCCTGCTGCTCCTGGCTATTTGCCTAAATCACCTGTTCCAGTGGACCCTCCTCATCTATCACCACAATGGTTATCTCTTAGTGTATTTCAACCTTTTAAATCCTTTACCGCATTGCAGACAAATTTCCGGTCCACACTTGATGGTAAGATATATGATTCCCACAATAAGGGCAGCAAACACACTGTACTGTAATATTCCAGAGAATACTACTTCCTAACCATCCAAGTGGATCCCAACCTTCACAAGCACCTAACCTTCTCATTTCCTGCTGCAACTCTCCTACTTTGCTCAGATGAGCACCTGTTTCAGCTCTGTAGTCTTCAATATAAGTACAACATTCTTGTCCTACCACTGCACACGTGCCACCTTCTGCTGCCAACAACTGAACCAGCACCATCCTATTCTTTAAAGCCACCTTTCTCACTTGAGCAAGCTCTTCTACTGTCTGATTGATTGAACCCACCAATTCTTCTACCATCTGATTTAGTACTGTCAATATTTGGGACACAGCCTTTTCCACAAGATAAATAGTGGACAGAGGAAATAAAGTTCCAGCAGTTTGCTCACCATCAGAAAATCTAAAAGATACATTTCCTTTTTCACTTCTCTTTTACTGTGATGTCTCAAATATGTAAGATCACTTGGCATCAAGTCATGCTCTATGGGAATATTTCTTGGGTATTGATCCTGATTATTAGTGGCTCTCACAAAGGGGACAGCATGGGAGAGTGCACCTTGCCCTTTAGCACCCAAGGGAATCCATAAGTATGCACATTTTCCACAAAACCAATACATATCCTTAGGCAGAGGCATTCCAAATATTTTGGTATAAATGATTCCTATGTATATCATAAAGTAACCTGTGTTATTATCATTGGCATCTCCACATGTGCTGTTATATCTGTAACTGGTATAGAGTGTAGTTAGGCATTAGTTCCCCATTTGTGTCTATTGAATGCCAACAGGAACAAACATTTTGCAATAAATGTGCCTATCATCAATTTTGGTTGGACACCAATAAAATGGATAGTATGAACAAATTGGTAATAACTGCACTAGTCCTTAAAAGCTGTACTCCTTATATATTGGAGGTACCACAAGTACCCATTAGTATCAACTACTATTATGCTGACATTTTGATACATTATATTGCTAGTGTGAATGTTTTTACATTTAATCACATTGTTACTGTAACAATTCAAATGTAATACTCATTATATAGACAGAATAAAAAATAATTGTGTGGTAGTATAAAAAAAAGTAGGGAGTGAAACATATTGAACTTGAATAATGAGCAAAACAAATAAAAGTGTTATTGTGTTACATTGGCCCAAATGTATTCAGCCTTAACAAGAGATAAAGTAGAGGCAGATATAGCCAATCAGCTTCCTAACGGCCATGTCACAGGATGTGTTTGAAAAATGACAGGAGCTGGTTGGCTGGTCATCTGATCATTTATCTCTCTTTATCCATCTTCACTTTGGTGGTCATTCCGAGTTGTTCGCTCGCTGCTATTTTTAGCAGAATTGCTAATAGGCTAAAATCCGGCAGTTCTTCGCATGCACGCGCTAAGCAATTTTACACAAAACTATGCTATTTTACTCACGGGCGAACAAAGCTTTTCAGTCGCTATGTTGATCGGAGAATGATTGACAGGAAGTAGGTGTTTCTGGGTGGTAACTGAGCGTTTTCTGGGAGTGTGCTAAAAAATGCAGGCGTGCCAGCAGAAAACGCAGGAATGGCTGGAGAAATGGGGGAGTGGCTGGCCGGACGCTGGGCGTGTTTGTGACGTCAAACCATGAACTAAACGGACTGAGGTGATCGCAATCTAGGAGTAGGTCTGGAGCTACTCAGAAACTGCAAGGAAATACTTAATAGCAGAATTGCTAATCTTTCGTTAGCAATTCTGCTATGCTAAGATACACTCCCAGAGGGCAGCGGCTTTGTGCTTGCATTTCTGCTAAAAGTAGCTAGCGAGCGCACAACTCGGAATGACCACCTTTATCCTTTGTTAAAGCTTAATACAATTGGGTCATTGTACTGTAATAGAATGTAAATGTCTTTCAGTGTACCAGTACAAAAAAAAAAGAAAGAAGATGTAATAGACAAAATTATTATGTTTTAAATTGATTTTATTGTATTACGCAGCACAATATAATTACAAAACATAAGCATTTCTGTCCATTTCTTTAAGTTGTAAGAGTGTTAATGTAGAATAATAATAAAGATAAGATTAAATTATTATATCATAGCATAACTCCCAACATGACCCTCTCCATGAGGGACACAATGCTATGTTTCTGGACTTTTCTCTCAATTTGTGATTGCTGACACCTGTTTTGAACAGGTTACTGGATAAGAAAAGTGTTTCAGCACAGGTGCCGGCAATCATAAAATAAGAGGAAAGTCCAGGAGCAGAGCATTCTGTCCCTCCCAGAGAGGGTCATGTTGGAAGGTACTGTATGTCATAAGACATCTATCAGTAATAGGACAACCTAGTATCATTTAGCCTGGCATCAGTAAACTACTATTTTAGAACTCACCAAGGAAGCTACTGTAGAGATACTGGAGTTGAAAATGTTAAATTGGTTCACATTTGGTTAAACTTGTTTTTACTAAAATTTACCACAAATGCACAAGTTAGATATTCTCTTTACTTACAGCCCGTACTGTACATTACAGGACTAAACTTTAGAATTCAAGAGCAAAAGGAAAAGATAGTGGGATTGCCAGTGATTTGTGTGGCAATTCTCTACTTAAATGCCATTCTTTTTCTTATCTTCTATTTCTTCCTATGAAATGCTCGAAAAAACTGGTGTTCTTTGTAAAATCAATAACAAGTCATTTTTAAAAACTAGATTTATGCCCTTCATGGCAGAACAAAATCTGTAAAACTGCACTACAAAATAGTTGCCTTATTCTGTATTTGTAGATAGAAGAAAAGATCTGCACCAAATGAAAAAGTTCACAAAAGGTTAGATGTGTGCAGCTACAAAATGAGGAACTTCAACAACAAAGTTCTTTAAAGCAAATATATGTACAAAGATTGGCAGTTCCAGTACTTCGCCAACCATTAATTAGTAGAGTGTTTTGTGGGTACCAAGAAAGAAAATAAATTAATATAGTGTGTACTGTGTAAAATAAGTCAAACAATCATCCAACAAGTAGTAGAGAAAAAGGTGTAACCACTGCGCTACCAATAGCAGCTGGTAAAGGGGTGTCAAACCCTAAGAGCTTAGATTTGCATGAGAATAGTAGTATACCAGCGCTGTTGTTACTCTTGTTTCATACACTGTATTAAAAACAGACAGATAGGATCATAAATGTAACATATTTATTTAAAAATCTTTAAAATAATTATGCTCCAAACACTGTCTCACTATTAATATCACCTCACCGGTAATGATGTAACATGCAATAGGACTTCTTGTATCACCCAACAGTTTTTACACCAATTGATTCAATACGATATTACCAGCACTCGGATAATTCATGGCAATCCCTTGGCAGATATTGCAATTTGCAATATGTAATGGTGTTTTTGAGTCCAAATGGATCCAATAAGTTCAAAGAAATCACTGTAGGTGGTGACTGGAGACAATGTGGAGCAGCTTGAAGATTGACGCACTACTCCGGGCAGAGCAGCACCCAGTTTCATCGGACGCATAAATGGATTGTCCAAGGAGCACACTTATATACCCCCATAATTGAGACAAACACTTGCATTTGTGTGTATAATAATTATCTCATCCGTTGTCAGTTATATAAGTACAAAGTTAAGAACGCAATCTTACTCACCAAAGTAACATTTTGAGATATAAAAAAATGAGTATTGTAAATACATCTATCATTATAAAACTGTTTATATCAGAATCAGGAAGTCATTTGTTGGTCACATGATCACTATACGATCACGTGTCCCTAAGAAGCTAATCACAGACCCAGAATTGCCATCATGGTCCTGGTCACGTGACAGGACCAAAACACTGCAGCCTTTGTAGAGAATACATAGAAATCACAATTCCCAGACACCTCACCGCACATAGTCACATGACCGCACCATAGTCATGTGCTCCACCATCGGGAAATATGTTCTGTATATCTGAGGACCCGATTGGTCTCCCATGTCACATGAATAGAGTTAGTAAAGGTGGTTGTCATGAAACTGTGAGTCAGAATTTAATATTAAACCATTTTTAGATGTTAACTAACGAAAATAGCAAACTTATGAGCACTATTATGAGCACTATTATTAAACATAGGTTTAATAATACACTAAATTAGTGTTTGGTCAATCCTGTAAAAAAAAAAGTTCTATAAAGCAAATATATGTACAAGGATTGACAGTTCCAGTACTTCTCCAACCATTAATTAGTAGAGTGTTTTGAGGGTACCAAGAAAGAAAATAAATTAATATAGTGTACACTGTGTAAAATAAATAAACCCACTCTATGGGTGTCATGGACACCCACAAGTGGGAATAGTCCCTGTCAGTCGGGCATGCCAACTGTTGGGCTGTTAATCGGTCGGGATCCCAGCATCGGTATAGTGACTGTAACTACGTCCCGTAGGAATACTCTCTTAACTGTAGGAGGAGAATTGTTGTGAATGCTACACAGTATTCTCTTATTATTAAGTATAAATCTGTAAAAATGTAATTATTACTGTAGATGCAAATAAGTTTCATGCCACGTAAAAAAAAAACATTGAATTGCTTGAAATTACAGAAAATTAACAACAAAGATGGTGTCCATCCCTTCCTCAAGCAGTTTAACTTTTTAACTGCCTGAGGAAGTGGTAAGTCACTGTGAAATGTGTTGCAATTTAAGTGACATTTTTAGCTTTTATTTTATGCCTTCAGTTTAGGTATATTAATTATTATGTCCTATTTTATCATGTGATGTTTTAAATGTATGTGTTTTTAATTTTTATTTAATTTTTTTGTAAGCTTTTCATCAATTATTGTCTGCACTAGAGAAGACATTCTATTATGAAATTTGTTTACCCAGAATAGTAGCTGTATATTTTTTTATGCCATTAATAAATGAAAATATACTATTTATTTGCATTTATACTTTTTCACCCTCTTCTGGTCATTCCTATGTGAATAAAATATTGCTCATTTTATTGGTTAAAGCTAAAACAATTATAAGGACAGTCCAAGAGCACAAGAAAGCTCTACTTTTAGGAGAGTAAATGACAGTCTAGTCACAGCATTGTGTCACACAGGGATGGATTAAGGCTTGAGAGGGCCCCAGAACAACATAGTTGTGGGGGGCCCCACCAAAATATGTACACTGCTGGTGCCTGCCCACTATAATATGACCCTGGATACCCCCACCCCTGTGTGCACTGCCAGGGTGCAGGCAAGAAATGTGCAGTTCTGCCATTATCAGACACTGAGGGTCAACTGAACTAACCCCTAGCTGCCCCTGCCTAGCTGCCTGCACTCTGTTTAGTCCTTGCATGCTGCTCCTCATGTGTCATCTCCCAGTGTCAATACTGCGGCCCTGTCACCACCACATGAGGGGAGCCTGGGAGAAGATTAACAAGCCAGCACCAGGGACAGCAGATGTCAGGCCGGTTGCTATGCCAGAGCAACACTCTGTATGCGCTATGCAGTCAGAAGCAGCTCTGACCAGACCAAATAAGCACTGGTGTCACAGACACATTTTATCAGATTATGAACAAAATTATTGCAGTATCTTCCTACAGTACCAGAAATATTGCCTCTTTTATGAAGTAATAAGAGTTATCAGATCACAAACTAATCAACAAAGGGATAATGACCTCTTCAAGAGTGGGACAAAACAGTGTATCCCCATTTACTGTAGGTATCCAACCCAGTTTTTAAAATATGTAAAGCAGTTAAATAGAAACCAAGTTCAGGGAATAAATCACTAAAAGAGTTAGTATTGTACACACACTTGTTTTGGTTGTTCTTTTACACATACTGCACATTCCCCAAAAACAAACAAAAACTATCTGTTATCACATAATCTTAGATGAATCACTAAGCAGTTGTTCTGTTTCCTAGTGGTCTCCACATTCCTAAATGTAGTGACTAAATGATAGTCAATGATAAATGATAGTCTTTCCATAGAACTGACAAATACTAATAACAGAGCACATTTGGGAGCTCTTTAACAATCATAAAGCAGTGAACACCAGTCCTGTTATAAATTGACTAGCACACAAAGAAGCGATAAGGGCCCAATTAATAACCATGGCATCACAATGGAAGACTGACAATGTAAGACATATAGCCCAATTATAGCACAACAATATTCATCTGACTTCTTGCACAGTTATCAATTCAATCTAAAAGGTAAACATAGCTCTCCAATTGATCAACTTTTGATAAGTCATTTTGTATGCGCTCAACTAAGAGTTTAGAGCTTATTAAGCTGTAAGAAAAGATACTACTATATATGCTCTATTTAATATATTAAATAACTGGGCTGTTTTTACTTATCATAATAGGTACCCAAAGCTTTATTTTATTCTACTGCAGCAGATCACCATGCTAGGAGAGCAGCGCATCTCTAATCAAAAAAGCAGTTAGCATATATCAGCTAGGCAGACTATTCACTGTATGGATTGTTTGATACATGCAGAAATTCAGAGCCTGTGATATCACCAACTAAAGCTGGCCATACATCAGAACAATTTAATTCCACCCAGCCAACTGTGCACTGTGCTCTCCACCTTTTTCACAGCTGCTATCAGTCACTGCTTATAGGACTGCAATGGTACCAGGTTCACTCAGGCAGTTCCGTCTTTTCGTATGGACTCAATGGGCAGTTGCCCAAGGGCCCTAGGCTGTGAGCTAATGGTCCCCTTTTTTTCAGGGGTACCAGATTTTTAAAAATAGGCCCTGGGGAACCGGAGATATCCGACCTCAAAGCAGTGGTCCTCATTGGAGCCTGTTAATTGCTCTTCCCATCCAGATATCTTGGGTTCTGTCTGACTTAAGAGTTTTTTAGCGTGTCTCTATTATGCCCAGAACCAGAGATATCATCCTTCCAGCAGCTGACCCCTGCTCCAAATCTGGTATACAGTTTTATATATTTGTCGGTGGATTGCTCTGGTTCCTGAACTCTTATCCCCAAGTTCCCAGTAATACATGAAAGGTGGAACTCTCTAGATTTTTATTGCATTGAAATCTTAGAAATATATTTCCAGGAACTGGAGATATCTGCAGTCAAGCAAGCTGCCCTCCCACCAGAAAATTATGAATATTAAGCCCACTCCACTATCCACCCTTCCCCTGCATATTAAACACCCCCTACCACCCTGGAAGTCATGTATTGGGGCCTCTTCGTTCATCTCAATGCCCCCTTGTACAGTTTAGTGTTCTTTCTCCCACCCCATCTCCCACCATCTGTGCAGTAAATGAGTAATTAACAGAAATTACTGCTCCAGGTTCTACATGTTGAGCAGAAGATAGAATACCCCTTACCACTCACGAGAAACCAAAGCTGCCACTGAGTACACCGCCTACCTCTACCATTAGAGAATGGGTAGGGGCCCTAGTGCATTGCAGAGGGGCCTACACTGCTGTTAAGACAGCCCTGCACTCAGGTCCCCTCTCATTGTGCCAAGGTTTCTGCAGTTGTTGGGGGAGAGAGCGCTGCATTAGCCCCCTCCCCATGGGGCTGCTGACAGTCACTGCTGGTTTTGGAGCAGTTACTTACCCACTGTGGACTGAACACAGGACACAGAATAGGCACCTATTTCTCTATACATACAGAAATGACTTATTGAAATATGTGTATATATAAATCTGCCTATTGGGCTACCTAGCAGTATATCTAGCTATAGGATTATATGCATGTTAAATTCAGGTTTAAATACATACAAATATTATTATTTATAGCAATATTCTATTTTTACTAAAATAGTAAAAAAACTATTTAAACATGCAGAAGACATCACATGATGGACAGAAGTTGACTGGTCTGATGAAAAGTTGGCTGGTTGGCTGGTCTGATGAAAAAAGTTAGGTGTATGGGGCACTGTTTTAGTTGGATAGACAAGTTGGACAGTTTGTCAATTGGAAATTTGGAGGAAAGTTGGTCTGGTGTATGGCCCACATAAGTCTCAGCCACTGTATATACATTTATGAGTTCTTATCCTGACCTGCAGGAATCCTAGGGGTTGCCCCAAGTGGCACTCTGCCCTACTGATCCTGTGCCCCAATGTCATCTTGTCATCTAATCAGATGAGATTTAGGGGGGTGCAACCTTAGCTTCTCAGATTTGGAGTGTGACATTATAACCAAGCACCACACTCCAAGCTAACATGAATGATTATGTAAAACGCTACTAGCTTATTGGGAGGGTGCAAATTGTTACAAACTCTCAGCTACATTGTGTTGTTATGTATAATATTACTATGCAAACAAAAGGTAGATTAAAATATTCCTGATGCTGGTAGCCACTAGATGTCGCTGAACGGAGATATTCAAATCTAGCTCCATCTGGGCGCAATTGGCTGCCTGCATCTACATTTCATCTCCATCTGCCGGGGGTGGCAAGCTGAAATCCCAAATGGCACATTTCCCAATCACGCCCATTAGTTTAGTTGGGATTAGCCACTTTACGTGGCTAAACCTGACACTTAAGGGCACAAACAGGGTGATAGGGGGCATCAAAAGAATTTCACCCCATGCAATCTTCCATCACTTTAGACGGGAGATCGGGGGCGATAACATTTTAATTCCACCTGAAGACTTATCAATAATGGCTATAAGAGCGTAATATAATGAACAATTAACCTCATGTCAAAAGCACTTTTTAGATTTGTAAAATGCACTAGCAAACTACCGTGGGGTCTAATAAAATAACTACATAAATGTACCTACAGTATAATACGTATCACTTGATCAGAAGTACATTTAGGGGTCTATTCAGTTGAAGTTGGAACTGCCGTTTAGTCGGAAACATAGTTTCCAATTTTGTAGGTTGAATCATGAGTCAACCTATTCAATGGATCTGCCGTCTTTCCCACTTGTCGGCAATTCCGACTTGTCGGAAAACACGTGAATTGGTGGATTAGCCACGGATCCATGTGTTTTGTTGGACTTGCAGTCAAATCCGACAGGTTTTAGTCTGGTTTTCAACAATGTCAATTCGACTTTAAAAAAATTTGGATTGACATTGTCAAAAATGAGTACAACCAGTCGGATTTGCCCACAAATTGAATACTGCATTGTCGTATCCTCTCCATCGGAGAGGATCCAATATGCATTGAATGGACCCTATAATCTTAATACACTGAACAAATATATTATAGCCATGAAATCAATGTTTTTTTAAAGTACAGTATAAAAGCTACATGAATGTGTAAATACTCTTTTTTTATAACAAAGAAAGTACTGATTTCTATTTGATGATTTTATTTTTTATAATTTGTCATAGACCCAAATTGCCTCTTCCATTTTGGGAATACTGTATGACTATCATATTCAAAAATTGGGATCCATTAACATGATTCCTAATAGTCTGGCTTATTGTTTACAAAATAACGTCCCTGTTTTTTTGTTTGGTATCATCAGACCATTATTGTCAAATATTTTTTTTCACATTGTGTGATTCAGACATTTGTTCTTATTGACACTCGGTAATCAATTAATTAATCTGTGAAGGAAATTTACTGAATTTGCTACCACCACAAACATATTGAATCCTCACATCCCAAACCTACAGTATAGGTGGCTTTTCACTTAATGTACAGTATGAGCTTGTCACTCTGGTTTGGTCCCCCTTGAATTGGGGGGTGCTCACTATAGGAATAAGCACCCCTTATTATACATATGCTGATTAATAGGGAATCATTGTATTGTTTGATGAAAAGAACATTGTTTACTTACCCTGTATTGCAAACAATCAATGTAGAATATTATACAGTGGGGTCTATTTATGAAGTAGTGAAAAGTGTGGAGACGTGTGCCAGTGGAGAAGTTGCCTGTGGTGACCAATCAGCACTGAAGTTACATTTAGAATTTGCATACTATAAAATTATACAGAGCAACTGATTGGATGCCATGGGCAACTTCTCCACTCTTTTCACTGCTTTATGAATAGACACCAGTATATGAAACTATTTTGGCAACTTGTTTTTTATTTAAATCTACACTCTATATACTGTGTGATCAGTTGAGACTCCAGAGGTGGGGCTGCAGCAGAGTCCAAAATTTAAATAGGGGAGCCACACCAACTGCCACCACGAATGCTGCCAGACATCATCAGCGAGGACTCATTGGCAGTTGGTGTGGCTCCTTATTTGAATTTTGTACTGCACTTCCACCCTAGCTCTGGAGCCGCAACTGTATATGATCATCATATCTTTAAATATGGAATGATTCCCTTTCCCTTTTTATTAAATAACAGTCATTTGATACTGTAAGTGAGATCATATGAAGAGTCCACAGAACTGAAGCATAATTTAAAGGCTCAGGCAGTAGATCAGCCAGAACATGCTGGATTATAGGACTGATTCAGGTTGGATCGCAGTGTGATCCAACCGCAAAAACTGAAAAAAAGATGCCCGTCCTGCGCATGTGCCCTCATTTTCTGCAGGGGTGCCGCAGAAAATGTGATTGCCTCTGCCTGTCAATCAGGGGAGCGGCAACGCTCCATTTCCAGGGTGGAGATGGAGCACTGCAGGGGCGGAGGTGGCCAAATGGGGGGACGTGCGGCGTGAATGGGGTCATGGCAGGGGTTTGATCACAGCGGTGGCAGGCCTCCTGTAGGTGCAGTTTTGCTGTGCCGGCAGGAGGAATCCTTAATTTCTGCTTGTTGAAGGGGGGAGGCGGCGGTCAGCATGCTGGGCGGCCTTACCCTTCAATGGATGACCCCCAGTAAGCTAGCAAAAGGATTGCTTACTGAATCGGGCCCTTAATCTGAGCTAAAATTTGGATTTATCAATCAACTAAACGTCTTATGCTATGCATGAGACCTATGCCATGAGTCCACATGATTAAAGCATAAATCATAGGTTTAGGTACTGGAATACTGAGCACCTTTTTTGATTTATCTTCAAATACTGTACAATATGGGTCAAGCACACAATCAACTAAGTACGGTCCACACCTTAAAGTCATCAATTTCTGTAAAACCTCATCAAGGCAAAATAATTCCACATATCACAACAAGTGCTTATTCTTTTGATCACATTGGCAACACCTTTCATTATTTTTCCTGGATCTCTTTCTTTACTTATTTTCACATATCTTTATTTTAAATTTTTTGCTTTTTTGGATGAAAGAATTAATTTTTGATAAATTATTAATAAAAGTTGAATAATATAAAACAATCTTGTGCACCATTTGCCCGCCGTTTTTCCCCATTCCCTTTTGATAGTCGTTACTGCTGTAATTGGTAGCATTTCCCAATTAAAATGTAGAGAATTTCTCTTGATTAATATGTATGAGAGCTGGATACAAAATCCCAGTCAGGATCCCGACTGCTGGGATTTTTACAGCATCCCGAATTTCTCTTGATTAATATGTATGAGAGCTGGATACAAAATCCCAGTCAGGATCCCGACTGCTGGGATTTTTACAGCATCCCGATATTACATCCATTACTCTTTCCCCAACAAATCATCAAAATCCGCAATATGAAGTCAGTTTTGGATTAAAAATTTTTTTTCTTAAATTCATATCTCACATTTTCATGGTGCTAAAACCAGCAACATCTGCTACCAATTAAAAGTTATCATCTAGTTAAAATTGCTGTAAATGTGAGTATAATAAAAACATAAAGTCCTATAGTGGTGTAATATAGCCAGATGCCACACACCTGTGTGAGCACTCAGCTGCAGTATAAACTGCCAGTATTCCCATATCAGGCACACATTGCGCTTATCTGTATAATGTAGCTCAAGGTTCTTTGGCTATCAACTTCTTCTTCGAGCAAACATTAGGAAGACATCCTCTGGCACAGTTGGACCCGGAAAAAGGAAACAATATACCGTAGTGAGGACTGTGTACAAGAAAGGTAACTACTCAAAGCAACTAACAGTATTACGTTAATGCTCTATTATTTTATGTTATCTTGTAATGTTCAATCATCCAGTTGTCTTTAAATAGTGCAAATGAAATCCCCTGGTGCAAATGAACCTGGAATAAAAGAAACAAAAATAATATTGTGTACACTGTATGCAAAACATTGGTATAATCAAAGTAAATAAAGTACTGTAGGTGACAAGTTAATCAGAGTGACAGTGTAGTTCAGTGGTTCTCAAACTGTGTGCCTATGCACCCTGGGGTGCCACGGGACACTTGCAGGGGTACCTTGGATTGGTGCTCCACGACCAAATCAAATCATTTAAGGTCAATATAATAGACAAAGCCAGTGCTTGCGGCTGTCAACCATAAAATATGTGGACAAACAGAAGCAAATCTTGTATATAAACACAATTTACTTAATTTAATATTTCTTTCTAAATTTCTGATTAAGAAACTTTTGACCTAGGGCACCATGGCTCAGAAAACATTGGGAAACACTAGTGTAGATATTCTTTTTTCCAATGATCAGATGCTTCAGTAGAGATAATATACTGCAATATGAAATTATCCATAAAAAAAAGAAAACAAAATCCATTACTTGGAAATCTGTGAGGATTCATTTACAGATTTGAAATGGAATGGTGCACACCTTACGTCAGCAATTATCTATTTCAAAAGACTGCCATAACTTTAAATGGAAATATAATCTTTGGAAAGATGCACAATAAATAATAGAGTGCAGCTACAGACAATGCAACAGAGTAAACATCCAAAATTACTCAGTAGTAGTACATGCAAAGAGATTTTGTGCAAAGTCAATGTGGCACTCACCTACAGAACATGTTTACTTAGATGAATTAACATACACATAAAAAGTAATCACCATTCAAATGTTCCATAGGAAGTAAAGTTCTAAAAGCAATTATTCAGTTTCCATTTTCTTCCCTTCATACACTGGTACAGATATTCCTTAAGGTATCTATGAAGAGAAGCGTCTTCCCTCCCCCATACACTTGTAAGAAGTTGGGTTCGGGGGACATGAAAGACACAAAGAGATAGTGCAGAATTCCTTATAAAACAAATTTAATGAAACAGATGTGCACTCACAATTTGAACGATGTAAAAAGGTATGTAACAAAAACTCCAAGCAGAAACAGCAGCTAGTTTGGTGAATCAACACCTCTGGAAAAAATGCTTTATTCTTTCATAATGTATCTGAAGACAAAGCTTATTTTCTGCAAATATAGATTTTTTTTTTACAAAGCAGATACAATGAACGTTATTTGAAAAATATCTGGAAACAGCTAAAAATATTTAACAGAGACATATTTTTGAATATGAAAAAATTGTGTATAAAATATCCACTTTTTATTATAAAATATGTATATTACTCTCCTAATACAGTAGGTGAGATTTTTAGCCATATACTATATATCAGATCATGTAAATCCAGTGGTTGGTGTATTCAGCAATAGCAAATGACCCCAGATCAGATGTTCTATATTAAAGAATACCAGAAACATTTGCAGCCCTGTGAGACTTTTACTTTATGTCTCAAATAGATTCATGCTCATCTTCTTTCAGCAGTAAATCATCATAATAAAAATAAATCTTTTCTACACTGAATCTTTTTGTCTTTCATCAAGCAAACAAATGAGTATAATACTGGAGATGAAACAATCATTTAATAAAAAATGGTTGCACTCATATCATCCCTGAGAAAATGGTATCTTTGGTAGAAAAGCGTAAATCAATATGAATACTGGGTCCTTGGAGCAGGCTTTCTGGATTGACAGAAGAGTCCCAACTCTATATACATGGTGTTTTATTGTCATTGGTTGATGATAAAAGATGGACATTCTCATGGCCATAGCTTTAAATAGCGTGCTTAATATTGCCAACATCCATTGTAAAAAATACTACAATGTAGCAAGATCATAATAAGTGTCGGTGGCCCTTAGATCAGTAAGCACTAGTAAATCTCAAAATAATTAATCAATAGTCATCACCATTATAAAAAGCTTTTGGGTCAATAAAAAATGTAAAACGTATTTTTATGCAATGAAAATTTATATAATTGACCTGCAATATTGATGTATTATAAAAGTGATGTATTATAAAAGTATACACGATTGTATCCAGTTCTCTGTATTACAGTACAGATCATGATGTGTTGTAGCATAAAATGTACATAGGACCTCCAGGTTTCTTCTTATCCTGACTTATCTTGTGGCACTCTAGGGGGTATACTGTAATTACTGAAGGTTGATTTTAATTGATTTTGATCTGTTTCAAATCGATTAAAATTGATCTTAATCGATGTTGGGCTTTAAGGGCTAAACCCCACATTTTTAAAAATGTAAAAATTCATATAAAAAATCATATAAGTAAGAATATGTTTTAACCCTAGAAGCCCTTAAATCAATCAAAGTCAATCAAAATCGACCTTTAGTAAATATAAACAATCTTTGTAAACACACAGATGTCCTGGGAGGTCAATTGTGTGTCACTCCCCGGACGTCTGTGGGCAGACAATATTTCAGGCGCACCAGTATACTGGTTTTAATAGATATTGCCCTAATTCTAATCAGAAAAAGGGAAATTGCCATTTATTAAAAACAAGCTGCTCCCACTTATAGCTAGAAGTAATCTATACGTTAGTCACAGATATATTATAGAGAGAGCGCTAAACACCTGCAGTGTCTATAAATTATTTGTGCAAAAAAAGAAGTGCCTAAAATACTTTTTGCATATTCTAAACAATTTATTACACATAAAAAGCTAGATATTATAATCTTTCACAGCTTTTATATTAATCACGGATTCACGTAATGGAAACACTCAGAAAGCTAGATGGTAACTGTAAATAGCTATTGGGACAGTCCTTGGTCTCCAACTCAAATGAGATACATATATTGCCACTCCTAATAACGAATTTTACTTTGTATCACATAACCATGGTTAGTAATTTTGTACCGTTATTAGATCCAGGCTCTGATTCAAGTGCTGAATTTTTTGATTAATGGAGTCAGTCAATATAGGCTCATGCAGTATTCCAATGTATGAATACATCAGTTACAGAGGGAAAAGGGCACTAATTTGCACACCTTAATTAGGTAGTGAGGTGCTACTCTGCTTGAGACTTAGTAAAGTGTACAGAGGGAAAAGGTAGCAGGTGCACTATCTCACACTAGCTCAACCTGTAGTAACCAGAGGCACTTAGAATATTCCTGGCAAGGGCTATGAGCTTACCCACCGCATCAAGGTAGCCTCTCATTGGGTAAGTCCCTAACACTAACTATAGGGGTTCAGGTCCGGGGGCAGGACATGCCAGAGCCACCCAGCCAGACAACCCCAGGGCATCGCAGGAGTGATAAAAATATAGGGTTAAAGAGGTAGGAGCAGCTGTTGCTGCATGTGTGAATAATGTGAGGAGTAAAGGAAAATTATGTGAAGGTGTTACATATATATAAAACAAACTATAAGTGCCATGGAGTGATGAAATAGTGTTAAATTGCGATGCCCCAGGGACACCCAGCCACGGCAGGCACAGGGATCCCCGCACCCCAGAGAATTCCCCCCATTATGGACTGCCATATTAAACAAAATGTAGGAGTCTTACCTCAGTGTGCTCATTCCAAATGTAAAGGCTAGAGTGTTGGACTATTTAAAATCAGAGGGGTGGGTGGGGCAGGGTGCTAAATTAGGGTGAAGGTGTCTCCTACCTTCAAAAATGTATGAATACATCAGTTACAGAGGGAAAAGGGCACTAATTTGCACACCTTAATTAGGTAGTGAGGTGCTACTCTGCTTGAGACTTAGTAAAGTGTACAGAGGGAAAAGGTAGCAGGTGCACTATCTCACACTAGCTCAACCTGTAGTAACCAGAGGCACTTAGCATATTCCTGGCCAGAGCTATGAGCTTACACACTGCATCAAGGTAGCCTCTCATTGGGTAAGTCCCTAACACTAACTATAAGGGTTCAGGTCCGGGGGGCAGGACACCCCAGAGCCACCCAGCCAGACAACCCCAGGGCATCGCAGGAGTGATAAAAATATAGAGTTAAAAAGGTAGGAGCAGCTGTTGCTGCATGTGTGAATAATGTGAGGAGTAAAGGAAAATTATGTGAAGGTGTTACATATATATAAAACAAACTATAAGTGCCATGGAGTGATGAAATAGTGTTAAATTGTGATGCCCCAGGGACACCCAGCCACTGCAGGCACAGGGAGCCCCGCACCCCAGAGAATTCCCCCCATTATGGACTGCCATATTAAACAAAATGTAGGAGTCTTACCTCAGTGTGCTCATTCCAAATGTAAAGGCTAGAGTGTTGGACTATTTAAAATCAGAGGGGTTGGTGGGGCAGGGTGCTAAATTAGGGTGAAGGTGTCTCATACCTTCAAAAATGTATGAATACATCAGTTACAGAGGGAAAAGGGCCCTAATTTGCACACCTTAATTAGGTAGTGAGGTGCTACTCTGCTTGAGACTTAGTAAAGTGTACAGAGGGAAAAGGTAGCAGGTGCACTATCTCACACTAGCTCAACCTGTAGTAACCTGAGGCACTTAGCATATTCCTGGCCAGGGCTATGAGCTTACCCACCGCATCAAGGTATCCTCTCATTGGGTAAGTCCCTAACACTAGCTATAGGGGTTCAGGTCCGGGGGGCAGGACACCCCAGAGCCACCCAGCCAGACAACCCCAGGGCATCGCAGGAGTGATACAAATATAGGGTTAAAGAGGTAGGAGCAGCTGTTGCTGCATGTGTGAATAATGTGAGGAGTAAATTAAAATTATGTGAAGGTGAACGGTTATATCAGTTGAACCGTTCAACTGATATAACGGAGAAACGCGTTAAGGACACTTCCATACTCTATTTGGGAACACTTATGTTTGGGACCACGGAAAAGATATCTTGGTAAAACATCTCCAACATACATCTTGGTGAGGAGCTCCTTTAAGAGTACCAACGAGGAGAAGCTGAGCGGTGTGCAGCCACAGCTGGGAGTTGCTTCTCACCCCCCCAACTGGAAGTACTGAGGTCAGTACGTGAAGCTGCAATCACTCCGGGAATACGTGACTCCGGCAGAGACACATCGAGCGGCGCACTGCCGCAGCCGGGCACTGCATTTCTTGGAGCCTAACATCTGAACTCCTGCTGCTGGGGAGGTGAGCACCACCATTTCACAATATATCCCTTTATTAAAATTCTGGGACATTGGAATACTGCATGAGCCTATATTGACTGACTCCATTAATCAAAAAATTCAGCACTTGAATCAGAGCCTGGATCTAATAACGATACAAAATTACTAACCATGGTTATGTGATACAAAGTAAAATTCGTTATTAGGAGTGGCAATATATGTATCTCATTGGAGTTGGAGACCAAGGACTGTCCCAATAGCTATTTACAGTTACCATCTAGCTTTCTGAGTGTTTCCATTATGTGAATCCGTGATTAATATAAAAGCTGTGAAAGATTATAATATCTAGCTTTTTATGTGTAATAAATTGTTTAGAATATGCAAAAAGTATTTTAGGCACTTCTTTTTTGGCACAAATAATTTATAGACACTGCAGGTGTTTAGCGCTCTCTCTATAATATATCTTTAGTAAATATACCACTTGGTTTGTACTGCCGTTGCCGTCTTGCTCTCTCTCTAGTGATTGGCAAATACTGTAGCACTTGTGCAGATTTATAATAATACTATTATTTGTGGAGTCCATTTCTCCAATAGAGCTCAAAGTGCTTTATATTTTCAGGAATTAATCTACAGTATATTAGGAGGCAGCCATCTGGGGCATAGTACAGCAGTTATAGTTGATGAATACAAGAAACAAATTAGACAGTGCATAATACAAGTTACCCACAGTGGCCCTGTTCTGACTCATACGAAAGTTCAAAAGTTAAAGATTTAAAATTCATAGAAAGAGTACAAAGACATTTTACTATACGCATACTACTTATTAATGCATATTTTTACAATTCATTTCAGGTCTGTAATTTCAATTTTTCCTATCATTGCCAATTTGCCCTCTGTAATTTAATATTACAATCAGACATCTTGCTCTACAATTATTTCAAATAATGATGATTAATCTTAGGTTTAAAACACTTAACCTTAACTAGCCTTTTTAAAATTACTATTTTGATTAACTTAGCTGTAACTATAACTATTTATTGGAATTTTATCTTAAAGTCATCACAGTAGTTTTATGAGATTTTAAACTATTCTTTTAAACTAAGCAGGTTGCATTTTTATGTTAGCATATGACATTTGAGGTTTACCAGCTTTTCAACTTTAGGAACTGTTTTCTAAAAAAAAATCGCTATTTATATTAGTCCTGTGCAGAAACCATATAAATGAGCATTTATTTTCTTCACTCTTGAAACTGATTTACAAACAACTTAACAGAACAAAAATGAACAGAAAACTAACAGAACCCAAATGATCTCTGTGCTATTTTATAAAGAAAATAAATCTTTGTTAATTAATCATATTTTTGGAACCTAGTAATAATTATCTTTTGAGCTCAACCCTTACATACTCTTTGATAATGAATGATTATTTTTTTATTCTTCTGTATACTGACTTATTATGTAATCAACTAATTAAACTAACCTACTGTACATATAAAAAAAATCGGCAAAACCACACTGATCACTCTATTGAAATGTAGTAATAGTAACAATCTTTTGATCTTCATTTTTAGAACTTTTTTCTATCATCACTGTCTCTGTAATGTAGACTGCAGAAATGTTGTACATTTTACCCTTTGACTTCCATTGCTACCAATCTTTTTATAAATACACTATACTCAATTAATACTGATTTACAATCTAGAGATAACCATTGGTTCACTTAGCACTTTAAAACATATTTTGAAATAGACGAATAAAGTTTTTAGAGTCGCTTTTCAGTCTGGCTGTTGGGAAAGCATTTTCTTGAAAAAAGTTTTCAGTTTGTGCAAATGCTGTTCACTGAATTATATAAGTATCATATTTAAATTTCTAGGACTTCTTGTTTGTTGTATTAGTATATGTATGCATTAGTATAATTTATTTTTTAATGGATATTCATGACCATGTGAAAAGTAATCCAATCTATACAGTATATATAAATGCGAAAGCACTTACTCACTGACTGACACATCACAAATTTTCTTACTTTCCAATATGTTAGGAACCTGAAATCTAACATAGGTATTCTACAGGTGGGAAATAGGAAAACTACATAATTAGAATTTTAATAAACCTCCCCTAAGTGGATGAAAAGGGGGTTGACATAATGACGTCATTACTGATGCGTGGCTTGCATTGCATGAATGATGACCCCCAAACGGACAATTGGATCAAAATTCAGATTGCACCTCCAGTGTGTAGAATTTAATAAACTACAAAAATGGTCCTGTCACTTTTTACTGTATCTGCTATGGGTGCTCCTCGGTTAACGCCAAGAACCATGGATTAATATTTACTTACAATAAAATGTCTCAAATTTACATTTCTATAGATTTACCAAATTATTAACATTCATTTATATGTACAACTGTGAAAATCAGAAACTCCTGTGTGAAGAATGGGTAGAACAGCTATTAGTTTAATAAGATGAAGTATACACTCAGGGCCGGTTCTACCCCTTGTGGCGCCCAGTGCGAGAGTTACCACTGGCGCCCCCCCGTGGCAAAACAGTTAGTGTGCGGGGGTGTGGCTTCATAGGGGAGGGGCGTGGCCAGTTATGCTCACAGTAGCTGTGCCCCCCAGTTGATTTGCCCCTGTAGATATGCCCCCAGTAGTTGTGCCCCCTCTTTATTTGCTCCCAGTATTTGTGCCTCCTCTTTGTTTGCCCCCAGTAGTTGTGCCCCCTCTTTATTTGCGCCTCCTCTTTATTTTGCCCCCAGTAGTTGTGCCCCCTCTTTATGTGCCCCCAGTATTTGTGCCTCCTCTTTATTTGCCCCCAGTTGTTGTGCCCCCTCTTTATTTGCCCCCTGTAGTTGTGCCCCCTCTTTACGTACCCCCAGTATTTGTGCCTCCTCTTTATTTGCCCCCAGTTGTTGTGCCCCCTCTTTATTTGCCCCCTGTCGCTGTGCCCCCCCGCTTACAAACACACACACACACACACACAAAATAATAAAAACAATACTTACCACTGCCCCGCTCCTGCTTCTTCTGCTGCTGCTGCTGCTGCTCCGTCAGTCTGGCCGCCCGCTCCTCTCTATGGGAGAGACGTCAATGACGTCTCTCCCATAGCGCCGCACAGACACTAGAGGTCAATAACGACCTCTAGTGTCTGTGCCTGGAGCCGGCTTCAGCGGACGCCCACACAGCCCACGGCGTCTGCTGCAGCCGTGGAGCGGGGAGCGGAGTGCGGGCAGGCGGCGGTGCCTGCGGCCGCGCCCCCAGACCGCAGCGCCCCGGGCAAAGGCACTGCTTGCCCGCACCAAGGACCGCTCCTGTATACACTCTGAAATTGCAATCACTTCTTTGCACTTTTCAGAAAAAGTGTAATGGGCACTATGAAATGCACATGAAGCACACTATGATATTCCTCTCCCAATCCAGACATACAGGAGCATTATGGAATGCTTTATTACGAGGGTTGTAGAATAAGTTTATGGGTGCACAAAAAGTATCATATTTACAAACAAATTGAACATTACATTTTTCAAAGTATTCACCAGAGGATTCTATGCAAAGTTGCAGGCACTCAAACTAGACCATTCTGAATCAGGTATGTCTTCTACATGCTGGATGAAGGTCTCCCCCGCAGCTTCTGGTGACTCAAGGCACTGGTTGGCGTACAAGTCAGTACAAAGTGATATGCACTGCTGCACGAGTGGTACGGTAGGTACATTACCAGTTATGGCCACAAAACAGCCACCATCTGTGCTTGGATCTGCCAAGACCGCTGTATGCAGGAAGACGCGTTTCGCCCATGTTCACCGGGCTTGGTCACTTCCTGATGATCTCATCCACCGGCAGTGCTAAAGTAGCGGTGCCGGTGGAGGAGACACTGCTGCTAATTAATTCAGGTGGGAGGTTGGTGTCTTAACACATCTCCCACCCCTGTATCTTTGTAAAAGAGGAAAACACTTTCCTAAGTTGAACTACAAATACTGGGTTAACTCTTAATAGACAGAGGAACTTTAAACAAAAACCAAAACAAAAGTTTTTTTTTTGCGCAAAATACCTAACATATTAGGCAGAGATAGAAAGGGGAAATGAGACAACTATAAATAGATCAGTGTGCTTATAGACAGACTAACATTATAATAAGTAAACCTGTAATATTATATACATCCACGTCCCTGGGCATATGATAAGAATACCCATAGGGTTCAAAAAGGGGAAAAGATAACGGAACCTTAGCCTAAGGATAAATAAAATCATTTAATAAATGTATCAGATGGCTCTTGTTACGATGATTTTTTAATTTAAAATATCACAAAGGAGTGTATAACAGCAAATGGAGGTAAGTTTGCTACTCCAGAATTGTGACCGTGGTTAATTCAAATGGTCTCAGGCCCATGATAAGCATAAAATGGGATATTACAAAAGGAAAAGAAATTACTTAATGTGTGAGTTACCTTTCAAATAGATAAACACTAAAGTAAAATATCATTAAGTAGGATAAAGGAGTGTATAATAGAAAATGGAGGTGCATCTGCTACTACGGAGTTGTGGCCGTGGTTAATTAGAATGGTCTCGGGCCCATTAAAAGCATTAATTGGGATGTTACAAAACGAAATTACTTAATGTGTAAATTCCCTGTCGAATAGATAGACACTAAAGTAAGAAGTCCTTGTTTATAATCATGTGATGGTGTGTGAAAAAAAAGGGGGGGGGAGACAGGCAGGGAAAAAGTGCAAAGGGTATAGCCAACTCATATACCATGTGGTTCTTAGACTAAAATGGATGAGTGCAGTGAACAAAAATAAATAAATATGAAATGTGTGAAGGGGACTACCGGAAAAGGATGAGGGAAAGAAAATTGCATAGGGGAGGTGAGAACAATTATTAGTGACATGGTAAAGTAGAGGGAAAGGAGAGATCCCATTGAACGAGTGAGACTAGTTGTCGGTGAAACTTACAGAGTAGTGAAAATTTAAACACTGACGAATATCTGAAGTGATGAGTAAATTGTAATAGAGAGTGCCCCTAATTCTATAGAAAAGTGTGATGCAAAAGGTGAATTGTATTATATTAAAGAAACGGAATGTAAAGAGGCAGAATTTGTGCCATAGTGTCCTAAGTGAGGGAACTGGAGACATGTCCCTATTATGACTGTGTCAATGAAGAGGACTAATGATCTAGTATTCACCAGACTATGCTCTGTCTCTGAACTCACTAACACTTCTTTCCCCCTCTCAGATCACAACCTTATCACCTGCATGCTCTCCTCCATTAATTCAAACCCTGTGTTGCTGAAGTCCTCCAATCTTCCTCAAACCCGCAGAAATATTAACACAATTAATCTTCAAGAACTGTCCACTTCACTCCAACAACTGCTTTCACCTATTTCTGCATTCACCTCTCCTGAGATGGCTGTATCACACCTGAATGAGACTCTAGAACTAGCCCTTGATGAAGTGGCTCCAGCTACCCATCACACTCCACGTAGGCCTAGATGTCAACCATGGCACTCCAAACTAACAAGACAACTACAAATACTCACACTAAAACTTGAACATCAGTGGCGTAAATCTTGTATTTCAAGTGACTTCCTCACATATAAGACTGCCCACCATTCTTATAGAAATGCCCTGGACACTGCCAAACAAACATATTTCCAAACTCTTATCTCTGCTCAAGCTTCTAACCCCAAACGACTCTTTAATACATTTAAATCACTTTTGAATCCTTCCTCACCTACCCCACCAGCCTCTATCAAGGCACAGGATCTTGCTTCCTATTTCAAGGAGAAGATTGATAAGATCTGAGATGAAATGGTATGCTCTTCGGCAGCCAGTTGCCTGCTCTGTTCTTTACCTGAACCCTCTGGCACTCTTTCTTCATTTGATCCCACAACTGAAGATGAAGTATCATCACTCTTCTCATCCTGCTTCTCTACTTCCTCTCCTCTTGATCCTTAACCCTCACAAATAAGTAAAGCTCTGTCTCTGGTGCTCATCCCTACCTTAACTAACATCTGTAATCTCTCTCTCTCTACTGGTATTTTTCCTCCACTCTTCAAGCATGCAGTGATTACTCCCCCCCAAAAAAAAAAAATTCTGCCCCTAATGCTCTCTCAATCTACCACCCTATCTCTCAGCTCCCTTGTCTCTCTAAGCTACTTGAGAGACTTGCTTACACTCGACTCACACACTTTCTTAATGCATACACTTTGTTGGACCCACTTCAGTCAGGCATCCGTTCCCAACATTCTACAGAGACAGCACTGACTAAAGTGGTTAATGATTTGGTCACTACGAAGTCTAAAGGCCACTATTCACTACTTATTCTACTAGATCTACCTGCTGCATTTGACACTGTAGACCACTCTCTTCTCATACAGACACTACAATTCCAAGGTCTTAAAGACTCAGCCCTTTCTTGGTTCCAATCATATCTATCTAATTGCTCCTTCAGTGTTCACTTCTCTGAATCTACCTCCTCTTCGCTATTTCTTTCATTTGGAGTACCGCAAGGCTCAGTCTTGGGTCCTCTGCTTTTCTCTATCTATACCTCATCTCTTGGTAAACTAATCAGCTCTTTTGGTTTTCAGTATCATCTGTATGCAGATGATACTCAAATCTACCTATCCTCCCCTGACTTGTCCCAATCTGTACTGGACCGTGTCACTGAATGCCTTTCTGCCATTTCATCCTGGATGACATCTCGCCACCTCAAACTGAATATTTCAAAGACAGAGTTAATTATATTTCAACCGGCCAATAGTAGGTACCAACCTGATATCTCTATCACTGTTGAAAACTCAACTATCTACCCTACCCCACAAGCTCGCTGCCTAGGTGTCATCCTTGACTCTGATCTGTCCTTTGTTCCCCACATTCAATCTGTCTCAAGATCATGTTACATGCATCTAAAAAACATATCCAAAATACGACCATACCTTACACAAGACACTGCTAAAACTCTAATCCACGCTCTCATTATCTCTCGCATTGATTATTGCAATAGTCTCCTAACTGGTCTTCCCAAAACGAGACTCTCACCACTACAATCCATTCTGAATGCAGCGGCGAGGCTTATCTTCCTCACTAGATGTTCATCGTCGGCAGATCCACTCTGTCAGTCCCTCCATTGGTTACCTGTACTCTACCGCATACAATATAAAATACTTTTACTCACATACAAGGCCATTCACCAAACTACACCAACGTACCTCACTTCGTTTATCTCAAAATATCTCCCAACCCGACCTCTTCGCTCTTCACAAGACCTGCGTCTCTCATCCACACTCATTTCTCACTCCCACTCACAATTGCAGGACTTCATCGGGCTGCACCCACTTTGTGGAATGTCCTACCACGCACAATAAGACTCTCCTCTAGTCTCCAAACCTTCAAGCGTTCCCTGAAAACTCACCTCTTTAGGCAAGCATATCAAATTCCAGAACTGCCAACATAACTTTCATAAATCTTCTTATCAATTGCATCCACTCTGTACAATCCACACATATCCTCACATGTCTTCTCATTCTTCACTTATCCTTCCTCTGAAACCTGGTTCATCATTGCTGTATGACCATATCATAGAGCCCTCCAAGAACCTTTGCAATCTGGTGAACAACTATGCAATAGATAGCACCTTTCCTTGTGTACACATGCCTATTTCCCTATAGATTGTAAGCTTGCGAGCAGGGCCTTCCTACCTCTATGACTGTTTGTTATCACCCAGTTTGTTATTGTTATTTGAAATTGTAAAGTGTAATGGAATTTGCTGCGCTATATAAGAAACTGTTAATAAATAAATAATAAATAATAAAGTACTCAAAGGGCAAATAGAGACCACCCAGGTCATTATGGTGGACCTTGGAGGAGAGGCTCAAATTGAGCGTTCTTCAAATATTGTCCTGTATCCCGCAGGTGACCAATTGGTACTTGAGATAGCTCATATGGGTGTTGTTGTTACCTAGCGGGCGAAGTTGGTGGTACCTCGTAAGGTCTGCATGAAGAAGACCTAAATTAGAGGAAGACACCAAAACTGATGGATTCGTTGAGTCCCCCTGGTTGTATTTTTCCTAGTCGAAAGATCCATTTGCTTTCTTTCCTCAGGAGTTCTTGCGTTAAATCCCCTCCCCTAATTCCTAGGCAAAGGCGTTCCAACCCAAAGATTTTCATATCTTTCATACAGCAGCAGTCTCTCCTCCTCCAGCGCCCCTACTTTAGCGCCGCCGGCGAATGAGATCATCAGGAAGTGACCAAGCCCGGTGAACACAGGCGAAATGTGTCTTCCTGCATACAGCGGTCTTGGCAGATCCGGCGGTTCCAATCCTAGGGGCACACATGGCAATACTGACTGTGACGGCGGATCCAGTGAACACAGCATGGTGATACTACTCAGCACTTTGCAATCCCGGCAGACCGGCTGACTCCAGTCCAGGGGCACCCATTTCCATGCGTGCTGTGACAGGGGACCCAGCGCCTGCAGCTTGAGTTTATCCAGCTGCGTATTGTTAACAGTATCCCACAATTAGTTTATCCAGACAGCGATTTTGCCTGCTCTTGGTAAAAGTCTATTTAATCTGATTGCTTTTCTCCTCTCTCTCTCAGCTCTTTTTACTATTTATAGAGCCTTAGCAGCTTACTCTAATTGGGGAGACTGAAAAGCAGATATTTATAAGTGTCATGACATGCGCAGGGCTATACCCACTTAATATACAACTATTCTTTACATAAAACAATTTATTATACTAACATAGGGTGCAAGTGTCATTGCTGCTTTTCATACACAATTCATTATTTGACTGACATATAGTGTGGGAAGCTAGACTCCCCATAGTTGAGTCTTTTACATGTGATTTCTAAACCTTCTTGCCTGTAAAATATCAAGTCCACTTAACACTGTATTAATAACTATTGCGTGTGATGAAAACCAGGCTACCTTTTAGGAAATACTTCAGCTATCATCTTTGCCTGGGGTCTGTTCTTTATTAGCTACATTTGTAGCCTAAAAAGGATAGCTTATTACTGTTGTGTTCTCAATAGAAACATTTGTTGCAACGAGTATGCTCTGTGGTAGGAATTTGACCCTCAGCTACTGTCTTCCAATTTTGGATATTCCACTGACTGCACAATACAAATACATTGGTTTATGGATACAGAACAGCTCTGAACTTTAGGCTTTTGCTACAAATAGCTGAATCTTGATACAGTTTATTGAGTTTCTCCATATTCCTCCTTTTTCATAGCGACATCAGTAGGGTGTCATGTAGGAATTATCCAGAAGGCCCCCCATTTCTCTGACCAGGGATTTTTACAGATCAGGGATTTGCCCTCTTCATATTTCATTCTTTTAATTCAGTACTCTCATTGGTGATTTGAGGGACCTTTTCTCCCCACGGCAGCTCCCCAGCTGGTGGGATAAGTGTCCTTCACCTAACATCAAAAGCAGATGCACTGTTCCTTCTCTTTCTAAATATTTCTGAACTCTCATCAATAATTCAGGAGATGGCTGCATAAGAATACGGGTAACCTACTATCATACCTCACTGCTTATGCCCAATGCCATCTGATCTTGGAAGCGAAACAGCTGAGGGCCAGGTCAGTACCCGGTGGGGGACCACCAGGGAATTCCCGGTGCAGTAGGTTTAGAACGAGGTGAATTTCCATAACATTGACAGCAGATTCACATTTCTTCTGTTATTCTTACTTGACTATCAAAGGCATCCCCACCCAAAATCCATCATATCCCATGTTCTAAATACCACTTCAATACACTGGCAAGGTCTGAAATACTGTACTATCTATACGGGTCTGTCACAGCCTGTATTTTGACAATGATGAATGAATAATTTTATCTAGCCGCCGGATTGGGTTGCACATACTCTGATTATAAATACTGTATTTTTTTCTAAATATCCAATCACTCTGCTTCCACTGCCAACCGCTTTTTAATTGTTCATTAATTGATTTGTGTGATTTGTCTGTGTCATTGTTGTATGTTTACTTGTGTTCAGGAGATTAAATTCTCTTTTAATTATTTAGAATAAAAGTTATGTCTTAATTTCTGATAATATATCATTATTCCTTCTACAAGAGTGCGCCCACAAAGAAGTCTACTTTCTTTTTCTTGTACCTCAGGTTCACAGTAAGCAATTTCTGACTTCTGGGTGCACCACCATTCAAATAAATAGGGGCAATTTATGGCCCAGATATCTGGCTTAGACTGGATGATATAGAAATTGTTGCAATCATTATTATACCAGTGCGGAATCAAACCTACAGTTGTTTAGTACACTGTATGTACCAGAAAATAATAATTTCACTTCAAGTATACCATTCACCTTATAACAAATTCACACATGTAAATGAAATAGTTCCTTTTTTATGAGTCTTCTTTATTTCCACCTCTCCGCTACAGAGGATAATCTCCTTCAGATCAAATGCTCTCAATTAATCTGTATGAATCAGTACTTAATAAACATCCATTTTCAAAAAGAATGGTGCTACCTTTTACTGGAGAAAAGCATTGTACGTATTTAATTCTTCAAATCTGATCCTTGATGTAAAGTTTAAATTTAAATCTAAAATATATATAAAAAAATGTAAATAATGTATGCCTTGCATAAAAGTAATCATTTTTAAATGAACAATTGTCGTTGCAGTGTCCAAGGATAGTTAACTATTAAATGTATAGCAATGAGTCCAAAAACAAATAGCAAGTTCCAAAGAGTTTGCTTATTTAGGTAAATGAATCCCAAACAGTCAGTGTTCAGTGTGGCTCCACATTGGGAGATAGGAAGAAACTAAGATTTATGGCTATGAGCTGTGCTATGGTGAGAGTAGGCAGGTGAGTAATGGATAAAGAATGTATCATAGGGAATGCAGCTGTGGGGACAGAATGTGTCATAAGAAATTAGTTACCAGAAGGGAGAGTAAGCCAGCAAAATGAGATGGCGATGGTGCTTGTGACAAGGGGGGAAACAGGCAATGAGGTAGGGAGTGCAGAGGTGGTATGGGGGGCAATGGTTTAGGAGCTACAGGGAGTGGTAACAGATATAAGGAGGGAAGATGGATCAGGCACCTGAAAAGAAGTAGCACATAATTATTAATAAAGTAATAAGAAGGTGAATAGTGAAGCATGATAGGTGGCGCTAAGTGTGGCAGAAAAATTACTGATTTAAGGTGAGTGGTTATTTTCTACTTGTATAGCTCAGTGACAAAGCTGTACCGGTGCACATAGCAGTTCAGGGGTACAGATACATGACGAAGGAAATGGTAACTCGAGAATAATGATGGTAGAGCGAGAAGTAAGGTGCTGGAGAGAAGAACAGCTCTGGAGAAGTGAGGTGGGACATCTGAGAGAAATGGAAAAGGTAAATTACTATAGGCAGATGCATCAACGGGTCAATGGAACAAACAAGGGCCAGATAATGATTGCTTCAAAATAACTAACAAAGGGGATGTTTGAAGTAGAGGATCAATGAAACAAGGAATGCACAAAAGCAGCAGAGGTAGTGAGATGTGATAACCTGTGCAGGAAGGAAATGAGAAAGGATTTACAGTAAGAAGCCAGTTTTATAGTAGTAGTAGTAGTAGTAGTAGTAGTAGTAGTAGTAGTAATAATAATAATAATAATAATACAGGGTGAGTATCCCTTATCCAAAATGCTTGGGACCAGAGGTATTTTGGATATGGGATTTTTCTGTATTTTGGAATAATTGCATACCATAATGAGATATCATGGTGATGGGACCTAAATCTAAGCACAGAATGTATTTATGTCACATATACACCTTATACACACAGCCTGAAGGTAATTTTATCCAATATTTTTTGTAACTTTGTGCATTAAACAAAGTGTGTCTACATTCACACAATTCATTTATGTTTCATATACACCTTATACACACAGCCTGAAGGTCATTTAATACAATATTTTTAATAACTTTGTGTATTAAACAAAGTTTGTGTACATTGAGCCATCAAAAAACAAAGGTTTCACTATCTCACTCTCACTCAAAAAAGTCCGTATTTCGGAATATTCCGTATTTCGGAATATTTGGATATGGGATACTCAACCTGTAATAATATTTTTTTTATATAGCACTCTTTCCCCAATATCACTCAAGGCACTTACTTAATGTTTCCATCCTGACAATACAATACTGCACTTCAGATGGCATCTTAAATATCTCAAAAAGTAAAAAAAAATGTAAACAAAACATTTATCAGCAAAGATTCTCCCGTTCTAACGTTCATGGTAATATTTTATTCAGTCTTACATTTAAATGCTAAAATCCATACCAGAAAACATCCAAAAACATATATCCCTCTCTGTTTTGTAAACCTGCTCCATCTGCAAGTCAGATCTGGATTTACCTTTCCATTGCCTCTGAGCATGTCAAGTGTCTGGAGATCGGCATTACTGTTCAAATGCTATTATCTGAAAATAGAATGCAAGTCTCGGTTAAACTTTAATGCAAATATTGTCACACTGGAAGTGTTATGCATGTAAGGATTTGCAAAAATAAATACAGTATGCTATAATTGTTCTAACATCAAAATATTATAATCTATTTCAATTAGTTTATAGGCTTGGGGGCATTGCGATATTTACAGTAGTTGACATTTCTAATTAGTGTTACAGAAAGCTGTCTTAGAACATTATATGCTGATGATTTTTATGGTATTTGAGAACCTGTTGTCATGCACCTCTGTACAATTAATTAATTTTCCTTGAAATAATCCAGAATTACAATTAGTCCATATGTGTCAAGTTTTGTGTAGGTCAGGAACAGAAGTTAATGAAACCGCTTAAAATCCACAGCCTGAGTGAATCTGGGTTAGCACCCTGTTGGGATTCTATGAGTTTAATTAACTGGGCCTTACATATGTTTTCCATGACCTAAACTGTGTTTTACAATCACCAACTGTATTATATATTACTCACAGTTTTGAAAGAAACCCAAAGATAAATTATTTTTTATTGCAGACTTTTTTAACAGATCAAAATGAAAAATTCATAAAACGAATAATTAATAACTGTAAATTTTTTTATCATTCAAATGCTCAGTATAAATAGTACTTTTCAGAAGCAATGCTGCTTTCTCCACAAAAACTGCTCAATCAGATGCTTTATTGAACTTTAGTTTTCCATCAAGATGTTCATTTATCATTTATTTCTAATTCAAAATCACATAAAATTAACTAGAGTATATTTAATGCAGTCTACAAAATCGGTTGCCCTTCATTACGATATACCATTACTTGGTGATTATGTTATAAAGTGTATGCATATAAAGTAATCAGTATTATTATATATTGACAAGTCTAGATAAAAATTGTTAAGTTTTGTCTCATCTTGTTTCACATGCATGTGCAATGGAATCCAGGATGCATTCCACAGGTGTGGAGTGCATCCTAGAAAGCTTCCTCGAAATCTTAGGATACTAAGTGGCTGATTCAGACCTGATTGCTGGGCTGCAAAGTTTGCTGTCCTGCGTTCAGATAGTCGCCGCCTCCAGGGGGAGTTTAAATTGGCCGTGCAAGTGTGCGATCCCATGTGTACACAGAGCTGCAAAAATCCACTTTGTGCAATCTCTGCACAGCCCAGGACTTACTCCTACAGTGCAATATGAAGAGGCTAATCAGTACCGGAGCTGAAGTCAGACACCCTCCCTGAAAATGCTTGGACACGCCTGCATTTTTCCAGACACCTCCTGTAAACGGTCAGTTACCACCCACAGATGGGCTCTTCCTGTCAATCACTTTACGAATGCCCGTGCCATCCCGTCACTGACCGCGATGCCCATTGTTGTCTGACACACAAGCGCATTGCAGTGTATATGCATGCGCAGTTAGGACTTGATCACCACACAGCAGTGATCAGGTCTTAATCACCCCCTAAGATTGTTGAATGGATAAAATCATGGTTGCAGGATAGAAAACAGAGAGTTGTAGTAAATGGAGTGCATTCACAGGAGGGAAATGTTACCAGTGGAGTACACCAGGGATCTGTACATGGACCAGTGCTTTTTAATATGTTTATTGGTGACATTGCAAATGGCATTAAAGGGAAAGTATGCCTTTTTGCAGATGGCACAAATGTATGCAACAGGGTAGACACACCAGCAGAGGTAAAATAAATGATTGCGGATCTACGTAGACTAGAGGTATGGTCAAGAGTGTGGCAGTTACAGTTTAATGCCAAATAATGCTAAATCATGCACATGGGTCTCAAAAATCCAAAGGCTAAATATAGTATTAATGGCACTATACTGGAAACTACTGGGGAGGAAAGGGATTTAGGAATCACTATTTCAGGTGCCTTAAAGGCAGATAAGTAATGTAACAAAGCAATGAGGAAGGCTAGTCAGATGCTTGGCTGCATTGGGAGAGGAATCAGCAGCAGAAACAAGTAATAATGCCACTGTATATATAGGTCATTGGTACGGCCTCATCTAGAATACTGTATTCAATTCTGGAAGCCATGTCTTCAAAAGGATATTAATACATTAGAGACTGTACAAAAAAGGACAAGACAAAACATACCCAGAAAGACTAAAAAATCTCAATATGTATAGTTTGGAGCAGAGAAGGGAAAGGGGGGACATGATAAAAGCCTTGATATATTTAAAAGTTTCTAACAAAGTCCAGGAGAGAAACATTCTTCAAATGAAGATAAGCAATAGAACACGACGACATGCACTGAGACTGGAGGGAGGTAGGATCAGGGGAAATTTGAGGAAAAATTACTTCACAGAAAGGGTAGTGGATAAGTGGAATAGCCTCCCATCAGAGGTGGTAGAGGCTAAGACAGTAGAGCAATTTATACATGCATGAGATAGACATATGGTTATCCTTACAAAGAAATAAGGCCCAAATAAGGTTAAGATAAAAATATGGTAAAAAAAAAGGGGCAGACTAGATGGGCCAAGTGGTTCTTATCTGCCGTCAAATTCTATGTTTTTATGTCTTCCTCCAATGGCTCCTTTAGCAGGCAAGTGACTGGACATACCTTAGCCTGAAAAGACATAGGACCTGCCGATATGGGGTAATTATAAAACAGCGGAAGAGAGGCGGCTGGGCGGAATGTGTTGGGAGGGGTATGAGATATTTAAAAGCATATTGCTAATTGTAGAATTGTTTGTATAATACTGCATCAACAGCTGCTGAAGGCAATTCACTCACCCAGTGGGCTGTCACAGCCATGTAATATTTACTTTGTCAACTACCGCTTGTCCACTTATCTGTGGTTAAGTGGGCAGTGGGTACAATGGCATTTTGTGGGCCAATAATTAAGTTTGTTTTTTAATGTCCTGGTACAGCTGAGGAATGGCTTTCCGGGTAAAATGGAACCAAGATGGAATTTGGTAAAAGGGACACAGGACCTCAATTGAATGTGTACAGCCGCCTGCATTAATGGCAGATATTGGACACAGATCTACTACCAGCATAGCCATGATGGTGTCAGTGATCTGCTGTGCGACTGTTTGAGAGTTGTCATACTTGCTTCCACTTGCAAAGGACTGTTTCACAGTCAATTATTTTTTACAAAATAACTAGTAGTCTTTTTGTTCCCCTTCTGGGATGAAGAACCACCTCAGCAGCAGCAAGCCTAGTACTCACATATTTTTCTGGGGAATCCTAGAATGGGGAGGAGTCACCTAGCCTTAACAAATTGGAAGCAGTACTCCCTCTAATGATTGAGGATATTAAGGATAAAGGTGTTGGTGGTGGAGATTGCAGGTGCTGGGATCTAATTGAGAGAAGAGAGCTAGCTGATGCTTGACTGCTTGTTGTTATTTTTTTTAGCACCAGCTTTTGATGTTACGAATAATTTGTCATGAGCTCGCTGCAAATGACGTAAAATGGTGGAGGTTCCTAAATGCTTAACATCCCTACCTCTACTTACTGTGGGTACACAAAGGCTGCAGATGGATTGACAAATGTTGTCAGGATTTGGTTAAAAATAATTCCACAATCTGAGGTGGATTTGTTGGTCCTATGCCCAGACTTGACAATGCCCATCTACTTATTTGGCCAAGAGCTGTTTCCACTGGTGCCTGACTTCCACAAACAACATCCTCAACATCCTTGTTAGCACCAGTGTAAGCTACACAAATATGCCCCTCATTCTCTGGCAATTTCACAGTGGCATCCTCAATTTCTATGTCATCAGCTATACTTCTGCTCCTCATTTTCAGGCAGAGCAGAAATTGTGGAAAGCGGCTTCTCTGTGAGTACAGTATCAGAAAGGTCAGGCTCACACATAGCACTCTTGGACACACTTAGACTTTCCTCAGGGATTAGTGACATTTCTGTTTCTGAACGCGCAGTTCATTCTACAGCTTTAGTTGTTTTCATCTTTTTTATACCCCTTCTAGACTCTGAGTGAAAAAGTCTTGCATTCTCATGAGAAGCAAAAGAAGATGCCTCATTGACTGTTAAAAAAAAAAACACCACTCAGACATAAAGGCCAAGGCCTGAGCCTTTCCTTACCACTGCGCGCAGAGAATGGCGCTTTGGCAATTTTATGTTTTTCTGCACCAAAACATCCCCTTTATAAGAGGTGTATTTTTCTTTAACACTCTATACTGGGTTTTTGATTTTAGATGACCTGACTTAGTCTCGCTATGCCCTTAAGCATTGGCTTTAGTAGATGACGTTGCTGGACATGCATTATCATCATGCTATTCTCTAAATTGGTAGTTATTAATTTCACAGATCCCTGCATGGATCACGTGGGTTATAGATGTATGTGAACACTGCACAAATTAGTAAACCAACCAGTACAAAAACAATAGATATATTATACTGTATATATTTTATTTTTATATTTTTAAACCTGCAGCTCCATTCCAACTGCTTGGATCACATGGCTTTTAAGGGCACCAGCCAACCAGTAAAAAAACAATAGACATAACAATTGATAAATATATATATATATTCTGATTCTGAAAACTCCTACACACATGGTTGCAGCCTGAGAAATCCTCTGGATACAATTGTGGGTCCTATGTGGGAGTTCCAGTGCTTTTAGCATTTACTGACTCTGTTTCTGTATATACCAATTGATACACTATTGCACTTTTAAAAAATAGGTATTTTAACCGAGTGTACCGAACTAATCTATATGTTCAGGCGGACATAGTAAAGTCTGACCATGAAGTCAATTTTTAAAGGAATATTACCTCTTTTTTATGCAATGAGTTTAATTATCTAAAGGTTGATCATAATATTCTGTATGCAGAATTATACAGTGTATAGGTGCTCCAATACAAAAATATATTTCTGTTACCCCTGATGAAGTCAAACTGACGAAACGCGTTGGGTTTATCAGTCATTAGTCAGTATTCCAGTTAGGAAAATTACTCCCTTCGCCAAGCGCACACCTTGCTAAGGTGAGGGAGTGTTTACATCTACCTACTGGATTCTGCTGTCAGAGTTATCAAAATCCATGTATAACCTGTTGTAAAAAAATTCTCATGTCAAAGACTTTTATGAATTATTTTTGTATTAAATATTTTATTCTAGTTGGCCTTGGGCCATTTGTTTGGGTGACTTTCTGGTGAGGGGTTATCCACTGCAGGAACCCAAGAAATCCAATTACCCATAGTATAAGATACACCTACTTGGAAGGACTTCCACTATATCTATACATCAAACAGAGCGCGCTCAGGATTTGTGTTGTGTTGTAAATATATAATTTTTCTATTTATAAACCTGCATCTGGTTCCAACTGCGTGGATCACAACGATTATAAGTGCACCAACCAACTAGTACAAAAACAATACATTATGTATATATATATATATATATATATATAGATATACAGTATATACAGTATATACAGTATATATATATAGATATACAGTATATAAATATTATTTTGCTATCTTTAAACCAGCAGCTCAATTCCAAATGCGTGGATCACATCACTTATAAGTGCACTAACCAACCAGTACAAAAACAATAGCTATAAAAATAGATAATTATATTATATGTATTTTATTTTTCTATTTTTAAACCTATTGCTTGGTTTTAACTGCGTGGATCACAGGACTTATAAGCACAACCAACCAACCAACCAACCAACCAACCAACCAACCAACCAACCAACCAACCAGCCAACCAGTAAGTAATCAATAGATATAACAATAAATAATGATATTATATTTTATTTTTCTATTTTTAAACCTGCAGCTCAGTTCCAACTACGTGGATCACAGGGCTTATAAGTGTACCAACCAACCAGTACAAAAACAATAGATATAACAATAGATAATAATATTATATATATTTTATTTTTCTATTTTTAAACCTATTGCTTGGTTCTAACTGCGTGGATCACAGGACTTCTAAGCGCAACCAACCAACCAACCAGCCAACCAGTAAGTAATCAATAGATATAACAAAAGATAATTATATTATATTTTATTTTTCTATTTTTAAACCTGCAGCTCGGTTCCAACTGCTCAGATCAGAGGACTTATAAGTAGAGATGAGAGGGTTCGGTTCTCTGAGAACCGAACATCCCCCCCCCCCCGAACTCCACGTGGTTTACACGGGTCAGAGGCAGGCTCGGTTGTTCCCGCCTGACTTGGAAAACCCGAATGAGGCAAAACATCATCATCCTGCTGTCGGATTCTCGCAAGATTCGGATTTCATATAAAGAGCCGCTCGTCGCCGCCATTTTCACACATGCATTGTAGAGAGAGCGGAGAGGACGTGGCTACATTCTCTCAGTGGAAATCTCAATATCAGTGCTCAGTATCAGTGCTTACTTATTGCTGCTCAGCAATACTAGTAGTGTGTCTCTCCTACTCTCATCACTAGTAGTGTGTCTGTCACTGCTCATTGTCTTGTGCTGCATTGTGGTGCTCAGTATACTACAGTACATTACTAATAGTCCAGGGCTGCATCTTGCTGCTCAGTGTCAGTTCTCAGTATTATCCTCATCGGTGCTCAGTATCACTGCTCATTGTCTTGTGCTGCATTGTGGTGCTCAGTATACTACAGTACATTACTAATAGTCCAGTATCTTGTGCTGCATCTTGCTGCTGTAGGGTGCTGTGGTAGTGTCCTGTCACTGTGCATATGTCATCATCATTCCAGTCACAGTGGTATCTGGTATCTATCTAGTGGAATCTAATTCCAGACATTACCGCTGTCTAATTCCAGATATATTACTGGCATATAATTCCACACGTGGTCTGCCAAGGCCGATGCCCAATGTCATAGTAGAGAGCATGTAAAATCCGAAAAGCAAAAGTTCAGTAAATTGACCCAAAAATCTAAATTAAAATCATCTGAGGAGAAGCGTAATCTTGCCAATATGCCATTTACGACACGGAGTGGCAAGGAATGGCTGAGGCCCTGGCCTATATTCATGGCTAGTGGTTCAGCTTCACATGAGGATGGAAGCACTCATCTTCCCGCTAGAAAAATGAAAAGAGTTAAGCTGGCAAAAGCACAGCAAAGAAGTGTGAATTCTAAATCACAAATCCCCAAGGAAAGTCCAAATGTGTCGGCGGGTGAGATGCCTGACCTTCCCAACACTGGACGGGAAGAGGTGGCTCCTTCCACCATTTGCACGCCACCTGCATGTGCTGGAAGGAGCACCCACAGTCCAGTTCCTGATATTCAAATTAAAGATGTCACTGTTGAAGTACAACAGGATGAAGATATGGGTGTTGCTGGCGCTGAGGAGGAAATTGGCAAGGAGGATTCTGATGGTGAGGTGGTTTGTTTAAGTCAGGCACCCGGGGAGACACCTGTTGTCTGTGGGATGAATAAGGCCATTGACATGCCTGGTCAAAATACAAAAAAAAATCACCTCTTCGGTGTGGAATTATTTCAACAGAAATGCGGACAACTGGTGTCAAGCCGTGTGTTCCCTTTGTCAAGCTGTAATAAGTAGGGTTAAGGACGTTAACCCCCTAGGAACATCCTCCCTTATACGTCACCTGGAGCGCATTCATCAGAAGTCATTGACAAGTTCAAAAACTTTGGGTGACAGCGGAAGCAGTCCACTGACAACTAAATCCCTTCTTCCTCTTGTACCCAAGCTCCTGCAAACCACACCACCAACTCCCTCAATGTAAATTTCCTCCTTAGACAGGAACACCAATAGTCCGGCAGGCCATGTCACTGGCGAGTCTGACGAGTCCTCTCCTAACTGGGATTCCTCCGATGGATCCTTGAGTTGATCGCCTACTGCTGCTGTTGCTGCTGGCGCCGCTGTTGTTGCTGCTGGCAGTCGATCGTCATCCCATAGGGGAAGTCGGAAGACCACTTGTACTACTTCCAGTAAGCAATTGACTGTCCAACAGTCCTTTGTGAGGAAGATGAAATATCACAGCAGTCATCCTGTTGCAAAGCAGATAACTCAGGCCTTGGCAACTATGTTGGTGTTAGACGTGCGTCTGGTATCCACCGTTAGTTCACAGGGACTTAGAGAATTGCTTGAGGTGTTGTGTCCCCGGTACCAAGGGGGTAATTCTGAGTTGATCGCAGCAGCAAGTTTTTTTAGCAATTCGGCATAACCATGTGCACTGCAGGTGTGGCAGATAAAACATTTGCAGAGAGAGTTAGAAATGGGTGGGTTATATTGTTTCTGTGCAGGGTAAATACTGGCTGCTTTATTTTTACACTGCAATTTAGATTTCAGTTTGAATACACCACACCCAAATCTAACTCCAAATCCCATCTAGGTTCCACTCTCTAGGCAGGCGGAATGTACACAGACGTCAGAAATAGAGTCACCAGCGTCCTAAAAAATGCAGTTGTACCCACTGTCCACTTAAGCACGGACATGTGGACAAGTGGAGCAGGGCAGACTAAGGACTATATGACTATGACAGCCCACTGGGTAGATGTATTGCCTCCCGCAGCAACAACAGCGGCGGCACCAGTAGCAGCATCTCGCAAACGCCAACTCGTTCCTAGGCAGGCTTCGCTTTGTATCACCGCTTTCCATAAGAGGCACACAACTGACAACCTCTTACAGAAACTGAGGAACATAATCGCAGATTGGCTTACCCCAATTGGACTCTCTTGTGGATTTGTGATATCGGACAACGCAACCAATATTGTACATGCATTAAATGTGGGCAAATTCCAGCACGTCCCATGTTTTGCACATAGAATTAATTTGGTGGTGCAGAATTTTTTTTAAAAACGACAGGGGTGTGCAGGAGATGCTGTCGGTGGCCCGAAGAATTGCGGGCCACTTTCAGCATTCAGCCACCGCGTGCCAAAGACTGGAGCACCAGCAAACACTCATGAACATGCCCTGCCATCAGCTGAAGCAAGAAGTGGTAACGAGGTGGAATTCAACCCTCTATATGCTTCAGAGGATGGAGGAGCAGCAAAAGGCCATTCAAGCCTATACATCTGCATACGATATAGGCAAAGGAGGGGAAATGCACCTGACTCAAGCGCAGTGGAGTATGATTTCCATGTTGTGCAAGGTTCTCCAACCCTCTTAACTTGCCACACGTGAAGTCAGTTCAGACACTGCTAGCCTAAGTCAGGTCATTCCCCTCATCAGGCTTTTGCAGAAGCAGCTGGAAAGATTGAAGGAGGAGCTAAAACAGAGCAATTCCACTAGGCATGTGGGACTTGTGGATGGAGCCCTTCATTCGCGTAACCAGGATTCACGGGTGGTCAATCTGTTGAAATCAGAGCACTACATTTTGGCCACCGTGCTCGATCCTAGGTTTAAAGCCTATGTTGTATCTCTCTTTCTGGCAGACACAAATCTGCAGATGTTCAAAGACCTGCTGGTGAAACAATTGTCAAGTCAAGCGGAACGTGACCCGCCAACAGCTCCTCCTTCATTTTCTACCGCCACTGGAGCTGCCAGGGAAAGGATAACATTTCCAAAACCACCCGCTGGCGGTGATGCAGGGCAGTCAAGAGCAAGTGCTGACATCTGGTCCGGACTGAAGGACCTGCCAACGATTACTGACATGTCATCTACTGTCACTGCATATGATTCTGTCACCATTGATAGAATGGTGGAGGATTATATTAGTGACAGCATCACTGTAGGCATGTCAGACAGTCCGTACGTATACTGTCAGGAAAAAGAGGCAATTTGGAAGCCCTTGCACAAACTGGCTTTATTTTACCTAAGTTGACCCCCCTCCAGTGTGTACTCCGAAAGAGTGTTTAGTGCAGCCAGTCACCTTGTCAGCGATCAGCGTAGGAGGTTACTTCCAGAAAATGTGGAGAACATGATGTTCATCTGTTAGGGTCTCCTGCCCTGTGCTGCCACGTCGTCATGGCAACCGGGAGACAAGTGCTAGCGGAGTAACCTGAGCGCAGCTGATACTCCGGTTCGGGTCTTTTGCTGTGCAGTGGTTACAGGCTCTGTGCACGGCAGGGGATCCGGTGCTGGTTTTTGTGCCCACAGTCTGTGAGGTCTGATTGGGGCGTGGACAGCACCTGCTTTATAAGGCCTCTTCTCAGGTTAAGCAGATGCTGCTGAATCTTTGTTGGTTAGTCAGTTCCTGAAAGTTAGCCAGTACTGTGTAGCTTTGTATTTGTTGTTGCTTACTGCAAATAGGCCTGGGGATTTGGTACTACACTCTGCCAATCCAGACCTAGCAGTAAGACTGGAGTCAGTCGTTTAGCTTGCTGGGGTTCTTTTACTACTCTGTGAACTTAGCAAGTTTGCGGCTGTATTCTAAGACTTGTCTGCCTAAATCCTGTCTCACTGTGCAAGGTGTCAGGTGTCAGTTTAGTGGCAGTAAGCTGAACCTGTGCACTGCAAGTGAGAATTAGGATTGTGGAGACTCTCCTTGTGTCTATCATTCCATCTCTGACCAAGGAGTTTACTGCCACACCCGTTGGTAACCCTTTAGGGTTTTGCTGTTGCCCTTAGCAACAGCATTTCGGGTTCTCTACGTATTAAAACACAACATCTTGCTTTTCCCATCTGAGCATTACTAATACTAGGGAGACACCCAGTTCCCTAGCCTCTGGGCTTCTCTGTTCACTTTGTGTGTATTTTGTTACCCTATCACCTTCTGTGTCTGTCTGTGAGTTCATTTGCTTTGCATACCTATCCGTTCAGACACCAGTACATTCCTGCAGGCACTGGTGTGCATAACAGTTCAAACACCAGTACATTCCTGCAGGCACTGGAGTGCATAACAGTTCTGACACCATTACATTCCTGCAGGCACTGGTGTGCATAACATATTCAGCAGCCTAATACTCCTGTTGAAATTTTGTGGGAATATGGAGCATACCCCTCAAAATACGTTGCAACAGGTGGTCGATCAGGTGCAGGTCCTGACTCGACAATTTAATGATTTGTCCATTAAAATGCACACCTCCCAGGCCGCTGGCGGAGCTCCCGCAGCAGCAGCACCTTCAGGGGTTAAGGAGCCGAAAGTAAATCTCCCGGATCGTTTTTCTGGAGATCGCTCGCAGTTCTTTTGTTTCAAGGAGAGCTGCAAGCTATACTTCTGGCTTAGGCCTCAGTCTTCTGGGTCGGAGATTCAGCGGGTGGGCATAGTGATTTCCTTGCTACAAGGAGACCCACAGGTCTGGGCATATGGGTTGCAGCCTGACTGTCCGTCGCTTAAAAGTGTTGATGCTTTTTTTACGGCACTGGGCATGTTGTATGATGACCCTGACAAGACGGCCTCAGCCGAGGCTCAGATTTCGATCCTTAAGCAAGGGCGAAGGCCAGTTGAGGTTTACTGTACGGAGTTTCGGAGGTTGGCCCATGATACCCAGTGGAATGACACAGCCCTGAGACACCAGTACCGAAGAGGTCTTTCTAACCAGATAAAGGACCAACTGGTACAATATCCCTTGCCTGATAGCTTGGATCAGCTCATGCAGTTATCCATCTGGGTGGATAGACGGCTGAGAGAGCGTAGGCTTGAAAGGGAGACTGAGGTTTCCTTCTTTCCCAAGGGAACCTCAGACTCTGAGGAATTTTCCGAGGAGCCTATGCAGATTGGGGCTACCCGCCTCTCCTCGCGTGAGAAGACGCGGAGGAGACAGCAGGGGTTGTGTTTGTACTGTGGGAATAAAGGTCATGTGGTAGTATCATGCCCAGAAAAGCCGGAAAACTTCAGGGCCTGAGGGTGATGGGAAATATCCTGTCAGGCCAGAAGTCAGAATTTCCCAAGAAGACTTTTATCATTCCGGTGACCTTGAAGATCCTCGGTCAAACTGTCAAGACTGAGGCCTTTGTGGACAGTGGGGCCGACGGGGTTTTTATGGACCGCCAATTCGCCCTGAAACACTCTGTTCCCTTAGTACCCTTGGCATCGGAAATTGAGATTTGTGGGTTAAACGGGGAACCATTATCCCAAGGTAAAATTACCTCTTGCACTAGCCAGATTTCTTTGTTTATTGGAGCCACACACTCTGAAAAATTGTCCTTTTATGTGACTGTCTGTACTTTTGCCCCATTGGTGTTGGGGTTACCCTGGTTAAGGGCCCACAATCCTCAATTTGACTGGGTCTCTGGGGAGATTCTTAGTTGGGGTGCTGATTGTTTCAGGAGTTGCTTGAGCCTTCCAGTCAGGCTCTCGCAGCTAAGTTTGCCAGGATTGCCAGGGTGTTATGCAGATTTTGCAGACGTGTTCTCCAAAAAAGTTGCAGAGGTACTACCTCCCCATCGCCCCTATGACTGTGCCATTGATTTGTTGCCAAATGCTAAGCTTCCCAAGAGCAGGTTGTACTCCCTGTCACGTCCTGAGACTCAGGCTATGGCAGAGTACATTCAGGAGAACTTGGCTAAGGGATTTATCAGACCTTCACAGTCTCCAGTTGGGTCGGGGTTCTTCTTCGTGGGTAAAAAGGACGGTTCGTTGCGACCCTGCATCGACTTCAGGGAATTGAACCGTATCACGATTAAAAACTCATACCCACTGCCTCTCATTTCGGTCTTGTTTGACCAGCTTCGTACTGCCACCATTTTTTCTAAGATTGACCTACGCGGTGCGTACAATCTAATCCGAATAAGAGAGGGGGATGAATGGAAGACTGCCTTTAATACCCACTCAGGGCATTATTAATATTTGGTGATGCCTTTTGGGCTCTGTAATGCCTGGCAGTCTTCCAGGACTTCATGAACGATGTGCTCAGGGAATATTTGGATAGATTCTTAGTTGTATACTTAGATGACATCCTAATCTTCTCCCATTCCCTGGAGGAACATCGGAAGCATGTACGCTTAGTCCTCCAGAAACTCAGAGACCACCGGCTTGGGGCGAAGCTGGAGAAGTGCGAATTTGAAGTTCAGCAAATCGCATTTCTAGGATATATTATCTCCCCAGAAGGTTTCCAAATGGAGGGTTCCAAGGTACAGGCAGTCCTGGATTGGGTGCAGCCCACTAGTTTGAAGGCGCTTCAGCGTTTCCTGGGCTTTGCGAATTTTTATAGACGATTTATCGCTGGAATTTCGTCTATAGTGGCGCCTTTGGTGGCACTCACTAAGAAAGGGGCGGATGTTGCTCACTGGTCTTGTGAGGCTAAAGCGGCTTTTGCCCGTCTCAAAAGGGCATTTGTATCGGCCAAGGTGCTGCGACACCCAGATCCAGAGCGTCCTTTTGTGGTGGAGGTGGATGCCTCTGAGATGGGTATTGGGGCAGTGCTTTCTCAGATGGGAGTGTCTGATAATCGCCTTCATCCCTGTGCTTACTTTTCCCGTAAATTTTTGCCTGCCGAGATGAATTATGACGTGGGTAACCGGGAATTGTTGGCTATTAAGGATGCACTCGAGGAGTGGAGACACTGGCTTGAGGGGGCTAAGTTTGTGGTCTCAATTCTCACCGACCATAAGAATCTGGCATATTTAGAGTCAGCGAAGCGTCTCAATGCCAGGCAGGCACGATGGACTTTGTTTTTTGCTCGCTTTAATTTTTTGATAACATATCGCCCTGGGTCAAAAAACATCAAGGCTGATGCGCTCTCGCGGAGTTTTGCTCCAATCCAGGAGACCACCGAGGAGCCGTTGCCCATTGTGTCCCCATCATGCATTAAAGTGGGCATTACCCAGGACCTCTTATCATTAGTCCTTAGAGCACAGGAGCAGGCTCCTCCAGACCTTCCGGTAGGTCTTTTGTTTGTGCCTCCTAGGTTAAGACAGCGAGTGTTCCTGGAATTCCATGCCAAGAAGTCGGCAGGTCACCCGGGTATTGCCAGAACTCGGGAGTTGCTATCTAGGGCGGTGTGGTGGCCCTCGGTGGCTAAGGATGTGGATCAGTGGGTTCGGGCATGTGACATCTGTGCCCGAAATAAGACTCCTAGAGGGGTTCCTGTTGGCCCATTACATCCACTCTCTATCCCATCTAAGCCATGGACCCACATTTCAATGGATTTTGTGGTGGACTTGCCCAAATCCTCGGGGATGACAGCCATCTGGGTTGTCGTTGGCAGGTTTTCGAAGATGGTGCACTTCGTTCCACTGGTTGGGCTGCCATCGGCCAGACGCCTGTCTGAATTATTTATGCTGCATGTTGTGCGTCTCCACGGGTTGCCACTTGATGTGGTCTCTGACCGCGGATCCCAGTTTGTGGCCAAATTCTGGAGGGCATTTTGTTCCGATCTCCAGATTTCTGTCAGCTTGTTGTCAGGCTACCATCCGCAGTCTAATGGGCAGACTGAAAGGGTGAACCAGTCCTTGGAGCAGTTCCTCAGGTGTTATGTCTCCAAGTGTCAGACTGACTGGGTTGCTCATCTGTCCATGGCGGAGTTTGCCTATAACAACGCGGCTCACTCTGCTACAGGGATCTCTCCCTTCCTTTGTGTGTATGGGCATCATCCTAAGGCCAATTCTTTTGACCCCCTGGACTCCACGCCTGGTAATTCCTCTGTGGTTTCGGTCCTTAGAGGTATTTGGCGGAAAGTGAAGAAAGCCCTTGTGTCTGTGTCATTAGTGACCAAAAGGGTTTTTGATAAGCGGAAAAGACCCTGCAGCTTCAAATTAGGAGACTTCGTCTGGTTGTCTACCAAGAATTTGAAGTTGAGACAGCCATCTCATAAGTTAGGCCCCCGGTTCATCGGCCCTTATAAGATCACCAGGGTTATCAATCCGGTGGCATTTCAGTTAGATCTGCCCCGTTCTTTGGGTATCAATAAAACATTTCATTGTTCCCTTTTAAAACGGGCGATTAGTAATCCTTCTTCCAGTGGAAGACCTTCCCCTCTTCTGATACGTGGCCAGAGGGAGTTTGTTGTTGAAAGGATTCTTGACTCCAAGATGGTTCCGGGTCGGCTGTCATTTTTGGTGTACTGGAAGGGGTATGGCCCGGAGGAGCGGTCGTGGGTGCGCAGTTGTGATCTTCATGCCCCCAGACTGATACGCTCTTTCTTCTCGCAGTTCCCCGATAAACCCGGTGGTAGGGGTTCTTTGACCCCTCGTCAGAGGGGGGGTACTGTTAGGGTCTCCTGCCCTGTGCTGCCACGTCGTCATGGCAACCGGGAGACAAGTGCTAGCGGAGTAACCTGAGCGCAGCTGATACTCCGGTTCGGGTCTTTTGCTGTGCAGTGGTTACAGGCTCTGTGCACGGCAGGGGATCCGGTGCTGGTTTTTGTGCCCACAGTCTGTGAGGTCTGAGTGGGGCGTGGACAGCACCTGCTTTATAAGGCCTCTTCTCAGGTTAAGCAGATGCTGCTGAATCTTTGTTGGTTAGTCAGTTCCTGAAAGTTAGCCAGTACTGTGTAGCTTTGTATTTGTTTGTTGCTTACTGCAAATAGGCCTGGGGATTTGGTACTACACTCTGCCAATCCAGACCTAGCAGTAAGACTGGAGTCAGTCGTTTAGCTTGCTGGGGTTCTTTTACTACTCTGTGAACTTAGCAAGTTTGCGGCTGTATTCTAAGACTTGCCTGCCTAAATCCTGTCTCACTGTGCAAGGTGTCAGTGTCAGTTTAGTGGCAGTAAGCTGAACCTGTGCACTGCAAGTGAGAATTAGGATTGTGGAGACTCTCCTTGTGTCTATCATTCCATCTCTGACCAAGGAGTTTACTGCCACACCCGTTGGTAACCCTTTAGGGTTTTGCTGTTGCCCTTAGCAACAGCATTTCGGGTTCTCTACGTATTAAAACACAACATCTTGCTTTTCCCATCTGAGCATTACTAATACTAGGGAGACACCCAGTTCCTTAGCCTCTGGGCTTCTCTGTTCACTTTGTGTGTATTTTGTTACCCTATCACCTTCTGTGTCTGTCTGTGAGTTCATTTGCTTTGCATACCTATCCGTTCAGACACCAGTACATTCCTGCAGGCACTGGTGTGCATAACAGTTCAAACACCAGTACATTCCTGCAGGCACTGGAGTGCATAACAGTTCTGACACCAGTACATTCCTGCAGGCACTGGTGTGCATAACATCATCAAAATGAATTATAATAAATTCCTCCGTGGAGACATTTACCAGCAATTGCCTCCAGAAAGTATTAATACTCTGTGAGGAGGAGGATGTACACAGTGAAAGGGGTGAGGAATCGGGGGATGAGGATGAGGTGGACATCTTGCCTCTGTAGAGACAGTTTGTGCAAGGAGAGATTGATTGCTTCTTTTTTGTTGGGGGCCCAAACCAACCAGCCATTTCAGCCACAGTTGTGTGGCAGACCCCGTCACTGAAATGATGGGTTGGTTAAAGTGTGCATGTCTTGTTTATACAACATAAGGGTGGGTGGGAGGGCCCAAGGACAATTCCAACTTGCACCTCTTTTTTTTATTTATCTTTGCATCATGTGCTGTTTGGGGACTATTTTTTTAAGTGCCATCCTGTCTGACACTGCAGTGCCACTCCTAGATGGGCCAGGTGTTTGTGCCGCCCACGGGTCGCTTAGCTTAGTCATCAAGCGACCTTGGTGCAAATTTTAGGACTAAAAATAATATTGTGAGGTGTGAGGTGTTCAGAATAGACTGGAAATGAGTGGAAATTGTGGTTATTGAGGTTAATAATACTATAGGGTCAAAATTACCCACAAATTCTATGATTTAAGCTGTTTTTGAGGGGTTTAAAAAAAAAAAAAAAACCTGAATCCAAAACGCATCCGAATCCGACAAAAATTCGAAAGGGTGGTTTTGCCAAAACGCATCCGAATCCAAAACACGACCGCGGAACCGAATCCAAAACCAAAACACAAAATACGAAATATGCCCGCTACACATCTCTACTTATAAGTGTGCCTACCAACAAATACAAAAACAATAGATACAGTTTAACAATAGATAATTACATTATATATATATATTTCAATTTTCTATTTTTAAACCTGCAGCACTATTCCAACTACGTGGATCACAGGGCTTATAAGCGGACCAACCAACAAGTACAAAAACAATAGATATAACAATAACTACATTATATATATATATATATATATATATATAAATTATATTTTTAAACCTGCAGCTTGGTTCCAACTGTGTGAATCGCAGGGCTTATAAGCGTACCAACTAACCAGTACAAACACAATCGATACATTATATATATACTGTATACAGTATATATTTTATTTTTCTATTTTTAAACCTGCAGCTCGGTTACAACTGCGTGAATCACAGGGCTTATAAGTGCAACATCCAACCAGTACAAAAACAATATATTTTATTTTTCTATTTTTAACTTGCAGCTTGGTTCAAAATGCCTGGATCACAGGGCTTATAGATGCACATGAACAAAGCGCACCAAACAGTAGAAATACATATTTTATTTATATTTTTCTGTTTTTTAACTTGCAGCTTGGTTTTAACTGCATGGATTGCAGGGCTTATATATGCACTGAACAAACAGCACACCAAACAGAACAATTTAACGCAGAGTATAGCACAGCACACAGCAGCGTGCCCCTATACATAGTCACTGTACAGCACAGCCACTTGTGAGTCTTGACACAGCCAGTATAGCAGAGTATTGCGCAGTACACAGCAGAGTGCAGCATGCCATCTATACACAGTCACTATACAGCACAACCAGTAGAGCAGAGTATAAAACTGCACACACATCAGAGTGCAGCATGCCCCCTATACACTGGCAATATTAAGCACAGCCACTTGTGAGTCTGGACACAGCACAGCCAGTATAGCAGAGTAGAGCACAGCATGCATCAGCATGCAGTGTGCCCCCTATACACAGTCACTATCCAACATAGCCACGGCCCACTATACAGTACAACCACTACAGCACTGCAGCAGAGTATAATGCAGCAAATGGCAGCATGCCTTCCAGTGAAATGGCGCCGAATCCCAGCTGTGGTGCCTTATATAGAATCTAAGTCCCGCGGGAATCCTACACCATAAAGATGATGTTCTGGCTCAAATGGGAATCCAAGTCTGGCCCGTGAGACTTGTGATTTCACCGACTGGGTGTACTGCTTAGTAAATGACAAACACAACACAGCCAGCACACTATGTAAATAAATGGCTCATGCAGGCTTTGGTTAGGGGAACCCAGAAGGCACGTTCATTTGTAATGCGTGTTAGCATTGTGCATGCATTGCAAGATGCCTGGCATGAGTGAACTGTCAGTTCCCGTGCAGTTCTGCTAAGTTGGCATCATTTTTGCCAGAAATGTATCTTATATGCATCACTATGCAAATAGGATGCACAAGCAGACTCTGCTGCTTAAATTATATTTGGCATGCCTATATTCAGTGTGAGACTGCAGATGTATCTGCATAGGAATTACTAAGTTACAATGTTTTCCTGGAAATCACTGTAACATAGCATTTCGTATGCAAATACAGCCACACTCACACACACAATATAGGCATGTCGCATATCATTTTAATCAGCAAAAGCAGCTTGTGCATTCAATTAGTATAGCGATGCATAAAATGTATTGCTGGTTGTGTGTGTTGAAAATGAACAATCAGTTCAATGCAGGTAGATCTTTTTCTGTGTAGTCATTCTTAGTTAGGATTCAGTATGATTTACTGGTGGATGGGATGATGGCTGTCAATATCCCAACATCAAAGAGTCCCATTGTGGGCTTGCTGTACTCGACACAAGATCTATTCCCACTCTATGGGTGTCACGAGTGGGAATAGTCCTGTTGCGTCGGGATTTTGGCTGGCAAAATTAAATGCATCCCCTTAGTTACAGTGTGTGATCATTTTATACAACCAACCTGAGGCCCAGCGTTCATATGTAAGGCATGTTAGCATTGTGTGAGCACACTGTAGAAATTGATGGTCAGGGCTAGCAGAACAATGTGTACTGCACAAGTCACAGTGTGTAATAAAATGAGACTTGCAATGTATAACATACAGTATATCCAGCATAAAATTGATAACAGAAAAGTGTTCAAAATTGTTTTTCAAAACATCACGTCCTTTGCAAGAATCAAACCCTAGCTCATGGGCATGGTAACCATCGGCGATACCACTATGCCAAGAGAGACACGGAGACATCCCTATGTCACCTGCAGTGACATAGGGATGTCACTCATTGTAAGCACCACTGATCAGCAAATTCTCCCTCTAACTAGTTTCGCACCTGGGTGTTTCCTCAAAGAGGTGCGAAACTAGATAGAGGGAGAATTTGCTGATCCTTCTACAAATTCCTACAACTGATGGTGATCTGGTCCATAAGCTGGGAACCAAGGACGGCCAAACGTGACTCCTTAAATCAGAAACCGCCGGCTGGGTCTTCTGCAACGAGGACGCGGCCAACCAGCTGACGGGGAGAGTCAGATCTGCACAGCCGTCCGTATACAAACGGCTCCAGCTTCCTGTGCTCTGTTGAGCGGATGTAGATGGGTGAGAGACAGCACCACACACCGCTGAGTGCAGCGCAAGATCCCGCAAAACAGCCAGTTGGGCTGCAGTGGTAAGCTGCCATACACGGCACATAAGCAGCAATTACATTACGGGACAAGTGCTCTCAGGATCGTTTGCACATAACGTGGGACACCATACTTAGTGCCACTGCTTGTATCAGTGACGTGCGGTGGGGTGAGGCAGGTGAGGCAGAGCCTTTCCTGTCATACTTACATTTAAACCAGAGTTTTGACTGAATACAATATATGAAAAATACTGATAATTTGTTTGAAATATCCTCTTTGCATTATTCTAATACTTTTTATAGCCCAAACTCTGGAGTAAAAAGTCTATGGCAGGTGAGGCAATGCCTCACCTGTGTATCCTTTCCCCGCATCTCTAATCAAAACTCACCAGATTTCCAGACTTTTATAATGCTGCACCTGTATATAATGCCCAGATGTACCCTTTGGCTCAAATATTGCATGTAAATCTGGCTCTGGGGTTAGCCAGTGCCTCCTGAGCCATTTAGCTCACCGCACATCCCTGGCTTGTATATACAAGAGACTGAAAAGCATATGAGTGTGCAAAATTTTTCATACCATTTTAAGAAACATATATATCATGGAACAATAAGCTGTGTGCATACAGCATATGAGTGGTAACCACAATTTGGGACAGCATCTTTAAACACAGTAGTTTCTACAGTATCTATATGGATAACATTTTAAAGTTAAATTGCACTTTTTTATGAAAGATGTATACTTAAGATTGGATACTATCTAGAGTGTGCATAAGTATACATACTACATGTGGTAATATATATCAGGTGTTTTCCATTGTTATAGCAATTAGGAAAAGTATTTGATGACTTGTACACATGAATTCTATATAGTAAAAGCAGAACGTTACCCAATCTTTTTATATATATATATTTTTTATTGAATAAATAAATCAGATGGTTATATATTATACAGAAGTTTTCATTCATATATGCACCATTTAGTATTTTAGCGCAAAACAGTAATTTTTTGGTTCTTTGGTTTGCTTTAATTTCTGAGGTGGAGATCTGTGGCTCTTCATCATCACTAATTAAAATAGCTGTGTGCACACAGACACAGCTGGACTGGTTTTTTGCAGCTCATAGTATAAAAACTAACTGAATTTATACAATTTAAAAACATACAGCGCCTGAATTGTGATTTTTGGAATTACATTTTCCAAATATCCAGTTCTCTTAATTCTTGTCTTTGACCCGCAGCAACTCAGTCTTCACAGTTATTGTCTACAAGTTCCGGTCTTAAAGTACCTAGTCTTCACAGTTATTGTCTACAAGTCCCAGCCATCAAGTAACCTGTCTTTACCTTTCCAGACTCCAAAGTCATAGTCATCCAGTTTCCAGTCTTCATGATTATAGCCCTCTAGTCACACTTATCCAACTCTCATGGGGGAATGTAATAGAGATGAGCGGGTTCGGTTTCTCTGAATCCGAACCCGCCGAACTTCAGCTTTTTTTACACAGGGCCGAGCAGGCTCGGATCCTCCCGCCTTGCTCGGTTAACCCGAGCGCGCCCGAACGTCATCATCCCGCTGTCGGATTCTCGCGAGGCTCGGATTCTATCGCGAGACTCGGATTCTATATAAGGAGCCGCGCGTCGCCGCCATTTTTCACACGTGCATTGAGATTGATAGGGAGAGGACGTGGCTGGCGTCCTCTCCGTTTAGAGTGACTAATAGTACTAGAGAGAGAGAGACACAAATTTTGGGGAGCATAATATAGGAGGAGTACTACTTGCTGCTGATAGTGTGACCAGTGGCAGTGACCAGTGCCACCAGTTTAATGAATCCGTTCTCTGCCTGAAAAAAAACGATACACAGTGTGACACAGTCACACATACCATATCTGTGCTCAGCCCAGTGTGCTGCATCATATACTGTATATCATTATCTGACTGCTGAGTGCTCACTGCTCACACAGCTTAATTGTGGGGGAGACTGGGGAGCAGTTATAGCAGGAGTACATATTTTAAGTACAGTGCACACTTTTGCTGCCAGAGTGCCACTGCCAGTGTGACTGACCAGTGACCACTGACCACCAGTATTGTGATTGTCTGCTGACCACCAGTATATTGTGATTGTCTGCCTGAAAAAGTTAAACACTCGTCGTGTGGTGTTTTTATAAACGCATTCTGCAGACAGTGTCCAGCAGGTCCGTCATTACATAATATATACCTGTCCGGCTGCAGTACTAGTGTGATATATATATATATATTTTAATTTTATCTCATTATCATCCAGTCGATATTAGCAGCAGACACAGTACGGTAGTCCACGGCTGTAGCTACCTCTGTGTCGGCAGTCGCTCGTCCATCCATAATTGTATACCACCTACCCGTGGTTTATTTTTTTTTCTATCTTCTTGATACTAGTAGCTTACTTTAGGAGTCTGCAGTGCTGACAGACAGTGTCCAGCAGGTCCGTCATTACATAATATATACCTGTCCGGCTGCAGTACTAGTGTGATATATATATATATATTTTAATTTTATCTCATTATCATCCAGTCTATATTAGCAGCAGACACAGTACGGTAGTCCACGGCTGTAGCTACCTCTGTGTCGGCAGTCGCTCGTCCATCCATAATTGTATACCACCTACCCGTGGTTTATTTTTTTTTTCTATCTTCTTGATACTAGTAGCTTACTTTAGGAGTCTGCAGTGCTGACAGACAGTGTCCAGCAGGTCCGTCATTACATAATATATACCTGTCCGGCTGCAGTACTAGTGTGATATATATATATATTTTAATTTTATCTCATTATCATCCAGTCTATATTAGCAGCAGACACAGTACGGTAGTCCACGGCTGTAGCTACCTCTGTGTCGGCAGTCGCTCGTCCATCCATAATTGTATACCACCTACCCGTGGTTTATTTATTTTTTCTATCTTCTTGATACTAGTAGCTTACTTTAGGAGTCTGCAGTGCTGACAGACAGTGTCCAGCAGGTCCGTCATTACATAATATATACCTGTCCGGCTGCAGTACTAGTGTGATATATATATATATATATTTTAATTTTATCTCATTATCATCCAGTCTATATTAGCAGCAGACACAGTACGGTAGTCCACGGCTGTAGCTACCTCTGTGTCGGCAGTCGCTCGTCCATCCATAATTGTATACCACCTACCCGTGGTTTATTTATTTTTTCTATCTTCTTGATACTAGTAGCTTACTTTAGGAGTCTGCAGTGCTGACAGACAGTGTCCAGCAGGTCCGTCATTACATAATATATACCTGTCCGGCTGCAGTACTAGTGTGATATACATATATATATTTTAATTTTATCTCATTATCATCCAGTCTATATTAGCAGCAGACACAGTACGGTAGTCCACGGCTGTAGCTACCTCTGTGTCGGCAGTCGCTCGTCCATCCATAATTGTATACCACCTACCCGTGGTTTATTTTTTTTTTCTATCTTCTTGATACTAGTAGCTTACTTTAGGAGTCTGCAGTGCTGACAGACAGTGTCCAGCAGGTCCGTCATTACATAATATATACCTGTCCGGCTGCAGTACTAGTGTGATATATATATATATATTTTAATTTTATCTCATTATCATCCAGTCTATATTAGCAGCAGACACAGTACGGTAGTCCACGGCTGTAGCTACCTCTGTGTCGGCAGTCGCTCGTCCATCCATAATTGTATACCACCTACCCGTGGTTTATTTTTTTTTTCTATCTTCTTGATACTAGTAGCTTACTTTAGGAGTCTGCAGTGCTGACAGACAGTGTCCAGCAGGTCCGTCATTACATAATATATACCTGTCCGGCTGCAGTACTAGTGTGATATATATATATATTTTAATTTTATCTCATTATCATCCAGTCTATATTAGCAGCAGACACAGTACGGTAGTCCACGGCTGTAGCTACCTCTGTGTCGGCAGTCGCTCGTCCATCCATAATTGTATACCACCTACCCGTGGTTTATTTATTTTTTCTATCTTCTTGATACTAGTAGCTTACTTTAGGAGTCTGCAGTGCTGACAGACAGTGTCCAGCAGGTCCGTCATTACATAATATATACCTGTCCGGCTGCAGTACTAGTGTGATATATATATATATATATTTTAATTTTATCTCATTATCATCCAGTCTATATTAGCAGCAGACACAGTACGGTAGTCCACGGCTGTAGCTACCTCTGTGTCGGCAGTCGCTCGTCCATCCATAATTGTATACCACCTACCCGTGGTTTATTTATTTTTTCTATCTTCTTGATACTAGTAGCTTACTTTAGGAGTCTGCAGTGCTGACAGACAGTGTCCAGCAGGTCCGTCATTACATAATATATACCTGTCCGGCTGCAGTACTAGTGTGATATACATATATATATTTTAATTTTATCTCATTATCATCCAGTCTATATTAGCAGCAGACACAGTACGGTAGTCCACGGCTGTAGCTACCTCTGTGTCGGCAGTCGCTCGTCCATCCATAATTGTATACCACCTACCCGTGGTTTATTTTTTTTTTCTATCTTCTTGATACTAGTAGCTTACTTTAGGAGTCTGCAGTGCTGACAGACAGTGTCCAGCAGGTCCGTCATTACATAATATATACCTGTCCGGCTGCAGTACTAGTGTGATATATATATATATTTTAATTTTATCTCATTATCATCCAGTCTATATTAGCAGCAGACACAGTACGGTAGTCCACGGCTGTAGCTACCTCTGTGTCGGCAGTCGCTCGTCCATCCATAATTGTATACCACCTACCCGTGGTTTATTTTTTTTTTCTATCTTCTTGATACTAGTAGCTTACTTTAGGAGTCTGCAGTGCTGACAGACAGTGTCCAGCAGGTCCGTCATTACATAATATATACCTGTCCGGCTGCAGTACTAGTGTGATATATATATATATTTTAATTTTATCTCATTATCATCCAGTCTATATTAGCAGCAGACACAGTACGGTAGTCCACGGCTGTAGCTACCTCTGTGTCGGCAGTCGCTCGTCCATCCATAATTGTATACCACCTACCCGTGGTTTATTTTTATTTTCTATCTTCTTGATACTAGTAGCTTACTTTAGGAGTCTGCAGTGCTGACAGTGTCCAGCAGGTCCGTCATTACATAATATATACCTGTCCGGCTGCAGTACTAGTGTGATATATATATATATATTTTAATTTTATCTCATTATCATCCAGTCTATATTAGCAGCAGACACAGTACGGTAGTCCACGGCTGTAGCTACCTCTGTGTCGGCAGTCGCTCGTCCATCCATAAGTATACTAGTATCCATCCATCTCCATTGTTTACCTGAGGTGCCTTTTAGTTGTGCCTATTAAAATATGGAGAACAAAAATGTTGAGGTTCCAAAATTAGGGAAAGATCAAGATCGACTTCCACCTCGTGCTGAAGCTGCTGCCACTAGTCATGGCCGAGACGATGAAATGCCAGCAACGTCGTCTGCCAAGGCCGATGCCCAATGTCATAGTACAGAGCATGTAAAATCCAAAACACCAAATATCAGTAAAAAAAGGACTCAAAAATCTAAAATAAAATTGTCAGAGGAGAAGCGTAAACTTGCCAATATGCCATTTACCACACGGAGTGGCAAGGAACGGCTGAGGCCCTGGCCTATGTTCATGGCTAGTGGTTCAGCTTCACATGAGGATGGAAGCACTCAGCCTCTCGCTAGAAAAATGAAAAGACTCAAGCTGGCAAAAGCACAGCAAAGAACTGTGCGTTCTTCGAAATCCCAAATCCACAAGGAGAGTCCAATTGTGTCGTTTGCGATGCCTGACCTTCCCAACACTGGACGTGAAGAGCATGCGCCTTCCACCATTTGCACGCCCCCTGCAAGTGCTGGAAGGAGCACCCGCAGTCCAGTTCCTGATAGTCAGATTGAAGATGTCAGTGTTGAAGTACACCAGGATGAGGAGGATATGGGTGTTGCTGGCGCTGGGGAGGAAATTGACCAGGAGGATTCTGATGGTGAGGTGGTTTGTTTAAGTCAGGCACCCGGGGAGACACCTGTTGTCCGTGGGAGGAATATGGCCGTTGACATGCCTGGTGAAAATACAAAAAAAATCAGCTCTTCGGTGTGGAAGTATTTCAACAGAAATGCGGACAACATTTGTCAAGCCGTGTGTTGCCTTTGTCAAGCTGTAATAAGTAGGGGTAAGGACGTTAACCACCTCGGAACATCCTCCCTTATACGTCACCTGCAGCGCATTCATAATAAGTCAGTGACAAGTTCAAAAACTTTGGGCGACAGCGGAAGCAGTCCACTGACCAGTAAATCCCTTCCTCTTGTAACCAAGCTCACGCAAACCACCCCACCAACTCCCTCAGTGTCAATTTCCTCCTCCCCTAGGAATGCCAATAGTCCTGCAGGCCATGTCACTGGCAATTCTGACGAGTCCTCTCCTGTCTGGGATTCCTCCGATGCATCCTTGCGTGTAACGCCTACTGCTGCTGGCGCTGCTGTTGTTGCTGCTGGGAGTCGATGGTCATCCCAGAGGGGAAGTCGTAAGCCCACTTTTACTACTTCCGCCAAGCAATTGACTGTCCAACAGTCCTTTGCGAGGAAGATGAAATATCACAGCAGTCATCCTGTTGCAAAGCGGATAACTGAGGCCTTGACAACTATGTTGGTGTTAGACGTGCGTCCGGTATCCGCCGTTAGTTCACAGGGAACTAGACAATTTCTTGAGGTAGTGTGCCCCCGTTACCAAATACCATCTAGGTTCCACTTCTCTAGGCAGGCGATACCGAGAATGTACACGGACGTCAGAAAAAGACTCACCAGTGTCCTAAAAAATGCAGTTGTACCCAATGTCCACTTAACCACGGACATGTGGACAAGTGGAGCAGGGCAGGGTCAGGACTATATGACTGTGACAGCCCACTGGGTAGATGTATGGACTCCCGCCGCAAGAACAGCAGCGGCGGCACCAGTAGCAGCATCTCGCAAACGCCAACTCTTTCCTAGGCAGGCTACGCTTTGTATCACCGGTTTCCAGAATACGCACACAGCTGAAAACCTCTTACGGCAACTGAGGAAGATCATCGCGGAATGGCTTACCCCAATTGGACTCTCCTGTGGATTTGTGGCATCGGACAACGCCAGCAATATTGTGTGTGCATTAAATATGGGCAAATTCCAGCACGTCCCATGTTTTGCACATACCTTGAATTTGGTGGTGCAGAATTTTTTAAAAAACGACAGGGGCGTGCAAGAGATGCTGTCGGTGGCCAGAAGAATTGTGGGACACTTTCGGCATACAGGCACCACGTACAGAAGACTGGAGCAACACCAAAAACGCCTGAACCTGCCCTGCCATCATCTGAAGCAAGAAGTGGTAACGAGGTGGAATACAACCCTATATATGCTTCAGAGGTTGGAGGAGCAGCAAAAGGCCATTCAAGCCTATACAATTCAGCACGATATAGGAGGTGGAATGCACCTGTCTCAAGCGCAGTGGAGAATGATTTCAACGTTGTGCAAGGTTCTGCTGCCCTTTGAACTTGCCACACGTGAAGTCAGTTCAGACACTGCCAGCCTGTCAGGTCATTCCCCTCATCAGGCTTTTGCAGAAGAAGCTGGAGACATTGAAGGAGAAGCTAACTCGGAGCGATTCCGCTAGGCATGTGGGACTTGTGGATGGAGCCCTTAATTCGCTTAACAAGGATTCACGGGTGGTCAATCTGTTGAAATCAGATCACTACATTTTGGCCACCGTGCTCGATCCTCGATTTAAAACCTACCTTGGATCTCTCTTTCCGGCAGACACAAGTCTGCTGGGGTTCAAAGACCTGCTGGTGAGAAAATTGTCAAGTCAAGCGGAACGCGACCTGTCAACATCTCCTCCTTCACATTCTCCCGCAACTGGGGTTGCGAGGAAAAGGCTCAGAATTCCGAGCCCACCCGCTGGCGGTGATGCAGGGCAATCTGGAGCGACTGCTGATGCTGACATCTGGTCCGGACTGAAGGACCTGACAACGATTACGGACATGTCGTCTACTGTCACTGCATATGATTCTCTCCCCATTGAAAGAATGGTGGAGGATTATATGAGTGACCGCATCCAAGTAGGCACGTCAGACAGTCCGTACTTATACTGGCAGGAAAAAGAGGCAATTTGGAGGCCCTTGCACAAACTGGCTTTATTCTACCTAAGTTGCCCTCCCACAAGTGTGTACTCCGAAAGAGTGTTTAGTGCCGCCGCTCACCTTGTCAGCAATCGGCGTACGAGGTTACTTCCAGAAAATGTGGAGAAGATGATGTTCATTAAAATGAATTATAATCAATTCCTCCGTGGAGACATTGACCAGCAGCAATTGCCTCCACAAAGTACACAGGGAGCTGAGATGGTGGATTCCAGTGGGGACCAATTGATAATCTGTGAGGAGGGGGATGTACACGGTGATATATCGGAGGATAATGATGAGGTGGACATCTTGCCTCTGTAGAGCCAGTTTGTGCAAGGAGAGATTAATTGCTTCTTTTTTGGTGGGGGTCCAAACCAACCCGTCATTTCAGTCACAGTCGTGTGGCAGACCCTGTCACTGAAATGATGGGTTGGTTAAAGTGTGCAAGTCCTGTTTATACAACATAAGGGTGGCTGGGAGGGCCCAAGGACAATTCCTTCTTGCACCTCTTTTTTCTTTCATTTTTCTTTGCGTCATGTGCTGTTTGGGGAGTGTTTTTTGGAAGGGCCATCCTGCGTGACACTGCAGTGCCACTCCTAGATGGGCCAGGTGTTTGTGTCGGCCACTAGGGTCGCTTAGCTTACTCACACAGCTACCTCATTGCGCCTCTTTTTTTCTTTGCGTCATGTGCTGTTTGGGGAGTGTTTTTTGGAAGGGCCATCCTGCGTGACACTGCAGTGCCACTCCTAGATGGGCCAGGTGTTTGTGTCGGCCACTAGGGTCGCTTAGCTTACTCACACAGCTACCTCATTGCGCCTCTTTTTTTCTTTGCGTCATGTGCTGTTTGGGGAGTGTTTTTTGGAAGGGCCATCCTGCGTGACACTGCAGTGCCACTCCTAGATGGGCCAGGTGTTTGTGTCGGCCACTAGGGTCGCTTAGCTTACTCACACAGCTACCTCATTGCGCCTCTTTTTTTCTTTGCGTCATGTGCTGTTTGGGGAGTGTTTTTTGGAAGGGCCATCCTGCGTGACACTGCAGTGCCACTCCTAGATGGGCCAGGTGTTTGTGTCGGCCACTAGGGTCGCTTAGCTTACTCACACAGCTACCTCATTGCGCCTCTTTTTTTCTTTGCGTCATGTGCTGTTTGGGGAGTGTTTTTTGGAAGGGCCATCCTGCGTGACACTGCAGTGCCACTCCTAGATGGGCCAGGTGTTTGTGTCGGCCACTAGGGTCGCTTAGCTTACTCACACAGCTACCTCATTGCGCCTCTTTTTTTCTTTGCGTCATGTGCTGTTTGGGGAGTGTTTTTTGGTAGGGCCATCCTGCGTGACACTGCAGTGCCACTCCTAGATGGGCCAGGTGTTTGTGTCGGCCACTAGGGTCGCTTAGCTTACTCACACAGCTACCTCATTGCGCCTCTTTTTTTCTTTGCGTCATGTGCTGTTTGGGGAGTGTTTTTTGGTAGGGCCATCCTGCGTGACACTGCAGTGCCACTCCTAGATGGGCCAGGTGTTTGTGTCGGCCACTAGGGTCGCTTAGCTTACTCACACAGCTACCTCATTGCGCCTCTTTTTTTCTTTGCGTCATGTGCTGTTTGGGGAGTGTTTTTTGGAAGGGCCATCCTGCGTGACACTGCAGTGCCACTCCTAGATGGGCCAGGTGTTTGTGTCGGCCACTAGGGTCGCTTAGCTTACTCACACAGCTACCTCATGGCGCCTCTTTTTTTCTTTGCGTCATGTGCTGTTTGGGGAGTGTTTTTTGGAAGGGCCATCCTGCGTGACACTGCAGTGCCACTCCTAGATGGGCCAGGTGTTTGTGTCGGCCACTAGGGTCGCTTAGCTTACTCACACAGCTACCTCATTGCGCCTCTTTTTTTCTTTGCGTCATGTGCTGTTTGGGGAGTGTTTTTTGGAAGGGCCATCCTGCGTGACACTGCAGTGCCACTCCTAGATGGGCCAGGTGTTTGTGTCGGCCACTAGGGTCGCTGAGCTTACTCACACAGCTACCTCATTGCGCCTCTTTTTTTCTTTGCGTCATGTGCTGTTTGGGGAGTGTTTTTTGGAAGGGCCATCCTGCGTGACACTGCAGTGCAACTCCTAGATGGGCCAGGTGTTTGTGTCGGCCACTAGGGTCGCTTAGCTTACTCACACAGCTACCTCATTGCGCCTCTTTTTTTCTTTGCATCATGTGCTGTTTGGGGAGTGTTTTTTGGAAGGGCCATCCTGCGTGACACTGCAGTGCCACTCCTAGATGGGCCAGGTGTTTGTGTCGGCCCCTAGGGTCGCTTATCTTACTCACACAGCTACCTCATTGCGCCTCTTTTTTTCTTTGCGTCATGTGCTGTTTGGGGAGTGTTTTTTGGAAGGGCCATCCTGCGTGACACTGCAGTGCCACTCCTAGATGGGCCAGGTGTTTGTGTCGGCCACTAGGGTCGCTTAGCTTACTCACACAGCTACCTCATTGCGCCTCTTTTTTTCTTTGCATCATGTGCTGTTTGGGGAGTGTTTTTTGGAAGGGCCATCCTGCGTGACACTGCAGTGCCACTCCTAGATGGGCCAGGTGTTTGTGTCGGCCACTAGGGTCGCTTAGCTTAGTCATCCAGCGACCTCGGTGCAAATTTTAGGACTAAAAATAATATTGTGAGGTGTGAGGTATTCAGAATAGACTGAAAATGAGTGGAAATTATGGTTTTTGAGGTTAATAATACTTTGGGATCAAAATGACCCCCAAATTCTATGATTTAAGCTGTTTTTTTAGTGTTTTTTGAAAAAAACACCCGAATCCAAAACACACCCGAATCCGACAAAAAAAATTCGGTGAGGTTTTGCCAAAACGCGGTCGAACCCAAAACACGGCCGCGGAACCGAACCCAAAACCAAAACACAAAACCCGAAAAATTTCAAGTGCACATCTCTAGAATGTAATAGGGTGTGAGAATTGGACAGTGAGAGATTTTGGGAGATTTTTCCTGTTTTTTTAAAATGGAAATCATTTACTTGGCAAAACCAGGTTGAATTTTGTCATGTAAAGGATTGCCACTTTAAAAAAGTGGATAAATCTCCCCAAATCTCTCACTTTCTGATTCACACACTCTATTACATTACCCCCCTCAGTCTTCACAGATATTATCTTCAAGCTACGGTTTACAAACTCTCAGTCTTCACAGCTAATATGTGCAAACGGCAGTAATCTAGTACCAGTCTTTGCAATTATTATCCTCTTGCTACAGTAACCACACTCCCTAACTTCAGAGCAAGTTATTTCTTATCAAGCTGTCATTGTGTTCCTATCCTTCTACCCTAGGAGTCCATGAGAAGGAACTATTTCCAGCCTCCATGTCTTTTTCCATCAGTGGCCTCAAACCCATTCGTTAGATACTACATTCCAGCCTGACCTGACATGCAGTCAGCTGTAGCACTACACACTAAAATGTATAATAGTATCACTGCTGATATACATTACAGCAGGAAGTGCTGGGCAGTCTGAGACTCTCTGTGTGTGCTCCACCCACCTCCTCTTCTCCTGCAGTGTCTGAGAAGGAGGGACTTCCACCAGGTACTGAAGCACAGGAGCTGTTTCATGAGCAGCAGCAAGAAATGTAAGCAGCTTACTGACAGTTCACCCAGCTCAAACACACTACTCACTGACAAAACATTGCTCACACACATACTGCACTCTGACACTACACCCAGCTCACAATCATACTCTGCTCACTGACACTACACCCTGTGGGAGGAAGGTGGGGAGAGGTATGAGGTGTAGGGACTCTACCTGGCATAATCTGTATAAGGGGCTCTACCTGGCATAATGTGTATAATGGGTGCTATTGTGGTATAATGTGTATAAGGGGCTCTACTTTGATGTAACATACATAAGGGGCTCTATTGTGACATAACCTGTGTATAAGGGGCTCTACTGTGTGGCATAATGTGTATAAGGGGCACTATTGTGTGGCATAACATGTATAATATGTGTGTAATCTGTAAAATAGACACCACTGTACAGTGTAATGTGACTTGGTACTATTTGTGGCCACACCCCTTCCCCCATGAAGCCATTCCCCTCTGGACTATAGGTCAACAATGAAAAGGTTGACAGTCATTAGGTCAACCACTAATGGTTGAATGCATTAGGACGACATGTAAAAGGTCAACAGTGCTTATGGTCAACAGGTACAGCAAGTTCAAATGGTCGACACAGCTTTTTGAGTTTTTTTAGCATATTAATCAACATACTGTACCATCTACATGGACTATGATTGGGAATAGCAACCTTGCCCAAAGCATGGCAACAGAAGCGAGCCATGTGAGGGGACGCAGTACATTGATTCAAGTTCCATACGCTGTGACGGCGAAAGCAACACCAAAAAAAGTAAAAATGTTGTCAACCTTTTGTCATGTGACCTTTTCATGTGTTGACCTTTTCACCCTGTCAACCTTTGCTACTGTCTAACTTTTTCATGGAGCCCTAAAGACCCTGTCAACCTTTTCCATGCCGACATTGTGGGGTCGACCTATTGACTGTAGACCTTTTGCTTGTAGCTCTAATGATCCACACCAATGCTGAGGATGAGTCACACTTGTCCTTAGCATTGAAGGATTTAGGGCCTAATTCAGGTTGGATCACTATTGTGATCCCCTGCGCAGTTTCGATAGTTGGCAAACTGCACATGCCCCGTTCTGCACATGTGCAGAACTGATCTTGCATTCTCATCACAGTATTGAGAATGCCTCTGCCTGAGTGACAGGCAGAGGCATTCATGGGGAGGGTCGAGTACCCCGTTTTCCAGTAGTGGCTAGGCAAAGGACTAGATGTAGCTTGGCCTCACTAGCCACCCTGCGACGGCAAGCCTAAGTAGGCTCAGGCTTACTTAGCTTGCAAATGAACAACATGACTGTTGGCCTCAATGTTTATCCCTGACTGCGATTGCATCGCAAATGCAGGAAGGAGGTGGTATGCACCTTATCCTGCATTTGCATTGCTATGGATTGCATTTGCAAAAAGCTTTGCAATTGCAATATATGCTGAATTAGTCCCATAGTACATTCTGACCCGATCGAACGCTGCAGTTTATCGCAGCGGTGCGATCGGGTCAGAACTGCGCAAGTGCCGGTGCCGCAGTGTGCCGGCGCATGCCAGATGGCCGAAGGCCGTCAGGCCGCTTCAATCGCCTCTGCCTGATTGACACTCAGAGGCGGTCACTGGGCGGAAGGGGGGGCGGAACGGCGGCATTTGGCTGCCGTTTCGTGGGCGCAGTCAGGCCAACGCAAGCATAGCCAGACCAAATGGGGGGCGGGCCGCAGCAGCTGTGTGAAGTCACACGCAGCCGCTGCGGGTTGGGAGCGATGAGTAGCTCCCGGCCAGCACACTGAAGTTGCGCTGGTCAGGAGCTACTCTTGAAGTGCAAAGGCATCGCCGCTGTGCGATGCCTTTGCACTTCTGTGGGGGGGTCGGCACTGACATGCGGGGTGGGATAGACCTGTGCTGGGAATCCCCCTGCATGTCAGTGTGAATGATCGTAGCTGTGCTAAATTTAGCACAGCTACGATCATCTCGGAATGACCCCCATAGTGTGCTACTTTTAAACTATTTGGATTTTTATTTTATTACTAGCAATTCTTGTGGGGTTTGATTCAAGTCACTGGTCACATTGTGTATTCTGTGGAAGTCAGTGTGGATGAATATTGAGAATTTGTATGTATGTATTGAGATTTTTATATAGCATAATTCCTCCAATACACGAGTGAAACGGAAGGTAAATAGGATGAGAGCATTCAATTTGAAATCTCCTTCACAAAGCGTTAATTCTATATTTTTTGGATCTAATGCATTTACTTTTTTCATTCATATTTATTATTCTAAATGTCTAATGCATGTTTCGGTATAACATAACTGAAAAGTTGATAAAACAGAATTACAGATGAGTCCAGCCTCATATTACCCACAAATGCTAATAATCACAGGTCATTTGCCATGTACTCGCCAACGTGTGCATGCACTGCATGTCCATAGGCTGCATAGTGCGCATGCTCCCACGAATAGGTTGTAAGCAGGCATGGCTAGTCACAATTGCAATGCATACCAGAGACAGATTTAGACCTCATGGGGCCCTAAGCAAGACACCGATTTGGGGCCCCCCTTCTGAAACAACCCATAACATAAATGTGGCAGGATTGGCAGATAGGACAAGCAAAAAAGGAAAGAGAGCGCAAATAGACTTGAATTATTCCATATTTATTATATCTAAAATTGCACATACACCAAAATTAGTTTAAACTATACCAATTGGCAACTGGATTTAAAACAACTTAGTACTTTAAAAATATATTTCATAGCATAGGATCCCTAACACTCGAATATCCTTATGGTTCCACTCAAGTAATACCCTACTGATTACCAGATAATTTTCACAGGTGTCCTTTAGTGAAATCAATGTAGAAAGAGTCCAAGAATGGTGAAAGACCCTTATTTATATCCACCAGTCACGTCCTGTGTGATAATACATGTATTTATACCGTAATCATGGTTATTGTTTCTTTTAAGAAAGAATTGAAACAGTTAATGTAGCAAATATACTGATGCTTCAGGTAGCTAAAAGTCAGTTTGTAAAGCAGGCTTTATCTCATATTGCAGCCTCTCTTAGAGCGTCTCCGTCTGCCGCTCTCTACCTTAATCACTTATTGTGTTCAGAGCGGTTAGGCTTACCGCTTCCCGAGCGTTTTGGTCCACGGCGCTGGGATTGCGCGCACCGCCTGGCGTGTCCAAGGTGATTGTAGCTGCGGCGCCTGTGTTCACCTCTCAGTGCCCGACTGGACCGCTGGCTCCAGGCACGTGATCGGCAGCCACGGTCCCTGCTTTGCAAAGGGACCAATGCAGGTGGCTCCAGACCCAGGACCGGACTGTCCAATATAGTGATTGATGCTGAAATCGGTGGCAACCAAATCCGTGAAGAGTGTTTGGATCCTAAAACACCCTGACGCGTTTCTCGACCGTTATAAGCTGGTCGTTTCTTCAGAGGGAACTGAGAGGTGAACACAGGCGCCGCAGCTACAATCACCTTGGACACGCCAGGCGGTGCGCGCAATCCCAGCGCTGTGGACCAAAACGCTTGGGAAGCGGTAAGCCTAACCGCTCTGAACACAATAAGTGATTAAGGTAGAGAGCGGCAGACGGAGACGCTCTAGAGAGGCTGCAATATGAGATAAAGCCTGCTTTACAAACTGACTTTTAGCTACCTGAAGCATCAGTATATTTGCTACATTAACTGTTTCAATTCTTTCTTAAAAGAAACAATAACCATGATTACGGTATAAATACATGTATTATCACACAGGACGTGACTGGTGGATATAAATAAGGGTCTTTCACCATTCTTGGACTCTTTCTACATTGATTTCACTAAAGGACACCTGTGAAAATTATCTGGTAATCAGTAGGGTATTACTTGAGTGGAACCATAAGGATATTCGAGTGTTAGGGATCCTATGCTATGAAATATATTTTTAAAGTACTAAGTTGTTTTAAATCCAGTTGCCAATTGGTATAGTTTAAACTAATTTTGGTGTATGTGCAATTTTAGATATAATAAATATGGAATAATTCAAGTCTATTTGCGCTCTCTTTCCTTTTTTGCTTGTTTACTCTATATAGGGACGCTAATACCCTATTCTGAGAGCAGCAAATAGCATCTCAACACAGGTTCTATCACAGGCGCCTTTCCTTTTTTAGTGGATTGGCAGATAGGAGGTTGCAGTATTTGAGCAGGGAGATGAAGAGGTAAGAGAGAAAAGTCATGGCTTGGAGACACAAACCACCTCATGGCTAGGTATTAACAAAAGCCCCATCAACAACTACACCCCCCCAACCATCTGCAGCTGGGCCCTGAGCATCCGGTTGCTTTGCGATAAATCCGCTACTGGTGCTGATGTGATGGTCTCTCTAAGGTAGTGTTAGGAATTAACCTGCCAACAATGACTGGCAGGTAAATTGCAGGCAAATACGCTGGAGGCACACAAGTTAAATGAATGAGCAGTACCTCTGGCAGCCAAGATACATAATAGCAGCTCCTCTGGTAGCAAAAAAGTACTGCAGGACTGACAAAATAAATGGCAGAGTCATGACATAGCCCCCCCCCCCCCCCGCCCCCCACCTCACCTTTACCACTTTACTGACTTTTCCCCAAAGACTGCCCAATAATTGTCAGTGTTTTTTATGAGTGAATTAGGTGAAAAACATGAATTTAACCCTAAAATGTTAGTTAAAAAAAAATAGATTTTTTTTCTCTCTCCAAACATCGGAACATCGATCAGGACCATCGTAAAATCAGAAAACATTGAGACCATCGAGCCTTTCATTTTGAAAGCCGGGACAGCCTCCAGGTATACAGGGGGGTTTGGGGGGTTAATTTTAGAGATGAGCGGGTTCGGTGCTCAGAGAACTGGACCACCCCGGACTTCAATTCACGAGCCCGGATCCAAGTCAGGCTCGGTTTTTCCCGCCTGACTCGGAAATCTGAACGAGGCAAAACGTCATCATCCTGCTGTCGGACTCTCGAGGGGTTTGGATACCATATAAGGAGCCGCGCGTCCCCGTAATTTTCACTCCAGCATTGGAGATTGTAGAGAGAGGACGTGTCTCCTCAGTGCCCGTGTCTTGTGCTGCATCTGTCTAGTCATACTGGTTGTGTCCTCTGCTGCCATATGTCCAGTGCTGCTGTATAAGTCCAGTCCAGTGGTGCTGTGTTGTGCTGCATCAGTCTAGTCATATATGGTTGTGTCCTCTGCTGCCATATGTCCAGTGCTGCTGTATAAGTCCAGTCCAGTGGTGCTGTGTTGTGCTGCATCAGTCCAGTGGTGGTGTCTTGTGCTGCATTAGTCCAGTCACAGTGGTGGTGTCCTCTGCTGCCATATGTCCAGTGCTGCTGTATACGTCCAGTCCAGTAGTTCTGTGTTGTGCTGCATCAGTCCAGTGGTGGTATCTTGTGCTGCATCAGCCCAGTCACAGTGGTGGTGTTCTCTGCTGCCATATGTCCAACGCTGCTGTATAAGTCCAGTACATTGCAGTGGTGCTGTGCTGTCCTGCATCAGTCAACTGGTGGTGTCCCTGTGCTGCTGTTTATGTCCAGTGGTACTGCCGTATAAATCCAGTGATCCTGCAATATAATTCCAGTGGTACTGGTGTATAAGTCCAGTCCAGTGATACTGCCGTATATGTCCAGTGTTACTGCATACAGTATATGTCCAGTGATACTGCCGTATATGTCCTGCGGTACTGCCATATAAATCCAGTGATCCTTCCGTATAATTCCAGTGATCCCACTGTATAATTCCAGTGGTACTGGTGTATAAATCTAGTGATCCTGCCATATAATTCAAGTGGTACTGGCGTATAAGTCCAGTCCAGTGATACTGCAATATATGTCCAGTGATACTGCCGTATATGTCCATTGATACTGCCATATATGTCCAGCGGTACTGCCGTATAATTCCAGTGGTACTGGCGTATAAGTCAAGTGATCCTGCCATATAATTCCAGTGGTACTGGCGTATAAATCCAGTCCAGTGATACTGCCGTATATGTCCAGTGATACTGCTGTATATGTCCATTAATACTACCTTATATGTCCAGTGATACTGCGGTATATGTCCATTGATACTGCCATATATGTCCAGCGGTACTGCCGTATAATTCCAGTGATCCTGCCATATAATTCCATATAAGTCCATATAATTCCGTATAAATCCAGTCCAGTGGTGCTGTCCTGTGCTGTATATTATTTACTCCATATAAAGGGGTTATTAATATTTAATCCAAATAATTTTCATAGGGTTTGCCCTGTGTGGTGTAGAGGTACGCTCTCCTGTACCGCATATTGGGGGTCATTCTGAGTTGTTCGCTCGTTGCTGATTTTCGCTATGCTGTGATTTGTTGCAAAATGCGCATGCGCAACTCACGCAGGGCGCATGCGCTTAGTTATTTAACTAAAAACTTAGTAGATTTGCTGTGGATCCTGCAGTGATTTTCAGTCGCACTGGTGATCGGTGAATGATTGACAGGAAAGGGGTGTTTCTGGGTGGTACCTGAGCATTTTCCGGGAGTGTGCTAAAAAATGCAGGCGTGTCAGGGAAAAAACGCGGGAGTGTCTGGAGAAACGGGGGAGTGGCTGGCCGAACGCAAGGCGTGTTTGTGACGTCAAACCAGGAACTAAACGGACTGAGCTGATCGCAATCTAGGAGTAAGTCTGGAGCTACTCAGAAGCTGCAAGGAATTATTTATTATCAGTTCTGCTAATCTTTCGTTCGCTATTCTGCTATGCTAAGATACACTCTCAGAGGGCGGTGTGCAATGCTGCTAAAAGCAGCTAGCGAGCTAACAACTTTTTGCTGCTGCTGCGATCAACTAGCACACGCCTATGGGGGAGTGTATTTTAGTTTAGCAGGGCTGTGATCGCTTGTGCAGCTCTGCTAAGCCAAAAAAATTTCAAGCAGAAGTAGACCAGGCCTATACCTACTTACCCTGTGCGATGGATCCAGCGATGATGGGGCCGGCTTTGACGTCACTCCTCCGCCCTCCGTTTTGCTGGACATGCCTGCGTTATACTTACCACCCCCTCGAAAACGGCTACAAACGGTCCGGATCCGCCCTGGCACGCCTCCTTCCTGTGAATCTTCTTTGCAGCATTCTGTTCCAGTATATACTGCGGCCTGCTGCAGTTGTGCTTCCACATGTGACTAACTGCTTAGTCAACCCATTGATCTTAACTCTTGTTTGTGGAATATTTAAAAACTAAAATGTATAGATTCACCCATAAACTTTACATCACTAATTTAGGATATTGTTTTTGGAATCCAGAATGACTTGTAGAAGCAAGATATTACTCTGCATGAGAGAAACTTTCCATAACCAAATGGTTTCTTTCCTACTATTAAATTCATGTTTTTTGTGGGACTGACTAATTAAAAACGTTATATACCTAATTAACCTAATGAGCACAGAATTGTATTCGTATCATGTATAATTTCTGGCAAACTGGAAGCCATAAAAGTAAAATTAAATCAAATCTTTTCCCAGACACCAAGTATTATTACACATTTATTGATCTTTAGTGAATTTTGTCACATAAAATTGAAAATTGAATGAACCCTGCACTAAAGGAAAGTACAGTCTAATTCTTAACATTACTGTATTTTAATGAGTGTCACTTTACTATTATTGCATGGCAGATTGAGAGCAATATCTCAGATGGAAAACATTAAGCGATACAAATATGCCAGATGCAAATAAACAGACATGGTATTATGGGTCCTGGTTGCTAAATTATGTTGACAAATTAGAAAATCTGAAAATGTTACACATGTGGAACACTAAAGGGTATACTGTTATTTTTCAAAAGCTTGTTTAATTCTCTTTAGCATCTGTACTGAAAATAAGTGTTACTACTTCATTCTTATCATAGTCATGGAACAAGGGGGGTGATTCAGACCTGATCGTAGATGTGCTAAATTTAGCACATCTATGATCATCTTCCCTGACATGCGGGGGGACGCCCAGTACAGGGCTAGTCCACCCCGCATGTCAGGCCCTACCCCGCTGCACAATACAAAAGCATCACACAGCAGCGATGATTTTGTACTTGAACAGTAGCTCACAGCCAGCGCAGCTCCTGCGCACTGGCAGGGATCTACTCATCAATGCCCGGGTCACATCGGCTGCATGTGACGTCACGCAGACACCGCGGCCTGCCTCCCCCAACGGTCTGGGCACACCTGTGTTGCCCGGACCGCGCTCCCTAAACGGTGGCCAAATGTCATTGGCCCACCCCCTACCGCCCAGCGATCGCCTCTGCCTATCAATCAGGCAGAGGCGATCACAGGGCTAACACAGCTGTTGGCTGTCTGGCATGCGCCGTTGCCGCAGTTCAGACCTGATCGCTGCTGTGCAAAAATGCACAGCACCAATCAAGTCTGAATTAGCCCCAAGGAGTATATAACTCTTGTTTTGTGCAAAAATGTTTTGTTCTTATATCCTATGGGCCTTATGCAATAGTGTGATTCCAGAGAGTATAAAAATGGCAATATGCTAAATATTATGCATCTCCCTATACTTTACCAGTGGATCTTTTAACGCCTCAACCTAACATCAATATTATAACTTCATTTCTGTCAAACCTGAATTTACCTACTTTAACAGAAGAATTATCTCTTTTAAGTGCCCCATGGAAGCCTGAAGAGGTGTCACTTACCATAAAATCATTGGCTAGAGTTAAAGCCCTGTGGCCTGATGGCTTTATGAGCGATTTCTACATATCTTTCTTGGAGGAGCTGACCACTGTAATAATCACCCTTTTTAATGAAGCCACTAAAACCAGACAGCTACCAGATGAACTTTTAGAAGCACAAATAGTAGCTATACCAAAAGCAGGGAAAGATTGCAAAAACTATACACCCTTACTGTGCCTTAACCACTTAACTGAACATTTTTTCCCCCAAAAACCGCTCAGAAAGTGTTGAGTTTTTTTTTATTAGTGAATTAGGTGAAGAACATAAATTTAACCTTAGCTAAAATGATTTTAGTTAAAAATAATTTTTCTCAAACATCAGAATATTGGTTGGGAAGATCGGTAACATTGCAACATTACTTTTTACTGCCAAGACAGATGCCAGGTACACAGGGGGGAGTCTGGGGGTGGCTTGGGGAAGGAGGGGAAAATTAGCTAAGCGCTCAGTGAGTGGTGGTGTATAGATGATTATCAGCAGCAGCTTGGAAAGGGAATGCCAATCCCCAAAAGCACACTTAGATAGAAAAAATTACCAAGTTGCGCTAGACAATCAAATAAAAAAGCATTTATTTTAATGCATAAAATGTATTATGATAACAACAATTCTCCTGGGAGTAAAATACACACTTTAGAATGACATCTCTATAACTGTAGACCTACTGCTAATTTTATAACAGAAGTACAAATTAGTACTATTCCAGAGCTTATAACCCCAGGGATATCACTTTAAATAGAATATTACCAACAGAAATGAATATTATCTGTTAAAAGAAAAAATAATAAATAAAAAGTCTGTGTTGACATACATAAACTCACTTGGTCAACATGAATACCGAACAGTCCTGATCATTGATAACTGTGATTCAATGATCCTGTAGTAGACCGGACTTTTATAACATAAAATAGAAACTTATGTAGTTGATGCTGTGAGCAAATGCATAATTGGTAAACCACTGGCCGCTGTAACAAGGGGGAGAGCCCGGAGCAATGTTGCTGCGGTCAGCCGCTGGCTCCTGCACGGGGAGTGGAAAGCCGTACCTGAAGTAACCGCCGGACTGGATGAAATGCGGCTGTGTATAGCTGACACGCGGCCAGGGCCGTCTTTTCGTATGGGCTCAATGGGCTCTTGCCCAAGGGCCCCAGGAGTATAAGGGCCCTAGACTGATAGATGAGGGTCCCCTCTTTCCAGGGGTACCAGATTTTTGAAAATCGGCCCTGGGGAACTGGAGATATCTGACTTGAAAGCAGCGGTCCCCATCCAAGCCTGTTAATTGCTCTCCCCAGCCAGATATCTCTGGTTCTGTCTGACTTAGAATTTTTATGAGGGTGTACTCCAAAAGCTGGGACTCTCCCCTTTTGGTGGACACTGGCATCTTGTCTCTACTATGCCCAGAACCAGAGATATCAGCCTTCGAGCAGCTGGTCCCTGCTCCAGCTCCACACTCCTAATATGCAGTTTTAGATTTTCGTTGGTGAATTGCTCTGGCTTCTGAACTCTGATCCCCAAGTTCCCAGTACCTCCTGAAATGTGGGACTCTCTAGTTTTTTATCCCATTCAAATCTAAGAAATATATTTTCAGGAACTTGAGATATCTGCAGACAAGCAAGCTGCCCTTCCACCATAAAATGATAAATATTAAACCCACTCCACTATCCACTCCTCCCCTGCATATTAAACAACCCCCTACCACCCTGAAAGTCATGTACCAGGGCCCCTTCATTCAGCCCAATGCCCCTTCTACAGATTAGTGTTCTCCCTCCCGCCCCATCTCCCACCATCTGTGCAGTAAAGGAGTAATTAGCAGAAATTACTGCTCCAGGTCCTACATGCTGAGCGGAAGATAGAACACCCCCTACCGCCCGCGGGACATCAAAGCTGCCGCTGGAGGATGGGTAGGGGGCCCAGGGCATTGCTGTGCCCAGGGGCCTACACTGCTGTTAAGACGGCACTGCACGCGGCTGCAGTAACCGGACGGTTGGCTGTTACCTTGCGTGGTACAATGTATGGGCTCTCAACAGCAGGCGGCTGACCTGTGCTCCCACGGGCAGCTCCGATTGAGCCTCCCTGCAATTGCCAGTGTGTATAGAAGGTGGATGAACACTCAGGCGGCGGCTGGTCCGTAATCAGTGGTATACCGTAGTAGCAATATTAATGAAGATAGCTGATCTCCCGCACAGAGTAAATCTGGATGAGGCTCCAAGTGAAGTTAGCAACAATAAGCACCTGTATCCTAACGCGTTTCAACGCCAGCAGGGCGTCTTCTTCCAAAGGCAGGTATCTGGGCTCTCCCCCTTGTTACAGCGGCCAGTGGTTTACCAATTATGCATTTGCTCACAGCATCAACTACATAAGTTTCTATTTTATGTTATAAAAGTCCGGTCTACTACAGGATCATTGGATTAAGCTCACAGTTATCAATGATCAGGACTGTTCGGTATTCATGTGGACCAAGTGAGTTTATGTATGTCAACACAGACTTTTTATTTATTATTTTTTCTTTTAACAGATAATATTCATTTCTGTTGGTAATATTCTATTTAAAGTGATATCCCTGGGGTTATAAGCTCTGGAATAGCACTAATTTGTACTTCTGTTATAAAATTAGCAGTAGGTCTACAGTTATAGAGATGTCATTCTAAAGTGTGTATTTTACTCCCGGGAGAATTGTTGTTATCATAATACATTTTATGCATTAAAATAAATGCTTTTTTATTTGATTGTCTAGCGCAACTTGGTAATTTTTTCTATCTAAGGTGGCTTGGGGAGGTTGTTTTATACTTTCCCAGCGGCTGCCATTGTCTGCAGCCTCTGGGTGGGGGGTTCTGCTGTGCTGACCGCTCAATAATGATCGGCAGCGTGGCAACATTGCGGTGGTGCATGGAGGCTGCAGCGGAAGAAGATTTCTCTTTCCTGCTGCTGCTAACACTGTTTTTCTGACTTGTCACATCCTGTGCGACCAGGTCAGATAAAACACTTGCTAGTGTGGTCGCATCTGATGCCACCATGCCACGCAAGTTGTTAAATACCAATGTGTTTAACATAATTGAAATTATATCTAGATTGCAGGAAGAGTTCGTATTATCATTAGATGCTGAAAAGTCCTTTGATAGACTGTGACTATATGTCACAATTTGGGTTCTAAGGGAAAATTATGGACTCAATTATGGCCCAATATTAATATCCTACCGCACGGGTCTCAAGTAATGGTTTACTCTCTAGCATATTCTCAATTTTTAATGGAACAAGACAGGGATGCCCATTGTCCCTTCTGATATTTATATTAGCTATGGACCCATTAGCGCAGAAGATTATAACAGTAGATTTCCCTAGGTTTACAACTCCAATAGGATCACATAAGAGATGTGTTTTTACAGATGATGTGTTATTTTTTTATCATTAAATATCTTCTTTATAGAGATGTGCGGAAGGCACTTTTTGTGTTTTATGTTTTGGTTTTGGTTCTGGTTCCATGCTTGTGTTTTGGATCTGGATTGGTTTTTGCAAAAACCACCCTTTCGTGTTTTGGTTTTGGTATTGGATCTGGATGTTTTTTGAAAAAAACATAAAAACAGCTAAAATGACATAATTTGGGGGTAATTTTGATCCAACAGTATTATTAACCTCAATAACATTCAGTTCCACTCATTTCCAGTCTATTCCAAACACCTCACAATATTGTTTTTAGGCCAAAAGGGTGCACCGAGGTGGCTGGATGACTAAGCTAAGCGACACAAGTGGGCGGCACAAATGCCTGGCCGATCTAGGAGTGGCACTGCAGTGGCAGACAGGATGGCAGATTTAAAAAATAGGCCACAAACAGCACATGATGCAAAGAAGAAAAAGAGTTGCAATTAGGTAGCTGGATGGCTAAGCTAAGCGACACAAGTGTGCGGCACAAACAGCTGACCCATCTAAGAGTGGCACTGCAATGACAGACAGGTTGGCACTTAAAAAAAACTAGGCCTCAAACAGAACATCAGACAAAGAAGAAAAAGAGGTGCAATGAGGTAGCTGTATGACTAAGCTAAGCGACACAAGTGTGTGGCACAAACACCTGGCCTATCTAGGAGTGGCACTGCAGTTGCAGACAGGTTGGCACTTAAAAAAACTAGGCCTCAAACAGCACATCATGCAAAGAAGAAAAAGAGGTGCAATGAGTAGAGATGAGCGGGTTCGGTTTCTCTGAAACCGAACCCGCACGAACATCATGTTTTTTTCACGGGTCCGAGCAGACTCGGATCCTCCCGCCTTGCTCGGTTAACCCGAGCGCGCCCGAACGTCATCATGACGCTGTCGGATTCTCGCGAGACTCGGATTCTATATAAGGAGCCGCGCGTCGCCGCCATTTTCACACGTGCATTGAGATTGATAGGGAGAGGACGTGGCTGGCGTCCTCTCCATTAGAAATTAGATTAGAAGAGAGAGAGAGATTGTGCAGAGTCAGACAGAGTTTACCACAGTGACCAGTGCAGTTGTTGTTAGTTAACTTTTATTTATTTTAATATAATATATCCGTTCTCTGCTATATCCGTTCTCTGCCTGAAAAAAAACGATACACAGCAGCAGCCAGTCACACAGTGTGACTCAGTCTGTGTGCACTCAGCTCAGCCCAGTGTGCTGCACATCAATGTATAAAAGGCAAAGCTTATAATAATTGTGGGGGAGACTGGGGAGCACTGCAGGTTGTTATAGCAGGAGCCCCCAGGAGTACATAATATTATATTAATTTAAAATTAAACAGTGCACACTTTTGCTGCAGGAGTGCCACTGCCAGTGTGACTAGTGGTGACCAGTGCCTGACCACCAGTATAGTAGTATATTGTTGTATGTATTGTATACTATCTCTTTATCAACCAGTCTATATTAGCAGCAGACACAGTACAGTGCGGTAGTTCACGGCTGTGGCTACCTCTGTGTCGGCAGTCGGAACTCGGCAGGCAGTCCGTCCATCCATAATTGTATTACAATATATACCACCTAACCGTGGTATTTTTTTTTCTTTCTTTATACCGTCGTCATAGTGTCATACTAGTTGTTACGAGTATACTACTATCTCTTTATCAACCAGTGTACAGTGCGGTAGTTCACGGCTGTGGCTACCTCTGTGTCGGCAGTCGGCAGGCAGTCCGTCCATCCATAATTGTATTATTATTATAATATATACCACCTAACCGTGGTTTTTTTTTCATTCTTTATACCGTCATAGTGTCATACTAGTTGTTACGAGTATACTACTATCTCTTTATCAACCAGTGTACAGTGCGGTAGTTCACGGCTGTGGCTACCTCTGTGTCGGCAGTCGGCAGGCAGTCCGTCCATCCATAATTGTATTATTATTATAATATATACCACCTAACCGTGGTTTTTTTTTCATTCTTTATACCGTCGTCATAGTGTCATACTAGTTGTTACGAGTATACTACTATCTCTTTATCAACCAGTGTACAGTGCGGTAGTTCACGGCTGTGGCTACCTCTGTGTCGGCAGTCGGCAGGCAGTCCGTCCATCCATAATTGTATTATTATTATAATATATACCACCTAACCGTGGTTTTTTTTTCATTCTTTATACCGTCGTCATAGTGTCATACTAGTTGTTACGAGTATACTACTATCTCTTTATCAACCAGTGTACAGTGCGGTAGTTCACGGCTGTGGCTACCTCTGTGTCGGCAGTCGGCAGGCAGTCCGTCCATCCATAATTGTATTATTATTATAATATATACCACCTAACCGTGGTTTTTTTTCATTCTTTATACCGTCGTCATAGTGTCATACTAGTTGTTACGAGTATACTACTATCTCTTTATCAACCAGTGTACAGTGCGGTAGTTCACGGCTGTGGCTACCTCTGTGTCGGCAGTCGGCAGGCAGTCCGTCCATCCATAATTGTATTATTATTATAATATATACCACCTAACTGTGGTTTTTTTTTTTCTTTCTTTATACCGTCGTCATAGTGTCATACTAGTTGTTACGAGTATACTACTATCTCTTTATCAACCAGTGTACAGTGCGGTAGTTCACGGCTGTGGCTACCTCTGTGTCGGAACTCGGCAGGCAGTCCGTCCATCCATAATTGTATTATAATATATACCACCTAACCGTGGTTTTTTTTTCGTTCTTTATACCGTCGTCATACTAGTTGTTACGAGTATACTACTATCTCTTTATCAACCAGTGTACAGTGCGGTAGTTCACGGCTGTGGCTACCTCTGTGTCGGAACTCGGCAGGCAGTCCGTCCATCCATAATTGTATTATTATAATATATACCACCTAACCGTGGTTTTTTTTTCGTTCTTTATACCGTCGTCATACTAGTTGTTACGAGTATACTACTATCTCTTTATCAACCAGTGTACAGTGCGGTAGTTCACGGCTGTGGCTACCTCTGTGTCGGCACTCGGCAGGCAGTCCGTCCAACCATAATTGTATTATATACCACCTAACCGTGGTTTTTTTTTCATTCTTTATACCGTCGTCATACTAGTTGTTACGAGTATACTACTATCTCTTTATCAACCAGTGTACAGTGCGGTAGTTCACGGCTGTGGCTACCTCTGTGTCGGCACTCGGCAGCCCGTCCATAATTGTATATACCAGTGACCTAACCGTGGTTTTTTTTTCTTTCTTTATACATACATACTAGTTACGAGTATACTATCTCTTTATCAACCAGTCTATATATTAGCAGCAGACACAGTACAGTGCGGTAGTTCACGGCTGTGGCTACCTCTGTGTCGGCACTCGGCAGCCCGTCCATAATTGTATATACCACCTAACCGTGGTTTTTTTTTCTTTCTTTATACATACATACTGCAGTGCCACTCCTAGATGGGCCCGGTGTTTGTGTCGGCCACTAGGGTCGCTAATCTTACTCACACAGTCAGCTACCTCATTGCGCCTCTTTTTTTCTTTGCGTCATGTGCTGTTTGGGGAGGGTTTTTTGGAAGGGCCATCCTGCGTGACACTGCAGTGCCACTCCTAGATGGGCCCGGTGTTTGTGTCGGCCACTAGGGTCGCTAATCTTACTCACACAGCTACCTCATTGCGCCTCTTTTTTTCTTTGCGTCATGTGCTGTTTGGGGAGGGTTTTTTGGAAGGGACATCCTGCGTGACACTGCAGTGCCACTCCTAGATGGGCCCGGTGTTTGTGTCGGCCACTAGGGTCGCTTATCTTACTCACACAGCGACCTCGGTGCAAATTTTAGGACTAAAAATAATATTGTGAGGTGTGAGGTATTCAGAATAGACTGAAAATGAGTGTAAATTATGGTTTTTGAGGTTAATAATACTTTGGGATCAAAATGACCCCCAAATTCTATGATTTAAGCTGTTTTTTAGTGTTTTTGGAAAAAAACACCCGAATCCAAAACACACCCGAATCCGACAAAAATAATTCGGTGAGGTTTTGCCAAAACGCGTTCGAACCCAAAACACGGCCGCGGAACCGAACCCAAAACCAAAACACAAAACCCGAAAAATTTCAGGCGCTCATCTCTAGCAATGAGGTAGCTGTATGACTAAGCTAAGCGACACAAGTGTGCGGCACAAACAATATGGCACATGCTGGAATTTGCCCAGATGTAATACACGCATAATATTGGTGGCACAGGAGAGCGTACCCCTAAACCACACACACACATGGCAAAGCCTGTAAAATGAATTTGGATAATAATAACACTTTTATTTGGAGCTATTATAATAATATGCAGCACAGGCGAGTGTACCCCTCTACCACACAGGGCAAACCCTGTAAAAATAATTTGGATAATAATATAAGTAATGTATATAAGCCCTTTATTTGGAGGAAATAATATACAGCACAGGACACCACCACTGGACTGATGCAGCACAAGACAGCACCACTGGACTAGACTTATACGGCTGTACCCCTGGAATCATACAGCAGTACCCCTGGACTGATACGGCAGTGTCATACAGGATGGCACATGATGCAAAGAAGAAAAATAAGTGCAAGATGGAATTGTCATTGGGCCCTCCCACCCACCCTTATGTTGTATAAACATGACATGCGCACTTTAACAAACCAATCATTTCAGTGACAGGGTCTGCCACATGACTGTGGCCGAAATGACTGGTTTGTTTGGGCCCCCATCAAAAAAGAAGCAATCAATTTCTCCTTGCACAAACTGGCTCTACAGAGGCAAGATGTTGACCTCATCCTCAGATTTCTCACCCCTTTCAGTGTGTACATCCTCCTTCTCACAGAGTATTAATTCGTCCCCCCTGGAATCCACCATCATAGGTACCTGTGTACTTTCTGGAGGCAATTGCTTTTAAAGGTCTTCCCGGAGAAATTTATAATTCATTTTGATGAACATCATCTTCTCCATATTTTGTGGAAGTAACCTCCTACGCCGATCGCTGACAAGGTTACCGGCTACACTAAACACTCTTTCGGAGTACACACTGAAGGGGGAACAACTTAGGTAAAATAAAGCCAGTTTGTGCAAGGGCATCCAAATTGCCTCTTTCCTGCCAGTATACATACGGACTGTCTGACATGCCTACTTGGATGCTGTCACTCATATAATCCTCCACCATTGTTTCAATGGTGACAGAATCATATGCAGTGACAGTAGACATGTCAGTAATCGTTGGCAGGTCCTTCAGTCAGGATCAGATGTCAGCACTCACTCCTGACTGCCCTGCATCCCCGCCAGCGGGTGGGCTAGGAAATCTTATCTCGCAGCCCCAGTGGCGGGAGAAAGTGAAGGAGGAGCTGTTGGCGGGTCACGTTCCGCTTGAGATGACAATTTCCTCACCAACAGGTCTTTGAACCTCTGCAGACTTCTGTATGCCGGAAATAGAGATACAACATAAGCTTTAAACCTAGGATCAAGCACGGTGGCCAAAATGTAGTGCTCTGATTTCAACAGATTGACCACCCTTGAATCCTGGCAAAGTGAGTGAAGGGCTCTATCCACAAGTCCCACATACTTTGCGGAATTGCTCCATCTTAGCTCCTCCTTCAATTTCTCCAGCTGATTCTGCAAAAGCCTGATGAGGGGAATGACCTGACTCAAGCTGGCAGTGTCTGAACTGACTTCAAGTGTGGCAAGTTCGACAGGATGGAGAACCTTGCACAAGATGGAAATCATTCTCCACTGCGCTTGAGTCAGGTGCATTCCCCCTCCTTTGACTATATCGTAGGTGGATGTATAGGCTTGAATTGCCTTTTTCTGCTCTATCCTCTGAAGCATACAGAGTATTGAATTCCAACTTGTTACCACCTTTTGCTTCAGGTGATGGCAGAGCAGGTTCAGGAGTGTTTGCTGGCGCTCCTGTCTTTGGTACATGGTGGTTGAATGTCGAAAGTAGCCGGCAATTTTTCGGGCCACCGACAGCATCTCCTGCACACCCCTGTCATTTTTCAAAAAATTCTGCACCACCAAATTAATTGTATGTGCAAAACATGGGACGTGCTGGAATTTGCCCAGTTGTAATGCACGCACAATATTGGAGGTGTTGACCGAAATCACAAATCCCCAGGAGAGTCTAATTGGGGTAAGCCATTGTGCGATGATGTCCCTCAGCTTTCATAAGAGGTTGTCAGTGGTGTGCCTCTTAAGGAAAGTGGTGGTACATAGCAGAGCCTGCCTAGGAACGAGTTGGCATTTGCGAGATGCTGCTACTGTTGCCGCTGCTGTTGTTGCTGCAGGAGGCAATACATTTACCCAGTGGGCTATCACAGTCATATAGTCCTTAGTCTGCCCTGTTCCACTTGTCCATGGTTAAGTGGACACTGGGTACAACTGCATTTTTTAGGACACTGAGGACTCTTTTTCTGATGTCTCTGTACATTCTCGGTATTGTCTGTCTAGTGAAGTGGAACCTAAATGGGATTTTGTACCGGGGACACACTAGCTCCATCAATTCCCTAAGTCCCACTGAACTAATGGTGAATAACGGATGCACGTCTAACGCCAACATAAGTGTCAAGGCCTCAGTTATCCACTTTGCAAACTGCTGTCATATTTCACCTTCCTCACAAAGGACTGTTGGACAGTCAATTGCTTAGCTGAAGTAGAACAAGTGGTCTTCCGACTTCCCCTCTGGGATGACGATCAACTCCCAGCAGCAACAACAGCAGCGGCAGCAACAGCTGCAGTAGGCATGCCACTCAATTATCCTCCGGAGGATTCCCAGTTAGGAGAGGTTTCCTGAGTCTTGCCAGTGACATGGCCTGCAGAACTACTGACGTTCCTGACTGAGGAGGAAGTTGACGTTGAGGGAGTTGGTGGAGTGGCTTGCAGGAGCTTGGGTACAGGAGGAAGAAGGGATTTAGGTGTCAGTGGACTGCTTACACTATTACTCAAAGTTTCACAACTTGACACTGACTTCTGATGAATGTGCTGCAGGTGATGTATAAAGAAGGATGTTCCTAGGTGGTTAACATCCTTACCCCTACTTATTACAGATTGACAGAGGCAATACACGGCTTGACACCTGTTGTCCGGATTTGTGGAGAAATAATTCCACACCAAAGAGGTGGCTTTTATTGAATTTTGCCCAGGCATCACAATGGCTTCTTCATCCCATGGACAACAGGTGTCTCCCCCGGTGCCTCATTTAAACAAACCACATCACCATTAGAATCCTCATCGTCAACTTCCTCCTCAGCACCAGCAACACCCATATCCTCACCCTGGTGTACTTCAACAGTGACATCTTCAATTTCAATATCAGGAACTGGACTGTGGGTGCTCCTTCCAGCACTTGCAGGGGGCATGCAAATCGTGGAAGGAGCCACCTCTTCCCGTCCAGTGTTGGGAAAGTCAGGCATCGCAACCGCCGACACACTTGGACTTTCCTTGGGGATTTGTGATGCCATCTCAGAATGCACAGTGCTTTTCTGTGCTCTTTCCAGCTTAACTCTTTTAATTTTTCTAGCAGGAGGATGAGGGCTTCCATCGTCATGTGAAGCTGAACCAATAGCCATGAACATACAGATGGGTCCATGTTTATCTTGGCCTTTAATAGGATTAACTGAGCCAGGGCAGTCAGACTTAATCTCCTGCTGTAATGACTTAATACCCTGCTATATTGTTCTCTGTATTGTATTTCAATCCGACAGTGGATTATGATATTTTGCCGCGTTCGGGTTTCCGAGACAGGCGGGAAAACCCGAGCCAGGCTCGTAACCGAACTCGGAAAGGCAAAGTCCGGTAGGGTTCGGGTCTCTGAGAACCGAACCCGCTCATCTCTACCCAAAATATTTGGGGAAAAAATTTGCATTGGAAATTTACACCGGTACAGTGGGAACTTATCTATAACGCCTCTCAATTATCTAAATGTGCTTATCATATAGAAATGCATTTCAAACTGCTCCATAGACTATATCTTACTCCGACTAAATTACATAAAATGTGGCCACCTGTATCTAAAAAGCTGCTGCTTCCACCTGGTGCATTCTCGCTCCAGGCGCTAGTAGGGCTGGAGCCGGCCCTGATCTCAGTGATATACTAAAAATAAAGGGACACAATCCTAAAGGGTGCAAATCAATACCAAATATAAATATACACTAGTATGTAATACACTAAGCACTTAATAAAAGGATATATGGATATGTCCTAGTGATTATAAATGCAGCTATCAGAAAAGTGGACTGGAAAATCACTCAAGAAATAACAATGTAGCAGGTAAGAATGAGAGTACAAAGATAATTGGATAAAATAATTAAGAAAAATGTATTACTTTGTACAACAAATTACACACAAAAAAATGTATGATAAAAGTAAGTAGTAACCAATAATTAAATTGCTTTGGTGAACTCCTGTACAGACCATGAGAAACAGTCCTTATTACATCCGGTGATTGTATAGATGGTGTTGGTGCAAGTAAGCCCAGAGTTGCTGGGGCTGCTAGATGGTGTTAGTGCATTGATGTGAAGTCCTCTATAGTGAGACCACAAATGCTACGACAGAGAATTGTCAGTCAGTATGAAATAGTGTCCTTCCCAAATTGATAGGGTAATGCTCACTGATGGTAGGGGTTCAATGGCACAAACTCCCAGTAATGCAGATCCACGGTGTGTTCATGCTGACAGCGTGGCTAGGCGCACACTTGGGCTGGATGGAATTCGGCTATCAGGGAGCCTCCAGCAGGATATCCTTTTAAAGCATTAGTAGATCATCCATCTTTAAAGGATCAAGGTAGCAGCACACAATGATTTTGAGCAGAGGTAGGCAATGACATCACCAACGGTGTAGCACAGGCAGCACCCGGAAAGGACCATTCAGGTGTACAGAAGAGGTCCCTTAATGCATTTCTCCGCTGTAGTTGGCTCGCAGTTTCATCAGAAAGCATAGGTGAGTGTGGGGCAGAGCCAACATTTAAAGGATCTAGCAACCAATCCACATGAGCTAGTAATTGGTGGTTACAGGTGTAAAACATTCATTGATACTAGGGCTGTAATGTTTCACAGGCAAACAGAGCAAAAGCTGTTTAGTGATTACAAATGATAAGAACATATGATATCAATACATACTTATGCATAATAAACAGAGAATATAATGCATATAAAAGTAAACAAAGTGCTTAGTGACAAACAGGCATGTTGTAGGAATGGCAAATTCACAAATTTAGTTTTACATTTTAGAGGTATAGATATTAAAAAAAACAGTAGTTACTGTAGAGCCCCATGGCTCAGCAAACAAATGCAGGGGTCTGAAGTATGAAGAGACCTGGGATTAAATCTGCTGTTGACTAAATATTTTTGTTAATTCATTTATTAGTATCCTTATTAATTTTTATTCATATTGTTTCCTTTGCTTGTAATACAGATATATAATTATGTAAATATATAAATATCTATATTTGCCGGGCAGACAGGAAGACTGGCAATAAAAATGTATTGTATTATATATAACTAAAACAAGTAAAGAACCAAACTAGATAACACTGGTGTCAATGACAAATATTAAGATAATAAACAAAACCTCAAGTGTGACTAAAGAGCGCTGTGGCTCAGTAAACTGATGCAGAGGTCTGGAATATGAAGAGACCCGGGTTCAAATCCAGTGTTGACTAAAAGTTTTTATTAATTAATTTAATAGTATCTAATCAGTTTTATTCATATTTTTCCCTAGTTGTAATACAGATATATAAATATGTAAATATATAAATATCTATATTTACAGAGCGGACAGGAAGAATAGAGAAAGTATGGTCTTATATATAACTGAAACAAGTAAGAAACCAAACTTTATAGCACTGGTGTCAATGACACCTTTAATATAATATAGATAAAGAGCATGTTAAGTATAGTTTCTCTAGTAAGTATACAACATAATTATTGTTTCTTTACCAAACCCAGCCAAATCTCATCCTATCCCTCTGTTCCACGCTCTCTATGTACCCCATCTGTGTCACCCCTGTCTGTCTATCCCTCCTCTTAGAATGTAAGCTCTTACGAGTAGGGCCCTCTTCCCTCATGTGCTTATCCTTTTCTTACTTTAATAATCTCAACTGCCCATATCACACAGTTTTTTGGTCACATGGAACTTATCTCTGTCATTTACTGGTGTAGTTATGCTTAGTTACCCTGTACTTGTCCTATATTGTCTTCAACTGTAAGTCACTGTTTTCCTGTTTTGATTATGTGCATATGTACTCTGTAATTGGGCGCTGCGGAACCCTTGTGGCGCCATATAAATAAAGGATAATAATAATAATAATAATAATTGTTAGAAATAAATATATATATATATATATATATATATATATATATAGTGTTCTGAAGTCCGGCACTCCCTCCGCTGGTCAGCTGCCCCGGTGCCCTCAGAATAAATACTGATAAATGAAACAAAAGCTGCGGCACTCAGGGTCTTGTACTTGAAAAATTTGTATTAAAGTTCAATTACATAGCGCACCCGCGCCCCAAAGTTCAGCGGGTGCGCTATGTAATTGAACTTTAATACAAATTTTTCAAGTACAAGACCCTGAGTGCCGCAGCTTTTGTTTCATTTATTTATATATATATATATATATATATATAATCACAGAAAGAAGGCGGCACTCAGAGTCTCGAGAACTTGGTGAAAAACCGACCCGTGTTTATTTCTTGAAATAAACACGGGTCGGTTTTTCACCAAGTTCTCGAGACTCTGAGTGCCGCCTTCTTTCTGTGATTGTACTAGGAGTATCACTCCTTGAGGAGGGCACCCGAGCAAATTCCCAGGTGGAGTGAGAGTGCCGGACTGCAGCGAGGAGTATATATATATATATATATATATATATATATATAAGTTAGCTGATGATAGCTTATTCAGTATATCCTGATTACCCTCAATAAAAGCTTCAAAGATGGAAAATTATAATGGGGATAACAAGGATAAGACCAATCGGTAATAAAGTAAAAAAATAATAATAGAAAACTAATATATCAAATATACGAACAACAATTATACATAGATACTTGTAGATAAACCTAGACATAATAATGGGAACAGCAATTTTAAGGACCAGAAAAAGGCTGCAAAGATTGAAAAGATGGGAGGGGCAGAGGAGGGGGGAGGGGATAGAGGGAATTAGGTAATAGTTAGATGTTATTAAGATGTATAGATTCATTCAGTCACCCAGGAAATCGCGTATCTAAACAATGAATCAAGAAGACTTCCCCCTTCTACAGAGGAGGCTAAAACGATCACCCCTCTCAAAGTAACCCTGATCTTCTCAATACCTTGTAGTCTCAGAACATATATTACCTTGATGACTCGACTGTACATGTCAATACAAAACTGTGTAAATTGGAGCCTCTTAGTATGTTCCGTCTATGTTCAAGGAACCTGATGTTCATGGTATGGGTAGTCCTCCCAACATACTGCATCCCACATTTACATGAGATAAGATAAATAACAAAGGTTGAGTTGCAATTGATATGACTGGAAATTTCAAATATTAGGCCCAGAGTAGCATAACGAAAATTAGTGCTTTTGTTCAATAAAAAGGTGCAAGTAATGCAGCTACAGTTGCTCTGTCGCATTTAAAGCAACATTTAACATTGGAAAGCTTATTTAACGAAGATGAATTTAGAGAATTTTCTTTGGATTCAGCTTTAAAATTGCTAGGTGCCAAAAAACTCTGAAGGTTTCTATTCTTTTTTAAAACAATTTTAGGTTCATCAGCCAGGATGATCTGGTCTCTAGGTCGACAATAACTAGGTTGACAGTAACTAGGTTGACCACTATTGGTCGACAGTAACGAGGTTGAAAGGGTCTCTCTCTAGGTTGCCATGTTCTAGGTCGACAGGTCAAAAGATCAACATGAGTTTTTCACAATATTTTTTTACCGTTTTCATACTTAACGATCCATGCGCACTATTATTAGGAAATCGTAACCTGTTACGAGCGCAGCGGCAGCGGAGCGAGGCACCTTGCCCAAAGCATGGCGAGCGAAGCAAGCCATGCGAGGGGACACGGTGCACTAATTGGGGTTCCCGGTCACTGTACGGAGAAAGCGACAACAACTCATGTCGACATTTCGACCTGTCGACCTATGCCATGTCGACCTAGAGACCCTGTCGACCTAGTTACTGTCAACTAGTAGTGGTCGACCTAGTTACTGTCGACCTAGTTACTGTCGACCTTGCATTCCACACCCCAGCCAAGCACGTGGATAGTATCTTATCTGATTTTAGGATGGCATAATTCTTTTTAATGACCTTTTTTATGTCCTTAGAACAGGAATTATATTTAGAAATAAAGATACAGATGGAGCCTTCTTTATCTTTGCCTGAGTAGTCGCAGGCGTGCACTCCCGGCGTGACTAGGCAATCTGTCCGCCTAGTCAAGCAGGGAGTGCAAGAGCCGCTTCCCATTAAAGTGAATGGGGAGCGTCTCCATCCGGGCGCGTGCGCCCGTCTAGACGGAGGCGCGCCTAGTCACAGAAGACGGGAATACAACGGAGGCCCCATCTGTAGGAATATGTTCGTATACTGTGGACACTACTGACTCCTCGCTTAAGGTGATTTTGCTAAGGATTGTTTCTTTATCTTTTGAGAAAGTATCCTCTAATGCGGCTTTAAGAATATGTTCTGGATAACCCTGCTCGGAAAAAGCACGTGTGAGCTCTTCAGCCTGTTGTTTGAACTTCTCAGGTTCTGAACAGTTTCTTAGGAGTCAACAAAGAGAGCGACCGTGCACCGGTATGTAATAAATTGCAGGGATTATAAGAAACCAACAAATGGACAATTATAATACTGGAAAGGAAATTTAAGCCTTTCAATTTTAGTCCCTATTGGTGGTGCGCCCAGAGCTAGAAAGTACAAGTACTACAAGGGGAGAGAGAGAAAGCTCTTGTGTGGGCGCACTCTTGAAGAAAGAAGAAAATATTCTTCAGTTATTAGTGAAAAATGTTAAAATTTATATTTATTGATCAAAAATTAAAAAATTACCCCTCTACGATCCAAGGAAAGGTGTAAACATAAGAAAGACGTGAGAAAATTTACAAATGTTCTGGTCTGTTAATCACATAAGAAGGATTAGAAAGGCTGCAGACACCTAATAGTCTAACACCCGTTTCTCCTGACCAGTACAGATAATCTGTATTAATGAGACCGACCAAGGAGGTCAATAATGTAGGAGGTCAAATAATGTGTCTTAGAAAACCACTGAAATCAGGTTAATACTAAGCAATTTATTATTCACCTGTTATTCCATGTTACGCAAAATTAGAGATATCTATGTTGACATGACCTGAACGCGGAAAAAAGTAAAGGAAGTTTTGAAAGAACAAATAGTGGTGATACTGCTGTTGGTGTCCACCCTTCAGAGGAAGGGGAATAGTCCCTACTCTACAACACCAGGTATTCCCAGGGAGTCTCCTCTCAAGGTACTGACCCGGCCCAACGCTGTTTAGCTTCCAAGATCAGACGAGATCGGGAGTTAGCAGCGTGGTATGATAGTAGAGAGGCTATCTACCAATGAGAGTGCACCTATATAAAGATGGTAGAGTAGAGATTTAGAAAGATAAAGCCATATAATGTGTAGATCTGCTTTCCACGTTAGGCGGGGTGAAACAATTGTCACTTAGTGGCAAGGTGCACCCTGGATCGTGGATGTGAGTCTACGGAAAATAGTAAGTGGTGAAGAGGAGAAAGATATTAACACTTTTAGAATTGGACTGGTGGTTGCTAATGCTAACCCTAGGGGGAGACCACGTCACAAAGTATGCAGCGTCAGGTGAATTAGTACATGAAAATATAATTCACATATATATTCCTTTTTGTGCAAAGCAAAAAATCATTACTTTGAAAAAACAACCTAAATGGTATAGCACACTGTATACAAGGGAAATGGAGCAATGTGTAAAGAATAGGTATAGCCTGCAATCTATAGGGTTATCGGGCTATATTGTGCACAGAAAATCCAAAATACTTGGCTTGCAGTGTTAATTGGTGTGCCAAATGAAAAAGGCACCTATTGCAGTGGTATTGGTCTGCAATCTATAGGATTATTAATATCTCAAATACATAACATGCAGTATTGAATAGTGTGCCAAATATAATGAGCACATATACCAATAATACTGGCCTGCGATATGTAGGATTACAATGCTGTAATGTGCACAGAAAATCACAACTGATTAATGTGCAGTATTGATAAATATGCCCAATGCAAAAAAGCACCTATAGAAATGGGAATTCAAACTTAAATTACAGATGGAAAATTAGAGATAGAAAAGTAATACTCAAAATGTCAGGGTCAGGAGACAGGTGATAATAAAGGATCCTCCAAGGACAGGTCCCATGCTGTAGTCCGTGGAAAACGTGTTTCGCCCGTTGGGCTTGTTCACTTCCGGGATCTCATGGTCGATACTGTGTGTGGGATTTAAAAACCCTGCTGGTGTTAGGTAGCAGCCAATGGGCTATACGTACCCAAATAGTCATGGGGGAGGAGGTATGGAGGTTCCCATAGAGACGCGGGAGGCCAATGAGAAACGGATTAGTGACGCATCCCAGCCAATCAGAGCATGGGTGCGTAAAATGACGTAGTATGTGGGCAGACTAAAGGGGAGGCTCACGGACATGAGTAAGGAGAGAGATAATATTATAGGAGCAATAGGGGAAACCTAAAAGCAGGGAAGACGGTGGCGCCATATTGGATATGGGATTGCCAGAAGTGCGTCCTATTATAGGGCATGCACTAGTGAAAAAAAGGGGGTGTATAAATAATCATATAGGGTACCCAGATATTAAATCTAAAGATTATGAATTGCTGACAGAATATATTCGGAATAGAATAAATGAATAAATTTGTCACACTAAAAAATGGGCGAGGGGTGTGGGAAAGTCCATGGGCACTGGAGGCCAATGAGAAGATTATTAACGTATCTTGGCCAGTCAGGGTATTGATGCCACTGATTCAATTGGCCTATGAGAAGTGAGTGTGCTCCTATAATGTACAAATGATACCAAGCTCACTGCAATGCAGGAAAAAGCAATCACTAAATTGAATGCTGTGGCGCCATATTGAAAAAGGGCAAAACTGCCAGAACTAGAAAAGAATGTATAAATGCTGTGCAAAAAAGATGTGAAAAATTTATTTATATATTAAAAAGGTAATTAAGGTTAAAAATTATTGCGCATGAAGGTATGTTGGTGTCCAGACTAGAGATGGGATCCCAGTGGTGCGTAAAATTATAACGCACCCTGGGATGAGAAAAATATATATAGGTAGCCGTTGCAACAAGGTGAGAGAGAAAAACAAAAAAAATATAAAAAATATATATACAGGGTGTTGAATACAAAAAGGGGGGGAAGGGGAGTAAAAGAGGAATGGGATTGAGACAAGAGATAGGGAGAACAGTGGAATAGCCATTGAAACAAAGTGAAGGAAAAAAGATGAAATAAGTGAAATATGTAAGGATATTCTATACATGGAGGGGAAGGGGAGTGAGGGGAAAATGGGATAATAAAAAGCGGAATACAAGGGGCAATGAAATATAGTGACGGTCTGGGGAACAAGGGAGATGTGTTGTAATGAAAAGTTATTAAGGATGTGGCTATGCTGATTACGTGGATAATAAAGGATTATATTTGGTATGTGGATGATATAAGGTTATAATATTTTTTATTATATATGGCACGTGACAGGTAGCGTCAGTAAAATTAATTAAGTAGACCATGGGGATACGGGCTACGGTGAGAACCTGAAACCCCTATTTATAACGAATACAGTGGGATGAAGAAAATTAATAACCCTAAAATTAGGGTTGCTGAGAATACTTGGCAAGAAAGGAAAAGGGTGAACGTGTGCAATCACCAAGTGTATTTAAAGGATGCTGCCTTAAGAGTAGGCAAAAAAAGGAAAAATTACGAATAGAGGTGAAATCTCAAAAAAAGGGGAGATGAAATACTGGGTAGAACAAAAAAGGAGAACTTGATGTTAGGTGGACAGTGAAATTATGGGGTGACACATGTATAAAAGAGTGCAGGTGGATGATTGAAAAAAGTAAGAAGGTGAGTAGGGGGAGATATGGTAGAAAGGGTTAAAAAAACCTGTGGAAGGTGATCATTAGGTGACGTGAAAAAGCAAAACAAAGTATTGTGAATTAGTTAGTCATACTCAGGGAGAAGAAGAAGAAATGTGAACAAGGTTGGATATGCTATTCGAGTTGATATGGAAGCATGTATGTGTGGTGTGTGCAGGTGATTAGCATTGTAGGGTTGTTGGGACACGATAGTGATGCAGTATGTTAAAGGGGAAGTGAAAGAAATGAAGAGTTAAATTAATGGGAGTGTAGAAAATATTGTAGATTAGGCAAAATTATAAAAAGGCACCATAATTTATATTTTCATTCAATCCAAGTGGTCTGAGACTCCCAAGGCGAAAAATCCATTCGCTCTCTTTTTTATATAGTTCTTTGGTCATATCGCCTCCTCGTATGCCCAAATTGATGCGATCTAAACCAAAGACTTTCAATTCCTTAGTTGATCCATTGTGTTGATGGTGGAAATGTTTGGCAACCGTGGTAAGTTGTTTCATTCGTGCCAGATCCTTAGATACATTTCGAATGTTTCCAATGTGTTCCAAGACCCTCTCTTTCAATTTGCGTGTAGTCATGCCGACATATTTCACATTGCAACTGCAAGTGATGCAGTAAACTACTGCTTGTGTGTTATAGTTGAAAAAGTGACGTAACTTGGTTAATTGGCCATACTTGTCTGTGACCGTATTGGTTTGCAGTATGTGTGTGCACGACTTACATTGGCCACACGGAAAGGAACCTTTTGTCACTGGCTTCTTGCGTATTGAGGTTAGCAAATGTCTCCGAACTAATTGGTCTTTGATGTTTCTAGATCTGCGCCAGCTCATCTGTACCGTGGGGCCCACAATGGGAGATAAATCCGGATCCATCCGAAGTATAGGAAGGTGTTTGGTTATGGCATCCTTGAGCATCCTTGAGCATTCTCCATTAGGGGCAAAATGTCCCTATAAATCTGATAGTCTCTTCATTTTCCGGTATTACCTTTTAGTCCCAAAGATTAGGTGATCTCTCTTGATAGATGTGGTAGCCTGATAGGCTCGTTTGAGTGACCGTTTGCTATACCCTCTGGCATGAAGTCGATTAGTAAGTTCCCAACTCTTGGTTTTGTAGATGTGGTCCTCGGAGCAATTACGCCTTAGCCTGAGATATTCTCCTTTGGGTAAATTCTCAATAGTCAGAGGGAAATGTGAACTGGTTTGGAGAAGGAGACTGTTGGTTGCAGTCTCCTTCCGATATAGCTCTGTTTCCGAATAGCCCGTGTGAGATCTATAGATATTTAGGTCAAGAAACGGAACCCTGTCTGAACTAATGGTGTGGGTCAACCTAATATTCAAATAATTGGTATTGAGTAATCCAATGAATTCCATTAATAGGTCCCTTTCTCCGTTCCAGATAATGAAAACGTCATCGATATACCTCAACCACAATTCCACATGTGTAGTGTATCTCTCATTTCCTGAGTTGAAGACATATAAAAGCTCCCACCATCCCAAAAACAAGTTGGCGTAAGTGGGAGTGCATGCTGCACCCATTGCGGTTCCCCTTATTTGCAGAAAAAATTGGTCCTGAAATACAAAGTCGTTTTTAGAAAGGACAAAATCAAGCAATAACAGGAGAAAAGCAGAGAAGTCACTGGCTCCTCCTTGATCCAAATAATGTTTCACAGCTGTGATTCCTTGGTGGTGATTAATGCTCGTGTAGAGTGCTTCTACATCTAAAGTTACCAATAGGAGATTTTCTTCACAGTGTATATTATGAATTTTGCGTAGTAAGTCCGCTGTATCCTGCAAATAAGAGGGTAGAGAAAGGACAAATTCACGGAGATGGAGATCCAAGAACCGACTTGGTTGTTCCAGAAGTCCACTGTTACCAGACATAATCGGTCTTCCAGGTGGTACGGAGGCATCTTTGTGTACCTTGGGAAGTAAGTAGAAGGTGGGTGTTTTCGGATTCTGAGTTGTTAAATATTTTTGCTCTGATTTGGTGATGGTACATTGTATTGCCGAGTGTTGTATTATGGAATTGTAAGAATTCACAAATCTGGTGGTTGGGTCACTAAGAAGTTTCTTATAGCAGGAGGTGTTATGGAGTTGCCGGTATGCCTCAGTAATATACATTTCTCGTGGCCAAAGTACGATATTACCGCCTTTGTCAGACTGTTTGAAGATGACATCATGCCAGGTTTCCAATTCCTGTAGGGCTTTGCGCTCATTGAATTTTAGATTCGAAGGGAAATGATGAAGGCCATGTCGAGTTTGGGCGTAAATTTCATCAAATTCTTTGGAAACTCTGTTCAGAAACATCTTAATCTCTGGGTTATTATTATCAGGAGGAAAGAACGTGGATTTGGGCCTACACTGGGGCCTATATGTAGCTGGTACATCCATGCTTGATTCGGCCTGTAGTTCTTCCAACTCACGAATGGCATTAAGATCATCAGCGGTAAGGTCGGGATCAGCGATATTCTCTGATTGTCTGCCTTGCTGTTTGGAGAAGAATTTTTTTAGAAGAAGCTTCCTCCCGAACAGTCTCGTATCGTGCTGTCCTTGGTATGTCCCAATCTGAGTTTCGTCCGTCGTTTCTCCTTTCCCCCTCTCCTGGTTTTCCTCGTGTTCAAATGATTTTTAACCATAATTACCTTTTTAATATATAAATAAATTTTTCACATCTTTTTTGCACAGCATTTATACATTCTTTTCTAGTTCTGGAAGTTTTGCCCTTTTTCAATATAGCGCCACAGCATTCAATTTAGTGATTGCTTTTTCCTGCATTGCAGTGAGCTTGGTATCATTTGTACATTATAGGAGCACACTCACTTCTCATAGGCCAATTGAATCAGTGGCATCAATACCCTGACTGGCCAAAATACGTTAATAATCTTCTTCTCATTGGCCTCCAGTGCCCATGGACTTTCCCACACCCCTCGCCCATTTTTTAGTGTGAAAAATGTATTCATTTATTCTATTCCCAATATATTCTGTCAGCAATTCATAATCTTTAGATTTAATATCTGGGTACCCTATATGATTATTTATACACCCCCTTTTTTTCACTAGTGCATGCCCTATAATAGGACGCACTTCTGGCAATCCCATATCCAATATGGCGCCACCGTCTTCCCTGCTTTTAGGTTTCCCCTATTGCTCCTATAATATTATCTCTCTCCTTACTCATGTCCGTGAGCCTCCCCTTTAGTCTGCCCACATACTACGTCATTTTACGCACCCATGCTCTGATTGGCTGGGATGCGTCACTAATCCGTTTCTCATTGGCCTCCCGCGTCTCTATGGGAACCTCCATACCTCCTCCCCAATGACTATTTGGGTACGTATAGCCCATTGGCTGCTACCTAACACCAGCAGGGTTTTTAAATCCCACACACAGTATCGACCATGAGATCCCGGAAGTGAACAAGCCCAACGGGCGAAACACGTTTTCCACGGACTACAGCATGGGACCTGTCCTTGGAGGATCCTTTATTATCACCTGTCTCCTGACCCTGACATTTTGAGTATTACTTTTCTATCTCTAATTTTCCATCTGTAATTTAAGTTTGAATTCCCATTTCTATAGGTGCTTTTTTGCATTGGGCATATTTATCAATACTGCACATTAATCAGTTGTGATTTTCTGTGCACATTACAGCATTGTAATCCTACATATCGCAGGCCAGTATTATTGGTATATGTGCTCATTATATTTGGCACACTATTCAATACTGCATGTTATGTATTTGAGATTTTTTGCGCATATTAATAATCCTATAGATTGCAGACCAATACCACTGCAATAGGTGCCTTTTTCATTTGGCACACCAATTAACACTGCAAGCCAAGTATTTTGGATTTTCTGTGCACAATATAGCCCGATAACCCTATAGATTGCAGGCTATACCTATTCTTTACACATTGCTCCATTTCCCTTGTATACAGTGTGCTATACCTTTTAGGTTGTTTTTTCAAAGTAATGATTTTTTGCTTTGCACAAAAAGGAATATATATGTGAATTATATTTTCATGTACTAATTCACCTGATGCTGCATACTTTGTGACGTGGTCTCCCCCTAGGGTTAGCAACCACCAGTCCAATTCTAAAAGTGTTAATATCTTTCTCCTCTTCACCACTTACTATTTTCCGTAGACTCTCATCCACGATCCAGGGTGCACCTTGCCACTAAGTGACAATTGTTTCACCCCGCCTAACGTGGAAAGCAGATCTACACATTATATGGCTTTATCTTTCTAAATCTCTACTCTACCATCTTTATATAGGTGCACTCTCATTGGTAGATAGCCTCTCTACTATCATACCACGCTGCTAACTCAGGATCTCGTCTGATCTTGGAAGCTAAACAGTGTTGGGCCGGGTCAGTACCTTGAGAGGAGACTCCCTGGGAATACCTGGTGTTGTAGAGTAGGGACTATTCCCCTTCCTCTGAAGGGTGGACACCAACAGCAGTATCACCACTATTTGTTCTTTCAAAACTTCCTTTACTTTTTTCCGCGTTCAGGTCATGTCAACATAGATATCTCTAATTTTGCGTAACATGGAATAACAGGTGAATAATAAATTGCTTAGTATTAACCTGATTTCAGTGGTTTTCTAAGACACATTATTTGACCTCCTACATTATTGACCTCCTTGGTCGGTCTCATTAATACAGATTATCTGTACTGGTCAGGAGAAACGGGTGTTAGACTATTAGGTGTCTGCAGCCTTTCTAATCTTCTCATGTGATTAACAGACCAGAACATTTTTACATTTTCTCCCGTCTTTCTTATGTTTACACCTTTCCTTGGATCGTAGAGGGGTAATTTTTTAATTTTTGATCAATAAATATAAATTTTAACATTTTTCACTAATAACTGAAGAATATTTTCTTCTTTCTTCAAGAGTGCGCCCACACAAGAGCTTTCTCTCTCTCCCCTTGTAGTACAGTTTCTTAGGAGTCTCAGATATTGGCTCTTCGGAATGTTATCTAATTAAGGTTTTTAGTGGAAGCTATGATAGTTTATGTAACTATTACAGTCCACCTCTTTCTTGTATGTGGAGGTTGAGATCTTACCATTTTTTTAAGAGCAATGGCCCTCATTCCGAGTTGATCGCTAGCTGTTAACGGTCGCTGTGCAGCGATCAGGCAAAAAAAACGACAATTCTGCGCATGCGGCGCAATGCACACGCGCGATGTACTTTCACAACGGCCGTTGCCGTTTCACACAAGGTCTAGCAATGCTTTTCAATCGCAGTGCTGGCCGCAGAGTGATTGACAGGAAGTGGGTGTTTCTGGGAGGTAACTGACCGTTTTCGGGGAGTGTGTGAAAAAACGCAGGCGTGTCACATACAGAATCTCTACTATTGGACAGAGAAGGGGCTAATCAGGGGAAGGCGTGAGTCTAAGTGGCACCATAGAGTGGGGCTATACACCATGCTCCCTGTATTGGAGAAAAAAATCTCTGCATTTCTGCACTCAATGGCAGATAACCATTGGCTCATCCGCCATTATTGGCAAAACCATTGGTGATTGATGTCCAATCCTATCATGGGGGGTGTGGTTAGCACAATAGTGTGTTTCCTTGTCTTGTGTTCTAAATCACCTAAATAACAATGGACAGGTTTATGCAGTTGGTAAGAAACTTTGTAAGATAATAATAATAATAATAATAATAATAATAATTCTTTATTTATATAGAGTCATTTATCCCAATATTACTGTGGCAGTCATCTTAGATGCACTCAGTCAATTACCAGAGCTCCTTGAGTAAACCCAGGCAAACACAGGGAGAACATGCCAACTCCATAAGATAGGGCCTTGCTGGGAACTAAACCCATGACAACGTTGCTGTGAGGCAACAAAGATAGAGATGCATTGACATTCACCCAATCATAAACATGTATTTGCACACATACACATACACATAACCGCAAGAATATAATATAGCATTGACAGCTGTATATGCTTCTGTGTCAGTTTGCATGTGATCACAATTGTGTAAACATGCCCTTACTATACTCAGCCAACATTGGAATGACCCTTCCCTGCCTATTCAGATACAAGTAGATATAAGTGCTGGAATCACACAAACCTGCATGGGTGCACTGCATATGCATGTGCCCAACTTTCAGGGCATGCAAAGTAAACTTACACACTTTAAAGTAGAAAAATGGCTTATATTACTAGCAATTTGCCACACACCATTGATTTAACTTGGTAAAGGCACCTCTGCATTCAGCAGAGTCACATGCAGCGGTGGCTCCTGTCTGAATGAAGTAGGGGGGCTGCAACAAAGAGTGCTTCCTGGATCCCTGCCACCTGGTCTTCACTGCCTGTTTCTGATTCTGGTCAGGTCCTGGCAACTTAACAGTGTACATATATATTGGTAGATGCTCAATTAGCTTAGTGATATCATTCAGGTGCTCAATTATTATGTGGAATTTAAATCTGGTTACGGTTATCATTCAGGGTGCTGGGGAAACAAAAGGCTTTTTTTCTAACTTAACAGTGTAGTTGACAGGTGCTGGGACCAGCGCATGCACAGCCCATAGAAGCCAGCTAAGACTGAAAGGCAGGGAGTGGCTTCCTACAGGTAGCCAGCTCTCTGCAAATCACAGCCCAGTATGGCAATCCCAGAGGGAGGAAACACCTCCCAATGGAACTGCCTGTCCTGTGGATGACTGGCATTTAGAACTTCTAATAGGAAGTCACTACAGTGCCAGTCAGTGTAGCCAATGCAATCTCATTGACTGCATCTGGCTCACTGAGCTGAGTTGGCAGATTTTATTGGGTAGCTGCAGTCCTGCAGCCCATAGGAAACATCCACCACTGGTCACATGGCTTACCAAATCCAAAACAAGACTAAGTTTGTACACCTGTATAAGTGTTTGTTTATGTTATATCAAATGCTCAAAAAGTCAGCTGGACATTGTACAACAAGGTCTAATTTTTGGTGTGAATGTGTATTAAACACAGATCAAATCCAAGTTATTAGAGCAAACTGTGCATCTTTTTGCTGCACTTATCAGAAAATGTAATTAGACATTACACAAAGGAGTGTTCAGGATTTTACCTGTTGAATTCATTTCAAGTAGAATGTTCTCCTCCTATTTACCTCCAGTCTTATCCTGTATAGGAGTAAATGTGCTATTAAAAAATCTCTATACTTGTAAATGCACAAAGAACTAAACACACTGGCTTGTACAGAATACACAATGTAATCAGTGACTTGAGTCAACAACCACAACAAATGGTAGCAATAAAATCCAAAAACAAATAATTTAAAAGTAGCACATGATTACTAACACCTTCAATGTTCAGGACGAGTGAGACCCTTAAAAATGTTCAGGGTGGGGGGCGTGGCCTGGCTGGCAACTGAACAAGATGCACACTGCCTGAGCTGCAGTATATAAAAACCCCTTCTTTCCCCTCCATCTGCTCTCAGCGACTTTACCTGGGTGCTCTAACCCTCACCTGGCACATATACATCGGCAGAGGAGTGCTGCGGAGTCGGGGGACAGCGTGTGCTGTCTCTGCGGATTGCGGCCCTCCGGCACAGCTGAAGCCGGGACCTAAATTTTGGAGGAGTTCCGGGACGCGCGTCGGACCTGCTAGTGGGAGCCTGGGAGTGCCGCACTGGTCATCGGCTCGTCGGAGCCTGCAGTCCTCCCTCTGTGCGCCGCTCGGTCACCCGTCAGGCGGCTGGGACGGACGCTGGCAGCGGTAAGAGGCGGCGAGACAGTGGGTAGCCCATAGCGGCGGCCATTTTATTTTCCCTACTGGCGGGCGGCCCGGCACCGCAGAAAACAGTACTCTGTTACAAGGCAAGCTCTCTCCTTCTCCCCTACTTTCACCAACCATATGCCTGCTGAATGATTAGATCCTCCTGACCCCTGCTTGCTATGAATACAGTCACACTTAGCAATACCATCTCTGCTTCAATATAAATGCACAGTGTGGATACAGGAAATATACTCATCGATCTATGTAACCCCCCTCTCCTAACTGTGATTTACTGTGATTGCCAGTCACGACTGTGACTTATTAACATCTTGTCACCCCCCCACATCACCCTGTCCGTACCGCATTTGTTTATAAGGAGTGCAAGATTAATCTTCCCCCCCTGGAGGGACACTGCTGGCCGGGTCCTCCCGGTGAAGGGGATATACACGCCTCTCTGTATGAGATAACTTAATGGCTCCTGCAATAGTACCTATTTTCTTTGAGATAACTTCCAGCTTCGGCTTCATGCGGTGAGCAGCTTCTCCGCCCTGCTCCGGTGACACCCGGCTACTTACACCTCAACACAGCTGAGTCTCTATTTACATAAAGCCAGCGAACCATACCGCTTTGCCCTGCAGCCTTATTGACAAATTTTTGTCCCCCGGCGCTACCGTTAAATCGGCGCCCACTGTACCACTTGGACGTCAGGAGAAACGTAGAGCTGCATCAGACATGGCACCTGGTATCACAACACCACCAGCATCGCCAGCATCAAAGAAAGCTGCAGCTACACAACCTTTTACAGATTTACCTAAGGTTAGTCGTCCTCCAGACTCACCTATTACTTTTGCTGATCTTACTGACGCTATTACTCAAGCAGTGACGCCCTTGTTGGCACGGGCAGTATCCGATATAACCTCTCAACTGCACCAACTATCACAAAAGGTACAGGTGAATGAAAATAGAATTGGGGGTCTAGCTCATGATATGTCTGAAGTTCAGGGTCGCATAGTACGCCTAGAAAAAGAAAATTATCAACTATGGAACAAGCTAGATGACGCAGAAAATAGATCCAGAAGAAATAATATACGCCTGGTAAGCTTACCGGAAACAGTTACGGGAGTTGAATTGGTGACTTTTGTGCAAACAACATTACCCTCTATTTTGGGCATCTCTGATGTTTGTAAAGATTTAGTAATTGAGAGAGCTCATAGGGTTGGACCTCCTCCACGCTCGTCAGACAACCGTCCTCGGGTAACGATCTTCAGATGTCTTAATTACCTGCATAGAATGGCATTCTGGACAGCTTCTAGGAAACTTAAACAAATCCAATGGGAAAATAACCGCCTCTACATATTCCAGGACTTTTCGGCAGAACTGACCCGTGCAAGGAAGGCTTTCACCCCGGTCTGCTCTAGACTTGTAAAAGCCAGTCGTAAATTCTAATTACTCTACCCAGCTAAATTACGTATCTACATGGGCGACTCTCACTTGGATTTCTCTTCACCTGAGGACGCCATGGCGTACTTAAAAAAGGATTATTCTGGAGAACAGGAAGACATTTCAGATGCATCAGAGATTGCGCAACATTGAAGTTATAGCTGGCGATATATGTCATCGTTTTGCTGTTATATATTTCTAATATGTTTGATATATATATATATATATATATATATATATTTTCTCTACTCTTTAGGTTTAGTCTCATTTGCGCTTTGTTCCAGGCTTCTATTGTGGAATCTATAGTTCTGGACACCATGCTATGGACAATTTCTCGCTACGATAGTTTGCTTCTCTGCGTATATAAATAGGCATTTACAAGCGGCTTTATAGATCACCGTGTTCATCAGTATTCTTCCTGCTAACATTTAGGTTAATCAGCAGATTTCTGTTATTGTTCGATCTTAGATTTATTCTGAATGGGTCAGCGATTTCATATGTGCTATATATTTTATATTTTATATTTTATGTATTTTTCTTTTTTCCTCTCTGTCTCTTTGACGGTGAGGTAGCCGTGGTGAAGCCGGTAGCGCCTCTGCCGGACCATGTTAATTTACTTTTATGTTCAATTTTATTATGTCTCTTTTATCCTGGAAGTTATGTTTGTATATCCAAATTCTCACTTTCTCATTTTTCATTGTGTAGGCATTTCCTCTGTACCTCCCTTTCCTCTCCCCGTTTCCTTGCAGCAATTATTACGACTGACACAGCGATTAGTATAGCTCCGACTTTGCAGTACATCTCCTCTTGGATTATGGATGGCTGAGATCAAGATTGGCACACTCAACGTGAGAGGTATCAAAACCCCGGCGAAACGCCGTAAGATTTTATTGTATTTATCTAGATCAGACATTGATTTCGCATTTATTCAGGAAACTCATTTAACCCAGGCTGAATCACAGAAACTGCAGGCGTTAGGATGGTCACTACTAGCAGCCGCCCCCTATAATTCAAAATCTCGAGGTGTAGCTCTTCTAGCTAGACGCCACCTTAAGATTAACCTCACATATACTGATTTAGACCCGCAGGGGCGTTTCCTTATTGTTCAATTGACACTGGAAAATTACCCGCTCACTCTTTGTTCGGTTTATGCCCCTAATCAATATGATAAGGTTTTTTCCAGAATTTAATAACTAAATTGACCCCTTTTTGCTCGGATAATCTTATTGTGTGTGGGGATTTTAATCTTGTTTCGTCTCTAGTTCTAGATCGCCCTCACCTCTCCCATACTTCACATAATCTCCCGAAATATGGAATGCCGCACTTTTTTAGAGCTTTACAATTGATTGATATTTGGCGGGCCTTATACCCTATTGACAAAGATTTTTCTTGCCACTCATCTGCGCACAATACATTTTCACGTATTGACTATGTCTCTATATCACACCAACTGTTTCCACAGGTTACCTCTTCTCATATTGAACCTATAGTTATCTCTGATCATGCCCTGGTATGGTTCTCATTACAATTGCGATATGACTCCCCCCCAACACCTCAATGGAGATTTCCATCTCATTTGATTACTTCTACTAAATTTCGTGATATGTTGCATGGGGCCTGGGACTCCTATTACTTTTGTAATAAACTACATTCGGAAGAAAAAAAACCTCTTTTCTGGCAGGCAGCTAAATCCGTCCTTAGAGGAGACATAATATCATATAATTCAGCTCTGAGAAAGAAATATGCTCAATCAAATGGAAATACAACAATCCCTGTCGGATGCCTTCCAAATTTTTAAAACTAACCCTACACCACTTAATAAACAAACCTACTCTACTCTGAAATTGCAGTTTGATGAATTTCTGTCAGCTATGGGAGATAAATATAAATTTAATGTGGATTTCCGTTTCCATAGATTTGGAAATAAAACTGGGAAACTATTGACAAATTTATTGAAAGGCTCTTCGAATCCCATGATAGTTCATCCTTTACGACTGCCTGATGGCTCCCTTAATACGGATCCACTACAAATATCTGAAATCATGAGATCATACTATGAATCTTTATATTCCGACTCTGAGGTCATTTGTCAAAGAACAATTTCAAAGCCTATTCCTTCAACAATTTCTCCTTATTCCTCGTCTTCCCCCTTACCTAACCTAGAAAGTACAACTCCCTGGAAATTTCCAAACTTACCACAGATTCCTTCTGATTATGTCACGTCACTCTCTATGCCAATTACCATGACAGAAGTCAGAGAAGTAATTAAACATCTTAAACCGAACAAGGCACCTGGACCCGATGGCCTCACTAGTGAATTTTACAAGCTCCTTACAGACAAAATTGACATACATTTACTTGCTCTTTATAACTCTATTATAGAGTTTAACTCCTTACCATTACATTTTAATTCAGCTATCATTAAGGTCCTATTAAAGCCTGGACGAGATACTGCGTCCCCAAGTTCATATCGCCCTATATCTCTCTTGAATATAGATTTTAAAATATTTACAAGATTCTCGCAGAACGCCTCAAACATTCCCTCCCATTTGTAATTCATACTGGTCAAACAGGTTTCATTTGGGGACGTCATTCGGTCACAAATGTCCGTAAAGTACTATCTGTTATTTTACATTGCTCCAAAAGCCCTCACCAGATCAAAAAGTCGTATTGGCCTTGGATGCCGAGAAGGCTTTCGATCTTATCACCTGGCCCCACCTTTTTCAATCATTATATAATTTTGGTTATCCCCCGTCCTTTATACATATTATAAATACATTATATTCCTCACCAAAATCACAACTTAATTGTAATGGTCATCTTTCTCAACCCTTTGATATTTGTAAAGGTACACTCCAAGGTTGCCCCCTATCACCCCTGCTTTTTGCACTCGGTATTGAGCCCCTTGCAGTCGCAATCCGTAACACGCCCTCGATCCTGGGTATATCAATTAATGATGTAGAACTAAAATTAGCTTTATACGCTGATGATTTGCTCTTGTTTATTTCAAATCCATCTTCTTCCCTTCCCTCTTTACTATCTCTGATCAAAAACTTTGGTAGTCATGCAGGTTTTAAAATTAACACTTCAAAATCTGAAATACTCACTCTTTCATCTCTCTCTACACCTACCCAATCGTCTTTACAAGAATTTCCCTCATCAGTATATAAAGATCATATAAAATATCTGGGTTTAAACATTTCATCAGATATTACAAAGCTTTATAAACTAAATTATACTCCCACTTTTATAAAAATATTTTCTTTATATGAGACCTGGATGAACCTCCCCTTATCTCTATTGGGCAGAATTGCTGTAGTAAAGGCGATAATCTTTCCTAAGATATTTTACAAGTTACAAATGTTACCTATCAGCTTAATTAAATCAGATTTGAAGCGCTTTGATCAACTTACCTCCCAATTTATTTGGAATAAAAAACGTCCTAGGATTGCGTTCCATAAACTCCAAATTCAGAGATCTAAAGGTGGGTTATCTCTTCCTAATCTGCATTTATATTCTCTAGCTATACATTTTCGTTACATTACTGATTGGTTACTCAATAAGTCTACATATACTGACCTTCACGTAGACACGGCATTATTATATCCCTATTACCCAGGTGCTCTTATCCATACCAAAAAACAAGATATCCCGAAACAGATTTTACAAAATGTGATGTTTGCAGACACATGCAGGGCATGGCAATCCATCAATAGGAAACTTAAAAGAGACCCTCAATCATCTTCTTTTATCTCAATTTGGGGAAATCCGGCATTCCCCCCTTCTTTACATAATCCCACTTTCTATGTTTGGCATACTAAAGGATTATCATTTACCTCTCAAGTCTTTGACCCTGGGGGTGCATTACGATCCTTTCAGGACCTACAATCACTATTCCATATACCTAAACAAAACTTTTTTATGTATTTAAAACTCAGACATTATGCCTTATCTCTGGTTCCCGCTACACGTTTTGCACACTGAACTGATCCTCTCAACGCATTGCTTTCCCTAATTTTACGAGTACCTTATTGCATTAGGTTCTTATACACTCTTTTATCTCCGGAATCTGATAGCAAATCATGGGATTCTCTACGTAATTCTTGGCGTGCAGACATTCCAGAAATTGTTTCGGTTGCTGATCTAACTAAACACTATTTCAACACTCTTAAATGTTTAAAATCTTCATATTTACAAGAAGTACATATCAAAACTATACATAGAGCTAATATTTCCCCTGCGCAGAGATTTCATATATGCCCTGACTCCTTATCCACATGCCCAAAATGTCATATCTCTAACGCTTCGTTTTTCCACTGCATTTTTTAATGTAGAAAGATTAAAAAATTCTGGAACAAAGTCTTGAATTACATAAATATTTTGTTTCACGTTTCCCTTCCTTTAGACCCTTTGGCATGTATATGTGCTAATTTTAAAAATTGGATTTCTAGATTTCATATATCAAACTACATCTCTTTAATAACCATAATAGTAACCGTAGCAAAGAAAATTATCTTAATACACTGGATATATCGGTCGTCTCCTTCTTTGCAAGAAGTCAAAACTAAAATACTTCAACTTTTATACTTCGATAGGAAGGATACTCTGTCTGATATAGATAAATACATAGACAAATTTTATCAGAAATGGTCTCCATTTATTGAATCGCTTAATTCGGAAACACAAAGATGCATTATGCAAGTTTTTGAAAATTCTGACTGGCAATTACTTCGTAACATTGCGAATTCTTAATCCTTTACCTCTCTCGTGGGTCATGGCCGGACTTGACTCTTTGTTTATTTACCCCGTTTCGCTGTCTGGAGCTCTAGTTATAAGATATTTGGTAAATATCTGCTACATTCCCCTCCCCCCCACCCTCTCCCTCCCCATTCTCTTAGGCGTTGAGGGTCGATACTATTTTATTACTTTGTTTACACATATTTTGGGTACTTAGATAGTTTACATCTATTTTCAGAGTCATATCCTTACGGTAGTTATATATACAGCTTCGGCCAGATACGGGTGTATATAGAAATTGGCTTCTCTGAGGAATATCAGAGATTTCTCAAGTTGTTTCTATAATTTCAGCTCGTTGGATATTGTTAAATATATGTTTAGCTAAGCTTCCATGTATCTTTTTCATTGTTCAATTTTGAATCTGAATCTTTATTGTATCATATGATATTTTGTGATCGGAACTTGTCTTTCAATAATACAAAATAAAAAATGTGTTTGAAAAAAAAAATGTTCAGGGTGAGTACCACACAGTGTCAGCACTGCAGACATTCAGGGGAAAAAAGAATACACACAGTACCTTTTGGAAAGATGGGAGTAGGTAACTTGATGTCATAAATAATAACCTATTTCCAGCTGCCGCACACAGAAAATTATGAAGGGCCATGGGATAGTAGGGTACAAGTATCTGTGACTCTCTATGGGGCTGAGGCTGGTGATGGCAGTTTATGGTGATGCAGCATACCTCACAACTGTCCAGATCAGCACAGCTGAAAAGTTGGGAGATATGAAGCAGTACAGGATTCAGCAATACTGTACGTGCGTATCCATGGCTGAGCTGATTTATAGATTAGGGAATATTCATTTATGGACCCCAAGTTTCTACACTGAGCTGCAAAAGCCGAATTCACAGGCTGGTGATGTACACATTGTCACACTTCTCTTCACTATGTCTCCCAGCATGGGATGATAAGCACAGACAGCAGATGTACCAGGGCCCAAAATTCCTTTCAATGGCCTAGTGTGTACAGTGAAGTGTTTGTAAGGTGTCTGTATCTCTTTGGGATGTGGTCAAAATACTGGCAGTCAGAATTCTGACACTTCCTAGTCACAAGTACTGGGGTTGGGAGAAGGTTAGGCTGCGGAGGTGGTAGAGGTAAGGGTTAGGCTGCTGGAGGGGTGGGTTAAGGTTAGGGGTGTGGTGAAATTACTTACTGGGATGTATTGGGATTTTGGCCTTTGGGATTCCACTGTTGGTCTTCTGACTGTCAAGATCCTGAATGCCGGGAGATCGGACCCAACCCCTCTATTTAAAGTGTGTATGTTTATGTTATCTTAGTGGTGTAACAAGGTAAATTATTTATATGTGTTGTCTGTGAGCTGTTGTGTTTACACGTGGCCATGTACTTAAAGGGCTGATTTACAGTGTATTTGCAGTGTATTTGCAAGCTGTAATTTCTTCCAATACTTTAAATTGGTTACCCTGTACTAGTATTAAGTGTGATTCCATGCACTTTGATTTATGAATTAGGTGTGATTGCCTGCTGCATAGAAAGTCTTATATGCTTTACACTCAGCTGTCCGCGCATTATTGCAAAAAGCAGTTCTCATTCCTGGCAGTCCTCAGTCACGGAAGTACAGAATCAGAATGATGATGGAATCTAACAACTGTCCCCCCCCCCTTCCTGTGTTGCACACATATATAGAATTAGAATTGGAGTTGTAGTCAGACCTATGTGGGCCCCATAGCAACATTTTGAAGGGAGCCCTATCCAATTCTTCTAGAGAAGCACATCTCTGCAGCAGTTGTTAATTTTATGCCCTAAAAAGTGCCCTATTTAATTTTCTGAACCACAGTAGGGCCCTAGTTTATTTTATGACTCATAGTAGTGCCCTAGTTCACATTATGTCACATTATAAGGCAGCCAGTACACATTATGCAATACTGTACCCCCAAATCCCATTACTGTATGATATAGTGTACTCAATTCATATTGTGCCACATTACAGTACCCCAGTTCATATTATAATGGCCCTCCAGTTAATTTTATTCCACAGCACCAATGAGCAGGTCCAAGGGCATAATTAGATATATTGTAGACCCCAAGCAAAAGTTTGTAAAAAGCCCTATGTGCCACCAAATGCTGAAAAATGTATATTACACATGTAATTATGACAGGGTAGGTGGGCCCCTCTCAGCTCTGGGCCCCATAGTAGCTGCAATCTCTGCACCTATGGTAGCGATAGTGCATAGAAAATGAGCATAAGCTGTAAATAAGCTGTAAATACAGCTGTATTGTCACATATTTTTATGTGTTCTCACCAAGAGACTTCTATTTGTCCATTGGTTTGCAGTAACAAGATAATATATTGTACCTGTTCCAAGGTCACCACCTGCGTTTCATACAAGAATGAACAATGGGTCTTTGATATCTGCTTAGCTCTTAGAACAGTCAATAAATCAATTTTTTTGCTTATTAATAATTAGTTCAACACTGACCCCTGCTGCTAATACTGACAGTATGTATGTGACATTAATATCATTATTGGCAATAGTTTGCACATGCTCAAAAGCTTTAGAAACTGCTGTGGTTCTAATAAATGTCAGAGTTCTGTCTGATACACTATTGATGTGTGTCCATTACCCTGCAGCCGAATGAACCCTTTCTTTTACAGATACAGCCTGGTTGACTGACACTTTCTGTTGTCAGTAGCTACAACCTTGATTAGAGTCATACCTACCCATTTGATGGTTTCCTCTCCAGGAGAGGAGATGCAGGTGGCCAAAAATGGGAGAAGGCTATACTAATCACAATATTAGATACCACATCCTCCTGGGGAAAATTACACAATTAGCACATACAGTATTTTAATAGGGGTTGGGTCAACAATAATGTGACTCATAAAAAAGCATCATTATGCCCTGCCCTTTCCTGAGGACCGTAGATTTTATATTAATCTCCCCATTCTGCCTACTTCACTGAGGAAGTGGGAGGGATGTGGGAGGGTTGCCCACTCTTCTGGGGGTGAGGGGAACTACTGTAGGGTCCAGGAGAGTAGGAAAGTATGATTAGAGTTATTTCTGACTTCTGTGTTAGTAGGTACATTATTAAATGTTTGCAAAGAAGGTGCACAAACTACTTTGGACATATAAGTTCTAGCCTATATATTGGTTACACCTCTTTAGTATGAGTACATACTGTATATGCAACTGTTTTTGCATTGCATCCATACACATATATGTTTATGCACACTAGTAAATATTAGAGATGTGCCACGGAAATTTTTCGGGTTTTGTGTTTTGGTTTTGGATTCGGTTCCGCGGCCGTGTTTTGGATTCAGACGCATTTTGGCAATACCTCCCTGAAAATTTTTTGTCGGATTCGGGTGTGTTTTGGATTCGGTGTTTTTTTTCTAAAAACCCCTCAAAAAACAGCTTAAATCATAGAATTTGGGGTAATTTTGATCCTATAGTATTATTAACCTCAATAACCATAATTTCCACTCATTTCCAGTCTATTCTGAACACCTCACACCTCACAATATTATTTTTAGTCCTAAAATTTGCACCGAGGTTGCAGGATGACTAAGCTAAGCGACCCAAGTGGCTGGCACAAACACCTGGCCCATCTAGGAATGGCATTGCAGTGTCAGACAGGATGGAACTTAAAAAAAATTGGCCCCAAACAGCACATGATGCAAAGAAAAGAGAAAAAGAGGTGCACTGTGGTCGCTGGATGGTTAAGCTAAGTGACACAAACACCTCGATATCACAGGAATTATTCATTCTAATCAATGGTGTTATTGGTCCAAATCACTGGAAGAAAATTACAAAATCACAGGAATTATTTGTTCTAATCAATGGTATTATTGGTCCAAATCACTGGAAGCAAAATGACAAAATCACTGGAATTATTTATTCTAATCAATGGTATTATTGGTCCAAATCACTGGAAGAAAATGACAAAATCACAGGAATTATTCATTCCAATCAATGCTATTATTGGTCCAAATCACTGGAAGAAAATGACAAAATCACTGGAATTAAATGGCAGTAATGTCGGGAATTATATCAAATGGCAGTACCACTGGACATATACGGAAGTGTCAGACAGGATGGCACTTAAAAAAATAGTCCCCAAACAGCACATGATGCATAGAAAATAAAATAAAAGGTGCACTGTGGTTGCTGGATGGCTAAGCTAAGCGACACAAACACTTCAATATCACAGCAATTATTCGTTCTAATCAATGGAATTATTGGTCCAAATCACTGGAAGAAAATGAGAAAATCACAGGAATTATTCGTTCTAATCAATGGTATTATTGGTCCAAATCACTGGAAGAAAATTCCAAAATCACTGGAATTATTCATTCTAATCAATGGTATTATTGGTCCAAATCACTGGAAGAAAATGACAAAATCACTGGAATTATTTGGCAAAATCACTGGAATTAATAATTATAAATCACTGATATTAATTGGTAAAATCTCGCTATCACCTGCCTAGTGAAGTGGAATCTAGATGGGATTTAGTACCGGGGACACAATAACTTCATCAATTGTCTAAATCCCACTGCACTAATGGCGGAAAATGGGCACATTGATTATACTGAGAGCTGATTATACTGATCACTGATGATACTACGGAGAACTGACACTGAGCAGCGAGAACAGCACTGCACTATTGTACTGTAGAATACTGGTCACCACAATGCAGCACTGACACTGAGCACAGATATTAAGCACTGATCAGGATACTAGAAGTGACACAGAGCTGCAAGATACAGTAATGGCCTACTGTACTGTACTACTATATACTGGTGGTCACCACAATGCTGCACTGTACTACTATATACTGGTCACAACAATGCAGCAGATATTGAGCACTGATCAGGATACTAGAACTGAGTCTGACACAGAGCTGCAAGATACAGCAATGGCCTACTGTATTGTACTACTATAATATACTGGTGGTCACCACAATGCAGCACACTGAGCACAGATATTACCAGGTGTGTCTCACACATCGCTCAGTACAGATTACAGGATGTATAATCACCAGGTGTATAACACACGTCGCACAGTACAGTATACACTTACAGGGTGTATAATTAATTACCAGGTGTATCTCACACATCGTTCAGTACAGTATATAGGGTGTATAATCCCCAGGTGTATCTCACACATCGCACAGTACAGTATATAGGGTGTATAATCCCCAGGTGTATCTCACACATCGCACAGTACAGTATATAGGGTGCAAAATCCCCAGGTGTATCTCGCAGATCGCTCAGTACAGTATATAGGGTGTATAATCATCACCAGGTGTATCACACGCCGCACAGTACAGTATACAGGGTGTATAATCCCCAGGTGTATCTCACACATCGCTCAGTACAGTATATAGGGTGTATAATCCCCAGGTGTATCTCACACATCGCTCAGTACAGTATATAGGGTGTATAATCATCACCAGGTGTATCACACCCCGCACAGTACAGTATATAGGGTGTATAATCCCCAGGTGTATCTCACACATCGCACAGTACAGTATATAGGGTGTATAATCCCCAGGTGTATCTCACACATCGCTCAGTACAGATTACATGATGTATAAATCCCCAGGTGTATAACACACGTCGCACAGTACAGTATACATACTGGTCACTACAATGCAGCAGATATTGAGCACTGATCAGGATACTATAAGTGACACAGAGCTGCAAGATACAGCAATGGCCTACTGTACTGTACTATATGTATACTGCTGGTCACAAAAATGCTGCACTGTCCTACTATATACTGCTCACAACAATGCAGCACAGATATGGATAGTATACTTGACACAGCTGGAAGATACAGCAATGGCCTACTGTACTGTACTATATGTATACTGCTGGTCACCAAAATGCTGCACTGTCCTACTATATACTGCTCACAATAATGCAGCACAGATATGGATAGTATACTTGACACAGCTGCAAGATACAGCAATGGCCTACTGTACTGTACTACTGTATATGTATACTGCTGGTCACCAAAATGCTGCACTGTCCTACTATATACCGCTCACAATAATTCAGCACAGATATGGATAGTATACTTGACACAGAGCTGCAAGATACAGCAATGGCCTACTGTACTGTACTACTATAATTATATACTGATGGTCCCCACAATGCAGCACACTGAGCACAGAGATTTGCAGCACACTGAGCACAGATATGGAGCGTTTTCAGGCAGAGAACGTAGATATTTTCAGCACACTGAGCACAGATATTTGCAGCACACTGAGCACAGATATTTGCAGCACACTGAGCACAGATACGGAGCTTTTCAGGGAGAGAATGCAGCCACGTCCTCTCCGTTCAATGTCCAATGCACGAGTGAAAATGGCGGTAATGCTCGGCTCTTTATATAGAATACGAATCTCGCGAATAACTACAGCGGGATGATGACGTTCGGGTGCGTTCGGGTTAACCGAGCAAGGCGGGAAGATCCGAAGCTGCCTCGGAACTGTGTAAAATAGGTGAAGTTCGGGGGGGTTCGGATCTCACCGAACCCGCTCATCTCTAGTAAATATATGTGCAACTCTAAATGTCTACAGTGCCTGAGGCTATTTTTTTATAGGGTTCACTTACAGTTTTGCTTACAGTATTTGTAATCAGGAAAGGCAGAAGTAAAAAAAAAAGCATACTTATGTTGAGCAAGTGTCCCAAGATGTATCCAGTTCAATAATTGCAATGCCTATAAGTATATATATTTAAGCCTAAGGGTATCATTAGCATAGATATGTGGTTTGACAGGGTTAGTAGTAAATGCTACATTTTAATTACCCTATTTACAGTATTTTCAGATAGGACACACATGGTGAAAGTGGGGAAAATTCACCTCTCAAGCGCGGTCCGTTATTACAGGGGCCCCTCAGGGCTGTGTCCTCTCACCCCTGCTTTTATCCCTGTACACAAATGACTGCACCTCAGAGGCACAATCAGTAAAATCATCAAATTCGCAGATGACACCACCGTCATCGGCCTCATCATGGATGGGGACGATTCGGCCTATAGATGGGAAGTAGACCAGTTGGCCCAGTGGTGCAGCCACAACAACCTTGAGCTCAACCCCCTGAAAACTGTTGAGATGATAGTGGACTTCAGGAGGAAGTCAGCTAGTGCACCTCCGCTAACGATTGCTGACAGTGTGGTATTACTAGTGGACTCCTTCAAGTTCCTAGGGACCACAATCTCCCAGGACCTTAAATGGGGGTCCAACGCTGATGCCACTGTCAGGAAAATGCAGCAGAGCTTGTTCTTCCTCAGGCAACAAAGGAAATCCAACATCCCACAGAAGCTTCTGCTTCTCTTTTACTCCGCGATTGTGGAGTCGGTACTGTGCTCCTCGATACTGGTATGCTACGGCTCCGCCAGCATGAGGGACAGATGCATGCTCCAAAAGGTGGTCAGAACTGCAGAGAAGATCATCGGGGCCGACCTTCCCTCAATCCAGGACCTGTACCTGTCAAGAGCTAAAAAAGCAGACAACGAAGATAGTAAAGGACTAGCTACACCCCGGCCACAGCATGTTTAACATGCTTCATTCAGGCAGGCATTACAGGGCCGTCCCCGCCAGGTCCACCAGAAGCCTCAAAAGTTTCTTTCCCCAAGCGGTCTGCCTGCTGAACTCCTGAACATTGACTGACTAGACGTACATGTAGTGTCCCTATGGTATTCCTATCTGTATGACTTTACTAGCCCCCCAAACCTGCTTATCTGTTACCTACTTGGCTGTTGTATAGCAAACCGAACACAAATTCCTAGTATTTGTAAGTATATCTGGCCAATAAAGTGGATTCTGATTCTGAATCTGATTCTGATTCTGAATCTGATTCACAATAAAATAATGTAAGAGGGAAAATTGTCTTGAGAGTATTCCTAACTATTAATATTAAATTTTCAATGTACTATATGATAAAATCTAAACACTTCCCCTTGTTTTCCCCATTAAAAATCAAATTGGAATCTTCAAAATTCAAATGTAAAATTAAGGGATTCGATCAAACGCATTACATTGATATGTCATTTCATAAATAGTCTGTTACCTAAAGGCAACACCAGTGATTAGACAACATGTGGGTTTGTCTTGTTCCAGAACAGCTTCATAGTCTCATGCAGTTAGTATTTATTTTAAATACAGTGCCGTAACAGGGCTCAATGCTGCTCTGGCCAACCTTGCCACCTAAGTTCATGGTGTCATGATGATGCTCTGAGTATTATAGGCCACCAAGCAGCGGGAAGTACTGCACTGCTCGGAGCGTCAAGAGGATGTTCCAGGCACACTGCTAGCCAGAAGCCTGTTGCACAGCATCAGCTGTGCTCTGTGACGTTGGACTGCTTGCACATCCCTAGCTACAGCACTGTGTAGATATCTTTTGAATATCAATGAGATTGCTTGAAATACTCCTATGGTTCACAATTTTAGTCTTTGTACACATTCTATGATTACAGAAGGTTAAATCTTTCAAATAATTTACATCGCTGACTATATTTGTTCATATAGTTTGAAAAAACAACAACATTTTCTGTGATAGAATATCTACAAGAGTTACTGTTTTGAAAAGTCAGAATGTCTTCATTGGCGTTTCTTCCTGAAGTTGTTTGACAGTTATATGAAATTACAACATGAATGTTCAAATAGCTTCAGACTAGTGATCTTGTTAAAGGCGATGTTTAATGTCAGCAAATTATTTTGTTTTATCGTTCCAGTAAATGCATTTCATTTTCCTCTAATCTTATGAGAAATGAGGCTTTCAGTGCTTACACAGATCTCCACATCTGACTAGCAGAAGATACTTCTACTTTGATGCAGCACAAAAAAATGTTAGTATATTATAACCATTGTACTTGCTGAATGTAACATGGGGTGGTATTGCTTGTATAGAATAGTCATACTGTATATAGTGGCAGATGCTCAATTAGCGTAGTGACTTAGGCTTTAGTGTGGCATACCTTTACATTCTGTTAACACTTATCACTTACTAATTTCTTTAACACTATTTCTCCATTTTAATTACATCTCATTTTTGTATCACTTCCTTTATAGCTTCGTCTTCCTAACACTAATTTATTAACACTATAGTTTTTTCACTGTTATGCTGTACTGGGATTTCTGGCTTATGCTGATTTTTTGGAGTGCCACACCCTGCACCTATATATAGAGCTAGGGACCCCAAATATACAGAGAGGCCTTGACGCGGCTTTGGGGCTTATTCATACATTTGCGCAAATATATGTAACTGAGATCTCTGAATTCCAATATTGTGTGGGATTTAAATCTGGTTACTGTTATCATTCAGGGTGTTGGGGGAAACAAAATGCCTTTTTTTCTTGCTTAGAAATACCCCTCCCTTTCAAGCACCAGAATGATATCACTAAGCTAATTGAGCACCTGCCACTATATATGTCTGTTGTGAGAGGCAGAGAGGTTCCTGCATTAAGAGGAGGTACAGGCCCTGACATGCCATATGGAGCGTTATGGGGTGCTCTAAAGTAGGTAGCTCTTAGCTTAGATATATTTAAGTAAGGAGCCCTTATCATGTGGCTCCTTGCTGGTTAATCATAGACCCAGATTGGGGTAATGGAGGTGTGAGGTGTGGTGCCTCTGGACTGGCTGAGCTGGATGGCTTTAGTGTGGCATACCTTTATATTATATTAACTCTTATCACTAACTAATTTCTTTAACACTATTTCTCCATTTTAATTACATCTCATTTTTGTATCACTTCCTTTATAGCTTCGTCTTCCTTACACTAATTTAACACTATAATTTTTTCACTGGTATGCTGCACTGGGATTTTTGGCTTATGCTGATTTTTTTGGGTGCCACACTCTGTACCTAGATATAGCACTAGGGATCCCAAATATACAGAGAGGCCTTGCCATGGCTTTGGGGCTTATTCATACATTTGCACAAATATATGTAACTGAGATCTCTGAATTCCAATATTGCGTGGGATTTAAATCTGGAAACAAAATGCCTGTTTTTATTGTATAGAATAGTCCCAGCTAAATGAATTATGCCTTTTAAATCCAGTCACTCACTAATGAAAACTGTGACATCATCTTTTGCACATTTATACGAATAAATCCAAAATAAAGTGATAGCTGAATACCAGTGAGGCCACAAATTTCTATGTGCAGTATCTGCCAGCTTGAACTATGAGGAGGTAAGTAGGTGTTAAGCAAATTCTTATCACTCTCACAAATGGGATCCATTCAGGATACTGGCATTTGGCATCCCTGCAGTAGGAATGCAGACGCCGGCATCCAGACTAGGATCACAATGCTGGCGCCGGGACGCATCACTGGAAAGCCGAGCGGGAGGAAAGATTGGGTTTAGGCTGCGGGGGTGGTTTATGATGAGGCAGCAGGGGGGGAGGTGTTTGGCTGCGGGGAGGGGGGTTAGGGTTAAGTACCACCGGGGAGGGTTAGGGTTAGGCTGTGGAGAATGGAGGATTAGGTTTAGGCTGCGGAAGGGGGGGGGGGGCTGTTAGGTTTAGGCTGAGGGGAAGCAGTAGGGTTTGTCTGCGGGAAGGGAGGGCTAGGATGGTAGGGAGGAGGGTATACATATTTACCCAGGATTCTCTGCTTCGGGATGCCGGTATCAGTCATCTAGTACACTTTTTGGTTTGGGGTGAACTAGACCAATAATAATAACACCAATCCTCAGGGCCGCACAGATGGCGGAGGGCAGGTACTAATCACCCCATATATATGTAGCCTGGAAAGCTGAAAATGACCCACTGCATTCATTGTACTGAGAGGTGTGGCCACGCCCCTGATGACCGTATCTATGGAAATTGTGCGAACACAAATTGCTCAGACAACGGTTAGAATTTAAAAAACTTATACTTATTGATTAGAGATAAATGAACCCAATAAGATTCATATGCAATTCCTCTATACGGATAAAATATTTTCCATTTTAACCATAGCTACACATATAACCGTGAACACTGTGGAATCACCTTCATCCTCTCAAGTGACTTGAGAGAACTTTAGATCTGGACAGCCTATTGATTTAATTGTCCTAAAAGAAGAGCATATTGTAACACATGTGTATGAAACACACAAAACATTTTCTGGACTCGTGTGACTAACTGATTTTCCTCATATCACAAGTTAGACAGGCTGCTGCTAGCCAGAGTGCTGAATTTCAACTTTTTTTACACTTCAGTACCAGCGATTGCCCTTTATGCTGTTATTATCTATCTATACATAAATTATAATAAAACTGTAAGGGTTGTGTCTGGACATAGCAATTTGTTTTTCGAGAAATATACTTCTAGGGACTGTTTATGAACTATGGAGATTATTTTTTTTTCTAAATATTTGTGTCTGTCTGTTTTGGATGAATTCGTATTGTGTTTTCACTATTATATACTGTACAGTAGCTTAGTGACCTTGAAAGAAACCGAGGAATGTATGATTTTGATTTTGATGTGACTTCAGGGAGAGGAGCAATAAAGGAAAAACCAGACACTTGACACTCGGCACACTTAAAGTTGGTGTTCTGATCATGCTTGTCATACTTCAAGAACATCAGCTCCTCCTAGCCTTTCAACCCCAGGTGCCTCTTTGCCACTCTCAAATCTCTCCTCTGCCCACCTCCACCTCGTCTCCCTTCCTCACTCCCTGCTCTTGACTTTGCCACTTACTTCACATCCAAAATTGACTCCATACGTCAGGACATCACATCACACCAGACCATCAGCAAGCGGCCTCCTCCCATCCCTTACCACCCCTCCACATCCCTCTCACCAACTCTGACATCTTTCTCCCATGCATCTGGTGAAGAAGTCATGGCCCTCATTGGTTCCTGTCCCCTCACCACATCACCACTTGATCCTATCCCCTCCCATCTCCTACGCTACCTCTCTTCTTCTGCCTGTTCTCATCTTTCCCACCTTCTCAATATCTCCCTCTCATCAGGCACTGTACCCTCTGCCTTCAAGCATGCACTCATCTCTCCTATTCTTAAAAAACCTACCCTTGATCCAAACACTCTCTCCAACTACCGACCCATCTCTCTCCTCCCTTTTGCCTCCAGACTCCTTGAGCATATTGTCTACAACCGTTTTACTTCCTTTCTTTCCTCACACTCACTGCTTGACCCATTCCAGTCTGGCTTCCATCCTCTCCACTCCACTGAAACTGCCCTTACAAAAGTATGCAAAGACCTCCATGCTGCTAAATCTAAGGGACACTCCTCTCTACTTATTCTTCTTGATCTCTCTGCTGCTTTTGACACTGTGGAGTGGACCACCCTCTCCTACTGCAAATCCTTCACTCCATTGGTCTGCATGATACTGTCCTCTCTTGGCTGTCTTCCTACCTCTCTGACCATTCATTCTCTGTCTCCTATCATGACTCCACCTCCCCCTAACTTCCACTAACTGTAGGTGTACCCCAAGGTTCTGTCCTTTGGCCTTTTCTTTTCTCTCTCTATACATCCTCACTAGGTAAGCTCATTAGTTCTTTTGGTTTCCAATATCATCTCTATGCTGATGACACTCAAATCTATCTTTCCTCTCCAGACCTTTCTCCTGCTCTCCTCACTCGTATCTCGAACTGTCTCTCTGCTATCTCTGTTTGGATGTCCCAGCGCTTTCTTAAACTTAAAATGTCTAAGGCCGAGCTGATCATCTTCCCTCCCTCCCGAATAACCTCCCCTCTTACAATCTCACTATCTATTGATGACAATACTACAGTATCTCCTCTAGCCCCCAAGTGCGCTGTCTTGGAGTAATCCTTGACTCCTCACTCTCCTGCAAACCACACATTCAGCACCTCTCGCAAACCTGACGTTTTCATCTAAAAAATATTTCCAGGATCAGACCCTTTTTGATCCAGGATGCTACTAAGACTCTTATCCACTCAATGGTCATCTTCAGACTGGACTACTGTAATCTCTTCCTGACTGGCATTCCTGACAAATACCTCTCTCCGCTCCAATCTATCCTCAGTGCTGCTGCCAGGCTCATTTTCCTCACCAAATGCACTACGTCCACCTCTCGTCTCTTACAAGACTTTCACTGGCTCCCCTTCCCTTTCAGAATCCATTTCAAGTTTCTCACACTCACTTACAAAGCCCTCACCCACTCCTCTCCCATATACATCTCTGACCTTATCTCCCTTTACACTCCCACCTGTCCTCTTCGCTCTGCTTTCCTGCCTACTTCCTCCCACTCCTACCTCCAAGATTTATTCACGTGCTTCTCCATTTCTCTGGAATTCCTTACCTCTCCCCCTCAGACTCTCCACCTCTCTACAAAACTTCAAACTAGCTCTCAAGATCCACTTCTTCATCAAACCCAGCCAAATCTCATCCTAACTCTCTGTTCCATGCTCTCTATGTTCCCCGTCTGTGTCCCCCTGTCTGTCTACCCCTCCACTTTAGAATGTAAGCTCTCACGAGCAGGGCCCTCTTCCCTCATGTGCTTATCCTTTTTCTTACTTTAATAATCTTCAACTGCACCAAATCCAGCAGTCTTCTGCCACCTGATACTTTACCCTGTACTAGTCTTATATTGTCTTCAACTGTAAGTTGCTGTTTTCCTGTTTTGATGATTTGTTTATGTACTCTGTAATTTGGTGCTGCGTAACCCTTGTGGCGCCATATAAATAAAGGAGGATAATAATAATAATAATAATAATAATAATAACTTGACCTCACCCAAGTTATACAATGGAACCCGACTTAAACTGACTGCTCTGCAGAGAAACCTTATTGAGGCAGAGATTGGCGTAGGTGAAACTGTGTTTGTACCACATTTACCTCTTAACCTCAACAATTTGCTTTTCAATCCAAGCATCTGCAGTTTCCTGTATGCATCTGCTTCACCATAACGATCAACACGTCACAAGGGCAAATACTCAATATTACTTCTCCCATTGGCAGCTTTACCTGGCTTGGTCATGAGTTATTAGCCCCAAGCATGTTTTTGTGTTAATCCCTGAAGAATAAATATTGTTTACATAGAAATTTTGTGATCAATGTGTACAATATAAAATATACATCACAATGGTGGTCATCCGAGTTTTTCGCTCATTGCCGATTTCCGCTATGCTGTGATTTGTTGCTAAATGCACATGCGCATGGTACGCAGAGCACATGCGCTAAGTTATTTAACACAAAACTTAGTAGATTTGCTGGTGGTCGTGCGGCGCTTTTCAGTCGCACTGCTGATTGGTGAATGATTGACAGGAAAGTGGCGTTTCTGGGTGGTAACTGAGCGTTTTCCGGGAGTGTGCTAAAAAACGCAGGCGTGTCAGGGAAAAACGCGGGAGTGTCTGGAGAAACAGGGGAGTGGCTAGCCGTACGCAGGGCGTGTTTGTGACATCAAACCAGGAACTAAACGGACTGAGCTGATCGCAATTTAGGAGTAGCTCTGGAGCTACTCTGAAACTGCAAGAAAATATTTAGTAGCAGTTCTGCTAATCTTTTGTTCGCTATTCTGCTAAACTAAGATACACTCCCAAAGGGGAGCAGCCTAACGTTTGCAATGCTGCTAAAAGCAGCTAGTGACCGAACAACTCGGAATGACCACTAATATTAGATGGCACTACTCTCTTTGTAAAATAGTTATGATGAGCTATATCAGACATCCACGCAAGCGAAGCCACGGGAAAATTCTAGTTGTTATTATTATTTTATATATATCAAGTTCAATGACAAATTCTATCTGCAAAAACAGGGCACGGCGATGGGGACCAAATTTGCCCCATCATATGCCAACCTGTATATGAAAGCATGGGAAGACATCTACGTGAATGGCTCTGTATTTCAAGACAACATTGTATTCTATCAAAGGTATATTGATGACCTCATTTTCATTTGGAAAGGAAATGAAAGCAGTATAGATAATTTCATGTTATCTATACAATCTAATGAATACAATTTGAAATTTACACACCTGAAAAATTCAAGAAGCATCCACTACCTTGACTTGACCTTAACTGGTCAACCAGGAGACAGGATAAATACTAAAACTTTTTTCAAGGAAGTCGATGCAAATAGTTACATCCCGAAGACAAGCTGCCATTATCCAGCCTGGAAAAACAGCGTCCCATATGCACAGTTTCTTCGTTTGAAACGAAATTGCACCAATTTGGAAGACTACTGGGAGCAGTCAACATTGATTCAAAAAAAATTTGTGGATAGGGGCTACAGTCTTGAGTCCATTGAAACAGCTAAGCACAAAGCTTCTTTACAAAAAAGGGAGGTGCTGTTACAGCCCAAAATTAGAACCTCAAACTATTAGCTGTGTTCCGGACCTTTTGTAACACAGTTAAATCAGGAGAATCAGTCTATTAGAAAAATTCTTGAACATCATTGGGGCATACTTCTAAGGGACCCTATATTGGGTTCATCTCTCCCCCCAAGACCTAATCTGATTTTTCAGAAAGCAACGAACTTAAAAAGTATTGTAGCTCCTAGCAAAATTGCGAGACTTAAGAAACCCAGGATGAGCACGGGTTCCATCATACCCACTAAAGGGTGTTACCCTTGCTCTAGATGTATATGCTGCAAATATATGGATCGAAAATCCTTTAATATCAAATTGGAGACAGGAAGATGGTATAAATTAACCCATTTAGTCAACTGCAACACTGAATATGTTGTGTACAGGGTCACATGTGATTGTAACCTATCCTATGTGGGAAAGACAAAAAGACTTGCAAAAATTAGAACACAAGAGCATATGAGAAATGTGAAAAATAAACTTCCATCGCATAGTCTCTCCAACCATTATGCCGACAAGCATAATTCAACTGTAACTAAGGATAATTTTACATTCACAATCTTGGAACACATACCAGTGGATCCAAGAGGTAATAGCAGAGATTTAACCTTAGAAAAACGAGAGACATACTGGATATACACACTTAACACCTTGGCCCCCAAGGGCCTAAATGAAGATATCGACATTGTTTCATTTCTTTAGTATTCTATATTTCTTTACCATCTTCTAATTGCTTTCCTTGGGTCAAAGATAGGTTCCATACGATTTGGGGTCAGTTTTTGTATTCCTTAGAATGCCTCATTTTCTTCTGGGTCAAGAACTCAATCTTTACCATTCTTTGGTCATATTTTTGTGAGTAAGGAATATTTATATACATATCCCTTGGTTTGAAATCAATCTTTGCCACTTTTTGGTTATGTTAATATAAGTAGGAAATGGCTTTGTGTATAGTATTCACTCAATCATTTTAGGAATAAATTATCGGATTGCCATAGAGTGTTATGAGATTATATATTATGGGTTAAAAGTCTTGTAAATGGGGGATCATGCTGGTATAGATTGTTATGTAGTTCTGATTTTACAACCACCAATCAAGTTCATGACAGTTATGTGGTTCCCACCGATTGAACAGAGAAAATGGTGGATCTCTTTTTAGATTTTATTTTTTATTTTCATTTTTATTTAAATCTTTATCCATCCCTGTAGTAGAACTCATTTACCAGTCCGCACAAATCACTAATTTTCACATCTCATAATACCCATTAGTGCGGGTAAACTTGAGTGTTTGTTTTATTGTCTCTAGGGTAGAAAAATGTTGTGATAGATAATAGGGAATAGGTGGATCGATAGATATACCCCCTATCACTGTCAACTCACGTTATAGAGGGTATTAATTGTAATTGGATATAAAGAGGTAGGTTAGTTTTTTGATATGGGTTAGGAGCACCATCTAATATTAAGCTACTGTAATTAGTGTCACTGACTATAATAATAATAATAGAGGGTATTAATTGTAATTGGATATAAAGGGGTAGGTTAGTTTTTTGATATGGGTTAGGAGCACCATCTAATATTAAGATACTGTAATTAGTATCACTGACTATTGTCAAAGTCGAAAAATATTGTAATACATGCCTAATGTACTAACCCCATGCACATGCCCGCTGCTCGTGCACTCAGTCCGCCGTGCGTGCACATAGCCGCAATTTGCGTAGGATTGCTCCGGCGATCGTGCGCATGATATGGGTATTTATGGCGGAGTTTGTGAGTGTGTAGCGTGTTATTAGAACATTGCATATTTAACCCAAATAGCGTATATTGTAGATATAGTTCCCCTAGACCATGTCAGCGAGTATTATTAGTTTAAACAGTTCCTGGACAGAGACATTCGCCTTTGCATGATAGGAAGGGTCAGATAAAGGTTGGAAGGTGATGTCTAGTATCCAGCTGTAGGGTATTTTAAGGGAAACATACTGGTGTTGGTTAGAGAAAAATTGCATGTTCCTGTGTATAGTTATGTGCAGAAGTAGAATATAGATATAAATTGTATTTAAAATATATTATGAATGTGGAGGGAACGAGAATGGAACCCAGTCACACATAAATTTCCCACAGACTGAGATACAATGGCCTTATTTACACTAAGCTTTGAGATTCTATGAAGAGGGCATACACCTTTGTTTTCCAAGATGGCCAGGTTTCTCTTCAGAATAATGAGTGCTGAGTTGTCATTGTCTCTCCTGAAAGTAAGGGACAAACAAGGGTGAACAATGCCCAGGAGCCGAGTATGTTTGGAAGATCAGAAACAATAGCTAACCACAACAAAACCAGACAGATAGGAATGTAGGATACTAACATTCCTAGTCCAAAATCCATGGAGATAGATGTATTCATTTATATATATTATATATGTATATATATATAAATGAATAAATATATAATTCCTAACAAATTGTAATAGCAGGAGTATGTGTGTATGTATGTATATATATATATATATATATATATATATATATGAATATGTGGATATATTAATATCTTGAAGATTGAAATAGATAGTAATATCATGTGTGGGATCATATTGTTCAGAGTCACGTGAACATTAATCTGGTGGGAATAAGAACATTGTTAAAATTTACCTCATTAAGATATTAATAATACCAGATTTATGTTTAATGTGATGGGTTTAACTGATCATGGGGCGGGAACTTAGATGTAAACAACAGAAACCACATCCCAAGTCCTAGCCATCGCCCACTTCTTGAACTAACCAATGGTCCCCGGTGCAGGACATGTCCCACCCCCTAACCAATGGAAGAAGAGCACACAGTGTCTATTGTATTATGCCTTGACCTACTGAATAAAGAGCGAGCTGCCGGCCAGGTCACTATCAAAGACTCTGAATGGTATCTACCTGAAAAGCGGAGGACCGGATTCGGGTTGCGCTTGCGAAACATTCTCACGTATGTACATTCTCTGTAGCCATTATTCTGTTTAGATTTACTTGTTAGCCTGTAGTGTATAAATTGCATTGTTTTACCTTTTTGGAATCAATCCACGGAGGCCTTAGAACCCTGTGGTTTCAACTACAAATGGTGTTGTGTTTTCACTTTCCTGCCTGGGCTTTAAAGTAGATTAACCTGTTTAAGGTGTATAAGCATTGTTAAGGTGTACGCACTTTGTATCGCCAGCGCTACTTAAGGTTTAAAGGTATAACATCATTGCAGAGCTTTGCTGCATAAGGTTTAAAGTGTAATCATATCATTGTATTGTATAACTGTATAAGGTTTTAAGGTGTATTAATTGTGTGTGTGCACGCTGTGTGTGCTTTGTACCCACAGTGCGGCGTTTGTACGCTGAGTGCGTATATGGTACGGGACTTTGTGCGCAAATAGCGTACGAAGTACGTAGCGTGAGCTAGCGACCGCAGCAGCTCCATGGTAAAGGTGTGTTTAAAGGTATAGCTTTATGGTTTAAGATAATATCAACATTATCACTATAATAATTCCAATCCTGTAAGATTAGTTATTTACACAGTTCCAGTTAACACTAGAATTTAATTGGTATGTATGCTGGGATCAACAAATTCATTTTAAATATAAAACTGATTATTAATCCACACCCACATATAATGATTGTAGATGTATTTAATGCACTAAGGTAGTCCAATAGTTAAAATTTAAGGTATCATTGAAGATAGGTACTGGTTAGTAAATTATGGGTAAATACGTTAGGAAATTGAGCACAGCAAATAGTGTCTTTAAAATCACTATATTAATTATATAGCCCATTGGGGTTTATATATTATTTTATAAATAGCAAACACAGGTATTTGATGTATGTATTTATAGGGGTTCTTTATAGGGAATTATCCATTATTATCAGCGGCACTGTTGGAGCTATCTAGAGTTGTGATGTCAGCGGAATGTATTAGAGGTAGAGATATATGCGCAGTATGGCACTAGCATCCATGGAACGCATGAATGACGCCCATGGAATGCATAGAAACACTGATCTATCGGAACGCAGTATCAGATACCATGGAACGCACTACCGGCGTCCATGGAATGCATGACGCGTTTCTGCCGGAACCGGAAGTTACGGCTGTGGAACGCATGCCGCTCGACAGGAGTGGAACGCAATAATGCGCTCCTTAACCTGTCTAGAGCGGTCTGTACATTAGATGCAGTATATAAAGCATCATTAGTGACCTTCCTAAATTGTACACATATTTAATTAAATGTCCTATAGCAATGAAATTTATAAAAGTCTCTTTAGGCAATGTCAATTAACTTAATTGAGGGACTTAATTATTTTGACAGGAAATGATGTCAATCACACAGGGGGTATATATAGGAGTAAAGAGTTCACTCTCACTTATAGCTGTGAGGTGGACCTTGAGACAATACGCCAGGTAAATTCTTTATTCCATCTAGTCTGAAATTGTATAAGACATGTCCTATTTCCAACTAAGATATCCCATTTCTATAGGGTTGGATTGGATAGTACTTTTTGATTCCATCCGAATTGCCCTTTTATATTTGTGAAGTCCAAACAGGAGTTTTTGGAAGGTGAGCTTGAGTCTTAAATAATCAACAGTGTTTTTATGACCTATTTTGCTAAAATAATCTGGTCGCCACATTCCCTTGTTTAAGTTGCTGTCATATTGGAGGTGGCTTATTACTAGTATCCCTTCCTAATTAAGCATTCCATAATCCTATAGGAAACACACGGATGCACTACTGATTTATTTCGGTCAACATCCATAATTTGATGGTCTATTAGTGTCTACAGGTGAGCTTATGCTGTCTAAATTACTATTTTTGGGTAGATTAATATCCTCATAATTGGGAGCATACACCCTAAAATTGAGGGCTTCTATATATTCAGTAGAGAGGCCTGAAGGGCCTGAACCATTACAGCAGATTTCAAATTGGGAACAGTCTATCCTTTCAGCATGGTCCTTTAAAAACCTTCATATGTATGTACATGTAGATATAATATGGATGTTGATGTTTTATGATATATGGTTTGATTTAAATTGTAGTAGTTCAGCACATAAGATTTTTTGTAATAGAGACATACCTCAGTAATAGTGGGAGAATCTATTAAAAATTGACTAGTGGTATATTTAACAAATTTCTAAGATTATATCGAACTTCTTATGAACACCACAATACTAGTCTGCTCATTGGGGCCATCACTATATCTGTTAAGAATCATCTCTAATAGAATGATGTTCCATATTTAAGAAAGTTTTCCATTCTAATGGGAGTATAATTCTAATTTGTAGGAATACATTCTCAGCAAGTTCATGCTCTGTTTGTATTTCTTTTGGTGAAGCCATTCTTTGGTATGTATAACTACTTCATTCAACCAACTAAATATTACTTGAACTAGATGCTATTCTTACAGTCATTACGCAAATTGTTTATTAATTTATGTTTAATGAACTATATACAGTAGTTACATGATAAAAATTACAAGTGAATATTAGCACATCGGTCTCTAATTTGGCATTTGAAGTTGACCTGCATAGTAGGGTTCCGACCCCTACTTTCACCTCCTTATGTTCTCTCCTCCTCCAATGTTCTCCTCATTTTGTTTCTTTTCTTTTTATCCCTTCTTGTGCATATTTCATATGATGTATCCGTTTTTATACAAGCATGTAAGATAATATCAAATAATGAAGTGGTTTCATAAATATTAAATATATGTGAACTGGGGAAAAGTAAATGTATGTGTTTGATGTTATTTTAAGGGATGACATTTGATATATATTTTTTTGTGAACCACCCAGATGTGTACCCCTGATGAAGTCCTAATGGACGAAATGCGTTGGGTTTCTACAACTGTGCGTTTCCAGGAATTTGTGAACAGATCACACATGCCTTTTCATGTTGAGGAATAAGTACTTCACCGAATGATCGAAAACACCTTACAATAGATTATTACAAATTAATGTATTACTCAAGTAACATGTGTGATCTTGTTATTCATGTTATGGAAGTATATATGTAACATGTTGTTTTAATAAATGATTTTATAATATTAGATATCTGTGGTGGTCAAGCTCCCAAGAGAACCCTTTTTTGTATATGTATATATATATATATATATATATATATATATATATGCAAACAGTTTTTGGCAGCACTCCCAGGTACAAATAACTCAGTCCCGGTGCCCTCCTAGACCCGCAGAGCCACGGGTCAATACAACAATCCACTGTAGGCGGCACACTGGTCACAAGAGATACAATACAGCTGCAACCAGCCTACAGTGGATTGTTATATATATATATATATATATATATGTAAAAATAAGTCGGCACTCTCATTACTGACCCCATGCGTATTGGCTCGGGTGCCCTCCGTGAATCCAGGAAGAGTCCATAAGATACAAGTACTGTTGGGCGGCACTCATGAGACTTGAAATCTGAATAATCAGACAGGCAGCGTCACCGTGTTGAACAGTTACACTGTCCATCTGATTATTCATATTTCAAGTCTCGTGAGTGCCGCCCAACAGTGCTTGCATATATATATTAGTGATGTGCACCGGACATTTTTCGGGTTTTGTGTTTTGGTTTTGGATTCGGTTCCGCGGCCGTGTTTTGGATTCAGACGCGTTTTGGCAAAACCTCACCGAAAATCTTTTGTCGGATTCGGGTGTGTTTTGGATTCGGGTGTTTTTTACAAAAAACCCTAAAAAACAGCTTTAATCATAGCATTTGGGGGTCATTTTGATCCCATAGTATTATTAACCTCAATAACCATAATGTCCACTCATTTCCAGTCTATTCTGAACACCTCACACCTCACAATATTATTTTTAGTCCTAAAATTTGCACCGAGGTCGCTGGATGGCTAAGTTAAGCGACACAAGTGGCCGACACAAACACCTGGCCCATCTAGGAGTGGCACTGCAGTGTCAGGCAGGATGGCACTTTAAAAAAATAGTCCCCAAACAGCACATGATGCAAAGAAAAAAAGAGGCGCACCAAGGTCGCTGTGTGACTAAGCTAAGCGACACAAGTGGCCGACACAAACACCTGGCCCATCTAGGAGTGGCACTGCAGTGTCAGGCAGGATGGCACTTCAAAAAAATTGTCCCCAAACAGCACATGATGCAAAGAAAAAAAGAGACGCACCAAGGTCGCAGTGTGACTAAGCTAAGCGACACAAGTGGCCGACACAAACACCTGGCCCATCTAGGAGTGGCACTGCAGTGTCGGGCAGGATGGCACTTCAAAAAAATTGTCCCCAAACAGCACATGATGCAAAGAAAAATGAAAGAAAAAAGAGGTGCAAGATGGAATTGTCCTTGGGCCCTCCCACCCACCCTTATGTTGTATAAACAGGACATGCACACTTTAACGAACCCATCATTTCAGCGACAGGGTCTGCCACACGACTGTGACTGAAATGACTGGTTGGTTTGGGCCCCCACCAAAAAAAGAAGCAATCAATCTCTCCTTGCACAAACTGGCTCTACAGAGGCAAGATGTCCACCTCATCATCATCCTCCGATTCCTCACCCCTTTTACTGTGTACATCCTCCTCCTCACAGATTATTAATTCGTCCCCACTGGAATCCACCATATCAGGTCCCTGTGTACTTTGTGGAGGCAATTGCTGCTGGTGAATGTCTCCATGGAGGAATTGATTATAATTCATTTTGATGAACATTATCTTCTCCACATTTTCTGGAAGTAACCTCGTACGCCGATCGCTGACAATGTGAGCGGCTGCACTAAACACTCTTTCGGAGTACACACTGGAGGGAGGGCAACTTAGGTAGAATAAAGCCAGTTTGTGCAAGGGCCTCCAAATTGCCTCTTTTTCCTGCCAGTATACGTACGGACTGTCTGACGTGCCTACTTGGATGCGGTCACTCATATAATCCTCAACCATTCTTTCAATGGTGAGAAAATCAAATGGAGTGACAGTAGACGACATGTCAGTAATCGTTGGCAGGTCCTTCAGTCCGGACCAGATGTCAGCACTCGCTCCAGACTGCCCTGCATCACCGCCAGCGGGTGGGCTCGGAATTCTTAGCCTTTTCCTCGCACCCCAGTTGCGGGAGAATGTGAAGGAGGAGATGTTGACGGGTCACGTTCCACTTGACTTGACAATTTTCTCACCAGCAGGTCTTTGAACCTCTGCAGACTTGTGTCTGCCGGAAAGAGAGATACAACGTAGGTTTTAAATCTAGGATCGAGCACGGTGGCCAAAATGTAGTGCTCTGATTTCAACAGATTGACCACCCGTGAATCCTGGTTAAGCGAATTAAGGGCTCCATCGACAAGTCCCACATGCCTAGTGGAATCTCTCTGTTTTAGCTCCTCCTTCAATGTCTCCAGCTTCTTCTGCAAAAGCCTGATGAAGGGAATGACCTGACTCAGGCTGGCAGTGTCTGAACTGACTTCACGTGTGGCAAGTTCAAAGGGTTGCAGAACCTTGCACAACGTTGAAATCATTCTCCACTGCGCTAGAGTCAGGTGCATTCCCCCTCCTTTGCCTATATCATGGCCAAATGTATAGGCTTGAATGGCCTTTTGATGCTCCTCCATCCACTGAAGCATATAGAGGGTTGAATTCTACCTCGTTACCACCTCTTGCTTCAGATGATGGCAGGGCAGGTTCAGGACTGTTTGGTGGTGCTCCTGTCTTCTGTACGCGGTGGCTGAATGCCGAAAGTGGCCCGCAATTCTTTGGGCCACGACAGCATCTCTTGCACGCCCCAGTCGTTTTTTAAATAATTCTGCACCACCAAATTCAATGTATGTGCAAAACATGGGACATGCTGGAATTTGCCCAGATGTAATGCACGCACAATATTGCTGGCGTTGTCCGATGTCACAAATCCCCAGGAGAGTCCAATTGGGGTAAGCCATTCTGCGATGATCTTCCTCAGTTTCCATAAGAGGTTGTCAGCTGTGTGCCTCTTCTGGAAAGCGGTGATACAAAGCGTAGCCTGCCTAGGAACGAGTTGGCGTTTGCGAGATGCTGCTACTGGTGCCGCCGCTGCTGTTCTTGCTGCGGGAGGCAATACATCTACCCAGTGGGCTGTCACAGTCATATAGTCCTGAGTCTGCCCTGCTCCACTTGTCCACATGTCCGTGGTTAAGTGGACATTGGGTACAACTGCATTTTTTAGGACACTGGTGACTCTTTTTCTGAGGTCTGTGTACATTTTCGGTATCGCCTGCCTAGAGAAATGAAACCTTGATGGTATTTGGTATCGGGGACACAGTACCTCAATCAATTCTCTAGTTGCCTCTGAATTAACGGTGGATACCGGAACCACGTTTCTCACCGCCCAGTCTGCCAAGTCCTGAGTTATCTGCTTTGCAGCAGGATGACTGCTGTGATATTTCATCTTCCTGGAAAAGGACTGTTGGACAGTCAATTGCTTACTGGAAGTAGTACAAGTGGTCTTCCGACTTCCCCTCTGGGATGACGATTGACTCCCAGCAGCTACAACAGCAGCGCCACCAGCAGTAGGCGTTACACTCAAGGATGCATCGGAGGAATCCCAGGCAGGAGAGGACTCATCAGACTTGCCAGTGACATGGCCTACAGGACTATTGGCTTTCCTGGGTAAGGAGGAAATTGACACTGAGGGAGTTGGTGGTGTGGTTTGCAGGAGCTTGGTTACAAGAGGAAGGGATTTAGTGGTCAGTGGACTGCTTCCGCTGTCACCCAAAGTTTTTGAACTTGTCACTGACTTATGATGAATGCGCTGCAGGTGACGTATAAGGGAGGATGTTCCGAGGTGGTTAACGTCCTTACCCCTACTTATTACAGCTTGACAAAGGCAACACACGGCTTGACACCTGTTGTCCGCATGTGTGTTGAAATAATTCCACACCGAAGAGCTGATTTTTTTTGTATTTTGACCAGGCATGTCAACGGCCATATTCGTCCCACGGACAACAGGTGCCTCCCAGGGTGCCTGACTTAAACAAACCACCTCACCATCAGAATCCTCCTTGTCAATTTCCTCCCCAGCGCCAGCAACACCCATATCCTCATCTTGGTGTACTTCAACAGTGACATCTTCAATTTGACTATCAGGAACTGGACTGCGGGTGCTCCTTCCAGCACTTGCAGGGGGCGTGCAAATGGTGGAAGGCGCAAGCTCTTCCCATCCAGTGTTGGGAAGGTCAGGCATCGCAACCGACACAAATGGACTCTCCTTGGGGATTTGTGATTTAGAAGAACGCACAGTTCTTTGCTGTGCTTTTGCCAGCTTAAGTCTTTTCATTTTTCTAGCGAGAGGATGAGTGCTTCCATCCTCATGTGAATCTGAACCACTAGCCATGAACATAGGCCAGGGCCTCAGCCGTTCCTTGCCACTCCGTGTCGTAAATGGCATATTGGCAAGTTTACGCTTCTCATCAGATGCTTTCAATTTTGATTTTTGGGTCATTTTACTGAACTTTTGTTTTTTGGATTTTACATGCTCTCTACTACATTGGGCATCGGCCTTGGCAGACGACGTTGATGGCATTTCATCGTCTCGGCCATGACTAGTGGCAACAGCTTCAGCACGAGGTGGAAGTGGATCTTGATCTTTCCCTATTTTAACCTCCACATTTTTGTTCTCCATTTTTTAATGTGTGGAAATATATATGCCAGTATCAATAGCAATGGCCTACTACTATATATACTGCGCACAACTGAAATGCACCACAGGTATGGATGGATAGTATACTTGACGACACAGAGGTAGGTAGAGCAGTGGCCTTCCGTACCGTACTGCTATATATACTGGTGGTCACTATGTCAGCAAACTGCAAAACTGAAATGCACCACAGGTATAGAATCTAGATGGATAGTATACTTAATGACGACACAGAGGTAGGTACAGCAGTGGCCTTCCGTACCGTACTGCTATATATAGTATACTGGTGGTCACTGTGTCAGCAAACTGCAAAACTAAAATGCACCACAGGTATAGAATGTAGATGGATAGTATACTTAATGACGACACAGAGGTAGGTACAGCAGTGGCTTTCCGTACCGTACTGCTATATATAGTATACTGGTGGTCACTGTGTCAGCATACTGCAAAACTAAAATGCACCACAGGTATAGAATGTAGATGGATAGTATACTTAATGACGACACAGAGGTAGGTACAGCAGTGGCCTTCCATACCGTACTGCTATATATAGTATACTGGTGGTCACTGTGTCAGCAAACTGCAAAACTAAAATGCACCACAGGTATAGAATGTAGATGGATAGTATACTTAATGACGACACAGAGGTAGGTACAGCAGTGGCCTTCCGTACCGTACTGCTATATATAGTATACTGGTGGTCACTGTGTCAGCAAACTGCAAAACTAAAATGCACCACAGGTATAGAATGTAGATGGATAGTATACTTAATGACGACACAGAGGTAGGTACAGCAGTGGCCTTCCGTACCGTACTGCTATATATAGTATACTAGTGGTCACTGAGTCAGCAAACTGCAAAACTAAAATGCACCACAGGTATAGAATGTAGATGGATAGTATACTTAATGACGACACAGAGGTAGGTACAGCAGTGGGCTTCCGTACCGTACTGCTATATATAGTATACTGGTGGTCACTGTGTCAGCAAACTGCAAAACTAAAATGCACCTCAGGTATAGAATGTAGATGGATAGTATACTTAATGACGACACAGAGGTAGGTACAGCAGTGGCCTTCCGTACCGTACTGCTATATATAGTATACTGGTGGTCACTGTGTCAGCAAACTGCAAAACTAAAATGCACCACAGGTATAGAATGTAGATGGATAGTATACTTAATGACGACACAGAGGTAGGTACAGCAGTGGCCTTCCGTACCGTACTGCTATATATAGTATACTGGTGGTCACTGTGTCAGCATACTGCAAAACTAAAATGCACCACATGTATAGAATGTAGATGGATAGTATACTTAATGACGACACAGAGGTAGGTACAGCAGTGGCCTTCCATACCGTACTGCTATATATAGTATACTGGTGGTCACTGTGTCAGCAAACTGCAAAACTAAAATGCACCACAGGTATAGAATGTAGATGGATAGTATACTTAATGACGACACAGAGGTAGGTACAGCAGTGGCCTTCCGTACCGTACTGCTATATATAGTATACTGGTGGTCACTGTGTCAGCAAACTGCAAAACTAAAATGCACCACAGGTATAGAATGTAGATGGATAGTATACTTAATGACGACACAGAGGTAGGTACAGCAGTGGGCTTCCGTACCGTACTGCTATATATAGTATACTGGTGGTCACTGTGTCAGCAAACTGCAAAACTAAAATGCACCACAGGTATAGAATGTAGATGGATAGTATACTTAATGACGACACAGAGGTAGGTACAGCAGTGGCCTTCTGTACCGTACTGCTATATATAGTATACTGGTGGTCACTGTGTCAGCAAACTGCAAAACTAAAATGCACCACAGGTATAGAATGTAGATGGATAGTATACTTAATGACGACACAGAGGTAGGTACAGCAATGGCCTTCCGTACCGTACTGCTATATATAGTATACTGGTGGTCACTGTGTCAGCAAACTGCAAAACTAAAATGCACCACAGGTATAGAATGTAGATGGATAGTATACTTAATGACGACACAGAGGTAGGTACAGCAGTGGCCTTCCGTACCGTACTGCTATATATAGTATACTGGTGGTCACTGTGTCAGCAAACTGCAAAACTAAAATGCACCACAGGTATAGAATGTAGATGGATAGTATACTTAATGACAACACAGAGGTCGGTACAGCAGTGGCCTTCTGTACCATACTGCTATATATACTGGTGGTCACTGTGTCAGCAAACTGCACAACTAAAATGCACCACAGGTATAGAATCTAGATGGATAGTATACTTAATGACGACACAGAGGTAGGTACAGCAGTGGCCTACTGTACCGTAATGCTATATATTATATACTGGTGGTCACTGGTCAGCAAAACTCTGCACTGTACTCCTCCTATATAATATTATACTGGTGGTCCCCAGTCCCCACAATAAAGCAGCACACTGAGCACAGATATGGAGTGTTTTTCAGGCAGACAACGTATACTGGTGGTCACTGTCAGCAAAACTCTGCACTGTACTCCTGCTATATAATACAGCTGCTCCCCAGTCCCCACAATTAAGCAGTGTGAGCACAGATATATGCAGCACACTGAGCACAGATATGGAGCGTTTTTTTCAGGCAGAGAACGGATAACTGGTGGTCACTGATCAGCAAAACTCTGCACTGTACTCCTCCTATATTATACAGCTGCTCCCCAGCCCTCCCCACAATTAAGCAATAATGCACAATCAAGTTCAACAATAACGGAGAGGACGCCAGCCACGTCCTCTCCCTAACATTTCCAATGCACGAGTGAAAATGGCGGCGACGCGCGGCTGCTTATATAGAATCCGAATCTCGCGAGAATCCGACAGCGGGATGATGACGTTCGGGCGCGCTCGGGTTAACCGAGCCATACGGGAGAATCCGAGTATGGCTCGGACCCGTGTAAAAAGGGTGAAGTTCGGGGGGGGGTTCGGTTTCTGAGAAACCGAACCCGCTCATCACTAATATATATATATATATATATATATGTGTACAACCTGTGGTTCCTGGTCGTTTTTGAAGGAGTCTGTGAGTGCCGCCTGTAACTCTGCCTTATTGTCACACAACAAGAAGAGGGCACCCGGCACATTGTTTGGTTGTTTCATTTGGAGTGCCGGTTGATATTCACTGTTTATATATATATATATATATATATATATATAACCAGCATACTAGGCGGCACTCCGGTCAATGAAAGATCAATCACACAGGTTTGTAAGCAACGTTTCAGCGCTCTTTATTGGTGGTTTTGTCAAGCAGTATATATCAAACAAAAGCGCCAATAAAGAGCGCTGAAACGTTGCTTACAAGCCTGTGTGATTGATCTTTCATTGACCGGAGTGCCGCCTAGTATGCTGGTTTGAAGTGGACGCGTCCGTGCAGGACATCCGTTATGGAGGGCACCCGGTAAAGTTGTTTCTTTGTGACCCTGTGGAGTGCCGGATTTCTGGTCTATTATATATATATATATATATATATATATATACATACATACAGAGCCGGCCTTATGGCATAGGCAAACTAGGCAATTGCCTAGGGCATTTGGTATGCTTAGGGGCACCAGCAGCTTCTGCTGATTAAAATGATATGCGGCATGCCTATATTCTGTGTTTATTCCTGGAAATCACTGTAATGTAGCATTTCGTATGCAGATACAGCCGCAGTCGCACACAGAATATAGGCATGCTGCATATCATTTTAATCAGCAGAAGCTGCTTGTGTATCCTAGCCACATAGTCATGCAAATAAGATGCATTTTTATAAACAAAAGACGCCCAACCTTAGCAAAGCTGCCAGCTGATTCATGCAAGGCATCTCTTGCAGAACTGGTGACGGTGCTAGGGGGCACCAGCCAAAATCTTGCCTAGGGCATCATATTGGCTAGGGCCGGCTCTGTATATATATATATATATATACACACACACACACACACACACACAGGGTGATTCCAAAGTCGCAGTACACCCTTTTGTTTCAAAAACTATGCAGGAAATGGGGAATCTGAATACTCCAGTAAGGTATGGTTGAGGTGGGCTATCTTTTAGGATATGTACCAAACATGGGCGCCATCTTATAATAAGCCATCTTGAATCTAAGTCAGTTTTTTCGAATAGAAAGGGGTCGTGTAACATGTCAAACAACATCAGAATTTGCTTAAAGTTTATTGCTGCAAACAGATTTGAAATAGCAGTTACGGTTACTAGCAATATTAACTACCTATAATAAATAGTGGAGTTTTAGTTTATGTATTGATCAATGCATTTAAGCCTGCATGTCCTACTTTATTGCTCAAAAAAATTATAATGAAAATACCTATCATATTAGTGTTAAACTTTAGGTATGCTATCTGATCTAAAGCTCACAGCAACTTTGCTTAAATAGGTGAGACAGTTACCAATACATCTGTTGCAAAGCACCTAGGAGAACAGCTGACACTACCTATAATTAAGTTAAAACAGCGTGCATGAGAAAATGTGATCACAAAAAGATTAATTAAAAATTAGTCTAATAAACAAAAAGCACTATTTCACGACACACACCTATTTCTAGATTTGGGGTTCAACATAGTTTGTGACCACATTGTTTAAATAGAAATCACAGGGGCTCTGCATATATTAACAAACAATAATAAACAGTGTAGTTTTAGTTTGTGTATTGATCAATGCATTTAAACCTGCAGCCCATCGGCAAGAGACACCACTATACTGCAGGTCCTACTCTATTGCTCAAAATAATTATCACGAAAATAGCTATCATATTAGTGTTAAACTGTGAGATTTAGACCAGATAGCATACCTAAAATTTAACACTAATATGATTAGTTGGTTATTAGTTATCATACTTAGTAATTAGATCTACTTGCACTTGAGGTCTATATTCTGATTATAATCTTCAGTATTTTAAAACCTTTTCTATGTGGTTGGACCGCTGTATCTTTTTTGCAGCGGGATTAACCACTTTCATTGCGTTTTGATATCTACTGCTATCTTTAGCTATGTGTGTGCTTTTGCTGTAATTCAAGATATCAGTTGATTGGTCCGGGGCCCGCTGTGGAGTGCACACCGCCATTGTGGTTGCTAGGTGATAATGCGCTCCATTTCTGGGACTTCCGGTTACTGATGACATCTTCCAGCTGAGCTGTGCGTTCCACTGGGCAGAATTGGGAACCGCGGTGGAATGCACGCCGCGATCGATAGTGTTTACAGTCTTGTGGTATGTTTCAGGCAATTTTAACAGTTTTTGTATGTATGACTATGTTTGAACTTATGTTCTTTACCATCTAATATTACTGACACTAATATTATACATACCTAAACGCTGGTTTGGGGTATTGATTACTATGATCAGTCTGCGCTTGGGTGGGAGGTACTTCCTGCCTATTTGGTATAAAAATGTTGGATGGACCACTTGTGTTTATCTTGACAAAGGTCCAGATGTAGGATCGAAACATCAATGCTTTTTGTATTTGTACTTTGATGGATTGAATAATAAACTGATTAAAGAAGACTGGTGAGTGCACCCTGATTCATTTTACATATACAGTATGTATTTATATATATTTATATATTTAATATATATTTTATATATTTTAATATTTTATATTGTATATATATATATATATATATATTTATATAGTATTTATATCTCCTATATATTGGCCCTGTGACTCGGTGCCTGGCCCTCTAACGCTGGGTGGAGTCACAGCGGTGGGCGGAGTCACACAGCCCGCCCACCACATGTGCAGAAAGTCTCTGCTCCTGCTGTCTGTCCATCTCCCCCCTCCGCCATCAGCAACTCTGACTCCCTGGCTGCGGCGCCGGGCGAACAACTGCTGCTGCCACTGGCATTTACGTTAGGAGGGACAGGTGGCACAGAAGAAGGCTTCATAGCCCTCCCTACGCCGCGTACACAGACCCGCCGCATCCACGCTCATCCAGACACGGCGACAGGGGGGTCAGAGGCGCCCCGGTGATGAAGTATACAGTATTACAATTGCCGCCCGCCGCCTCACCTTAGCATGTCACTTCGTTCGGGTCGTGCCGCTGCCCCTGCCCTTCACCACCGGAACTACCACAGATGACAGCCCTGCGGTGTGCACACTACCCGCAGCATCCCGCTGGCGCCGAACACGGGGGGGGGGGGAGGACACACACCAAAGTACCAGCGTTTCTGCTGTGACAGGAGCCGAGTGAGATAATCCTCTGCAGCACTTGGCTCCTGCCACAGAGAAGAGCCATCACACACACACACTCCAGTCTCCGGGGGCTGCCAGCATCTACAGGCAAGCTGGACACCCCCCCGGAGCAAGAGAGAAAATACCCGTGAGGCCACGCCCCCTTTCAAATTAAGCCACGTCCCCTTTTCAGCTGTCGCACGGCACGAGTGTGGGGGGGATGCATATGTAAATGCATGTGTACTTATGTTGAGGAGGGGGGCTAGGGTGGTTTGGAGGGGAGGGTCCCAAGCTATCACTGTACAGGGCCCAAAGTATTCAGTTGCCGCCCCTGCGCATGCCACATTCCAACACTGCCTCCCTCCATCCCCAGAGGCTCTAACTCCACAACACACGGCCGGCCCGACAGCCCAGAGACGGGGGATTAAACTGACAGAGTGCGTGATACTGTGGAGGGAGATATCTCTGGACGCTGCACCAATTTCACAGGTGAGAGTGCACCGCTGTGAGTGTTGGGGGCAAACTGGGAGCCAGGAGAGAGCAATGCCACCCCGGTCTACCCTTCTGGTGTCCACCCCATCCACTACTTTCCATGCTCTCTTCATCAGCTTTCTCACTGGGGACTCCCCTACCTACTGCCCTGCGTTTCAGTATCCCCTCCCTGCCACCCTGTGTCTCTGTATGCCCTCCCTACCGCCCCGCGTCTCTGTATGACCTCCCTACCACCCCATGTCTCTGTATCCCCTCCCTGCCGCCCAGCCTCTCTGTATCCCCTCCCTACTACCCCGCATCTCTGTATCCCCTCCTTACCGCCCTGCGTTTCTGTATTCCCGCCCTGCGTCTCTGTATCCCCTCCCTACTGCCCCGCATCTCTCTGTCCCCTCCCTACCACCCTGCCTCTCTGTATCCCCTCCCTACTACCCTGCACCTCTGTATCCCCTCCCTACCGCCCCGCATCTCTGTATCCCCGCCCTGTATCTCTGTATCCCCTTCCTGCCACCCCGTGTCTCTGTATCCCGTCCCTACCGCCCTGCGTTTCTGTATTCCCACCCTGCATCTCTGTATCCCCTCCCTACCGCCCCGTGTCTCTCTGTCCCCTCCCGTCCACCCTGCCTCTCTGTATCCCCTCCCTACCACCCCACATCTCTGTATCCCCTCCCTACCGCCCCACATCTCTGTATGACCTCCCTACCGCCCGCATCTCTGTATCCCCTCCCTCCCACCTTGCATCTCTGTATCCCCTCCCTATCACCCCGCATCTCTGTATCCCCTCCCTACTGCCCTGCGTCTCTGTATTCCCACCCTGCGTCTCTGTATCCCCTCCCTACAGTCCCGCGTCTCTGTATGCCCTCCCTACCGCCCCGCGTCTATGTATGACCTCCCTACCGCCCCGCGTCTCTGTATCCCTTCCCTACAGCCCAGCCTCTCTGTATCCCCTCCTTACCACCCTGCATCTCTGTATCCCCTCCCTGCATCTCTGTATACCCTCCCTACCGCCCCTCTCCATCCACCCCCCCCCTCTCCCGCATCTACAGACTCCCTGCCTCATCTGCGGTCCCCCCCCCCACCTTCTACATTCTGTACATCTTGCCCTGCAGCCACTCTCCACGCCATCGCAAGGGGATACGCCCCCCTCACCATCGGACGTCCTTTCGTCGTGCAATTTTCAACCACTAACAAACCTAGAAATGCAGGTAATACTCCATATAATACAAATATTGAACTCCAGCAAGGCGGGCTGGGGTTAAGGGGCGTAGCCCCTTTTGACGGTGTGAAGAGCGCCCGTAGGGCGCGATGAAGCACCTAGTATATATATATATATATATATATATATATCTATATATACTCCAAATGTGCCGGCACTCTATGCTAATTGAACAGCTGGTCCCGGTGCCAAAGTGCAGTGAAATAATACAGATCCACCAAAGATGCATGGCACTCCAGGGACACGATGTAAACGTCTTTTAATGGTGCAGAGAATTTTCTCACTCACTCACTGACTGACTCATCACTAATTATCTTACTTCCAGATATGTTAGGAAGCTGAAATTTAACATAGGTATTCTTCAGGTGGGAAGTAGGAAAACTACGTAATTAGAATTTGAATAAACCTCTCCTAAGGGTATTAAAAGTGGGTTGACATAATGACATAATTACCGATGCGTGGCTTGCATTGCATGAATGTTAATGCCCAAGTGGACAATTGGATCATAATTTGGATTGCACCTCCAGTGTGTAGAATTTAATAAACTGCAAAAATGCAAAAGCCCTCACTTAATGACTGACTCATCACTAATTCTCTTATTTCCCGATATGTTAGGAAGCTGAAATGTAACAAAGGTATTCTTCAGGTGGGAATAGGAAAACTACATAATTAGAATTTTAATAAACCTCCCGAAATGGGATGAAAAAAGGGGTTGACATAATTACATCATTACCTATGCATGGCTTGCGTTGAGTGAACGATAACGCCCAAATGGACAATCAGACAAAAAATTGTATTGCACCTCCAGTGTGTAGATTAATAAACTACAAAAATAATCCTGTCACTTTTTGCCATATCTGCTATGGTTGCCCCTTGGGAGACGTCAATGACCATGGATTAATATTTACTTACATTAAGATGTCTCAAATTCATAGAGCTATAGAGTAATAACATTTTTAACACTCATTTATATTTACAAGACAACCGTGAAAACAGAAACTCCCATGCGAAGGACGGTTATAACAGCTAGTTATTATGATGATGATGATGATGATGATGATGATGAGAATGATGATGATGACTATTATTATTATTATCATTATCCTTTATTAATAAGGTGCCACACAGTTTATGTAATGTCTCTAAAAGTAACTTTGTGCTTGTACATTAAGGTCTATTTTCACTAGAAAAGTGGTTGGAGAAACCTAGCTGTTCACCTTACTGAAGATTCTGGAAGGAAGAAAAGAGCCTTAGCACCCAGGGTGAAGAATCAACTCCCATTACCCTCCAGCCCCCCCCCCCCCCCCCCCATTGATAGTAGTCACCCTCTATTTAAATTAATCATATAATGCAGAGAATATCACAGTGACCACCAAGCTGTACATATAGCATCACAGTGAGCACTACAGTGACTGCCAAATAATGGCGAGAACATTACAATTACTACGATATAATACACCAAGCATCCATGAGACTTCCATACAATACAAAAAGCATTGCCATGAGTAACATGTTCATCTATGTAAAAGGGATGGGCAATAAGTTTCTGGATGTGTAGTGCATAGGTACAGTAGACATAGTCTGACTGTCTGGTTATGAACTGTAATCTCTGACTAAAGTTCTTGTGAAATGTCAAGGCACAGAAACGTATATAAGCAGCAATGCACACCGAAAAAGTCAGCATCTTCACTTCCTTCACAAACTTGTTATGGAGCTCAACAGAGGCCACTGGAGAGCAATAATCTTCTGCAAGATTGGTATTGGACAGTAGGAGAGTTATGACCAACTGTAAGCTGCTTTTGGGGAGGGATCACCATCTCAAACCACTGTGTTTGAATAGTTTGCTGAATTTAGGCACGGGAGATAGTCCTAGGAATACAAGGCATCTCATTGGGATTTATACATTTCATACTCCATGAAAAGCTAGTAGGCCTTAGCAAGGTTTCTGCATGCTGAGTGCTCCATCAGCTAACTCGAGAGCAGAAAGAGACTCTGGTGACTTGATGCTACAACATACTGTCCATGTTTAACCAGCATGTTGCATCAGTGGATCAATCCTGAATCTACAATTTTGACCTTGAGACCAAAGTCCAGTGGAACCCAGTTGGAGGTGCACCACCATAGATATTCCAATGTGAGCGCAGCATGGCAAAGCAGATGGTGGCTCTTTTTGTGGTGAAATCTGGCCATAAGTTACCGTACCGCTCATGCAACAATGCACCATCACTGGGGACTGGTACAACAACCAATACCTGCTGCAAATACTGGAATCCATTTCCAGGTGCTGTCCATGAACTCGCGCTCATGGTGCACCAGACCACATGTCCAGTAAGTGCACATGCCCACAAGTCCAGTAAAGTGTTGGATTTTCTGGACTATGAATGCATCCAGGAGTTTGGTCATCCACTGCTCAAACCAGACCTGGCCCCCTGTGTTCCTACAAATCAAGTGCAAGATGCAAGGGATTAGTTTTGAGTCACCAGAAGCTGCAATGGAGACCTTCAACAAGCATAACAAGCATGTAGAAGTCATAACTGCTTTGGACTGGTCCCACTGCTCCCCCAAGTGTTTTGAGCAACTTTGCATACATTACTATGGCGATTACTTTAAAAAAATTAATGTTCACTTTCTTTGTAAATATACTTATTGTGCATCTTTATTGCACACCACTCATATTTAGCGTGCCAAAATTATGTGCATACTCAATTCAGGTCTAGAGAAAAAGAATTATTGTTCCAGCTTGAACTTATAACTGTTCGCTTAAGAAGAGGTCACATTAGACCCAATGGCACAACTGGCTATCTGCAGGTAGCAAGCTCCATCATATACAAAATAATTTCTAGTGAGGCTAAGGGATAGCAGTTGTAAAAATACATTGTTATTTAATCCCAAGGGGTCTTGTAGGTTACACAAACATTCTTGCTTAGCTTGTAAGCCAGACTCATGTGGAATGAATGTGTAGAGACTAAACACATCAATAGTACATAGAATACTAATCACTATTTAGGCTCGATATTTAATGGAGACGTGGGAAGAATTAGGTAGTATCTTTCAAGTAGGTAGGTTTTTTGACAATACATGGTTGCATTAGTACATCCAAAATTTCTGACACTGGCTGACGTAGTGACCCCCTAGCAGAGATGATAAATCTGCCTGGGGGGTTGTTTATATCCTTATGAATTTTTGGGACGGTGAATAGAACTCGAACCACCAGAAAAGTTTTGATACAAAACTGTATCCGATGCTGTATCCGATGCTGCCTAAAATACAGTGTTAACTTCACAGTGGGATCACCAGGGAGTTTAGTGTATATATGCACAAAAGAAAGTTTTCTAGTAAACTCTTATTTGTATCGAGATACAGTATAACTGTATAACTATGCCTCCGCCTTTGTCAGATGGGCGAATAACAATACTTGTACTGTATCTTTACTTAGATTCTGAAACACCTGGGATTCAATCTTGGTGAAGTTATAACAGGTACGTTTGGGGACTTTATTATACCTAGTGCCTTGGAGAGTAATGGAGGTGAGAGAGATAAATCCAGGCTGTGTTTGAAAAATGACAGTAAGGAGCTGATTTGGTTGTTACTGGTAGTTTCTCTCTCTCCACTTTATCTCTCTCCAAGGTTAGTACATCTGCCCCCAAAGGTAGATCTCTCAGTACATGAGCTTTTAGGAATGGATCCCATATGGTAACATCTATTGAGTCAATCCAATTACTCGCAAAGGGAGCAAGTTGCTGTTGCAGCATGTTGAAACATCTGCAACAGTACTGCATCTCACACCACCGGCTCACTTCTCCACACCTTTCACTGCTTCATGAATAGACCCCTAGTGCTGTGAGCAGTTCTGTTCAGGCTACCATAAAGAGCAGCTATTGCCCCGCTAACTTGTACCTGCAAATACAGGCAATTGAAATGACCCCTTTGTGTCTTTATTATTCTGAAAGTGTTCTCGGAGTCCCAGTTTACTACCCAGTTGTTGTAGGTCTGTTTGCCACTAAAATTCATTATGTAAGTTTATTGGAACAAACGATAAACCTTTGTTTAAAACATCCTCTTCAGTTGTAATCAATGACCTAGACGAGAAATTGAAAACTAATTTTTCTTTTTTACGACAGCTGTTGTAGAGTGTTTCAGTTTTACCACCACATTGGATGGTTTTCTTTTTGCTTCACCATGTGTTTTTACCCCTAAAGGGACTTTCTCTGAGTCGCTAAGGTCATCTTAGTTGACAATGGCAAAGCCTCTGTCTCTTTTGAAGTGTTATATTCCTTGTTGGATATATCCCTTCTTTGAGCAAACTAAGGTGCATTTGGAATGTATGAGTAAGTGTGTCTATTAGACTCTATTTTGAATAACCACCAGTACACTCTCTGCTCTTTTAAGCCAGACTGCACAGTTTGTATTTTGTACTTTTTAAATTTAATAAGATCTCTTTTATATGTTTCACACTGTTGGTTCAATTTGGTCCACCAAGTGTTGTCTGGATCCTTCAACGGTAGCTCATGAGAAACTTTAAAACTTTCAATTTCACTTCTCACTATTTGTATCCCACTGTCTGCTTCATCAATGACAAGAAGCATGAGGTCTATGCTGAAGTTATGTACTTTTCCCGATGACCGGGTTCTGTGAAGCCCTGAAACGCTGATAAAGCAGTGCATTCTTTTATATATCTTTCAAAACTCCTGGCATGCCATATTTATTTATTTATTTATTTATTTTTATTTATTAACAGTTTCTTATATAGTGCAGCATATTCCGTTGCGCTTTACAATTAGAACAACAGTAATAGAACAAAACTGGGTAAAAACAGACAGACATAGGAAGGCCCTGCTCACAAGCTTACAATCTATAGGGAAATAGGCATGGATACACAAGGATAGATGCTACCTATTGCATAATGGTCCACCAGATTGCTAGGTTCTTAATGGGTTGTATGATATGATCACCACGCAATGTTGGGCAGGTGTCAGGAGGGTGTGAGAGTAAAGAAAGACAAGATGTGTGATGTTATGTGTAGTGTGCAGAGAGGATGTAATTAGATAGGGAAGCACTAAAGGTTATGTGGGTGGGTCTGGAATTTGATAGGCTTGTCTGAAGAGGTGAGTTTTCAGGAAACGTTTAAAGATTTGGAGACTAGAGGGGAGTCTTATTGTGCATGGGAGGGCATTCCACAGAGTGGGTGAAGCCCGGATAAAGTCCTGTAATTTTGAGTGTGAACATGTAATGCGTGTGGATGAGAGATGCAGATCTTGTGCAGAGCGGAGAGGTCGGGTAGGGAGATATTATGAGATGAGTGAAGAGATGTATGTTGGTGCAGTTTGGTTAATAGCCTTGTATGTCAGCAAAAGTATTTTATATTTAATACGATAGAATACCGGTAACCAATGGAGGGACTAACAGAGCGGATCTGCAGACGATGAATGTCTAGTGAGGAAGATTAGCCTCGCAGCTGCATTCAAAATGGATTGTGAGAGCCTATGTTTGGGAAGACCGGTCAGGAGACTATTACAATAATCAAAGCTAGAGATAATGAGAGCATGAATTAAAGTTTTTGCAGTGTCTTGTGTAAGATACGGTCGTATTTTGGATATGTTTCTTAAATGTATGTAACATGATCTTGAGACATGATCTTGAGACATGATCTCCATATTTGATTTGGACTGCTTTAGTATTGTCATATGACTGTGTAGGACAATGGCACGCAGGTAGCACCTCCTAGTGCTATATATAAAAATGTGTGCAATGGCACAGTATGAGAAAAATTAAGCTTATCTGAGCCATATGAAAAGTTTCAACATCCACGGAAACATTTTAATTTTCATAAGAGGTGCAAGAAAAAAAATACAGTGTTATACCGTTTACACCTATGCTAAAATCCTCATTCCTGGTAAAAGTCACTGGGTTCCCCATACAGTGTATCCGAAAAATCATGTTGAATGGCTGTTTCCTGTCAGGCAAAGCTGGTTTCTGATTGCTGCATCTGGCTATCAGATAAGAACTATCAGATAAGTCCACGAGTATGACTTATCATTGTACAGTACTTACAGTATACAGTATGCTGGACTTTGGGATAGCTTTGGTGGGGGTGTCAGCTCATCCAAGGACTTTGAAGTACTTGTTGTGGTAGGATTCAGAGGCTTTTCATCTGCATGTTAATGGTAAGAAATTGGTGGTTAATGTTAAAAGTGCTGAGTAGGTGATTAAACTAGTCTGTATGTATATCAGACGGCCTGATACACCATATCTACACCTCTAATTATTTTAAAATTGTTAATGTAATAAAGTTGGTCGTTTTTTTATCCTCACATGTGGACGTAGATTGCTTTATTCCGTGAGTAAAGGAAGGGTAATTTCTAATGTAATTTAGCACATTTTAACATAGTGTTCCAAATTAAGTAGCCAATAATGGATGCCATGCCTGTATTCACTTTTTTACCATGAGATGCTTAACTTCACCAGAGGTTTCCGCTAGGAAAAAATATTCACAATGCCAGTTCTTTACTTATGTCTATGTAGCAAAAATCTTTCATATGATTTAACGGTAAAGATGTACAAAACCAGATCAGCACTTAAAAGCATTCGTAGAATAAAGAGGAGAAACCATGCCAGTTTCTTAGTAAGAAGTGATGAGCAACACCATAGATCTCCCATAGGAGACATTGTTAAAATGAGAATATTGCAAAATAAAATAAAAATCCCAAAAACAAATACATATAGATTTTTGTATACTGTTTCAAGTAAGCATCTAAAAACTGCCTTCCCTATTTAATTGCCTATAATATCATCATCAATTCTAAATTAGTATTTTAAAATCAATAAACGTATCTGTTATCAGTCAAATAAATAGGAAATGCTGCCTGACCAGCTTTTTGTCTCAGCTTATTTCTAGAGATGAGCGGGTTCGGTTTCTCTGAAACCGAACCCGCACGAACTTCATGTTTTTTTCACGGGTCCGAGCAGACTCGGATCCTCCCGCCTTGCTCGGTTAACCCGAGCGCGCCCGAACGTCATCATGACGCTGTCGGATTCTCGCGAGACTCGGATTCTATATAAGGAGCCGCGCGTCGCCGCCATTTTCACACGTGCATTGAGATTGATAGGGAGAGGACGTGGCTGGCGTCCTCTCCATTAGAAATTAGATTAGAAGAGAGAGAGAGATTGTGCAGAGTCAGACAGAGTTTACCACAGTGACCAGTGCAGTTGTTGTTAGTTAACTTTTATTTATTTTAATATAATATATCCGTTCTCTGCTATATCCGTTCTCTGCCTGAAAAAAAACGATACACAGCAGCAGCCAGTCACACAGTGTGACTCAGTCTGTGTGCACTCAGCTCAGCCCAGTGTGCTGCACATCAATGTATAAAAGGCAAAGCTTATAATAATTGTGGGGGAGACTGGGGAGCACTGCAGGTTGTTATAGCAGGAGCCCCCAGGAGTACATAATATTATATTAATTTAAAATTAAACAGTGCACACTTTTGCTGCAGGAGTGCCACTGCCAGTGTGACTAGTGGTGACCAGTGCCTGACCACCAGTATAGTAGTATATTGTTGTATGTATTGTATACTATCTCTTTATCAACCAGTCTATATTAGCAGCAGACACAGTACAGTGCGGTAGTTCACGGCTGTGGCTACCTCTGTGTCGGCAGTCGGAACTCGGCAGGCAGTCCGTCCATCCATAATTGTATTACAATATATACCACCTAACCGTGGTATTTTTTTTTCTTTCTTTATACCGTCGTCATAGTGTCATACTAGTTGTTACGAGTATACTACTATCTCTTTATCAACCAGTGTACAGTGCGGTAGTTCACGGCTGTGGCTACCTCTGTGTCGGCAGTCGGCAGGCAGTCCGTCCATCCATAATTGTATTATTATTATAATATATACCACCTAACCGTGGTTTTTTTTTCATTCTTTATACCGTCATAGTGTCATACTAGTTGTTACGAGTATACTACTATCTCTTTATCAACCAGTGTACAGTGCGGTAGTTCACGGCTGTGGCTACCTCTGTGTCGGCAGTCGGCAGGCAGTCCGTCCATCCATAATTGTATTATTATTATAATATATACCACCTAACCGTGTTTTTTTTTTCATTCTTTATACCGTCGTCATAGTGTCATACTAGTTGTTACGAGTATACTACTATCTCTTTATCAACCAGTGTACAGTGCGGTAGTTCACGGCTGTGGCTACCTCTGTGTCGGCAGTCGGCAGGCAGTCCGTCCATCCATAATTGTATTATTATTATAATATATACCACCTAACCGTGGTTTTTTTTTCATTCTTTATACCGTCGTCATAGTGTCATACTAGTTGTTACGAGTATACTACTATCTCTTTATCAACCAGTGTACAGTGCGGTAGTTCACGGCTGTGGCTACCTCTGTGTCGGCAGTCGGCAGGCAGTCCGTCCATCCATAATTGTATTATTATTATAATATATACCACCTAACTGTGGTATTTTTTTTTCTTTCTTTATACCGTCGTCATAGTGTCATACTAGTTGTTACGAGTATACTACTATCTCTTTATCAACCAGTGTACAGTGCGGTAGTTCACGGCTGTGGCTACCTCTGTGTCGGCAGTCGGCAGGCAGTCCGTCCATCCATATTTGTATTATTATTATAATATATACCACCTAACCGTGGTTTTTTTTTCATTCTTTATACCGTCATAGTGTCATACTAGTTGTTACGAGTATACTACTATCTCTTTATCAACCAGTGTACAGTGCGGTAGTTCACGGCTGTGGCTACCTCTGTGTCGGCAGTCGGCAGGCAGTCCGTCCATCCATAATTGTATTATTATTATAATATATACCACCTAACCGTGGTTTTTTTTTCATTCTTTATACCGTCGTCATAGTGTCATACTAGTTGTTACGAGTATACTACTATCTCTTTATCAACCAGTGTACAGTGCGGTAGTTCACGGCTGTGGCTACCTCTGTGTCGGCAGTCGGCAGGCAGTCCGTCCATCCATAATTGTATTATTATTATAATATATACCACCTAACCGTGGTTTTTTTTTCATTCTTTATACCGTCGTCATAGTGTCATACTAGTTGTTACGAGTATACTACTATCTCTTTATCAACCAGTGTACAGTGCGGTAGTTCACGGCTGTGGCTACCTCTGTGTCGGCAGTCGGCAGGCAGTCCGTCCATCCATAATTGTATTATTATTATAATATATACCACCTAACTGTGGTATTTTTTTTTCTTTCTTTATACCGTCGTCATAGTGTCATACTAGTTGTTACGAGTATACTACTATCTCTTTATCAACCAGTGTACAGTGCGGTAGTTCACGGCTGTGGCTACCTCTGTGTCGGCAGTCGGCAGGCAGTCCGTCCATCCATAATTGTATTATTATTATAATATATACCACCTAACCGTGGTTTTTTTTTCATTCTTTATACCGTCGTCATAGTGTCATACTAGTTGTTACGAGTATACTACTATCTCTTTATCAACCAGTGTACAGTGCGGAAGTTCACGGCTGTGGCTACCTCTGTGTCGGCAGTCGGCAGGCAGTCCGTCCATCCATAATTGTATTATTATTATAATATATACCACCTAACCGTGGTTTTTTTTTCATTCTTTATACCGTCGTCATAGTGTCATACTAGTTGTTACGAGTATACTACTATCTCTTTATCAACCAGTGTACAGTGCGGTAGTTCACGGCTGTGGCTACCTCTGTGTCGGCAGTCGGCAGGCAGTCCGTCCATCCATAATTGTATTATTATTATAATATATACCACCTAACCGTGGTTTTTTTTTCATTCTTTATACCGTCGTCATAGTGTCATACTAGTTGTTACGAGTATACTACTATCTCTTTATCAACCAGTGTACAGTGCGGTAGTTCACGGCTGTGGCTACCTCTGTGTCGGCAGTCGGCAGGCAGTCCGTCCATCCATAATTGTATTATTATTATAATATATACCACCTAACCGTGGTTTTTTTTTCATTCTTTATACCGTCGTCATAGTGTCATACTAGTTGTTACGAGTATACTACTATCTCTTTATCAACCAGTGTACAGTGCGGTAGTTCACGGCTGTGGCTACCTCTGTGTCGGCAGTCGGCAGGCAGTCCGTCCATCCATAATTGTATTATTATTATAATATATACCACCTAACCGTGGTATTTTTTTTTCTTTCTTTATACCGTCGTCATAGTGTCATACTAGTTGTTACGAGTATACTACTATCTCTTTATCAACCAGTGTACAGTGCGGTAGTTCACGGCTGTGGCTACCTCTGTGTCGGCAGTCGGCAGGCAGTCCGTCCATCCATAATTGTATTATTATTATAATATATACCACCTAACCGTGGTTTTTTTTTCATTCTTTATACCGTCATAGTGTCATACTAGTTGTTACGAGTATACTACTATCTCTTTATCAACCAGTGTACAGTGCGGTAGTTCACGGCTGTGGCTACCTCTGTGTCGGCAGTCGGCAGGCAGTCCGTCCATCCATAATTGTATTATTATTATAATATATACCACCTAACCGTGGTTTTTTTTTCATTCTTTATACCGTCGTCATAGTGTCATACTAGTTGTTACGAGTATACTACTATCTCTTTATCAACCAGTGTACAGTGCGGTAGTTCACGGCTGTGGCTACCTCTGTGTCGGCAGTCGGCAGGCAGTCCGTCCATCCATAATTGTATTATTATTATAATATATACCACCTAACCGTGGTTTTTTTTCCATTCTTTATACCGTCGTCATAGTGTCATACTAGTTGTTACGAGTATACTACTATCTCTTTATCAACCAGTGTACAGTGCGGTAGTTCACGGCTGTGGCTACCTCTGTGTCGGCAGTCGGCAGGCAGTCCGTCCATCCATAATTGTATTATTATTATAATATATACCACCTAACTGTGGTATTTTTTTTTCTTTCTTTATACCGTCGTCATAGTGTCATACTAGTTGTTACGAGTATACTACTATCTCTTTATCAACCAGTGTACAGTGCGGAAGTTCACGGCTGTGGCTACCTCTGTGTCGGCAGTCGGCAGGCAGTCCGTCCATCCATAATTGTATTATTATTATAATATATACCACCTAACCGTGGTTTTTTTTTCATTCTTTATACCGTCGTCATAGTGTCATACTAGTTGTTACGAGTATACTACTATCTCTTTATCAACCAGTGTACAGTGCGGAAGTTCACGGCTGTGGCTACCTCTGTGTCGGCAGTCGGCAGGCAGTCCGTCAATCCATAATTGTATTATTATTATAATATATACCACCTAACCGTGGTTTTTTTTTCATTCTTTATACCGTCGTCATAGTGTCATACTAGTTGTTACGAGTATACTACTATCTCTTTATCAACCAGTGTACAGTGCGGTAGTTCACGGCTGTGGCTACCTCTGTGTCGGCAGTCGGCAGGCAGTCCGTCCATCCATAATTGTATTATTATTATAATATATACCACCTAACCGTGGTTTTTTTTTCATTCTTTATACCGTCGTCATAGTGTCATACTAGTTGTTACGAGTATACTACTATCTCTTTATCAACCAGTGTACAGTGCGGTAGTTCACGGCTGTGGCTACCTCTGTGTCGGCAGTCGGCAGGCAGTCCGTCCATCCATAATTGTATTATTATTATAATATATACCACCTAACCGTGGTTTTTTTTTCATTCTTTATACCGTCGTCATAGTGTCATACTAGTTGTTACGAGTATACTACTATCTCTTTATCAACCAGTGTACAGTGCGGTAGTTCACGGCTGTGGCTACCTCTGTGTCGGCAGTCGGCAGGCAGTCCGTCCATCCATAATTGTATTATTATTATAATATATACCACCTAACCGTGGTATTTTTTTTTCTTTCTTTATACCGTCGTCATAGTGTCATACTAGTTGTTACGAGTATACTACTATCTCTTTATCAACTAGTGTACAGTGCGGTAGTTCACGGCTGTGGCTACCTCTGTGTCGGCAGTCGGCAGGCAGTCCGTCCATCCATAATTGTATTATTATTATAATATATACCACCTAACCGTGGTTTTTTTTTCATTCTTTATACCGTCGTCATAGTGTCATACTAGTTGTTACGAGTATACTACTATCTCTTTATCAACCAGTGTACAGTGCGGTAGTTCACGGCTGTGGCTACCTCTGTGTCGGCAGTCGGCAGGCAGTCCGTCCATCCATAATTGTATTATTATTATAATATATACCACCTAACCGTGGTTTTTTTTTCATTCTTTATACCGTCGTCATAGTGTCATACTAGTTGTTACGAGTATACTACTATCTCTTTATAAACCAGTGTACAGTGCGGTAGTTCACGGCTGTGGCTACCTCTGTGTCGGCAGTCGGCAGGCAGTCCGTCCATCCATAATTGTATTATTATTATAATATATACCACCTAACCGTGGTATTTTTTTTTCTTTCTTTATACCGTCGTCATAGTGTCATACTAGTTGTTACGAGTATACTACTATCTCTTTATCAACCAGTGTACAGTGCGGTAGTTCACGGCTGTGGCTACCTCTGTGTCGGCAGTCGGCAGGCAGTCCGTCCATCCATAATTGTATTATTATTATAATATATACCACCTAACCGTGGTTTTTTTATACCACCTAACCGTGGCAGTCCGTCCATAATTGTATACTAGTATCCAATCCATCCATCTCCATTGTTTACCTGAGGTGCCTTTTAGTTCTGCATATAAAATATGGAGAACAAAAAAGTTGAGGTTCCAAAATTAGGGAAAGATCAAGATCCACTTCCACCTCGTGCTGAAGCTGCTGCCACTAGTCATGGCCGAGACGATGAAATGCCAGCAACGTCGTCTGCCAAGGCCGATGCCCAATGTCATAGTACAGAGCATGTCAAATCCAAAACACCAAATATCAGAAAAAAAAGGACTCCAAAACCTAAACTAAAATTGTCGGAGGAGAAGCGTAAACTTGCCAATATGCCATTTACCACACGGAGTGGCAAGGAACGGCTGAGGCCCTGGCCTATGTTCATGGCTAGTGGTTCAGCTTCACATGAGGATGGAAGCACTCAGCCTCTCGCTAGAAAAATGAAACGACTCAAGCTGGCAAAAGCACAGCAAAGAACTGTGCGTTCTTCGAAATCCCAAATCCACAAGGAGAGTCCAATTGTGTCGGTTGCGATGCCTGACCTTCCCAACACTGGATGTGAAGAGCATGCGCCTTCCACCATTTGCACGCCCCCTGCAAGTGCTGGAAGGAGCACCCGCAGTCCAGTTCCTGATAGTGAGATTGAAGATGTCAGTGTTGAAGTCCACCAGGATGAGGAGGATATGGGTGTTGCTGGCGCTGGGGAGGAAATTGACAAGGAGGATTCTAATGGTGAGGTGGTTTGTTTAAGTCAGGCACCCGGGGAGACACCTGTTGTCCGTGGGACGAATATGGCCGTTGACATGCCAGGTGAAAATACCAAAAAAATCAGCTCTTCGGTGTGGAGGTATTTCACCAGAAATGCGGACAACAGGTGTCAAGCCGTGTGTTCCCTTTGTCAAGCTGTAATAAGTAGGGGTAAGGACGTTAACCACCTCGGAACATCCTCCCTTATACGTCACCTGCAGCGCATTCATAATAAGTCAGTGACAAGTTCAAAAACTTTGGGTGACAGCGGAAGCACTCCACTGACCAGTAAATCCCTTCCTCTTGTAACCAAGCTCACGCAAACCACCCCACCAACTCCCTCAGTGTCAATTTCCTCCTTCCCCAGGAATGCCAATAGTCCTGCAGGCCATGTCACTGGCAATTCTGACGATTCCTCTCCTGCCTGGGATTCCTCCGATGCATCCTTGCGTGTAACGCCTACTGCTGCTGGCGCTGCTGTTGTTGCTGCTGGGAGTCGATGGTCATCCCAGAGAGGAAGTCGTAAGACCACTTTTACTACTTCCACCAAGCAATTGACTGTCCAACAGTCATTTGCGAGGAAGATTAAATATCACAGCAGTCATCCTACTGCAAAGCGGATAACTGAGGCCTTGACATCCTGGGTGGTGAGAAACGTGGTTCCGGTATCCATCATTACTGCAGAGCCAACTAAAGACTTGTTGGAGGTACTGTGTCCCCGGTACCAAATACCATCTAGGTTCCATTTCTCTAGGGTTGCGATACCGAAAATGTACACAGACCTCAGAAAAAGAGTCACCAGTGTCCTAAAAAATGCAGCTGTACCCAATGTCCACTTAACCACGGACATGTGGACAAGTGGAGCAGGGCAGGGTCAGGACTATATGACTGTGACAGCCCACTGGGTAGATGTATGGACTCCCGCCGCAGGAACAGCAGCGGCGGCACCAGTAGCAGCATCTCGCAAACGCCAACTCGTTCCTAGGCAGGCTACGCTTTGTATCACCGGTTTCCAGAATACGCACACAGCTGAAAACCTCTTACGGCAACTGAGGAAGATCATCGCGGAATGGCTTACCCCAATTGGACTCTCCTGTGGATTTGTGGCATCGGACAACGCCAGCAATATTGTGCGTGCATTACATCTGGGCAAATTCCAGCACGTCCCATGTTTTGCACATACCTTGAATTTGGTGGTGCAGAATTTTTTAAAAAACGACAGGGGCGTGCAAGAGATGCTGTCGGTGGCCAGAAAAATTGCGGGACACTTTCGGCGTACAGGCAGCACGTACAGAAGACTGGAGCACCACCAAAAACGCCTGAACCTGCCCTGCCATCATCTGAAGCAGGAGGTGGTAACGAGGTGGAATTCAACCCTCTATATGCTTCAGAGGTTGGAGGAGCAGCAAAAGGCCATTCAAGCCTATACAACTGACCACGATATAGGAGGTGGAATGCACCTGTCTCAAGCGCAGTGGAGAATGATTTCAACGTTGTGCAAGGTTCTGCAACCTTTTGAACTTGCCACACGTGAAGTCAGTTCAGACACTGCCAGCCTGAGTCAGGTCATTCCCCTCATCAGGCTTTTGCAGAAGAAGCTGGAGACATTGAAGGAGGAGCTAAGACAGAGCGATTCCGCTAGGCATGTGGGACTTGTGGATGGAGCCCTTAATTCGCTTAACAAGGATTCACGGGTGGTCAATCTGTTGAAATCAGAGCACTACATTTTGGCCACCGTGGATCTCTCTTTCCGGCGCACACAAGTCTGCTGGGTTTCAAAGACCTGCTGGTGAGAAAATTGTCAAGTCAAGCGGAACGCGACCTGTCAACATCTCCTCCTTCACATTCTCCCGCAACTGGGGCTGCGAGGAAAAGGCTCAGAATTCCGAGCCCACCCGCTGGCGGTGATGCAGGGCAGTCTGGAGCGACTGCTGATGCTGACATCTGGTCCGGACTGAAGGACCTGACAACCATTACGGACATGTCGTCTACTGTCACTGCATATGATTCTATCACCATTGATAGAATGGTGGAGGATTATATGAGTGACCGCATCCAAGTAGGCACGTCACACAGTCCGTACTTATACTGGCAGGAAAAAGAGGCAATTTGGAGGCCCTTGCACAAACTGGCTTTATTCTACCTAAGTTGCCCTCCCACAAGTGTGTACTCCGAAAGAGTGTTTAGTGCCGCCGCTCACCTTGTCAGCAATCGGCGTACGAGGTTACATCCAGAAAATGTGGAGAAGATGATGTTCATTAAAATGAATTATAATCAATTCCTCCGCGGAGACATTGACCAGCAGCAATTGCCTCCACAAAGTACACAGGGAGCTGACATGGTGGATTCCAGTGGGGACGAATTGATAATCTGTGAGGAGGGGGATGTACACGGTGATATATCGGAGGATGATGATGAGGTGGACATCTTGCCTCTGTAGAGCCAGTTTGTGCAAGGAGAGATTAATTGCTTCTTTTTTGGTGGGGGTCCAAACCAACCCGTCATTTCAGTCACAGTCGTGTGGCAGACCCTGTCACTGAAATGATGGGTTGGTTAAAGTGTGCATGTCCTGTTTTGTTTATACAACATAAGGGTGGGTGGGAAGGGCCCAAGGACAATTCCATCTTGCACCTCTTTTTTCTTTTATTTTTCTTTGCGTCATGTGCTGTTTGGGGAGGGTTTTTTGGAAGGGACATCCTGCGTGACACTGCAGTGCCACTCCTAGATGGGCCCGGTGTTTGTGTCGGCCACTAGGGTCGCTTATCTTTCTCACACAGTCAGCTACCTCATTGCGCCTCTTTTTTTCTTTGCGTCATGTGCTGTTTGGGGAGGGTTTTTTGGAAGGGACATCCTGCGTGACACTGCAGTGCCACTCCTAGATGGGCCCGGTGTTTGTGTCGGCCACTAGGGTCGCTAATCTTACTCACACAGCTACCTCATTGCGCCTCTTTTTTTCTTTGCGTCATGTGCTGTTTGGGGAGGGTTTTTTGGAAGGGACATCCTGCGTGACACTGCAGTGCCACTCCTAGATGGGCCCGGTGTTTGTGTCGGCCACTAGGGTCGCTTATCTTTCTCACACAGTCAGCTACCTCATTGCGCCTCTTTTTTTCTTTGCGTCATGTGCTGTTTGGGGAGGGTTTTTTGGAAGGGACATCCTGCGTGACACTGCAGTGCCACTCCTAGATGGGCCCGGTGTTTGTGTCGGCCACTAGGGTCGCTTATCTTTCTCACACAGTCAGCTACCTCATTGCGCCTCTTTTTTTCTTTGCGTCATGTGCTGTTTGGGGAGGGTTTTTTGGAAGGGACATCCTGCGTGACACTGCAGTGCCACTCCTAGATGGGCCCGGTGTTTGTGTCGGCCACTAGGGTCGCTTATCTTTCTCACACAGTCAGCTACCTCATTGCGCCTCTTTTTTTCTTTGCGTCATGTGCTGTTTGGGGAGGGTTTTTTGGAAGGGACATCCTGCGTGACACTGCAGTGCCACTCCTAGATGGGCCCGGTGTTTGTGTCGGCCACTAGGGTCGCTTATCTTTCTCACACAGTCAGCTACCTCATTGCGCCTCTTTTTTTCTTTGCGTCATGTGCTGTTTGGGGAGGGTTTTTTGGAAGGGACATCCTGCGTGACACTGCAGTGCCACTCCTAGATGGGCCCGGTGTTTGTGTCGGCCACTAGGGTCGCTAATCTTACTCACACAGCTACCTCATTGCGCCTCTTTTTTTCTTTGCGTCATGTGCTGTTTGGGGAGGGTTTTTTGGAAGGGACATCCTGCGTGACACTGCAGTGCCACTCCTAGATGGGCCCGGTGTTTGTGTCGGCCACTAGGGTCGCTTATCTTACTCACACAGCGACCTCGGTGCAAATTTTAGGACTAAAAATAATATTGTGAGGTGTGATGTGTTCAGAATAGGCTGAAAATGAGTGTAAATTATGTTTTTTGAGGTTAATAATACTTTGGGATCAAAATTACCCCCAAATTCTATGATTTAAGCTGTTTTTTAGGGTTTTTTGAAAAAAACACCCGAATCCAAAACACACCCGAATCCGACAAAAAAAATTCGGTGAGGTTTTGCCAAAACGCGGTCGAACCCAAAACACGGCCGCGGAACCGAACCCAAAACCAAAACACAAAACCCGAAAAATTTCCGGCGCTCATCTCTACTTATTTCCCAGACTCGGGCCAAATGTATTCGTCTAGCGAAAATGTGCTGTTTACCTTCATGCTAGTTCCAAGCCTTCATTACTATCATGTCTTGCTGTTCAATAATTCAGCTTAGCAATATTGTTTCTGTGAAAAAAAGTACAGTGTCATCATAATACTTTCTTAACGAAAATGTATTTTTCATACTAGAAGCTATTCTTTACTCTAATTAAAGCAGTAACTCTAACTGGAGGAAGTTTGTCCTTATAATGAGTTCCCTGGTGACACAAAACATTTTTTAAGAGTGAAATCAGCAACTGTTCTCTACAGTCATAAGGCACCATGATTGGAAAGAGTCTATATTAAGATAAATGTAAATCACCTTCCAAAAATCCCAATGCTAAACAATAAGTGGGACTGATTATATAACAGAGGCTCTGATGTGTACTCCATCGACAGGTAGTAAGGCTGGTAACGTGCTCACTGTGGAATAGCTAACATTGCTTGGAATGAATCTGTGTGCCTGCGTGTGTGTGTGTGTGTGTGTGTGTGTGTGTGTGTGTGTGTGTGTGTGTTTAAAAATATACACTAAAGAGAAGATAATGTAGTCTGCCTGCTTTGTGTAGAAATTAGACTGTGGTTGTTTAGTAGCATCTGGGAATCCTTCCAAACCCATAATTGTGCATTATAAAGCAAACAATCATGCACTCAAATGACTACAAGCACAATTTTCTATCAGCATAAAAAAATAAGGGAAGATTTGAATTTAAAAAAAAAATTATCAGAGATATACAGGGTACAACTGTAAAACAAAATATATTTAAACAAGGGAGCGCTAAGAACAGGGTCAGTTTAAATCACACATTTATTACAATCCACATATAAACAGCAAATAAAATCAAGGATACTATCCGGATATTAAAACAATATAGTGCACTCTTTATTTAGTCCAATGCCCTGAGCTCGAATTAGTAATTGTCTATTCACACAGATAGATCCGTACAATCTCCACTGGTACGCATTAATTGTGTCCAATTGTAACCATGCTGTCTTGATAATAAATTGGCTTTAAACAGGACAACCTTCTTATTATTTGTATCCTGCAAAAATGTATCAGTCACTGGAAGGCTCCTTAATAGATTGCAGTAGGGGGAGAGTGCTGTGTAGTGAATGGATGCACAGCGGTATGTTATGACCCCTACGTCCCAGCCGCAGCACGTCTTTTGAAGGGATACTCACAGCCGCCTCGGCTTCCCTCGGGGTGCAGACCGTTTTGCACTCGGTCCTGCTATTGCTTTATCCCCGGTCAGGTTTCCACTGCGCTGCGTGCGGTAATAGGATCCGTTCGTGAAAGAGCTCCGGGCACCGGAATCCAAGTAGTGAACGCTCCTCTTACGCGTTTCTCCGCCCACGGGGCCAGCGGTTTCCTCAGAGAGTTATCCCAGCAGTACAACCAGTCCCTTTTTATGCTGGGATAAGCCAATCATTATACTGATTGATTAAATTACACTCTGCTGTTATAAATACATGGAACTTACTTAATATAATTTTTTTAAAGCATTTAAATCATATATAAAAAGTGTCAACAGTTTCTTATGGTGGTAAAAACATCATTCAACAATCATATCAATCAAAACGAATCATTTTGATTTAACATAATTGAACCCAATTATCTAAAGCTGACCAGGAGAAAGTCAAATAAATATTGGAAGCTCATTCTCAAGCAAACCGCTCTTGTGGCTCAGAGGGAACTTTACCAGCTCACAACTTACACAGCCTCCAAAACCACAGGATCAATTCCATCATATACCTAATTTTCTATCAGAATCATATTTAGGATATTTATAGCTTAATTAATTTTTATTATTAGGTTTTCACACCTCCGTCATCCACTACAAATATCTCTTCAATGATTCAATAGATACCTAATGATATTTATATCTCATCATTCCATTGTTATAATTTTAAGAGATTATTCAACCCTTTTTTTTTTTTTTTTTTAAAGTTATAATTAGGGAATTATTGAATCAAGGTAAAACAGAGATATAATTATAATTATCACTATCTGCAAACTAAAGTACATTTTAGTATACAGTCTTCTCCTATTGGCAGAGATTTTAACCAAAAAGGAGCCGGAGTCTATTGGAACGGAAGAAGGAAGGAGAGGGGAAAAAGGAAGGAGAGGGGAAAAAGATAACAATACCCCCAAAATATTATGCATGGAATCTAACAGCCTCCAATATTATTCAATTCGATATTCTCGTTGAGGCCATCTGGGGTGAGGGTCCCCAACGAGAAAATCCAGAACGCCTCTCTTGTGCACAGGCGATTAAATCTATCACCTCCTCTTGGGGTAGGTGCTATAAATTCAATGCCCTGCACCTTAAGTACATTAACGTCCCCAGCATGACAACATACTACGTGTTTTGAGAGGCTGTGCTTGTAATTTTTCTTTATTACATTTCTTCTATGTTCAAGGACTGTAAAAAAAAGCTTTCTTAGTAGAGAAGGTATTATACTGTATATCCTCTAAGACAACAACAAACAAAAAAAAAGTTTTTTTTTTATCCTCAGGGCCCTAGACAGCCTGTTCAAGCACCGGTACAACAGGGGAATTGTCCTAATTATGGTGGTGTGACCACACCCTTTATTTGAAAAAAGAAAAAGAAAAATGTATTATATATAAACCACAGAGCGGCGCAGATCTACACATGTGGGGCGCTATGTGTTCTTTAGCCATGGACAGATTAAGGATGGGGCACAATCAGAACAATTGCTAACCCTCCTGCACTAAGCGGCCTCAGGCAGGCCCCTCCAATGGGCCCAGATACTCACTACCCATTCCCCCCCGCCCTTGGCACAACTATTTATCCTAACCCTATACAACAATAGGTGGAGATGTGCAAATAGTTCCTTTTATGTTCCTTTTGGATAATAAAGGATCAAGAAACAAATGGATCACATTTATTTAAATGTTTTCTTATTAGAAAAATCTTTCCAGGGTAATGTTACAGTATTACTATGGTTTTAAGTGTTTAATTAGCACTTTTTTTTCTTTTTTGCTGTTATGCTCTTAAAACATTCAATATGCAGCTCAGGCTGGACATGCGTACTTATACACTACTGGAACAGGATTTCATGTTAGATGTGAAGACAGCTGGTAGCATTGTTGGAGACATGTGAGAAATCTTATATGAAGAAGCCAGATAGTGTATGGCATGGGAGTAGTGGCAGTGAATGCAGGCATGTTTGAGAAGTGGAAATCAAGAGGATGTATGTAGCAGTGCTGAGAGAGGTAGGGAGCAGTTACTATTTAGACGGGCCCAGTCCTGACGGAGGTGCCTAAGTCCAACCCCCCTCCTTACCCGGCAGCAACACCAGCTGCATACCTTCCAACTGTCCAGATTCCAGCGGGACAGTCCCGTTATTTGGACACTGTCCCTCCCATGGGCAGCAGTGTGCCGCAGATGGGGAGGGGGTAGTTGGGGAAGCCTTTGATCACCTGCTCTCTGCTAAGCAATGCAGCAAGTGATCTCTGAATAGATCATTCAGGGCTGGGAGTGGAGCAGGGGGCTGCCCAGCTGCTCAGCGCAGCCCTGGGCACACCCCCAAAATGCTGAGAAATGGGTGCACAGCCATGGCCACTTAAGTGTTACCATGTCCGTCACATCCGTGGTCACGGCCCTTTCTCGGGATGCGCGCGACTGTCCCGACCCAGAGGGATTAAAAGTTGGGAGGTATGCAGCTGTTCTGCTCAGCCAAGCACACACTGCTGTGTGCTGGGCTGCAGTATGGCCAGGGAGACACTTAAAGTACTTTTTCTGTATTCTGTAAGTGTGCAGGGTTGTGCCTCCCGTGATTGACCACACCCCCTATAACAGTACCTGGGCCCAACCAGGCTCTCTACTGCTCTGGATGTATGTAGAGATAATATGGAAAGACCACACTTTTACTGCATTTTAATACATCTTCCAGTTTTCAAACACAAAGTAACATCTGCTAATGGGGAATTGTTTGATTATATGGCCCTAGACATTAGGCGTTTCTTTACCTTTTTTCCCACAGTATGATTTGCAAATGACCCTGATTAAGAGTCAACAGATTTATTTTGCTGAAGCTATTGGTAAGCTTCTCTTTCACATCACACTTATATCAATACTTGCACACATTTCATTGTACAAAATGTTATCACTGCATTCATCAAGATAGGGCATTATAAATAGTGTAATGGTTAGTATTACTGCCGCATAGCATGGGTTCAATTCCCACCACAGTTCAAACTGCATGGAGTTTGTGTATTCTCCCAGAGCTTTCATGGGTACTCCTGTTTCCTCCAACAATCCAAAAATATAATCATAGATTAATTGTCTCCAGACAAAAGATTAACCCTAGTGTGCATGTGTTTAGGGCAGACTAGATGGGACAAGTAAGTGGTTATTCTCTGCCATCAAAACTGAATGTTTTAATAGTTTGGCACAAGATCAGGATTTTTTATAGGGTTACTCCAGGTTGCCCAGAGATCCAGGTAGATCGCAATAAAAGGACTTTAAAGATGCCATAACAATGGTACTTACTGACCAAAATTCTGATACTATACCAGGATCACATTTGCACAGTTATGTGCCTCATGAAATAGCTGCTCTGTTACTCTAAATAGAAAAAAAATCAACAAATCCACAGCCTTGTCCGGCACAATGACTCACAAAAGTGTACCCTTGGTGGAGGAACAGTCCACAATTGTGAAACAGTCACTGATTTAGTTCTTAAATACAGAGATAACTTATATCCAGGGATGAACTGGGGCTGAAAACCGGTCCTAGCATGTGCATGCACGTTCACACATGAAAGAGGTGCACGCTGTGAAAGGGGGTGCATGGACACTTCCCATGGGGGCGTGCCATGAGTCAGGTGGGCATGGTCTCGCGGCACCCCCCCCATTTCCATGGGGACGGGCGGGAGCGCGTGACACAGCACACGGGGGGAATTCCGCGAGTCAGGAGGCACAGACGTGTGGCACGCCTCTAGTTCCATAGAGACAACTGGGGCAGCAGCCAGACCAGAGAGCCAGAGGCTGCACTGCGCACAGCCTTCCAGGCTCTCTGTGTGATCGGACCAGCCCACCAGTCCATCATCCCCTCATCCCTTGTGGCATTTGCCAGAAGTGCCAGATGGGCAATCTGGCCATGCTTATACCTATCAATAATACTGACATCATACTGTATATTGTGTGCAGTTGCATCATGGCTTGATGGGCTAATGCTACTGGACATACATATCAAAGAAGCAGTAAGTTTACCCAACCTCTGCAACTGTGGCAGAATGTATTGCCCTTTTGATAACATGTGTTGGAGTTCTGCACCCCGTACCTCCACAGTCCACAGCCTTGTCCGGCTACAAGTATCCCGCAAGCAGTTTCTGCTGCTCGTCATTCTGCCCCCCAGTGTACTTACTCTGGCACCCTCGAGACACTACCAGGATCCCTGTAGTCTTTCCTGCCAGCCGCAGGTACTGGGGCAGCCACCAGTCAGCTGATCACCTCTCCACCAATTGCAAGCATTGTTCAGGTCAGCTGATTCTGCTGTCCAATCACTGACCAGCAAGGGGGATGAAAGGGCTGTGGCATCACTAATAAATCGCCCAATACAACACCGCTGTCTCCACTGCGTCTTGGCTTCAGACTCCTGCATTCAGTACTATATCGACTCCTGAGTTAAGTACTTGTTCCAGAAGCTCTGCATTCCTCTCCAGCTATACTTAGCTGTTTGCTACAGCATTTAGCAGTATAACCAGCACTATGATCCCAGCAAACTACCAGCAATATCCTAAACTCACTCCTGTTCTAGTTAACTGGTTCCAGTCTGGTCTGGTCCAAGTGCAAGTCTGATTCTAAACTGACTATTGTTTGTTTACTGGTTCCAGTCCGGTCCAAGTGCAAGCCAGATCCTGAATTGACTCCTGTTTCAGTTCACCGGTTCCTGTCCGGACCAAGTGCAAGAAAGAGCATAAGCTGACTCCTGTTCCAGTTGACCTATTCCAGTCCGGTCCAAGTGTAAGTCAGATCCTAAGCTGACCCTTCTTTCAAATCCCACCAGTTCCAGTCCGGCCCCCATTATACTCAGTTCCTACCAACCCCTGTTCCAGTACTCACCTGTTCGAGTTCCAGTCTCAGTATCCCACAAAGCACAGTCTAATAATGCTATATACCTCATTGTGCCTTGTGCACCTCTTGCGCAAGAATTTCCTTCATCAACCTAGGTTTCTGCACAGAATGCCTCCTACAGAACTAACACCAGTATCGAACTTGAAGTCACAAAAAAACAAAGTTCAGACAACATGTAGATGTGCCAAGGGCCAAAGTGCAAATATATACACACAAGCTGAATATATTGTATGACTTTGAATATGCACATGATTATACTCTTATCTGAAAGGAGAGAATATTTATAACTTCAGTGGGTGCTCCAGTTAAAACAGCAACTACGCTGGACAGCTCCTGATTTTTATTGAGCTCCCAGACAGGTAAATTGGCTATAGTCAAGTACAGAGCTCAAAAAAGAAAATGCCCAATTTCCTTGGTCAACTACAGGGCTGTTTTGATCATCAGTCTTGCAAAACTCATAAACATTATGCTTATGTACAGTACACTAGTTCAAGATCAAGGTGATGCATGGACTGATTTACAGCATCTATCAAAAGTTCAACAAGTATGTGACTCACGTGAACAAGAATAATGGTTAAAAGCAAAATGCACTACAGAGTTCAAGGTGTCTGAAGACATCATACAGCAAAGTCAGTACTGTGGCTACTAAATGCCATACTGCTGTACTGGAGTGTGTCCCATGGATTTGCATATACAGTAGTTTTGGGAAGAATGATATCATTAGGGCACATACTGTAGTACACAGACATTGAATTCCCCCCAGCCGCCATGTGCATGCCTACTGTAACAGTTACTGTTAATTGGGAACAGTTTATTGTGGAAAAATTTGCTATACTTTATGCATTGATGTACCAGTTCATTGTGAATACAGATTTATTTCATACAAATTAAGAAATGTTAACATTTTGAATATATTTGAATTATTATTTGACTATATACTTATGTATATGCTAACATTGGAAAGAAACAGATACAGTAATGTGTAAGTAGGTTTGGCGTGCCTGCTTAACTCTATCCTAGGATCATGCTTTACAGAACAAGTCATGAGGAGGGGTTGCAAGGCTTTAAACATCAGACAATTGCATATGCTCTTTTCCCCCAGCCAAGCAGGAAAGTAGAATGCAAATGCCACACTGAAAAACAAAATTTCTCAGGGTTACAGGACTCGCCCAACATGAAATATTTATATGGAGAGTTATATCCACCATCGGGCTGCATATGGCACCTAGGGTGCCGCACAAGCCGCCCATCGCAGAGGCAAGGAAATCTCCATCCAACGAGATCCCCTGCCTCTTCCCACCCCCTAAACAGCAGCGACACGCCTCCATTTTTCCAAGTGGTGCCTGTTGCCACCCTTGAAATGCCAATCAGTGACAGTCTGATGCTGTCCTGTCTATGAAGTAGGACCAGTTTGCGTAGAAGCAGCACAGGTCCAGCACATGTGCAAAGTACCAAATATTTTGACAATGGTCTTAATTGAATGACCCCCCTATATGCTTGAACATAAATAAATAAATATGTATGTCTGCTTGTATGTAGGGTGGTTTTTGTAGGGTGGTTTTGTAACTCATTATTACCTTAACAGTGTCACACTTACACCAGTGTTTACTTGGTAATAATGATACACCTGTAAACAGGCATATTTATTTACATCCAATTCTGTATAGCCCGCAGTCCTGTTGATAACCCTTAAAGAACTTTGCCAACAAAAAAATGCCTTAATACAGCCTAGTTATGCTTCCTAAGTTGCAAACGGAGTTGCACTTAAAATGCAACTCTCCAGCAGCCAAACTTGTGTACGCTCAGTTCCAGAACCTTGGCCACTGTGAAAACATGCAAGATCCACTCTGCAAATTAGAATACATTCTAATCATGCTCTGTCTACACTATCTGCATGTTCTTTTTAACATTAGTTGAAAGAAGAAACATACTGTATATTTTAAACACATTCAATCTATATATATAAATGCAAAAGCCCTCACTCACCCACTCCCTTACTCACTGACTCATCACTGATTCTCTTACTTCCCAATATGTTAGGAAGCTGAAATATAACATTGGTATTCTTCAGGTGGAAAATAGGAAAATTACATAATTAGAATTTTAATAAACCTTCCCTAAGGGGATGAAAAGGGGGTTGACTTAATGACATCATTACCTATGGATCGCTTGCGTTGCATGAACAATAACACCGAAATGGACAATCGCATCAAAATTTGGATTGCACCTCCAGTGTGTAGAATTTAATAAACTACAAAAATGGTCCTGTCACTTTTTACTGTATCTGCTACGGGTGCTCCTCGGGTAATGCCAAGAACCATGGATTAATATTTACTTACATTAAGATGTCTCATATTACATACTTAATTTACTCTATAGGTTTACCACATTTTTAAAACTCATTTATATTTACAACTGTGAAAATCAGAAACTCCCATGCGAAGAACAGGTAGAACAGCTAGTATACTTTAATTGAAAAAGGATCTCTGGAACGTTGGCCCTGTGGCCCTTGTCAGCCATATTTTGCCACCATTGGGATACTTTTGTCCTATTTTTATGATATCCATTTGGATGATCGACCATGTTATGGTCGACAGTTATTAGGTCGACCACTATTGGTCGACATTGACATGGTTGACATGGACACATGGTTGACACATGAAAATGGTCGACACATGAAAAGGTTGACATGAGTTTTTCACATTTTTTTTCTTTTGTGGAACTTTCTCATACTTTACGATGGACTACGATTGGGAACGTAATCTGTGCCAAGTGCAGCGGCACCTTGCCCGAAGCATGATGAGCAAAGTGAGCCATGTGAGGGGACGCGGTGCACTAATTGGGGTTCCCCGTCACTTTTTACGCAGAGAACGACACAAAAAAGTTAAAAATCTCATGTCGACCTTTTCATGTGTCGAACTTTCATGCAGCGACCCTTTCATGCGTCGACAATTTGTTCATGTTGACCATGCCAGTGTCGACCAATAGTGGTCGACCTAATGACTGTTGACTATAACATGGTCGACCATTCATACCGGAACCTATTTTTATACCTTACAACATTGTTAAATTCTGACAAATTAAGCCACGCTCTTTTCTCATATGTCCTTTCCTACTGCCTTGTACACCTACTGTATTGCCAAAACAACATTTATGAAAACATACAGCTACACTAATATCCTATACACCAAGTCCTTGCAAGATAAACATATTTGCTTTACACCTTCTAATGAATAAGAAAAAAAGTTAATGATCTTTAATTATTCATATTTTCTATGCAGTCATATTAAACACAGACTTTTTGTTGAAAGCAAGATTGATATTCTGTGCCAGAATTTAACACCCGTCACACGACAATACCATAAATCTGTCAAAATATTACTTTTTTTATTTTTATTTTTTCTACTTTTCTGGCAAGACAATACCAGGCCAGAAATGTATATGATGGCTGATAATACGTTGCTATAGTTTACATCTTCTTATTAAAATAGCTGTCATGTGGCACTCTAAGAACATCACACTGATGTAAATCTGAAGGAAACTATGCTAGTTTTACTGCCAATTTTCCCCTCACGTTTTGACAGAAAATGTATGAGACAGATCTCCTTCAACAACTTTTTACATGCAAATTTAATCTTCTACTACAGTAAATATTTAAATATCAGCAGTGTCAAATTATACTGCAATTACTCTGACAGCCTGATGCAATGTGCAACCTTCGGAATGACATTGTAAATGCATTCAGCCATAACTTTTACCTACTGCAAGTCCTGTTTAATTATATCTTATTTCTAACACTATGTACCACATTCACAATATGCACGCCTGCCCAACCTTCCAAAATTTTTACTTTTCTGTAATGTCTGTAGCCCTCAAAACATGTAGCAATCTTATAAATCTGATTTCTTGTAGTGACACTTAACAGCTAGCCGGAGAGGTATACATCACTTCTGACAGGAAAACCGCTTAATGCAGTGCATATAATTATTATATAAATGTCAAGTAATTTATTGTAATATGAATGTCACACAGCGTCTGCAGTCTGTGCTGGTGACGCTGGAATCCCAGTTTTCATTTGGCTTCAGTAAGTTTGTATCTGTTGAAGAATAAAGAAAACAGAATAAAGAAAATATATCAACTTGCGAACAATTTTGAAGAACTGTTGATGTCACAAAATGGAGTTAGAATTTGTTTAAGCAAATTAATAGAGAAAGGGCAGCTTACTGAAATAAAAATACTAATTTCAAAATGTGTACAAAATGTTATATTGTAGTTAGACTGTTACAGAATAATAATGTAACGCCTGGTGTCATTTACCCTATACCATGTTCATTCAAGAGGGGCTTCAACTTTCTGTCTTTCTGTCTAAGGCTGCATACTCACACTGACCGACAAGGTCAAAATACCGACATGGTCAAAATACCAACATTTAAAATGTTGACACAGTCAAAATATGTCAACATGTCAAAAAGTCGACACAAGTTTTTTTGCATTTTATTTGATTTGTATGTCGACATAAATGTACCACGTCCCCTCGCATGGCTCGCTGCACACGCCATGCTTTGGGCATGGTGCCTCACTGTGCTTGGTACACTATTATATTCCCCCTTAATGTCCATTGGGTTGGTAAAGTATGAACAAGTACGTTTCAATGAAAAAGTCATGAAAAACTCATATCGATTTTTTTGACCTGTTGACATTTTAAATGTCAGTATTTTGACAGTGTCGACATTTTAAATGTCTGTATTTTGACAGTGTCGACATTTTAAATGTCGGTATTTTGACTTTGTCTGTATTTTGACCTTGTTGGTATTTTGTCCATCAGTAAATGGCTGTCAGTATTTTGACGGTCGGGAATTTGATTGTAGGTAAATTGACTGCATCCCGTTTGTACAACATCCCTCCCTAGAGAATAATGAACCCTCTTTTGCATAATCTGCAAATTGCATTGGGAAAGCAGCTGAACATAAGACATTTGTACTGTATCTTAGATGCTAAAGTGGTGGCATAATTAGCAGAGTATTAATTTAGAACCTTTTCCATAGTTGTAGATATCTGGTCCCTGGAGACCAAGCATCTGATCATGTGCATGGGCTCCAATTTTCCTTTACCAGTCATAAGAAAACTAATTTTATAGAATACATAATGTCTGAATAAAAGACAATGGACCTGATTCAGATTCGGTTATAATACCTATGTAGCTGCAATTTTTACAGCTATAGAACTCTGAGGCAACGTAAGTGTGGCAACCTCCCGTAAAAGGACAGAGATGCCCACCGGAGCCATCCCAACATCTCAGCAACTGCATATTCCATAGCAACTGCCATGCTGATGCCAGGAACCTGTGTCTATGGTGATGTCTATGACTGTGTCTATGGCAGGGGTGGGCAATTATTTCAGCTGGGGGGCCACCGAACACTTTCCAGTGAATATCAGAGGGCCGCACCGCCCCCCAGGCCCCCTTCCGCATTGTGAGCCTAATTCAGACCTGATTGCTAGGGTGCGTTTTTTGCACTGCTGCGATCAGGTAGTCGCTGCCTACAGGGGGAGAGGGAAATCGCTGTGCAGGAGTACGATTGCATGTGCAGGAGAGCTGCACAAACAGGAGTTTGTGCAGTCTCTGCACAGACCAGGATTAACTCACCCGCTGCGATGATCGGGGCCGGAGCTGACGTCAGAATCCCTCCCTCCAAACGCCAGGAATGCGTTTTTTCGGACACTCCTCTTAAACGGTCAGTTGCCACCCACGAATGGCCTCATCCTGTCAGTCACCTTGCGATTGCCCATGGGATCGCTTTTTTTGCACCATCCCATCGCTGTCCGTCGCTGCAGACTGACGCGTCTGCGCATTGCGGTGTATGAGCAGTTCAGACCTGATCGCTGGCTGTACGAAAATGCAGCCTAGCGAGTGTGATGGATACAGCAGTTACCTGGTGCAGAAGAAAGACTGTTGCTAGGATGTGGTGGGTTGGCAGCAGGAAGGGCACTTTGGGCAGTCTCTGGCACATGGTGTATTGAGGATAGCGGCTTCAGGAAAGATGCACAATAACATGTCCAAGAGCCACAGATCTCTTTCAGTTCTGCTACTGGCTCCTAAATGACAGAGGAAGCTCAGCACATGGACACAGCAGCAGCAGTGGCACACATAGAGGGCATCCATGAAGAGGTCATACAAATATCCATTCACAGTGTGCCCAACACTCACATTTAGGGCCTCCCAGAAGACCCTCCTGCAGCACCCAACATACCTTCCTCCCGGAGGAGTCCTGTGTATGTTTTTATCTGCACCTTATATTCCACAGACAGGAGCAGATAATAGGTCTGGGAGATATGGGCTGCAGATTCAGCAGGGGTGGCTGTTATCAGAGGATGCTTGCCAATTGCTATTGGAAACGGTAGCTGGGGCACAGCAGCAGCCTCCTCTGAACTGCTTTTTACACTGGCGTGGACAGGCAGGAGACTCTGTTCATTACGTCAGACGTCTCCTCCGGAGGTTCCCTGGCCGGCAGCAGCAGCCAGCACAGCCCGCGTATGCGTCGGGCCGTTGCTGGCCATGACGCGAGCAGCGAGACCCGCAACCTGGATTTCCTCAGCGGCGCCGGCGGCTTTAAAGGTACTGCAGTGCTGTGCAATGACAAGCCGCTCAGCCTGTCGGGCCGCTTGCCATTGCATGCTGGTGAGAGGCAGCGGGCCGGGCAGGATCGGATCGCGGGCCGCATCCGGCCCGCGGGCCGTATTTTGCCCACCCCTAGTCTATGGTGTTGCAGAATGAGTATGGAGGATGCAACGCTGGTGCCATTTTTTCTGCATTCGAGATTGCAGCTGGAGGTCGAGACACACCCTGAACAAGATCGTTTTGATGCCATTCCCTCACTCAAATGGTCCCTTCCTGTCAATCACTTCAGTCAGCTGAAAATCGCTCCACTGCGTACAAATCAGCATTGCGAGTACATCTGAATCAGGCCCGATAACACAATAATACATACAAAAAGCAAAATAATTCACACCAAATACAAATATTTAGTATGGTCAGCCATGCTAGTGGAGCCCAATAAGGTGAAGATGTCACAGGGAAATACCACTATCTAGAGCCAAATCAAGCCCACAAGGGCTGTAGTTTTATTTATTTGTTTATCACTTATTGTAAAATACAAATATAAAAGTTATTAATTAGTTACAGACATGAGTGATTTCACAATAAGAAACTACATCATAATAATTATTTTTTTTCATTGCATATCTCTGTGAAAATGAAGGATAATAATGCACGATAAATGTAAACAATTGTGACATTGTTTTGTGTGTACTTTCTTTTTAACTAATCACTTTGCTGGACACAATTCATTATAATTTCAAATGTAATTTTAGAGATTGCTACTTTTTTTTTGCATTATTTGTAAAGATGTACTTACGGGTAGACATTTCTAAAGTATACATGTATGTTTTCTGGGACTTTCACTACATTAATAACTACCTTATACTAAGTTATGTGATGTAAAATCTCATACTTTGCTTTGTAGTATTTCCAAAGTAAGTAAAACACAACAGATGCTTATACATCATGGCAGGGCCTGTGCAAGGTTTCTCGGCACCCTAGGCAACGTTTCAGCCTACAGAGCCTCCTCCCACGCTACCTGCTTCCCAGCTTCTCATACACAACTTTTGTAAACTACAACTATATGAAAATCAATGAAAAGTGAAAATGATAACTCTTACCTTCTCCAGGCTGGCTGGCAATACTGCATAGCAGATTCTCTGATATCCAAAGCAAAATGCTGTCAAGGCTCCATTATCTATGTAATTCACTTGTTAAAAACCACTTAACTGACGATTTTTCCATTCAAAAGCGTTAACAACATTGTTTTTTTAAAATGTATTTTATTTAATAAAGTTGAAAAGGTATTTTTTTAAATATTTAAACATTATATTATGCACATCTGCAGAACGGATCTCCTCGTCAAAAACGGGGGGACAGTGTGGGACAGCGCAGTTGCATGAAATCTGACCATGCCAGTTAAGTGGATTTTATAGGCACTGAGATGTCTGTAAATTGTACCTGCACAACAAATAAAATGGATCTATTTTAAAACATATAAAAACTGTAATGAAAACATGGAAATCTCCAACTGCTTCTTACTCACGTTTCCCTCCCCACCAGATTTTCTATCAAATACCCCCTCTGACCTCTATATTTTCCTCCTATGCAACTCTCTTCACTAGATTTCCATTACATACGCTGATGTCAGGTTTTACTTCTCATGCTCATTTTCCCTACAGCTTTTTGTGTCACATACCTCTGTATCCATGAGCTTTTCCCTCATACAGTATACCCATCTTGCCCTTCTACTGACCTGATACTCCAACATGTCTGCGCAGGAACCACCTGCACTGTGTATCATGTGACTGCAGCAGCCCAGGATGTGGATCCTGAGACAGAGCAGCAGAAAGAATTGCCTTAGCTAGTCTCTCAGTATAGCTGTCAGGCCTCAGGTGTGCATTCACTTTTCAGCTGCCAGTTAGACGGTGCAATTATTCTGCTGACCTCCCTTGATCCCAGTGCTCTAGGCAGTACTTAACATGTGTAATAGTAGCGCCAGGCATGCTTCAGGATTTTCCAAACCTGATTCTTGTAGAAAAAAATGTTATGTTTAATTTTTTAAAATATTCTATTCACTCATTAGTGAACTAGAATTAGAATAATGAATTATACCCTTTTCCACTGCTACCTGTGTCCGACCCTGGATACCGAGCCAGGACTTTGGATGTACTTACTGTTTCAGACCACCGCCAGGTCCTGGTTTATTCCTGTGTCATTACTGTTTACACAGGATCAGTGGAGGATCTACCACAAGGCAACCAAAGTGGCTGCTTAGGGCCCTGCTGATCCATGAGGGCCCACGACAAGGCTGTTTAAAGGGCATTTCTGGTGGACCACTAGCTTCACCGAAATTGTCAGAGCTGGGCTGGCTGTCAGTGATTAGACAGCTGTTAGGTGCCAGCTCCAGCGCATGCCTGTGTCTCCAGTCCAGTCATGACACACATGTGTATAATGTCAGATGCTTAGAGAGAGAGGGGAACATGAGGTCTTCCAGTGTACTTTATTACAGTATTTTTAAAATTTTATATAACATCCACCCACTACAAATTCCAATCAGGCGGGAGTTGGGGATGGGGATGGGGGGAGGGGCACAGTGTTATTTTAAGTACAGCGTCTAACATCCGCATGCTACAGTCATGGCTTGGGGGAAGGCACACACTGACTGGTGATAAATCAATATGCTATTATACTCTATAATAGGTAATACGGTATATAGGAGGTGCCTGCTACAATCAGAGGGGAACTGATACATAATCAATACAGTCACACTAACTGAGGGGTGTAATAATTGCTATTACAATGGATGGGGGACCTGCTAGGCTGCTACAATCAATAAAGGAGGAGAGGCACTGATATATAATGCAGTCAACACTAATGTAATTGGGTGTAATAATAAGTATTACAATGTATGGGTGCTTGTATTATATATCAGTGCCCCTCCCCCCACTGATTGTAGCATGTCCCCCATCCCGTATAATACCCAAAAAGGGAAACAGTTCTGACCAGTGTATTTTGGTCTGAGGAAGCAGCTGACATTAACTAAGGTGGGGAAATGCATTACCACTCTTTTTGGAACAGTAGCAGCAGCAGAGGTCAGCTGCATGCTTCTAGCCAGAGCTACACCAAATGGGAGACAGTGCCGCTATTAGCGTGAAAGAGCCAGAGACAGGAGCGCTTCGGAGCTAGCGGCTCAGCACCGCTCACAGGTACATACCATGGAAATCACTCTGACTGTCAGCAATGTCTGGACTTTTAACAGTACAGAATATATTACAACCCCTGGAGGGGAATCGTGATTTACCACTATAACATCAGCTATGTGTTACTCTCCTTGGGATATGGCCACATATAAAGGATATTAGAACCAGTAGACGCGAGGATGTGAATATAAGTGGTTTTGTACAATCAGACATTGCTTCTTTATGCACATATGTCTCAGAATCAACTTATGCTCCATGCTTGTCATTAATTGAATAACCACCAGAGAACAAACTTGTTACTGGTGTTTCACAGCGGAATCTCATTAATCATGGCATGCTGAACTTGCTTATCTATTGGCTTCATGTGCACTTTATTCGTGGTTAAAAATTCTGAGATTGCTATAGCTGGATGTCTCCTATGTTAATTATTGTTTTTAATAAAATAACTTTTGTGTATTAATTGTGTGTTATTATATTGCCAGCCGGTAGATATATGTGAAGTGTATTTTTTAATTGTATTTTGGATTATATTAAAACAGGATAAAAGTACATACCATATACCAGCGCTTTTCAGTAATATTTAACCATTTCATGACAGAAATATATCCGATACAAATATAAAATATTAGCCAATTGACCAATAAATAAAATATTCTACTATGAATTCATGTTTGAAACAACAATTGAAAAACTGTATTTATGTAATTTTATATTAAGTAAAGATAACTATTGATAACATTCCATGATGCACACTGTGATACTACTGTCCTTTTTTGAGACACACGTGCTGGGACCACTGGAGGAGAAAGTCCAACAGACCTCCAGAGTGAACCTCACTGGCATTCATAGACAACTGTGTTATATGAGATACTGTCTGAGTCAGATCCGCACATTCTGGAAAGCAAAGCAATGAGGCTTCCTCCTCCTGGTCATTCTCACATTAAGCTAATACTACTGCAACAACCATATACTTAATTAAATTAATTGCATTTCAAGTTATGTCAAATAAGCCTACATTTCTCCTACAGTTGCCCTAAAGGACAATAGGACATAACGCTTGGTGAAGCATTGAGAAAATCCAGTGTAACGCATCTCAAAGTTTTTGGAACTATTGTCCATATCCCAAAATAAAGAAGATGCAAGCTGGATTTAAAATCAATAAAATGTTGGGCTATTGCCATGAAAACAAAGGCTACAGATTATGGAATCCAAATACAAAAAAGCTAAATACCAAAATACCAAAAGTCTAGAGATGTTGGGGGATATTTAATAAACATAATTATCTTTAAAAAATCAGGAAAGTGTGATATTTATGTTTTCTGGAGATGGAGATACGTTTGTCTCTTCTCCAGTGGCAGTTGCAGTGCAGTCCAAAATTCAAATAGGGAGCAACACCAACTGCCAGTAATATCACACCCAGTTTGCATAGAATATTTAAATCCATAATAAATGGCCTCCTTTGTGCCGTATACTTTTGGATCTTATATACAGTATGTTTGGACCACACACACTGTACACTGCACCTGCACCACATGATGGTTTAGCACATGGGCAACAAAAACACACTCATACACACATGCAGACAGACACATATACACACAAACACATTCACACACACACACACACACACACACACACACACACACACACACACACACTTACATCAACATTATCACAGTAGTTACCTCCTCCAGGTCTGAACCAGCTGCAGAATACTGATGAGGCAGAAGCCATACGCAGAAGGAGCAGATGGATCACGGTAAATTGGAGGCGTGTCATAATTACGGAGGCATGGCCACAACCCCTTTAAAAAAAACCTCTACCATTCCGCAGGCTCCATGCTGGCGGGATTGGTAGAGGTAGCACAGGACCAGCTCAGCGGAAATGTCTCCTGTTATGGGGAGGCTGCTTTCTGTGAAGCTGCTGCTTCTGGTCTTTTGTTGCAGATGTAAATCAGTGTCCACCATGCTGGATGCTCAGCTTGGGTGCATGGTTGAGACCACTGAATATATGGCGGCAGGGCCCTTCAACGGCGAAAATTCATAATAAATAATAAATGCAGGCATGCAAGCGGCCTGTAGCGGATGGCAGGGTCAGGGAGGGGGGTTATAGGGTAATGTACCACCTGGGCCAACCCCTTAATCCGGCTCTGCTTATATGGTGTACACAGAAGTGTGTTTTCCTCTTTCTTGTCATTTCTCTATTAAGGTTCTACATTACTCCATCATACTTGTATTGATGTTACATTCCCCAATAAGAAGTGGCACTTTACCCAATTTTTTTCTTGTGCATTTCGACGGTGAAGGTGAATCATCCGGTGGTATCAAGTAGCAGTTGTTGTATGCACATAATTACACCATCTTCTTTTTTGGAGCATACTGAGATGACTGGCCAGCAGAGGTGTGCCAGCCACTGAACCAGGCTCGGACTGGCCCATAGGGGTACATGGGAAACCACCAGTGGGCCCCACTGCCTGTGGTCCACCCTCTCACTTATACATTATGAATATGTTACATTATACTAGTGATGAGCGGGTTTGGTTTCTCAGAAACCGAACCCCCCCGAACTTCACCCATTTTACACGGGTCCGAGGCAGGTTCGAACCTTCCCGCCTTGCTCGGCTAACCCGAGCGCACCCGAACGTCATCATCCCGCTGTCGGATTCTCGCGAGATTCGGATTCTATATAAGCAGCCGCGCGTCGCCGCCATTTTCACTCGTGCATTGGAGATGATAGGGAGAGGACGTGGCTGGCGTCCTCTCCGTTTATTGTTGAACTTGATTGCTTTATTGCTTAATTGTGGGGAGGACTGGGGAGCAGCTGTTAGGAGGAGTACAGTGCAGAGTTTTGCTGATCAGTGACCACCAGTTTTATCCGTTCTCTGCCTGAAAAAAATGCTCCATATCTGTGCTCAGTGTGCTGCATAATATATCTGTGCTCACACTGCTTAATTGTGGGGACTGGGGAGCAGCTGTATTATATAGCAGGAGTACAGTGCAGAGTTTTGCTGACAGTGACCACCAGTATACGTTGTCTGCCTGAAAAACACTCCATATCTGTGCTCAGTGTGCTGCTTTATTGTGGGGACTGGGGACCACCAGTATAATTAATATTATATAGGAGGAGTACAGTGCAGAGTTTTGCTGACCAGTGATCACCAGTATACTATATATAGCAGTACGATACGGAAGGCCACTGCTGTGCCTACCTTTGTGTCGTCATTAAGTATACTATCCATCTACATTCTATACCTGTGGTGCATTTTAGTTTTGCAGTTTGCTGACACAGTGACCACCAGTATACTATATATAGCAGTACGATACGGAAGGCCACTGCTGTGCCTACCTCTGTGTCGTCATTAAGTATACTATCCATCTACATTCTATACCTGTGGTGCATTTTAGTTTTGCAGTTTGCTGACACAGTGACCACCAGTATACTATATATAGCAGTACGATACGGAAGGCCACTGCTGTGCCTACCTCTGTGTCGTCATTAAGTATACTATCCATCTACATTCTATACCTGTGGTGCATTTTAGTTTTGCAGTTTGCTGACACAGTGACCACCAGTATACTATATATAGCAGTACGATACGGAAGGCCACTGCTGTGCCTACCTCTGTGTCATCATTAAGTATACTATCCATCTACATTCTATACCTGTGGTGCATTTTAGTTTTGCAGTTTGCTGACACAGTGACCACCAGTATACTATATATAGCAGTACGATACGGAAGGCCACTGCTGTGCCTACCTCTGTGTCGTCATTAAGTATACTATCCATCTACATTCTATACCTGTGGTGCATTTTAGTTTTGCAGTTTGCTGACCAGTGACCACCAGTATACTATATATAGCAGTACGATACGGAAGGCCACTGCTGTGCCTACCTCTGTGTCATCATTAAGTATACTATCCATCTACATTCTATACCTGTGGTGCATTTTAGTTTTGCAGTTTGCTGACACAGTGACCACCAGTATACTATATATAGCAGTACGATACGGAAGGCCACTGCTGTGCCTACCTTAGTGTCGTCATTAAGTATACTATCCATCTACATTCTATACCTGTGGTGCATTTTAGTTTTGCAGTTTGCTGACACAGTGACCACCAGTATACTATATATAGCAGTACGATACGGAAGGCCACTGCTGTGCCTACCTCTGTGTCGTCATTAAGTATACTATCCATCTACATTCTATACCTGTGGTGCATTTTAGTTTTGCAGTTTGCTGACACAGTGACCACCAGTATACTATATATAGCAGTACAATACAGAAGGCCACTGCTGTGCCTACCTCTGTGTCGTCATTAAGTATACTATCCATCTACATTCTATACCTGTGGTGCATTTTAGTTTTGCAGTTTGCTGACACAGTGACCACCAGTATACTATATATAGCAGTACGATACGGAAGGCCACTGCTGTGCCTACCTCTGTGTTATCATTAAGTATACTATCCATCTACATTCTATACCTGTGGTGCATTTTAGTTTTGCAGTTTGCTGACACAGTGACCACCAGTATACTATATATAGCAGTACGATACGGAAGGCCACTGCTGTGCCTACCTCTGTGTCGTCATTAAGTATACTATCCATCTACATTCTATACCTGTGGTGCGCCTCTTTTTTTCTTTGCATCATGTGCGGTTTGGGGACAATTTTTTTGAAGTGCCATCCTGTCTTGACACTGCAGTGCCACTCCTAGATGGGCCAGGTGTTTGTGTCGGCCACTTGTGTCGCTTAGCTTAGTCACACAGCGACCTTGGTGCGTCTTTTTTTTTCTTTGCATCATGTGCTGTTTGGGGACAATTTTTTTGAAGTGCCATCCTGTCTTGACACTGCAGTGCCACTCCTAGATGGGCCAGGTGTTTGTGTCGGCCACATGTGTCGCTTAGCTTAGTCACACAGCGACCTTGGTGCGCCTCTTTTTTTCTTTGCATCATGTGCTGTTTTGGGACAATTTTTTTGAAGTGCCATCCTGTCTTGACACTGCAGTGCCACTCCTAGATGGGCCAGGTGTTTGTGTCGGCCACTTGTGTCGCTTAGCTTAGTCACACAGTGACCTTGGTGCGACTCTTTTTTTCTTTGCATCATGTGCTGTTTGGGGACAATTTTTTTGAAGTGCCATCCTGTCTTGACACTGCAGTGCCACTCCTAGATGGGCCAGGTGTTTGTGTCGGCCACTTGTGTCGCTTAGCTTAGTCACACAGCGACCTTGGTGCGCCTCTTTTTTTCTTTGCATCATGTGCTGTTTGGGGACAATTTTTTTGAAGTGCCATCCTGTCTTGACACTGCAGTGCCACTCCTTATGGGCCAGGTGTTTGTGTCGGCCACTTGTGTCGCTTAGCTTAGTCACACAGCGACCTTGGTGCGCCTCTTTTTTTCTTTGCATCATGTGCTGTTTGGGGACAATTTTTTTGAAGTGCCATCCTTAGCTTAGCCATCCAGCGACCTCGGTGCAAATTGTAGGACTAAAAATAATATTGTGAGCTGTGAGGTGTTCAGAATAGACTGGAAATGAGTGGAAATTATGGTAATTGAGGTTAATAATACTATGGGATCAAAATGACCCCCAAATTCTATGATCTAAGCTGTTTTTTAGGGTTTTTTGAAAAAAACACCCGAATCCAAAGCACACCCGAATCCGACAAAAATTTTTCGGTGAGGTTTTGCCAAAAGGCGTCCGAATCCAAAACACGGCCGCGGAACCGAATCCAAAACCAAAACACAAAACCCGAAAAATGTCCGGTGCACATCACTACATTGTACTACACAGGACTATGGTGTATTTTCTACAGTGCATTGCTGTTATTACTCTGGAACATTATCATGCATGCACTAGCAGTATTTACTATATATATTATTTATCAAGGGGCCCAGACCATGCACTAATGGTTTGCCAAGCCTCTAAGAATGGGCCCCTACCACTGCATATCCCCGGTGGGCCCTTCATGCCCCAGTCTGACACTGCATTGAACTGTCAGTGGAAGCTATGGTAAGATAGTTAGAGAACCCACAGTGTGACACAGTGCACATTAGCTCACAAAGACTGGCACTGTGCAAGAGTCTTTGCTCTCTTCTGACATGCACAATCTTTCTAAAGTTATCACTGGAAAGTTGGCGCAGCAGGAGAAGCATAGGGAGCGATAAAAAAACAGGTACACACCTAGTTCTTAATACACACCTAGTCACACATTTATATACACACCTAGTCACACATGTTTTATATTAGCAGAACCAACCATATAGTTTCATTTTTTTTTTTTCTGATTTAAAAATCACACTTTGGGGTTGATGCAGATTTGAACACAAGTCTGTTTGCTGAGTGTATCTTTCATTCTTTTGCACTGTGCATGCTCCAGAGCTGAACATTTGCTTTTCAGTTGCATCACCACTTGTGATTGAATAGATGGGATTGTGTTGTAACTTGATATTCTTACATACAGTAGGCATAATTCATTATGGTTGTGTCGTTGGATAGCAGAGACGTGCATATGCATAAATATGCCTGTGTAGGGATACAGCTTTTGCACCACTGATAGGGCCGGTGAGTACTTGTACTGTTGACAGTAGAATTGATCCAGCTGCATTGATTTGTACAATTCTGCATGCAGGTGAATATAGTTATTTATACCAAAAATCGCGGGTCGCAGCCGGGAACCTGACACGGGTGCTACCCGGCTGCGACCCGCGTCAGCCCCCTTTCCCACCGGAGTTTCCAGCCCGGCATATTGCCAGGTTGGTGACATTGCTGGTGACGCGACAGGGCTTATGATCTCCAAGCGCCTCCCGCACATAGACTGTAAACGGGAAGCTGGGTCGCATCGACCCGGCTCCCGTTTATACTGCACAGTTTGCCGTCTTGAACACGTGTTCAACCCTGCAAATTACCCGAGTTGGAATACCGGGTCACTCGCCCGGATTATTCCAACTCGACCCTTTTACACCGAGCAGCAATACGGGCTATGCACACTCATGTGCAATAAACCGTGTTACTATCTGGCGGTGTAGAAGGGGTATTAGTTCCAATTTAGCATGCAGTGTGGTAGCAATTATAGATAATTCAACTCTGCATCATCACCTTTATTTTTTGTGCAGATATACATGCTTTCGCTGCCTTTAAAGCAGCACATAATAAGCTAAGACTAGACAAGATCTCAAAAAAAAATTATTTTCTCAAAAATCTGCCATTTGGACAATCCCTGTACAGCAGTGGAGTCTGGACAGTGTCCTGCATCATATATTAGTGCATTTTGACTTCACTACATCTGGATTGCAGGTAAGAGTTTTATTTTTACAAAAAATTAAGTGTGTGAGGAGCTGAGTAAGGTGAGGCAGCATTCTGAAGCATTGCCTATGGCCTCATGAATTTTGCACTGACCTGGACACATACACTGTACAGAGGCGTCACTTGCCAAAAAGGAGTGGGGCTTTGTGGGAAGGGGGCAGGGTTTTGTAGGAGGCACCTCCTTTATAACACCACTGATACTGTATACATGGTATTACAAGTTGAGAGAACTAAAAACAATTTTGCCTGTTTAACCAAATCTATATTTATTTTTACTTTTTTTATAAAAAAAACTAGGTTATTTATTATTTTCAGCAAATTGGAATAAATGTCAGTAAATATTATACCTTCATATAAAAGCAATGGGCAAAAATATTTTTTCACAAGATTTCCCGAAGCTCGTTTGAGATATTAAATGTAAAATATGCCACACACTTAACATGCTGATTCTATAAAGTATGATAACAAATATACAGGTATAAAAAAGAGATTTGGAGAGGAGTGTACAGCGCTGAAAAACCCTTAAAATCCGGATAGTGTCTATATATAAAACACAAAAAGGATTATTCTATCCTTTGTACATAAAAATGGGCAGTAATACAAGCTCTAACAAATAGCTTAGTGGATAATTAGTGAAAAAGCATATGATATAGAGAGCATTAATTAGAGCAGTTGGTAATCGTTATGCAAACTTCTATCCTTTGTACATAAAAATGGGCAGTAATACAAGCTCTAATAAAATAGCTTAGTGGATAATTAGTGAAAAAGCATATGATATAGAGAGCATTAATTAGAGCAGTTGGTAATCGTTATGCAAACTTGATATCCAGCTGATTGTCAGTAGTGAGATCGGTTTAAACAGAATCTCTGTTTTTTGCTGTGCTCACTGTGAAACTGACACTCACTTTAAAAAAACCAATACCGTTCACTGAAAGGTATCTTTGTATTCCTTAATCCCATCTGGTGTCATCAGGATTCAGGACTCCAACAGACCAATCACAAATGGATAAAAAGAAGTACCCCTTAGGGAATTTATTCACAAAGACGTAACAAATTTTTCTTTAAAAAAGAAGGAGAACACGGAACGCATACCCGCTCCCAGACAGAGGCTGTGCTTCACCACTGAGATGTCCGGAATATCTCAGTCCGCTGTAACGGCAAACAGCCTCAGGCGTGCGGGCAAGTTGCGGCTCTCTCCTGGATCAGCTCCCACGTCACTACAGCATCAACCAGTTTCGGGGGTCCGCCCCCTTTCCGGACATCTCAGTGGTGAAGCACAGCCTCTGTCTGGGAGCGGGTATGCGTTCCGTGTTCTCCTTCTTTTTTAAAGAAAAATTTGTTACGTCTTTGTGAATAAATTCCCTAAGGGGTACTTCTTTTTATCCATTTGTGATTGGTCTGTTGGAGTCCTGAATGCTGATGACACCAGATGGGATTAAGGAATACAAAGATACCTTTCAGTGAACGGTATTGGTTTTTTTAAAGTGAGTGTCAGTTTCACAGTGAGCACAGCAAAAAACAGAGATTCTGTTTAAACCGATCTCACTACTGACAATCAGCTGGATATCAAGTTTGCATAACGATTACCAACTGCTCTAATTAATGCTCTCTATATCATATGCTTTTTCACTAATTATCCACTAAGCTATTTTATTAGAGCTTGTATTACTGCCCATTTTTATGTACAAAGGATAGAAGTTTGCATAACGATTACCAACTGCTCTAATTAATGCTCTCTATATCATATGCTTTTTCACTAATTATCCACTAAGCTATTTGTTAGAGCTTGTATTACTGCCCATTTTTATGTACAAAGGATAGAATAATCCTTTTTGTGTTTTATATATAGACACTATCCGGATTTTAAGGGTTTTTCAGCGCTGTACACTCCTCTCCAAATCTCTTTTTTGTGCAGTGTTAACTACAGGTGTTGGTGTATACCTGGGATTGGAGTTGAGCAGCTGATTACCAGCGCTGTGAGGGGGAATAATTTCTGTTTTCAAATATACAGGTATGTATTAATACATATACAGTCTGATGCATTTATAAGGACCAAAATCAAAGGAATTTTTTGTTATGTTGTAATTACACATTACACTTTGGGGTCTATTTATTAAGCCTTGGATGGAGATAAAGTGGACGGAGATAAAATACCAGCCAATCAGCTCCTAACTGCCATGTCACAGGCTGAGTTTGAAAAATGACAGTTATGAGCTGATTGGCTGGTACTTTATCTCCGGCAACTTTATCTCCATCCAAGGCTTAGTAAATAGACCCCAAAGTATCCTTAGTAAATAAGCATCAACCAGCTAGCGAGTCCTAACTAAGCTCCATTTTTCAAACTCAGTCTGTGACATTGCAGTTAGGAGCGGATTGGCTGATACTTTATCTCTGTCCACTTTATCTCCATCCAAGGCTTAGTAAATAGACCCTTAGTAACTGCAAGCACACAAACTTATGGGCCCTACACATTGGCCGATCCGCCGCCGAGCTGCCCGACGGCGGATACGGCCGACGGGCGATCCGGCGGCGGGGGGGGGGGGGCAGTGACGGGGGTTCACTCCCCCGTCACACGGCTCCATAGAACTGCAGGCAAATATGGATGAGATCGTCCATACTGGCCTGCATGCACAGCCGACGGGGCACTAGCGATGAACGAGCGCGGGGCCGCGCATCGTTCATCGCTGGGGCCTCCACACTGCACGATATTAACGGTACCTCGTTCATTAATGAACGAGATCGTTCATATCGTGCAGTGATGTCGGCCAGTGTGTAGGGCCCATTAGAGTGGTAGTAAGTAGGGATAAAGCTGGAAATGGGTGGACAACAAATTGGTGAAGATGTTTTTTTTTCCCCCTTTGGGGCCCTGAATTGGCACTATCTTCCTATACTGTACAGTTCAGGTTTCATTAATGCCTGAGCTTAGTCAGGGAAAGGTCAATTCAAAAATATCACTTTTTCTTACAAAAAATTAAAGCTTAATTTATCTTTATAATGTGTCAGGATTATAAGAGGACTTCACATACTTTTGTGTTACATGTTAATGTTTCTGATTAACTTAGAAACCAACCATGAATAGATTTTTTTTGTGTAAACAGCGATTGGAAGGTGCAAAATGTGTCTCATTTAAAGTACAGTATACAGTAAGCTGAGATGCATGCAACCATTTTGATACGCAAGCTCCCTGCATAATATACATTTTTGGTAGGTACTGTATATAATTTATTATCTGAAATATAAAATTACTTGTTAAAAGTTATGCCAGTAATGTCATTAATTTCAAGAGAATTTGATTAACATTATACAACACTCATAATAAATATAGCCAGAAAGTTGTTCTAAATCCATATAAATGAGAATACTTTTTTATCACATACCAGACACTAATTGCCTGATTTATTTCTCATGCAGGAGGCTACGATATCCCTTATGCAAACGATTAATGAAGATACGTTTCATGTAGTTTCTAGATTCCTGTGAGAGAAACAGGGTAATTAAATGTGTATGTCACACACAGAGAATGAACGTGAAGTGCTAAAACAGTGGGTAGGAGGGAAGTGTAAGGATAGGTAAAAGTCCTATGGGACCTTGCTCTAAAGATGTTTGGCAAGAAAATTTGTCAAGTCTAAATTCAACCGCGTGCTTATGGTTTTGTTAGAGAGCCAATTAATGGTACAAGCAACAATCTAGAAAATGACCACTTTAGAAAACATTGGAACTCTGCGGCAACAGTTAATTCTGCTGGGGAATTAACTCAGTATTAATGGCATAACTTCGGCTATACATCATTGTGTAGACCATGGGAGCTGTGGCATTTACTGTAGCGTTTCTCTGTATTCCTTTTATTAGAATAGATCTTCATACTGGGAAGTAAAATGAACAACCTTGTATCCATTTATTAAAACATACCCCCTCCATTTATTTTATAATGATCCATTTTCCAGTCATCAATGTACTTTACAACACTGTCTTCATGTGGCAGACCAGCAAAGCATTACAAGGATTTAATAACATACCATATAATAAAAACTGAATGCATCACATACAATATTTCAAATGCATGAACTTTTGTTTTCCTTTAAAAAATGCATGACATTGGGGGGAATCCAATTGAGGGCGAATAGCCGTTGCTGCAGTATTTAAATGCTTGCAACGCCAGCCCTTCTTAAACCTTTCACCCTATGAGGCAGCGAACACTTTTATGTTAGATCCCACTGCCATAAAGAGCGGCAACATATTCAGCTGGGCGAACAGATTTGCCCTCAGTTGAATTCCCCCTAATGACTAGCACATATTTGTGTTATTTTTGTAGAAAAATAGGTTCAGGAACTCCCGGAGGTAGGCAGCAGTGGGCGGAGCTGTGGGTAATGTGGGAGGTGCTACAGAGGGGGGCACCTTTGTAAAAATAAAGAATTATTCTTTGCAAGACTAAAGAATTTACCTCTAGTGTCTGTCTCTTCTTCTGCAGCGGATATTTTTAGAGGGTTTTTAACACTGCTACAGCAGAAGCACCCCCCGAAACCCCTAGAACTCTCTAGCCACTGCGGGGGCTGCTGGGGCTATTGTTATGCTTCCTCATGCCCATACCCACCCTCCCATAGTAGAAAATCTTTGATGGTGCCGGCGGCCAGGACGTTCCGGAACATTAGTGAAGTTATTTTTTAGAACACCTTCAAGGGGTGTAGTATGGCTGACCGGCGGTCTCCTGACCGCCGGTCAGCTTACCAACGCCTGGATCCCGGCAGCATACTGACGCCGGGATCCCGGCGGGGAGGGGCGAGTGCAGCAAGCCCCTTGCGGGCTCGGTGGCGACCTGCGCTCGCCACGGGTTCTATTCCCACTCTATGGGTGTCGTGGACACCCACGAGTGGAAATAGTCCCTGTTGGTCAGCATGCCGACCATCGGGATACTGAGCCGGTGGGATGGTGGAGGAGGTCATGTGACTGTCGGTCAGCAGACCGGCGGTCACATGAATACAACCCCCTTCAAGAACGGCGTTTTCTGTGTGTACTACCATCATCCCACCAGTACTGGAATATGACTGACTTGTTACATATAACTGCTATGTATGTGTGAGCTGGGCACGTGTGTCACAAACTGGATAACCATGTCTAACATTCATGTGCAGGTGACTTGGCAAGCGGTAATAATAATAATAATAATAATACTGAAAACTCGTAGTTCTACAAATACTCTTTATTTTATTGCCAGCACACAAATTAGATGGCTACAGAATTTCTCTCAGTTTGAAATGTCTAATCACATGCTGTACAGTACAAATATATTGATAGAATTTGTAGAAAGGCACACTGGTATTTTAATTGGCTTGGAACAGCATTATTCCTGATGTGTGTGTGTGTTTGTTCACATGATAGTAAATACAAATTAGAAGCTCCACTTGCACAGGGACTAATGTGGATTCAGTATTTGGTAAAGCATTAATTAATAACTTACATAAATAATATTTAAAATGAAATGCATGGAAATAATTCATGTCTTTCTTTCCACTGTTTCTCCATGGCTCTGTTATTTTTGTATTTCCTTGTGCTTGTAGCTCTAGATGTAACTGGGGTTATCTGAGACATACTGTACAGATGAGGGATACTTTTTTTTAACTTAGATATATAGTAAGAAGAATGATGTGACTGTAATAAATCATGACTTAATACCAGTATTAGTGACCACAGAACAAAATTATGAGCCCACAGCGACGGCCTTGTGATTAGTATAATTACTCATTCAAAGGTGGGTATCTGGTCTCTAGGTTGATAGCACTTAGGTCTACACTCATTAGGTCGACCACTATTGGTCAACGTGCATTAGGTAGACATGGTCATTAGGTCGACTTGGTCACTAGGTCGACCTGGCAAAGGCTGACACATGAAAAAGTCGACATGAGTTTTTCACTATTTTAAATTTTTAAAAATTTTTCATACTTTACGATCTACGTGGACGACGATTGGGAATAGTAATCTGTGGCAAGCGCAGTGTAGTGGAGCAAGGCACCTTGCCCAAAGCATAGTGAGAGAAGCGAGGGGACACAGTGCACTAACTGGGGTTCCTGGTCAATTTACATAGGAAACGACACCCAAAAAACAAACTCATGTCGACCTTTTCCATGTCAACCTAATGACTGTGTCGACCTAGTTCAGGTGTTGACCTAGTCACTTTCGACCAATAGTGGTCAACCTAACGAGTGTCAACCTAGTTACTGTCGACCCAACGATCCACACCCCAAAGGTGTTTCCAGATACTGTGATTTTTATTGTAAGGAATATAATAGCAGGTGCTTAGTCTTAGGTAGCGTTTTATAGGTAGCGGGGGTAGCAAGTAAAACATAGCAGAGACACTTAATGGCAGGGCATTATTAACAGCATTGTAGGCCCTGGGCGAAGCAATGTACTGGAGCCCCTACCCACTGATTCAAGAATAAAAGAAAAAATCATAAATTACCCTTCCTGCAGCTGTGTGCCATCTCTCCACGCTTATGTCCAGTGAGTGACTGTCAGTACTTGGTGGATAGCTCCAGCCATCCGCCAATCAGCATGCTGACAGCCATTCACTTTCTGTCTACAGGCTGGGAGGCAGGTAGAGAATGCTGCCTGGCTGATCTGATTGTGTATGCTTCACAATCAGAGCGGCTGAGAAGCATTCTCTATCAGCTTCCCAAAAAGCTCTAGGGGCAGATGCCCTCCAGCCTAGCCCACCCCTGTTCAAAGGCCCCCAGAAACGTTGGCGCCTGGGGCAGCTGCCCAGTGTGCCTATATGTTATGATGGCCCTACTTAATTATGTGAGTCATCAGATTCAATGGCAAAACTTGTTATTATGCAAAAGTAAAGGGGCCAGCATTGATTCCTCGAGCATCTAAATTCATAAGTGTTGTGGATAGGAAGTATTGCTTGCATTAAAACCTTTATGCCTAAGTATATGCATTTAATTAGACTCAAGTTTCCTAATTAAATAACTACTAAAGGAACATCTAAGATTTCCATGATGTGGCAGTGTATAAAAGTCATGAATAGACCTATTTAATGACTCTTCTGAATATTAAACAAGAGACACGCACTGAATACTTAAAATAAGTAGGTTGTTGATCTTCTTCGTGCCTTCCCTGCAGTGCACTATTGTTCTCATTACTGCATTTTGCTAGCACTGGAAACAGAAACATTTGCTATTATATATTCAAATTATATACTATGTATATAGAAATATTGCTGAAACTTATTAATCTTTAAACACTGACATACACTACACTATAGAAGATGAAAAATACACAAAAGAAACAAATAAGACTGTATCTTATCATGTTTAACTCTTTAGTCTTTAAGGAAAAATGTAACAAATTTGAAAACTAAAATGGAGCAAATGAGCTAAAATGCTGGGCATGCAAATCTAATTATCTGTGTCTATATTATTATTTAATCACATTTTATGTAAAAAAAAAAAAGATCTGTAACCACAGTAAAAAAACAAAAAAGGTTAAATAAATAAATGATGATGATGATAATGATGATGATAGTTACCTACTGTGTTCTGCATTGCTTTTTTTCATTCTGTCTCTGGGATCTGTTTAAGAAATATTTATCAATACAGGTTGAGTATCCCTCATTCAAAATTCAAAATAACACATTTTGGGGTCTCCTACTGACATAATGACATATATATTATATATTATGTGTATATACAGATTTATTATATAGATATATAATATAATATATATTTATATGTGTCATTATCTCAGTAGGGGTACAAAAATTTGGGATTTTGAATTTTGGATAATGGATGCTCAACCTGTACTCAAAATGGTAATCAAAGTGTCCCACATTTGATATAAACACAGCAAATCTGCATTTTTTTTTAATAGTTTTTAGATCTGTGGCTGTTTTTACTTTAATTTGTGATATTTTGTGTCTGGAAAATATAGTGCAGGGAGTGCCATTGCTATGGGTCCAGAGGTTTAGTGGGCCTATATTTGAGACCTGATTCAACTCCACCCAGGTCATAAAGTTGTCAACTAGGTTCCTGTAATTGATGGTAACCACTGTGTAGTTGTCACGAACCGGTTTCTCACCTCTGCGGGTTCTGGGATTCATCCGTTGCCAGTGCGGTTGCTCGCGGTGCTGTGCGCCCGTGTGGGGACGCGGCGTGATCAGTGGCACAGGTAATGCAGAGTCTGGGAACTGGGAGTGCGGGGACCAAATGGCCTAAGGCACTGCGGTGTGTCTGCTGTATAGGAGGTGGCCATGTTGGAGACCAAATAGGTAATACAGAGCACTTGTGAAAACACCTGTGGGCAGGTGTAAGCCTATCCCGTGCTTGTGCTGCCTTTAAGTAGGCTGGGATCATGTTACTCTGGGCCAGTGCTTTGTTGTATCAACGCTGTGCTCTAGCTCTGAGCTCTCTCCGTGCATTCCTGTGTGATTCCCGTGGTCCAGATATCGCCTCCGTTCCCAGAGGTCCGTCTGCAGCCTTCACTGCTGAAAGATCCACCGGCTCTCTGCTGTGCTGTCAGTTAATTGCACACCTACTGGAAACAGTTGAATTCCCAGAGTCTTGCATGAGGTTAACTTGTCTGTCTACCATACAAAGTTTGGAGGATTCCATTTCCCTCAGCTGTTCGTTTGTTCAACTCTGCATTTAACCCATTCATCACCTTGTCATCTACTACAGTTTCACAGTGATCTCCGGAACCCGCAAGTAACCCAATTCAGTACTTTATATTTGCTATGTTGTCATAACAAGGATAATTCTTCACAGTCTCTCAGTTAACTCTCAAAACTCCATTGCAAATCCTTACAGTTATTTCATCATGTCTGCATTATCCAGTTAATCACATTCTGCAGTTCAGCATCAAAGCTTGTTTATATTTGGACAATTCAACATTTATTCATCAGCTTGTTTTTGCATACAGTACCATGAACATTTCTTTTATTTGTCTTTGAGATTTATCCTGCATATTATTTCTGCCATTCCTGCAATACCTCAGTATGATATGATGATTAACAAACTTGTCATTTAACTCTTTACTGGAATTGTTCATTTCAATAAATATATAGAACGGAACTTTCTTCGTCCTCCCTGCTTTCTTCATACCCCAGCACCTACACCTGTGGTTGGTCCCGGGTTAACGGATTCACAAAAACACCCGGACCTGACAGTAGTTTAATGTCAAATTTGCACACCGTGTGACTTATGTACTGGTTACTATAGGGCACTATAATATGGCATAATATCAGGGACAAACAGGATTTTTATGGCGGGTTTGCCATGTATCAACCACTTGGATCCCTTTCCGGCCAGTCTTTGGGTAGAGGACACCAGTAGCCAATTACAGCTTGCCAGAGAGGCTGACCATAGCCTGTGTGGGGTGTGGGATGGGTGAGCTCAATACCCCATGTACAGTATACAGTATATATAGCAGCTGAGCTGGTTATCTGCCTCCTCCTCACCCACATCTAGGGCCACCATCAGGGGGGCTATGCCGGGACTGAAGTCCCGGGCCCTGACAGAGAGGGGACCTGCCAGCCTACCTTTCCTGTCTACAGCACTGAGAGACATATAAGTACAGGCAAGCAGTGCTGCCGCTGCCTAATTATAAATGAGGCTGCCTATAGCAATAGATGTGGCAGGTGGGCAGTGACACCTGTCTTTACCTGGCCAAGTCCATCTCTTATGGTGCTATTAGTGGGAAAGAGACAACACATCTGTCTCTCCTACAATGCAAAGATAAACTGCCTTAAGAGGACCTGACCCACGTGGACACAGAGCTGTGTATGTACTCCCAATTACTCCTGTGGTTGGTGGTATTCAGGGCCGCCATCAGGGGTGCACTGGGGGCATAGCTGTCCAGGGCCCAGCCTGTCGTCTGCCCATACAGGGAGACAGAACTTAACATTACAGTAAATAAATAACAAAAATAGAGTACAGGTAACAAAGAGCAACACAATTCTCAATACATAAGACAACTTAGATGTAAGTAGCAAGGGAGTAGTCAGCGTACTACTAGGGGCTGGCGGCCATAGATAGAGATGAGCGTTTACCAGCAGGAAATAATGTGGGTAAAGATGGTCGCTGAGTAGGAGAGAGCTGTGAGTGAAATGTGTCGAGAAGAGGGCTTTGACAACAAGAGGAAAGAGGGCCCTGCTCTGAGGAGCTAACAATCTAGTGGGAAGGGGCGACAGACAGATGACATGAGGTGCAAGCTAGCGGGAGGTAACCTGATGGCAGGATGTAAGCAAAACAGAGATGGTCATGGCATGAGGCAGGGGGATGGAGGAGCAGCCTCAGGACTAGGTTATGCATCGGAAGGGTACGCTTTGATTAATAGGTGGGTTTTCAGTGCCCATTTGAAGCTTTGCAAGGTCAGGGAGAGTCTAATGGAGCGGGGAAGGTTGTTCCACTGAAGGGGTGCAACACGGGCAAAATCTTGAACTTAAGCATGGGAAGCATTGACCAAGGTAGGTGCATATGGAGTCTGGTGGGGATATTTAATTGTATGTGTATACATACATATATACACACATACATATATTTGTATGCTCCTTATTGTGTTCAATCCCCCATCTGTAATTTCATTACTGACCACCCTCCTCCATATGTAGTGTATTGTGCCTGTGTTTTCCCTATTATGCTGTTCACAAGTGCAAACCACCCATCAGGCTGTAAAATCTACACCATCTCTCCCACAGAAACCTCAATGGGCTACTAACTTAAAATTTGTTTCCTTGATTTCGCTCGTAATTGGCATGGTTGCTCTTACATGTGGCAGCAGCATTACAGCGATGCTGCTGGGTGCAGACATTTAATCAGGTTCTGCTTGCTGCTGGAGAGCTGGGATCCAGGGGTCTGGAGGAGGTACATCAGGGCTATGAGGAGCGGCCGTGGGGATAGCCATAGTTACATCTGTGGGACAGCCTGATAGCGGTGGCTGCACCTGCTTAGACCCGCAGCAGCAGCCAGTGTAGTGTAAAAGCAGAAGGATGCATGCAGAGACTTCCTTCAGTTTTTCTGGATGAATTCAGTGGCGTCCTCCAGCGGCCGACGCCTCTAGGCAGCCGCCTAAAGCTTCCTAATGGTAAAGCAAGGACTGTATCTCAGGGTGGGCCCTGCCTATTTTCTCAGTACTGAGCACAACAATTTCTTATGGCAGCCCTTCCCACATTATCTGCAGCCCCAGCACCGACCCCTCCTCCTGGTCACAAAACTTCTCATCCCACACAGGGTCTCACCCATTCCTGCCAGAATGATTCACCTTCTTACTCGGGCGGTAAGTCGCCACACGTCTCCCCTGTTCCTCCACTCTGAGCTCTGTAGGACCATCTGGTGGTTCCTGCATTCGTTTCCTGGTTACTGCGGCTACTTGTTGCTGAATCCTGTGAAAGCAAGTAACCTGGGATTGCAGCATAGTATATGAAGTATGAAGGAGGGTGTGCAGAGTATGCAGTATATGGTGTGAACAGCATATGGAGGAGTGGGGAGTCCTGTATATAGGTGGCACTATACAGAGGAGTATGGGGGTGCAGTGTATATATAGGGACAGTATATGGTGGGGGTGCAGTGTACATAGAGAGTGTGTGTGTGTGTGTGTGTGTGTGTGTGTGTGTGTGTGTGTGTGTGTGTGTGTGTGCACCACAGAGGTGAGGAGCAGCGTTAGCCTTTTATATATACATATATATATATATATATAGCTATGTAATACTATGTTGAAAATTCTGCATCTCTCTCCTCCTGGGCAGTGCAGATGGTGTAATGGTTAGAATTACTGCCTCACAGCACTGAGGTCATGGGTTTGATTCCCACCATAGTCCTAACTGTGCGGAGTTTGTATATTCTCCCCGTACTTGCGTGGGTTTCCTCCAGTACTCAGGTTTCCTTCCACAATCCAAAAATATACTGGTAGGTTAATTGGCTCCCAACAAAAATTAACCCTAGTGTAGATGTGTCTGTGTGTACATGTGGTAGGGAATATAAGATTGTAAGCTCCACTGGGGCAGGGACTGATGTGAATGCGCAAATATTCTCTGTAAAGCGCTGCGGAATATGTGTGCGCTAAATAAGTAACTGGTAAGAAATAATAAACTATCCTTATCTGTCCATACCACTCCACTCTCTCACCAGACCCTTTTCTACCCCAACCCCTCCCAACTCTCTCCCCCCAGTTCCTATCTGCCCCAACCCTCCTCTCTTTCTTTCTCCCCCAATCCCTATCTGCCTCTACCATACTTTCTACCACCCCATCCCCTATCTGCCCCTACCCTTACTCTATCTCTCTCCCCAGCCCACTCTCTTTGTATGCAGCAAGTGTGAAACAGTCAGATAAGTTTTACAGTTGAACCTGGTTAAGTGGACTCTCAAGGGACGGCATGTTAGTCTCAGTCTCATTTATCCAGGTTCAAGAAGTATATGTCTGACTCACTTATGCATATTCAAACAGGATACCCTTGTATGCCCAGGCACAGGTTACTTTCAGCGGGGTATCACATAGAGACTTGTCAAAACCTGTACTAATCCTAATTTGTCTCATTTATAGAGGTTAATAAACCGCACTAATCTCACTTAAAGAGATCCTAACAGTAATCTTCTCAGTGATAGAGGTGATTATTCCTAATAATTGAAAAAAATCAGTCTCAGTAAAAGAGGTTTGACAGTCTAACTAACAGAGGTTTTTTGGTGCAAAAATGCTGGAACCTCACAATTAGTCCCAGTAATAGAGGTTTCCAGCTTATCCATGTTCGATTGTATTAATAATAGCAGCGGATGCTGTAACATCTCCCTGCAGTATATCTTTCACTTTCACCTGTAACAGCTTGTAGCAAAGAAAGGAGTCATTTGGTCCATTTAGTGGACGCCGGCGCACATAACAAAGGTGGGGAGCAGTGTTAGCCTTTTATTATATAGGATGAACATGGACAATACTATGGGGCATAAAATGAACAACAGTTGTGAAGAAATATATGCCAATAATGAATACAAGCAGGTGATCATGAGGGTCATTGTAACCAACTGGTTCCATCAGCATCCCCATTTGTGTGCTGTTACTGCTGTTAGAAAAGTTAGGAAAAGCTTCTTAAAAGGGGTTTGAAGAGTGATCTCATTTAACTTAGGCAAAATTCAGTTTATAAACCATGAGCCCAATTCAGACCTGATCGCTGCTGTGTGTTTTCGCACAGTGGGCGATTATCAAACTACTTCCCATGCGTATGCACCACAATGCGCACGTGCGTCACCAAACAGTGACAAGATGTTTTGAAAATTTCAATTGCATGGCTGTTCGCAAGGTGATTGACAGGAAGAGGACGTTTGTGGGTGGTAATTGGCTGTTTTCTGGGAGTGTCTGGAAAAACACAGGTATTCTCAAGCGCTGTCAGGGCGGGTGTGTGACGTCAGCTCCGGCCCCGATCAGCCTGATTTCTTTGCGCTAAAGGAGTAAGTATTGAACTATGCACAGACTGCACACACTGCACAGAATGGGATAAATATTCGATGGTGAGTGTGATGTGAATGGTTTTGCAGCTGTCCACTGGCTGAGGGGAATTTTCACACAGCGTAAACATGCATTCGAACACTTGCACGGGGAGAGTTTGCACTCCCCCATGGCGGCCACTATCTGATCTCAGGATAGTGTAATTTGCAGCACAGTGATCGGGTCTGAATTAGGCCCCATATACATTATGTTACAAAAGCAATTTATTGATCACCTTGGTTTCACATATCACAAGCAAGTCTTAATTAAGAAACTTACATTTTGGTGCTGTTAGGTTAATACTGTACATAATACATACTGTAAAATCAAAGGTAAGATTATTTACAGTTTTCCAAAAATCAATTAATGGTGCAATTAGAGATTAGGCATGTTCACATCAGAATTTTATTTAATGTACTGTAGCTATTTTTGCTTAATTATTTTCATGAAGTTCAAACAAAGCAGCATTTCAAGTCATTACAGAAGTAAGAAACTAATTAAACTTGTTACTGTTTTGCCAGAGGCTAAGAGAATAAATCTCAGTATGTTTTAGAAGAAAAAAAAACTAGCAATTCACATAACAGAACATCACAGGAACATTGCAGGTGATAGCAGATAACATTGCATTCATTATAGCAATTGTATCACAAAAAGAGATAAATTATAATATTATGCTCAACAGATGTCCCAGATTCATCATTGTTATTAAAAATAATAGTAAAAAGAATCTCGCCTTCAGGAGACAATCTGACCTCATTATTTAAAGTTAATTATGTACATTTTTTGACAGGAAAAAAGTTAACTTAAAGCCATATTATATCTGTATAAAAGTTAACATATTGACATGGTCAGTTCTAGACCATGTGCAGCCAAAGGTGAAAGTTTCCTCTGGCATGCCCCTACCTTACCAAAAATAATCATCTTTCTGAGGCAATGCTTTACACATAAGTTTTGGCATTTACTTGAGTAAAAATGCTACAGTACCTTAGTTTACATTGTGTATTAAATAAAGATACAGTAATGGAGTTTTTATGGGAAGCTTGACCTAGCAGGGACCCTGTACTTACCCTGACTTAGCCACTTTCACTGCCCTATCTTGGGTAACAGATACACCAGCAACTGCAGGCCAGTCTTCCTCCAATACACCTCATCTACTGCAGCACAAAGCAGGTCCTGACATTTCTATCCTAGTCATCTTTTTTTACGACATATACTGTAGCTACAGATGACTATGTCTAGGGGGGAGATGTATGAAACCTTCCAAAGAGGACAAGTGGAGAAGTTGCCTATAGCAACCAATTAGTTACTGCTACATTTATCTATTACATTCTATATGATGATAGCTAGAGTCTAATTGGTTGCTATGGTCAACTTCTGTACTTGTACTCTTTAAAAGGTTTGATATGTTTCCTTACATAGGTGGTCAATCCGAGTTGTTCGCTCGCTGCTATTTTTAGCAGAGTTGCTAATAGGCTAAAATCCGGCAGTTCTGCGCATGCGTATGCACCGCAGGGCGCACGCGCTAAGCAATTTCACACAAAACTATGCTGTTTTACTCATGGGCGAACTAAGCTTTTCAGTCGCTCTGTTGATCGGAGAATGATTGACAGGAAGTGGGTGTTTCTGGGTGGTAAATGAGCGTTTTCCGGGAGTGTGCTAAAAAACGCAGGCATGCCAGCAGAAAACGCAGGAGTGGCTGGAGAAACGGGGGAGTGGCTGGCTGGATGCTGGGCGTGTTTGTGACGTCAAACCAGGAACTAAACGGACTGAGGTGATCGCAATCTAGAAGTAGGTCTGGAGTTACTCAGAAACTGCAAGGAAATACTTAATAGCAGAATTGCTAATCTTTCGTTAGCAATTCTGCTATGCTAAGGTACACTCCCAGAGGGCGGCGGCTTTGCGTTTGCATTGCTGCTAAAAGTAGCCACCTTAGTGTTTAGAAGTCTAACTAAATAGACCTTGCCACCCTTACTGTAACCCTGATTTAGGGTTAAAGTGCTATATGTGAGGAAAAAGTTGTTGCACTTAAAGTGCTTATTTAATGTATTTACGCCTCAGAGGATTTTATATATATATATATATATATATATATATATATATATATATATATACTTAAAACCCTTGATATATTTAACGTATAGTTAGACACCTTTCTAATACTGTGACTAAAAAAAACACTTATCTTTAAACAGGCACAGTCTTGCTGTGATTTATGGCCGACATGTAACTTTATTCAGGCACAACATTACACTAACCTGACCAGGTACTATCCTTCTTAAACACAGAGGATTGGGATAACCAGTAGGATACTGCCTTTCTTAATGCAGATTATTCAGGGAAAGCCATTAACAATTTCTACCATATTTAGTAATAATAATCAGAATATTTGTAAAACCCTGTCATACTGGTCAATTTCAAACAGGTATGACTAGATGGTGGACACACTTCCCTATGCTGGAGGAAGATGTCATTTTACTTGTATTCCTTTATACTACTAAAACGATATCTGCCACTTCCAATAAAGAATGTTTTTTAAGATATTTTATAGGTGATACTTATCTCCTCATCATTGTTGTTTGATTGGCATAATCAATTCATCAGTATGCCTGAAGTGCAACCTTCTGGAAGTGAACTTATACCACTGCTTGTGGGACTGTGTGGTAAATAATTATTTTTGGGTGTCAGTAAAACAATTTGCAATAACTCACTTAGTGAATTTCCTCTTATAGCAATGGGTCTCCCCTACCCAGTATTGGACTGGGGCATCAAGGGTCCACCGGGGGAACAGTAGTGGTCCATGCTCAAAGGTGTGGCCAGGCTCCAGAGGGGGTGTGGCTAGCTACCACAGAGGTTTGGCTAATCATTAGAGAGTGCATGGTCTTCAGTAAATACTGCTAGTGTATGCATGAAAATGTACCACATTAATAACAGCAATGAACTGTACAAAATACACCATAGTCCTGTGCAGTATAATGTAACATTTATATAATGTAAAATTCAAGTGCACTAGGATATAGGATACAGGGCTAGATGCATCATCGCTTGGAAAGTGATAAAATGGAGAGTGAAAAAGTACCAACCAATCAGGTCTTCCCTGCCATGTCACAGTCTGTGTTCGAAAAATGGCAGTTAGGAGCTGATTGGCTGGCACTTTTTCACACTCCATTTTATAACTTTCCAAGCGATGATGCATCTAGCCCATAGTCTGAAACCTGATCCATAGAGGAGGAGGAGGGCCCACAGGCAGTGGGGCCCATCGGGGGAATTTCCCTGTTCCTCTATGTGCCAGTCCTACCATGCCCATACCCCACCATCTGTCACTATGTTTAAGGAAAAAATGATTAAAGGTTCATTTTTTCTAGTATGGGAGAGTCATATACAGTAGATACTTTACCTACTGAAACCAAACAACATATACATTAATGTTTTCGAGCAACACTCTAGTATGAAACTAGGATCTTTTTACAAGATCCTCCAGTTCAATACACTTGAGGAGACTTGTGGACCATCTGGGCACACATGGTTTCTTTCCCCTCTCCCCTCTTTCTCTCTTCTCTTTCTTCCTTATTTCTCCTTTCACTTCTTTATTTCACTATATATTCTTCTTTTTAAGGACACCAGAAATTATATGTCAATGTACATATTGTAAACGTGCAGTGCACATTTACTGGTGATTCTTAATATGTTACCATTGTTTAGCTATTAAGACGCATAATATGTCTTGGAGCTGATGAGAACAAACTATTGATGCTATTATTTTCAATATGGTTGTGAGGATACTGTTGATACTGTTATTAGTTCCATGTACTTCACATTTATGCAAATAGACAAAATTGTCTTATTGAGGTTACCCTCCTAAGCACTAGTTATTCTGTGGTAATGTTTTACCACATAAAAGGTTATGTAAATGATTATTTGTATTCCTTTTATCATTGTGACACACTAAGCAAAATAATATAGATACATACTGGTCTGAATGATATTTGTAACAAAGCACAATGGTATATTTTACTTCCTATGTTGATTCATCAACCCTTTTTGTAATTGTAACAGTACATGTATATCTCAAGTTATGATGTTTAAAGATAAAGATAAAGCAAAGGACACTTATGTTGTTCAGAGACAATGCAAGTTTATTTGTATACTCCTTTGCAAACATTTGTAAAAAAAAAAAAAACCCAAAAAAACCTTGATATATTTGAAAGTTTCTATTATTTCCTCCCTTTCCCTTCCCTGCTCTAAGATAAACATGTTAAGATCATTTAGTCTTTCTTGCTAAGTCTCATAGTGTAGACCATGCACCATTTTAGTTGCCCTTCTTTGTACGCTTTCTAATATATTTCTATTCTTCTGAAGATAAAGGGGTCTATTTACTAAGCTTTAGATGGAGATAAAGTGCACGGGGAGATAAAGTATCAGCCAACCATCTCCTAACTGTCATTTTTCAAACCCAGCCTGTGGCATGGTAGTTAGGAGCTGATTGGCTGGAACTTTATCTCCACACACTTTATCTCCACCCAAGGCTTAGTAAATAGACCACATAGGCCCTCATTCCGAGTTGTTCGCTCGGTATTTTTCATCGCATCGCAGTGAAAATCCGCTTAGTACGCATGCGCAATGTTCGCACTGCGACTGCGCCAAGTAATTTTACCATGAAGAAAGTATTTTTACTCACGTCTTTTTCTTCGCTCCGGCGATCGTAATGTGATTGACAGGAAATGGGTGTTACTGGGCGGAAACACGGCGTTTCAGGGGCGTGTGGCTGAAAACGCTACCGTTTCCGGAAAAAACGCAGGAGTGGCCGGAGAAACGGTGGGAGTGCCTGGGCGAACGCTGGGTGTGTTTGTGACGTCAACCAGGAACGACAAGCACTGAACTGATCGCACAGGCAGAGTAAGTCTGGAGCTACTCAGAAACTGCTAAGTAGTTAGTAATCGCAATATTGCGAATACATCGGTCGCAATTTTAAGAAGCTAAGATTCACTCCCAGTAGGCGGTGGTTTAGCGTGTGTAACTCTGCTAAATTCGCCTTGCGACCGATCAACTCGGAATGAGGGCCATAGTCTCCAGAACTGAACACAGTATTCTAGATGAGACAGTACCAATGACCAATACAATGGCATTATTACTTCTTTCTTTCTTTCTGCTACTGTTTCCTCTCATTATGCAAATAATTATGCATCTGGCTAGCCTTCCTCATTGCTATGTTACATTGCTTAGCTGCCTTTAAGTCACCTGAAATAGTGACTCCTAGATCTCTTTTTAGTTTCCATTATAGTGATATGGGGTGCTTCTAGAGAGCTCCTCCATGCAGCCTGCATCTGGGTCCTCTCCTCTCTAGTCAGCAGCACTGTAGACTCTGGGCATTAGGGTCACTAGGGGACTCTAGTGCTGTCCCAGAGTCTAGTGCGCATGTGCAGATCTCTGCGGAAATGGTGCAGTTGCCATTTTCCCAGAGATTTCCTTACTACAAATCTCTGGAAAAATGGCCGCCATGCCATTTAATGGAGATTTTCTTACAGATGCTGCCACTGGGTCCCCCACCTTAATACCCCGGGGACCCATGTGCACTGCACACACTGCACCCATTGTAAATACACCTGTGTCTGTGATACTATATTTTGCCATTGGGTTTTTGAGACCCAAGTGCATGACTTTGCATTTTTTAGCATTTAAACTGTAACTGCCACATTCTTGACTATTCCCCTAATCTGCCTAGATCATCATTAAGTTTGTTTTACCCTTCCTGGTGTGTCTGCCCAGTTGCATACCTTTGTGTCATCTGCAAAAAGGCATACTGTTACTTCTATACCATATGGGGAACAGCATTTTTTTCCTGTGGGAGGCAATGTGTTTGTTTATTTTTTCTACAGTGGCCAATGTGTGTGTGGTCCTGAGAGGTCCAATGTGTTTTATTTTTCATGTGTGGACAAATGTGTTGCATGTTTTCCTGTGGGGGCAAATGTGTTTCATTTACTCCTGTGGGGACAAATGTGTTTTATTTTTTTCCTGTGGAGGTCAATGTGTTTGTTTTTTGTTTTTTTACTGCAAGAGCTAATGTGTGTGTGTTTTTAATAATAAAAATAGATAAGTATTAAGTATGGTGCTAGTGAGGGGGGAGTGCTGTGAGGTGTATATTGGATGGACCAAGGGGGGCTGGGAGGCAGCTGTTAAAGGGCTGGTGGAGGTGCTTTGAAGTGGATTTTGAAGGGACAGGTGGTGAGGGAGTCAGTGAGTGCTTTCAGGTGGACAGTGAGTGCTGTTAGGGGGACAGTGAGGGTGCCAGTGCATGCTTCGTAGGGCTCTGTGTTACATGGTAAGATTTGACAGTGAAAGAGAGGTAATGTTTGCAGTTTTTTTGCCACTTTCATTTTGCCATTGTAGTGAACTGATAGAAAAGCCAGAGCCACTTGATTGCATTTGCCCCCCAAAAGTTGCTAGCCAGCTTTTTGGTGTATCCAGTGTACTTAATCCCTGTTTCAGATAACAAATGGTCTACAGTATGTAAAATATCTGACTGAATGTAAATCAAAATGACCATACAAGAGATGCCAAAGATATCTTCTGTGTTACTGTAAAGCTGATTTGAAAACACTCTTGTAAATTAATCCTTTTGCGACTGAGGCTTTTCTCGCCTTTGTGACAAGCCTATTGCAGGTTATATCATAGTATAAATATCAATAATCAAGGATATGAAAATAATGAGATGCATATAGCTTTATCAACTTAGCAATGGCATATAATAGAATTCACATTCACTCACATTGGTTTTGTAGATGGAAATGCATGTAGCCTTGTACATTATCTGCACACCATTTGTTATACTCCTAATCTTGAATAGATCTCTTATTAAAGTGGTCTAAAGTTATGTTTTTACTAGTTAAAAAATTAAATTTGTAATAGTCTCAGGGCCGAAACTCTTCTTGTCAAATGGTCGGCCTGCTACATTGGGCTATACCATTGAGTGGTACACCATGGTAAAACATGTTTAAGATCAATGGATCACTTCCCTCTCCTCTCTGATCCAAGGCTTCTCATTTTGAGAAGTATATTTTAAAAGATATCCATGTGTAGCCCCCTTATCCTCCTGGTCCTTAGTATCCAGGGGACTGCAGGAGCTACTGTATATGCACTAAGAGCCATCCAAAATGGTGATTCACTGTGTGGACTACAACAAGATGTAGAGACAGAATGTGTGTTGGAGGACAGATGAAGGCTGATGAGACCGAATCAAACTGGCTGGAGAGACAGCAGGGAGCTGGCTGGAGAGACAGAAGGGGTCTGGCTGAAGCTGGAGACACTGGTGGGCTGGTTGGATAGACACTGTGGGGGGCTAATCAAAAGAAAAAGAGATTACCAGCGCTGGCTGCTCATATTATTACAAGAAACACAAAATAATATTATTCTAAATTTCGAAGGCTTGTATAAAAAATAATCACATTTATTAATAGCACACGATAAATGTATCATATAAAACAAAATAAAATATGGTATGTCACATAAAAGCCTGTATAGAAAATTAATGATTTGAAATCCACATAGCTGGCTAGGAAACACTCAGTTAGGACTAATGACACTGGATATAACCATCAATTAATCAGTTAATTTGCATAAATCCGATAGTTTTAGCAATCATGAGGTTGTTACCAGTGATCCAAGTAGAGACAGAGGAGGCTGGCTGGAGCGACAATATGGGACTGGAGCTACAAAAAGTTGTGGGAAGTTGATGTTGAAGAAAGGGGAAAGTGGTTGGAGATTATTCTCAGCAGGAAGGATTACAGGAAGGATTATTAGCCCATCATTTCATCCTCCCCACCCTCCATCTGTGCTACTGTGCATTCACCGACAAGAGGGCACCACCATCTATTTTGCCTTTGGGTAGGTGGTGTGAATTTACTTTCCTGGAGTCATTGGGCCTAATTCAGATGTGGTTGGCATTGCTATCTGTATGGTAATTCAGCAGGAGGCGTCTACTTGTTGTAACCTGTTGCAGTAGTGATCAGACCTGCATCCTAGGACACAGCAACAGATCTCTGACACACCAAGCCACCCATCGCACAGGCCAATAAATCTTTGTGCAACCACAGAGATCCCTAGGCTTTTCCCTCCCTATAAACGGAAACTACAGTACATGCCTTTGGTTTCACAAATAGAGGCCATCTCTGCCCCCTCCCCACCCCCAAATGGCCTCATCTTGTCAATAACTGATAGTTCGATGCTAGACTGCTTCTGATGCCGCAGGACTCACAGGCAGAACAGGTCCTGCACATGTGCAAAAGTACAATTTCTAGAGTCAAACATTTTAGGGCCTGATTCAGTAACAGTCACAATGCCGATGTTTGCACAAACAGGCCGATGTATTTTGTACTGTTCATGTGTCTGAGTTGCACTGCGCATGTGCCACAGTATATTACCGATGTGGCTCAGAGAGGGGCTTTGGACGCAGAGTGACTGACAGTTAAGGAGCGTTTGTTGATGGTAATGGGGGTTGGTGACAGGTGTCACGACCATTTTGTGATCATGTCAGAGACAGAGACTGCGTCCTTCTACGGACCCGGCATCTTAGGATCCGCAGCCACAGTATGAGCAGCCATAGTTTGAGAAAATAAGACAAAGGAGGCTCTGCACCAGTCACTGTCGAGACCGATGGTGTGTCGATGGTGAAGTGATTGGATCCACCAGTGCAGTTGAGCATTGCATTGCTCATTTATTGCTCAAAGTGGGTGTCGCAGGGTTTTCACACTCAGTCGCACAGAAGTACACAAGAGTAATGCTAAAGCTGACGCTTCTGTAGTTTTGCTCTTGAGAAATTGTGAGAAATTACAGCCACACATGATTTGCGTGCACCTCTGAATCAAGCCCTATATTTCTGCTTACATTTGTTATCCCTTTGATAGTCAAAACTTTTCACCATTCTTCCCACATCTAAGATAAATAAATATATATAGTAGTTTTGTCAATGAACATTGGGCCTGATTCAGATGTGGTTGGAATTGCTATTGTTGCTGCTTACATAGAAGCAGCAGTGATAGCATTAATATGGCAACGCAGCAAGAGGTGTCACGCCTCCTGCTGTATTACTGATCTGAACTGCATTCAAGGACATCAGATCTTCCCCGACAATATGGGGCGGCTTTTGGCTCCCCACAGGGACACACAAGCCATCCATCGCAAAAGCCAGGAAATCTCTGTGCAATGACAAATATCCGTGGTCTCTTCCCTAACCATAATCACAAACATTCTTACAAACAGAGCCTGTCACCACCCCCTCCCCGCCCCCAAATGGCATCAGACTAATAATCACATTTGTGATTATTTATTTACATAAGCAACAATTTCATTGGACAAAACCAGGGGCAGATTGACCATAGCGCTCACCAGGAGGATTCATGGTAGACCGACATGTCTGTGGGGCTTGTTTTGTGTGGTGTCATGTGGCCAAACCACCCCACATGACAGGCAGCCCACTACACTCGGTACACTGCACTGTCCCCATTCATTCTGTTATTTCATATCTGCAGTAGCGCAACTCTGTCATCTAGTGATGCTGCCATGGAAATACAGTATGTTATACCTCTTATGCTGCCCATGTCGGGCCACTTAAACAGACTTTTACAGGGCCACGTTTAGTTCCCAATCTGCCCCTGGTCTCAGACACAACTGTAGCAAAAGACACAAGGAAGGCTGCAATGGCGTACATCCAGACCCTATGAGAAGGAATCCCGAGCCCCTCAACAGACGCCACCCCCTCATCAGACCGCAGCCCCATTAGGGCTGCTTCCATAAATTGCCAGGCTGATTTTCCATCCCAATATGCCGCTGAAAAAACTTATGCTATTCAATCATGTTGTAAAATTCTGCATTACCATACAGCATTAATAACAATAAAAAAGATTAAATATTTTCTGTCACCTTTCATAGTTTATGGAAGCACACAAGTCTATTTGTCCCAGACGATTGTACATCTTGTACTAATGTCTGTTTTGTTTCCCACTTACTGTACCAACAATACAAATTAACTATAGCCTGTAGAATGACTGCAATACAAGACGGTAAAGGTTGAAAGAGCATGTGAAATCTCTGTTGTATTCCCAAAAAATCACACGTTTCACAGCATACAGTATGCTATAAATAGGGACCATGATCAGATTTAATCATTTATCCAATCTCTAGTTGGACAACACATATATCCACAGCAATAGATCTATTAGTACATTCCATTTACAAAACAAAACATAAAACATTTTGAAAACTATTTCTCAAACCTTCGGTTGCCATTGTCAAGGTCAAATATAATCAATTGGTATTATATGCCAAGGAACATCAGCAGCTAGTGCTTGCTAAAGGAAAGGTTTACTTTTTCTATCAACATTATTTTGCAGCAGGTTAGTTATTAATCCTGAACTTCAGCACAGAAATTCACAGAATTTAAAATGTGAAAGGGTTCATTTTTCTTCTAAATTATATACCCTAGGTGACCCATAGTCACATATTAAAATGTGCCATTACAGTATGTCAAGAACACAAACACCTTCATGTCATCAGACTACATTTTACTTTTCCTTTAATTATTTCCTTTAACTATAAATAGTGATGTGCACAGACACCCGTGTTTTGGCTTTGATTTTGCTTCTAATTCATCATCGTGTTTTGGTTTTGGCAAAACCACCCTCAAGTGTTTTGGTTCTGATTCAATGTAATTTTTGCAATCCAAAACCCAGGACTCAGTTTGGATCAGATCTCAAGAGATCTGGACAACGATTTGGTTCGGTTTGGATCCACAAAAATCGGGTATATTCGGATTTCTGCAGAGTCTAATCTAGAGATGAGCGGGTTCGGTTTCTCTGAATCCGAACCCGCCAGAACTTCATGTTTTTTTTCACGGGTCCGAGCGACTCGGATCTTCCCGCCTTGCTCGGTTAACCCGAGCGCGCCCGAACGTCATCATGACGCTGTCGGATTCTCGCGAGGCTCGGATTCTATCGCGAGACTCGGATTCTATATAAGGAGCCGCGCGTCGCCGCCATTTTCACACGTGCATTGAGATTGATAGGGAGAGGACGTGGCAGGCGTCCTCTCCGTTTAGAATAGATTAGAGAGACACTTGATTTACTAATTTTGGGGAGCATTAGGAGTACTCAGTACAGTGCAGAGTTTTGCTGATAGTAACCACCAGTTTTATTTATAATCCGTTCTCTGCCTGAAAAAAGCGATACACAGCACACAGTGACTCAGTCACATACCATATCTGTGTGCACTGCTCAGGCTCAGGCCAGTGTGCTGCATCATCTATTATCTATATATAATATTATATATATCTGTCTGACTGCTCAGCTCACACAGCTTATAATTGTGGGGGAGACTGGGGAGCACTACTGCAGTGCCAGTTATAGGTTATAGCAGGAGCCAGGAGTACATAATATATTATATAGTGAGTGACCACCAGACACACAGTGCAGTTTATTTAATATATCCGTTCTCTGCCTGAAAAAAGCGATACACACAGTGACTCAGTCAGTCACATACCATATCTGTGTGCACTGCTCAGGCTCAGGCCAGTGTGCTGCATCATCTATATATATTATATATCTGTCTGACTGCTCAGCTCACACAGCTTATAATTGTGGGGGAGACTGGGGAGCACTACTGCAGTGCCAGTTATAGGTTATAGCAGGAGCCAGGAGTACATAATATTATATTAAAATTAAACAGTGCACACTTTTGCTGCAGGAGTGCCACTGCCAGTGTGACTAGTGACCAGTGACCTGACCACCAGTATATATAATATTAGTAGTATACTATCTCTTTATCAACCAGTCTATATTAGCAGCAGACACAGTACAGTGCGGTAGTTCACGGCTGTGGCTACCTCTGTGTCGGCACTCGGCAGCCCGTCCATAATTGTATATACCACCTAACCGTGGTTTTTTTTTCTTTCTTTATACATACATACTAGTTACGAGTATACTATCTCTTTATCAACCAGTCTATATTAGCAGCAGACACAGTACAGTGCGGTAGTTCACGGCTGTGGCTACCTCTGTGTCGGCACTCGGCAGCCCGTCCATAATTGTATATACCACCTAACCGTGGTTTTTTTTTCTTTCTTTATACATACATACTAGTTACGAGTATACTATCTCTTTATCAACCAGTCTATATATTAGCAGCAGACACAGTACAGTGCGGTAGTTCACGGCTGTGGCTACCTCTGTGTCGGCACTCGGCAGCCCGTCCATAATTGTATATACCACCTAACCGTGGTTTTTTTTTCTTTCTTTATACATACATACTAGTTACGAGTATACTATCTCTTTATCAACCAGTCTATATATTAGCAGCAGACACAGTACAGTGCGGTAGTTCACGGCTGTGGCTACCTCTGTGTCGGCACTCGGCAGCCCGTCCATAATTGTATATACCACCTAACCGTGGTTTTTTTTTCTTTCTTTATACATACATACTAGTTACGAGTATACTATCTCTTTATCAACCAGTCTATATATTAGCAGCAGACACAGTACAGTGCGGTAGTTCACGGCTGTGGCTACCTCTGTGTCGGCACTCGGCAGCCCGTCCATAATTGTATATACCACCTAACCGTGGTTTTTTTTTCTTTCTTTATACATACATACTAGTTACGACGAGTATACTATCTCTTTATCAACCAGTCTATATATTAGCAGCAGACACAGTACAGTGCGGTAGTTCACGGCTGTGGCTACCTCTGTGTCGGCACTCGGCAGCCCGTCCATAATTGTATATACCACCTAACCGTGGTTTTTTTTTCTTTCTTTATACATACATACTAGTTACGAGTATACTGTCTCTTTATCAACCAGTCTATATATTAGCAGCAGACACAGTACAGTGCGGTAGTTCACGGCTGAGGCTACCTCTGTGTCGGCACTCGGCAGCCCGTCCATAATTGTATATACCACCTAACCGTGGTTTTTTTTTCTTTCTTTATACATACATACTAGTTACGAGTATACTATCTCTTTATCAACCAGTCTATATATTAGCAGCAGACACAGTACAGTGCGGTAGTTCACGGCTGTGGCTACCTCTGTGTCGGCACTCGGCAGCCCGTCCATAATTGTATATACCACCTAACCGTGGTTTTTTTTTCTTTCTTTATACATACATACTAGTTACGAGTATACTATCTCTTTATCAACCAGTCTATATATTAGCAGCAGACACAGTACAGTGCGGTAGTTCACGGCTGTGGCTACCTCTGTGTCGGCACTCGGCAGCCCGTCCATAATTGTATATACCACCTAACCGTGGTTTTTTTTTCTTTCTTTATACATACATACTAGTTACGAGTATACTATCTCTTTATCAACCAGTCTATATATTAGCAGCAGACACAGTACAGTGCGGTAGTTCACGGCTGTGGCTACCTCTGTGTCGGCACTCGGCAGCCCGTCCATAATTGTATATACCACCTAACCGTGGTTTTTTTTTCTTTCTTTATACATACATACTAGTTACGAGTATACTATCTCTTTATCAACCAGTCTATATATTAGCAGCAGACACAGTACAGTGCGGTAGTTCACGGCTGTGGCTACCTCTGTGTCGGCACTCGGCAGCCCGTCCATAATTGTATATACCACCTAACCGTGGTTTTTTTTTCTTTCTTTATACATACATACTAGTTACGAGTATACTATCTCTTTATCAACCAGTCTATATTAGCAGCAGACACAGTACAGTGCGGTAGTTCACGGCTGTGGCTACCTCTGTGTCGGCACTCGGCAGCCCGTCCATAATTGTATATACCACCTAACCGTGGTTTTTTTTTCTTTCTTTATACATACATACTAGTTACGAGTATACTATCTCTTTATCAACCAGTCTATATATTAGCAGCAGACACAGTACAGTGCGGTAGTTCACGGCTGTGGCTACCTCTGTGTCGGCACTCGGCAGCCCGTCCATAATTGTATATACCACCTAACCGTGGTTTTTTTTTCTTTCTTTATACATACATACTAGTTACGAGTATACTATCTCTTTATCAACCAGTCTATATATTAGCAGCAGACACAGTACAGTGCGGTAGTTCACGGCTGTGGCTACCTCTGTGTCGGCACTCGGCAGCCCGTCCATAATTGTATATACCACCTAACAGTGGTTTTTTTTTCTTTCTTTATACATACATACTAGTTACGAGTATACTATCTCTTTATCAACCAGTCTATATATTAGCAGCAGACACAGTACAGTGCGGTAGTTCACGGCTGTGGCTACCTCTGTGTCGGCACTCGGCAGCCCGTCCATAATTGTATACTAGTATCCAATCCATCCATCTCCATTGTTTACCTGAGGTGCCTTTTAGTTGTGCCTATTAAAATATGGAGAACAAAAATGTTGAGGTTCCAAAATTAGGGAAAGATCAAGATCCACTTCCACCTCGTGCTGAAGCTGCTGCCACTAGTCATGGCCGAGACGATGAAATGCCAGCAACGTCGTCTGCCAAGGCCGATGCCCAATGTCATAGTACAGAGCATGTCAAATCCAAAACACCAAATATCAGTAAAAAAAGGACTCCAAAACCTAAAATAAAATTATCGGAGGAGAAGCGTAAACTTGCCAATATGCCATTTACCACACGGAGTGGCAAGGAACGGCTGAGGCCCTGGCCTATGTTCATGGCTAGTGGTTCAGCTTCACATGAGGATGGAAGCACTCAGCCTCTCGCTAGAAAAATGAAAAGACTCAAGCTGGCAAAAGCAGCACAGCAAAGAACTGTGCATTCTTCGAAATCCCAAATCCACAAGGAGAGTCCAATTGTGTCGGTTGCGATGCCTGACCTTCCCAACACTGGACGTGAAGAGCATGCGCCTTCCACCATTTGCACGCCCCCTGCAAGTGCTGGAAGGAGCACCCGCAGTCCAGTTCCTGATAGTCAGATTGAAGATGTCAGTGTTGAAGTACACCAGGATGAGGAGGATATGGGTGTTGCTGGCGCTGGGGAGGAAATTGACCAGGAGGATTCTGATGGTGAGGTGGTTTGTTTAAGTCAGGCACCCGGGGAGACACCTGTTGTCTGTGGGAGGAATATGGCCGTTGACATGCCAGGTGAAAATACCAAAAAAATCAGCTCTTCGGTGTGGAGGTATTTCACCAGAAATGCGGACAACAGGTGTCAAGCCGTGTGTTCCCTTTGTCAAGCTGTAATAAGTAGGGGTAAGGACGTTAACCACCTCGGAACATCCTCCCTTATACGTCACCTGCAGCGCATTCATAATAAGTCAGTGACAAGTTCAAAAACTTTGGGTGACAGCGGAAGCAGTCCACTGACCAGTAAATCCCTTCCTCTTGTAACCAAGCTCACGCAAACCACCCCACCAACTCCCTCAGTGTCAATTTCCTCCTTCCCCAGGAATGCCAATAGTCCTGCAGGCCATGTCACTGGCAATTCTGACGAGTCCTCTCCTGCCTGGGATTCCTCCGATGCATCCTTGCGTGTAACGCCTACTGCTGCTGGCGCTGCTGTTGTTGCCGCTGGGAGTCGATGGTCATCCCAGAGGGGAAGTCGTAAGCCCACTTGTACTACTTCCAGTAAGCAATTGACTGTTCAACAGTCCTTTGCGAGGAAGATGAAATATCACAGCAGTCATCCTACTGCAAAGCGGATAACTGAGTCCTTGACAACTATGTTGGTGTTAGACGTGCGTCCGGTATCCGCCGTTAGTTCACAGGGAACTAGACAATTTATTGAGGCAGTGTGCCCCCGTTACCAAATACCATCTAGGTTCCACTTCTCTAGGCAGGCGATACCGAGAATGTACACGGACGTCAGAAAAAGACTCACCAGTGTCCTAAAAAATGCAGTTGTACCCAATGTCCACTTAACCACGGACATGTGGACAAGTGGAGCAGGGCAGGGTCAGGACTATATGACTGTGACAGCCCACTGGGTAGATGTATGGACTCCCGCCGCAAGAACAGCAGCGGCGGCACCAGTAGCAGCATCTCGCAAACGCCAACTCTTTCCTAGGCAGGCTACGCTTTGTATCACCGCTTTCCAGAATACGCACACAGCTGAAAACCTCTTACGGCAACTGAGGAAGATCATCGCGGAATGGCTTACCCCAATTGGACTCTCCTGTGGATTTGTGGCATCGGACAACGCCAGCAATATTGTGTGTGCTTTAAATATGGGCAAATTCCAGCACGTCCCATGTTTTGCACATACCTTGAATTTGGTGGTGCAGAATTTTTTAAAAAACGACAGGGGCGTGCAAGAGATGCTGTCGGTGGCCAGAAAAATTGCGGGACACTTTCGGCGTACAGGCACCACGTACAGAAGACTGGCGCACCACCAAAAACTACTGAACCTGCCCTGCCATCATCTGAAGCAAGAAGTGGTAACGAGGTGGAATTCAACCCTCTATATGCTTCAGAGGTTGGAGGAGCAGCAAAAGGCCATTCAAGCCTATACAATTGAGCACGATATAGTAGGTGGAATGCACCTGTCTCAAGTGCAGTGGAGAATGATTTCAACGTTGTGCAAGGTTCTGATGCCCTTTGAACTTGCCACACGTGAAGTCAGTTCAGACACTGCCAGCCTGAGTCAGGTCATTCCCCTCATCAGGCTTTTGCAGAAGAAGCTGGAGGCATTGAAGAAGGAGCTAAAAGGGAGCGATTCCGCTAGGCATGTGGGACTTGTGGATGCAGCCCTTAATTCGCTTAACAAGGATTCACGGGTGGTCAATCTGTTGAAATCAGAGCACTACATTTTGGCCACCGTGCTCGATCCTAGATTTAAAGCCTACCTTGGATCTCTCTTTCCGGCAGACACAGGTCTGCTGGGGTTGAAAGACCTGCTGGTGACAAAATTGTCAAGTCAAGCGGAACGCGACCTGTCAACATCTCCTCCTTCACATTCTCCCGCAACTGGGGGTGCGAGGAAAAGGCTCAGAATTCCGAGCCCACCCGCTGGCGGTGATGCAGGGCAGTCTGGAGCGACTGCTGATGCTGACATCTGGTCCGGACTGAAGGACCTGACAACGATTACGGACATGTCGTCTACTGTCACTGCATATGATTCTCTCAACATTGATAGAATGGTGGAGGATTATATGAGTGACCGCATCCAAGTAGGCACGTCACACAGTCCGTACTTATACTGGCAGGAAAAAGAGGCAATTTGGAGGCCCTTGCACAAACTGGCTTTATTCTACCTAAGTTGCCCTCCCACAAGTGTGTACTCCGAAAGAGTGTTTAGTGCCGCCGCTCACCTTGTCAGCAATCGGCGTACGAGGTTACATCCAGAAAATGTGGAGAAGATGATGTTCATTAAAATGAATTATAATCAATTCCTCCGCGGAGACATTGACCAGCAGCAATTGCCTCCACAAAGTACACAGGGAGCTGAGATGGTGGATTCCAGTGGGGACGAATTGATAATCTGTGAGGAGGGGGATGTACACGGTGATATATCGGAGGGTGAAGATGAGGTGGACATCTTGCCTCTGTAGAGCCAGTTTGTGCAAGGAGAGATTAATTGCTTCTTTTTTGGGGGGGGGTCCAAACCAACCCGTCATATCAGTCACAGTCGTGTGGCAGACCCTGTCACTGAAATGATGGGTTGGTTAAAGTGTGCATGTCCTGTTTTGTTTATACAACATAAGGGTGGGTGGGAGGGCCCAAGGACAATTCCATCTTGCACCTCTTTTTTCTTTTCTTTTTCTTTGCATCATGTGCTGATTGGGGAGGGTTTTTTGGAAGGGACATCCTGCGTGACACTGCAGTGCCACTCCTAGATGGGCCCGGTGTTTGTGTCGGCCACTAGGGTCGCTAATCTTACTCACACAGTCAGCTACCTCATTGCGCCTCTTTTTTTCTTTGCGTCATGTGCTGTTTGGGGAGGGTTTTTTGGAAGGGACATCCTGCGTGACACTGCAGTGCCACTCCTAGATGGGCCCGGTGTTTGTGTCGGCCACTAGGGTCGCTAATCTTACTCACACAGTCAGCTACCTCATTGCGCCTCTTTTTTTCTTTGCGTCATGTGCTGTTTGGGGAGGGTTTTTTGGAAGGGACATCCTGCGTGACACTGCAGTGCCACTCCTAGATGGGCCAGGTGTTTGTGTCGGCCACTAGGGTCGCTTATCTTACTCACACAGCGACCTCGGTGCAAATTTTAGGACTAAAAATAATATTGTGAGGTGTGAGGTATTCAGAATAGACTGAAAATGAGTGTAAATTATGGTTTTTGAGGTTAATAATACTTTGGGATCAAAATGACCCCCAAATTCTATGATTTAAGCTGTTTTTTAGTGTTTTTTGAAAAAAACACCCGAATCCAAAACACACCCGAATCCGACAAAAAAAATTCGGTGAGGTTTTGCCAAAACGCGTTCGAACCCAAAACACGGCCGCGGAACCGAACCCAAAACCAAAACACAAAACCCGAAAAATTTCAGGCGCTCATCTCTAGTCTAATCACACATCGCTAACTACCACATTCAGCAAAGAAATTTAATCTGTATGATACAGTAACAGGATAATATGTAACTTGGGGCCCGATTCAGACCTGATCACTGTTGTGTGAATTCGCACAGCAGCCAATTATCGAATGACTGCAAATGCGTATGCAAACTGTGTCAGAACTGTGTGAAAATTTTGATTGCATGGCTTACGCAAAGTTATCGACAGGAAGCGGACGTTTGGGGGTGGTAACTGCCCGTTTTCTGGGAGTGTCAGGAAAAACACAGGTGTTCCCAAGAATTTCTGGGAGGGTGTGTTACGTCAGCTCCGGTCCCAATCAGCCTGTTTGTATCGCACTGTAGGAGTAAGTCCTGCGCTACGCACAGACTGCGCAGTATGGAAAAATCATTCAATGGTGCGTGAGTAGCAAACAGATTTGCAGATGTCCGCTGACTGGCGAAGTTTTCGCACAGCGTACACATGCATTTGCACTAGAGATGTGCGGATGGCACTTTTTGTGTTTTGTGTTTTGTTTCTAATTCCACTTTTTCGTGTTTTGGTTTGGTTTTGCCAAAACCGCCCATTTGTGTTTTGGTTTTGGATCTGGATGATTTTTGAAAAAAACATAAAAATGGCTAAAATCACAGAATATGGGGGTAATTTTGATCCTACGGTATTACTAACCTCAATAACATTAATTTCCACTCATTTCCAGTCTATTCTGAACGCTGAACACCTCACAATATTGTTTTTAGCCAAAAGGTTGCACAGAGGTTGCTGGATGACTAAGCTAAGCGACACAAGTGGACAACACAAACACCTGGCCCATCTAGGAGTGGCACTGCAGTGTCAGACAGGAGGGCAGATATAAAAAAAGGCCCCAAACAACAACTCATGCAAAGATGTAGAAGAGATAGCTGTATGACTAAGACAAGTGACACAAACAATTTCCACTGGAATTATACAGCAATGTCACTGGAATTATATGGCAGTACCACTGGACATATACGGAAGTGTCAGACAGGATGGCACTTAAAAAAAATAGTCCCCAAACAGTACATGATGCAAAGAAGAAAAAGAGGTGCAAGATGGAATTGTCCTTTGGCCCTCCCACCCACCCTTATGTTGTATAAACAGGGCATGCACACTTTAACAAACCAATCATTTCAGTGACAAGGTCTGCCACATGACTGTGGCTGAAATGACTGGTTTGTTTGGGTCCCCACCAAAAAAGAAGCAATCAATATCTTCTTGCACAAACTGGCTCTACAGAGGCAAGATGTTGACCTCATCCTCATCCTCCAATTCCTCACCCCTTTCACTGTGTACATCCCCCTCCTTACAGAGTATTAATTTGTCCACACTGGAATCCACCATCACAGGTCCCTGGGTACTTTCTGGAGACAATTGCTGGTCAAGGTCTTCCTGGAGGAATTTATAATTCATTTTGATGAACATCATCTTCTCCACATTTTGTGGAAGTAACCTCCTACGCCGATCGCTGACAAGGTTACCGCTGCACTAAACACTCTTTCGGAGTACACACTGGAGGGGGGCAACTTAGGTAAAATAAAGCCAGTTTGTGCAAGGGCATCCAAATTGCCTCTTTTTCGTGCCAGTATACATAAGGACTGTCTGACATGCCTACTTGGATGCTGTCACTCATATAATCCTCCACCATTCTTTGAATGGTGACAGAATCATATGTAGTGACTGTAGACATGTCAGTAATCATTGGCAGGTCCTTCAGTCCGGACCAGATGTCAGCTTTCCTTCCTGACTGCCCTGCATCACCGCTAGTGGGTGGGCTAGGAAATCTTATCCTTTTCCTTGAAGCCCCAGTGGTGGGAGAAATTGAAGGAGGAGCTGTTGACAGGTCACATTCCACTTGATTTGACAATTTACTGACCAGCAGGTCTTTGCACCTCTGCACACTTGTGTCTGCTGGAAAGAGTGATACAACGTAGGCTTTAAACCTAGGATCGAGCATGGTGGCCAAAATGTAGTGCTTTGATTTCAACAGATTGACCACCCTTGAATCCTGGCAAAGGGATTGAAGGGCTCCATCCACAAGTCCCACATACTTAGCGGAATCGCTCCATCTTAGCGCCTCCTTTAATTTCTCCAGCTGCTTCTGCAAAAGCCTGATGAGGGGAATGACCTGACTCAAACTGGCAGTGTCTAAATTGACTTCATGTGTGGCAAGTTCAAAGGATTGGAGAACCTTGCACAAGACGGACATCATTCTCCACTGCACTTGAGTCAGGTGCATTCCTCCTCCTTTTTCTATATCATAAATGGATGTATAGGCTTTAATGGACTTTTGCTGCTCCTCCATCCTCTGAAGCATATTGAGCGTTGAATTCCATCTTGTTACCACCTCTTGCATCAGTTGATGGCAGGGCAGGTTCAGGAGGGTTTGCTAGTGCTCCAGTCTTCAGCACATGGTGGCTGAATGTCGAAAGTGGGACGCAAGTTTTCAGGCCACAGACAGCATCTCCTGTACACCCCTGTCATTTTTCAAAAAATTCTGCACCCCCAAATTAATTGTATGTGCAAAACATGGGACGTGCTGGAATTTACCCAGTTGTAATGCATGCACAATATTGGTGGCATTGTCCGATATCTCAAATCCCCAGTAGCGTCTAAGTGGGGTAAGCCAATGCGCGGTTATGTCCCTCAGTTTCCGTAAGAGGTTGTCAGCGGTGTGCATCTTATGGAAAGCGGTGATACACAGCATAGCCTACCTAGAAACGAGTGTGGATTTGCGAGATGCTGCTACTGGTGCCGCTGCTGCTGCTGTTGTTGCTGCGAGAGGCAATACATCTACCAAGTCGGCTGTCAAAGTCATATAGTCCTTAGTCTGCCCTGTTCCACTTGTCCACATGTCCGTGGTTAAGTGGACACTGGATACAACCACATTTTTTTAGGACACTGGTGACACTTTTTCTGACGTCTCTGTACATTCTCAGTATCGCGTATCACCTGCCTGGTGAAGTGGAATCTAGATAGGATTTGGTACCGGGGACACAATACCTCCATCAATTGTCTAAATCCCACTGCACTAATGGCGGATACAAGAAGCACGTCTAACACCAACATAAGTGTCAAGACCTCAGTTATCCGCTTTACAACAGGATGAGTGCTGTCATATTTCGTCTTCCTCACAAAGGACTGTTGGACAGTCAATTGCTTAGTTGAAGTAGTGGGATGACGATCGACTCCCAGCAGCAACAACAGCAGCGGAGGCAGCAACAGCAGCAGTAGGTGTACCACTCAAGGATCATCCCAAAGAATCCCAGTTAGGAGAGGACTCGTCAGTCTTGCCAGGGACATGGCCTGCAGGACTACTGACGTTCATGGCTGAGGAGGAAGTTGACATTGAGGGAGTTGGTGGTGTGGCTTGCAGGAGCTTGGGTACAAGAGGAAGAAGGGATTTAGGTGTCAGTGGACTGCTTATGCTCTTACCCAAAGTTTCACAACTTGACACTGACTTCTGATGAATGCGCTGCAGGTGACGTATAAGGGAGGATGTTCCTAGGTGGTTAACATCCTTACCTCTACTTATTACAGATTGACAGAGGCAAAACACGGCTTGACACCTGTTGTCCATATTTGTGGAGAAATAATTCCACACCGAAGAGGTGGCTTTTTTAGTATTTTTCCCAGGCATCACAATGGGATTCTTCATCCCACGGAAAACAGATATCTCCCCCAGTGCCTCATTTAAACAAACCACATCACCTTCAGAATCCACATCGTCAACTTTCTCCTCAGCACCAGCAACACCCATATCCTCATCCTGGTGTACTTCAACAGTGACATCTTTAATTTGAATATCAGAAACTGGACTGTGGGTGCTCCTTCCAGCACTTGCAGGGGGCGTGCAAATGGTGAAAGGAGCTACTTCTTCCCATCCAGTGTTGGGAAGGTCAGGCATCACAACCGCCGACACACTTGGACTCTCCTTGGAGATTTGTGATACCATCTCAGAATGCACAGTTCTTTGCTGTGCTTTTTACAGCTTAACTCTTTTAATTTTTCTAGTGGGAGGATGAGGGCTTCCATCGTCATGTGAAGCTGAACCACTAGTCATGAACATAGGCCAGGGCCTGAGACGTTCCTTGCCACTCCGTGACGTACATTAAATGGCATATTGGCAAGTTTATGTTTCTCCTCAGATGATTTAAATTTCTTTTTTTGGGTCTTTTTACTGAACTTTGGCTTTTTGGATTTTACATGCCCTCTACTATCAAATTGGGTATCGGCCTTGGCAGACGACATTGATGGCATCTCATTGTCTATGTCATGACTAGTGGTAGCAGCTTCAGCACTAGGAGGTAGTGGTTCTTGATCTTTCCCTATTTCATCCTCCAAATTTTTGTTCTCCATTATTTTTCTGGAATTATATAACACAATATGCGGCACAGGAGCACTGGACATAAGGCAGCAGAGGATACCACTGTGACTGGTCACTGGACTGACTGATGGCTCATGCACAGGACACTACCACTGGTCTGATGCAGGACAACACAGCAACACTGTAAGGGACATGTTATTATTAAACAGCAGCACTGGACATATGGAAGCAGAGGATACCACTGTGATTGGTCACTGGAATGACTGATGACTGATGCACAGGACACTACCACTGGTCTGATTCAGTACAACAGAGCAACACTGTAAGGGACATATTATTATACAGCAGCACAGGACATATGGCAGCAGAGGATACCACTGTGACTGGACACTGGAATGACTGCTGGCTGATGCACAGGACACAACCACTGGTCTGATTCAGTATAACACAGCAACACTGTAAGGGACATATTATTATACAGCAGCACAGGACATATGGCAGCAGGGGATACCACTGTTACTGGTCACTGGAATGACTGATGGCTGATGCACAGGACACTACCACTGGACTAATGCAGCACAATACACCACCACTGAACTGATGCAGCACAACACAGCAACACTGTAATAGACTTTATTATACAGCAGCACTGGACATATGGCAGCAGAGGATACCACTGTGACTGGTCACTGGAATGACTGATGGCTGATGCAACGGACACTACCACTGTAAGGGACTTGTTGTTATTATTATACAGCAGCACTGGACATATGGCAGCAGAGTATACCACTGTGACTGCCTGGTCACTGGAATGACTGATGGCTGATGCACAGGACACTACCACTGGTCTGATGCAGGACAAACAGCAACACTGTAAGGGACTTATTATTATACAGCAGCACTGGACATATGGCAGCAGAGGATATTACTGTGACTGGTCACTGGAATGACTGATGGCTGATGCACAGGACACTACCACTGGTCTGATGCAGGACAACACAGCAACACTGTAAGGGACTTGTTATTATTATACAGCAGCAATGGACATATGGCAGCAGAGGATATCACTGTGACTGGTTACTGGAATGACTGATAGCTAATGCAGAGGACACTACCACTGGTCTGATGCAGCACAATATACCACCACTGAACTGATGCAGCACAACACAGCACCCTATACAGCAGCACTGGACATATGACAGCATAGGATACCACTGTGACTGGACTGATGCAGCACAATACACCACCACTGAACTGATGCAGCACAACACAGCACCCTATACAGCAGCACTGGACATATGACAGCATAGGATACCACTGTGACTGGACTGATGCAGCACAATACACCACCACTGAACTGATGCAGCACAACACAGCACCCTATACAGCAGCACTGGACATATGACAGCATAGGATACCACTGTGACTGGACTGATGCAGCACAATACACCACCACTGAACTGATGCAGCACAACACAGCACCCTATACAGCAGCACTGGACATATGACAGCATAGGATACCACTGTGACTGGACTGATGCAGCACAATACACCACCACTGAACTGATGCAGCACAACACAGCACCCTATACAGCAGCACTGGACATATGACAGCATAGGATACCACTGTGACTGGACTGATGCAGCACAATACACCACCACTGAACTGATGCAGCACAACACAGCACCCTATACAGCAGCACTGGACATATGACAGCATAGGATACCACTGTGACTGGACTGATGCAGCACAATACACCACCACTGAACTGATGCAGCACAACACAGCACCCTATACAGCAGCACTGGACATATGACAGCATAGGATACCACTGTGACTGGACTGATGCAGCACAATACACCACCACTGAACTGATGCAGCACAACACAGCACCCTATACAGCAGCACTGGACATATGACAGCATAGGATACCACTGTGACTGGACTGATGCAGCACAATACACCACCACTGAACTGATGCAGCACAATACAGCACCCTATACAGCAGCACTGAACATATGGCAGCAAAAGGACACAACCACTGTGACTGGACAGATGCAGCACAAGACACAGACAAGGAGGACACTGAGAGAACAGAGAAACGTCCTCTCTCTACACTCTCCAATGCCGAAATGAAAATGGCGGGACGAGCGGCTCCTTATATGGAATCCAAACCCTGCGAGAATCCGACAGCAGGATGATGATGTTTTGCCTCATTCTGGTTTCCGGGTCACATGGGAAAACCCGAGCCTGACTCGGATCCGGACTTGGGTAGGGAGGTTTGGTAGGGTTCGGATCTCAGGAATCCGAACCCGCTCATCTCTAATTCTCACACTTGCACGGGCGGGTTTTCATTCTCCCTGGGCGGCGACTATCTGATCATAGCCCTCTGCAAATTTGCTGAGCAGTGATTAGGTCTTAATTATGCCCTTAATTAGGATAGGAGGGGTCTATTATAACCCAGCAATAAGCTTATTTGTGAAACAGTCTAGAAAAACAAATACAGACATCTCAGATGTGACATTGATTGAAACTTATCAATGTTAATTTTTAATACTATAATTTTTAATGCTCTACAAACATTTCCAACATATCCTCATGTTCTTAAATCTCTCCTACAGAGAACAAGAAATAATTCAAGAACAAAACCTATTTATTGCTGTTTCCTGCTGTTTAATGTTTCCCAAATGAGTGAATCTAAATGATGTTGCAAGCTTGTGTCCTTTTGAATTTAAAATTGAGATCTTCTATCAGACCAATGGGCTAGATTTAAGCAACAACATGACTCACATAGGTTCTATAATATTCATTCTAATGCTTGCCATTTGGAAGTCAGGACCTCTCTCCAGACCTTTAATCAACAATATGTCTCAATATTGTTCCCTCTCTAAAAAAATATTTTTGAACAGAATGAAATATGTCAGTTTGAAATCTCAGCACATGATGGAAACTCTGCAAGTAGTATACTCAGCTGATCACAGGGTCGGAATGCCCACAGGTGTCATGACAGGCCAGACGATTTCCCAAATACCTCAATATAAAAATTGCCACCAGTGACTTATGGTTACCTCAGCGCGTGTGGTTATTATAACCCGGTAACTGCCACCAGCAAAGGAATGCAGAACCTCAATATGGACACCATACAGTCCTTTGCAGCTATCTGCATCGAGAATTATTAATTGCAAACTCACTTATACTTTGTTAGTAGCTTTGGCAGCACAGGCTTGTAGATTCACCAAGAGGCACGGAGAACGCGCTAGAATTAATGATCTTTTAATTCGAACAAAATGGTCCAAGGTAAAAGTATACAAAAAATTATTATAAATGTGGACAGAAATACAGTACATATAAATCTCAGCAAAATAAACAAGGTATGATAATACAGAAACCTAGCACTTATGCAAAAGTACTTAGGTGACTTCTAATGTTAGGGGACTACACAATTTAGAATGATTAATTTCCCAGCTCTCGTGTCTGAATCCCCTAAGAATAGGAGCGCTGACTCTTGAAGCAGAAGTGTCATTGAACTTTCCCAGCTGTCCTCCTCCTTCCCACCTTTGTAGTTTTTAATCAGCTCAATGCTGGACTCTCGATATGAAGGTATCATATGCTTTCTCTTATAGCTGTCTTGCAAACACATTGGGAAGGTGGACACAGACATTCCATTCTCTTTAAGTATGAAGGATGCAATTTCCTACCCCCAAACATTTATGACTGGTACAAGATGAGAGATCATGATTGGCTGACCATAAATGGCTCCTCCCATTCCATTGCTGGGGTCTGGATACAACATCATTATCTCTACCTTTGAGTCTAAGAATCATCAATTCTTCTCCCTGGTCTGTGCATACATAAGGTCATATATAGGACACATGCTATTGATCCATCTAGGTGAAATAAAATAATTTATTTACATTCTGATACAAGATACATTTCTGACATTGCTATATTGAAAAATGCCACATCTTCATCACAACAGGGATACAGGAGAAATTCAGAGTGGGCTCCACTGCCTGAGGGCCTGCCCTCTCCTCTAGGGGACAGGTTCCAGACTGTGCACTAAAATTACATGTTGTTACTTTATTACATAATCAGTTACCTAGGGTAGCAGAGTGGCTGATTAACATGGGTGCTTGATTCTCTTCCATATAAACTACAACAAAAAATTTGCCAAATGGTTAGCCAAGTGTTTGTGATGGCTGGCCATATCCCCTTTGGTGAATGACCACACCCCTTAAGCATGAGCCCCTACCACTGCATTCACGACGAGCTTACCACATAGTGTCTTCCTGACATCTCGTCTCTTCAGCATCTTGGCACCCCCCTCCCCTCCAACTATATCTCAGTTTGAGCATAAAGATACAGGTCGCATTGAATCTCTAACCTTATCCTTTTTTATCCATATTGCATACTTTTTCCTTCTTTTTCCTACACTTTGCATCTTAATTTCTGCTGCGGGGTACACTGGGATCCACAAGGATTGGACAATGGGGTGTAGAGTAGGATCTTGATCCGAGGCACCAACAGGCTCAAAGCTTTGACTGTTCCCAGAATGCACAGCGCTGCCTCCTCTATAACCCCACCTCCCTGCACAGGAGCTCAGTTTTGTAAGTTGGTGCTGCAGTAAGCAGGCACTGAACAGAGGGGTTGCTCCAAGCAGTCCTAAGAAAAGCTTTTTATGATGTAAAAAGTGAAGACTTCAAGGGCAGCAGCGGTGGTAAATGTCTTGTGACATTCACTGCTGCAGCTCCAGCTCTCCCCAGCGGCGCTGTACACTCCCGAGCCCTGGTTGCCAGGTACCTACAGCGGAGGCTCCGGTTTTCTTCACGTTAGACACACACGGCTGGGGCTCTCCAGGATCGCGTGGCCGCGCTTAGGGAGCGGGACCCGGTCTTTATCGCGATCCGGCGCGGTCAGTGGGAGGCGGGCCGCGCGTGCTGGCGGTGGACACTGTGGATACAGGCGATCCCACTAGATCACCATGGCATGGGCGCAGGTCAGGTGTTCTCTCTAAACCCATTCTTATATCGCCCACAGTACCCGGTGGTTTTGCCAGCAGAGGGATAAGGCTTAGACCTGAAGCCCCTCCCCCAGCCCCAGGGCACCATTTCTAGCAAGTGTTCCCACCCTCGAGCTGCATATCTGTCTTTTCCTCACTCCCTGTCAGTGTCTGCGGCGTCATTATCCCTCAGCTCACTGTTCCTGGGACTGCTTGGGCAAAACCTCCTATGTAAAGCCGCCTGGTTGTCAGTGCTGTGACTTTAAATGACACTTAAGTATTCTACCTGCCTTTTTTAGTCAGTGTTAGTAAGAAAGAGTGCATTTTGTCAGGGTTTTCTAGTACAATTACCCTGTGATATACATCCAGTTCTTACTGTGTACTGTTATATCATTTGTTATATAGCTGTGTAAGCTAGTCCAGTGCAGTATTATTGTCAGTAATAACCTCTGCATTGTACAAACTGTGACTATCTGTGTGTGCATTTGATAGCTGAGTGGTGTCCATTTCGTGTCTTTCACTCAACCTGCTATCCCTATATTCTATAACCTGAGGGCTTGGTGCGTCAGGTTTTATTTAATATAGGATTTTCACAAAGATATACTGTATTACGTATTTTTCTCTGTGATTTAGTCACCATATCTCTCCTTTATCTCTGCTAGTGCTGACTACACTGCGCAGGGGTTTGGGTTTAGAGATATAGTGCTGCTGATAATTGTACTGTGTTACCTTATACTGCAAGTTATATAATGTCTGCTTCTGAGGGTAACGGTTCTGGGGCTGAACACACTGCCGGTGTTGCTGAAGCCACAGACCCATATGCGGAGAATGTAGCAGCTGTGGGCTCTGGTTCTGGGGGCTCCTTGCCCCCCAGTGGGACTGTGGCAACAGAGGCACATACTGACCCACCGCTTCTGCAGACGATAGTTCATAAACTAACACCCCCTATGGGACCCCCAATGCCGGTACAACCGTATGTGGTCCCTGCAGCTAACCCGCCGTGGGCGGACGATTTACCTGCTCAATTAAAGATGTTGAACCAGTCCCTGACTACTAAAAAGTCTGACCATCGCTCGCCTAAGTCCAAGGGGTCCTCTAAGCGAGCGCTTGTCTCCTCACAATCCACTGCTGTCACTGACACCTCGTCTAATGAAGATGGCACGTATACTGACCCCACAGGTTCTGACTCAGATACGGCTGATGGGGAGGATAGTTCACATGTGGATGTTCCTGATCTTTTGGAGGCTATTAAGTTAATTCTACAGATTACGGATGATCCCGAGCCATCCATACCTCCTAAGAAACCAGATAGGTTCAAGCGTCAGAAGGTGGTTAAACAAGTTTTACCTCACTCTGACCACCTAGTGGATATACGTCAGGAATCCTGGGAAAACCCGGGTACGAAGTTTGTGCCTCACAAGAAGATGCTGGCTCGCTATCCCCTCGCGCCAGAGCTGTCTAAGAATTGGGAAACGCCTCCTCCAGTGGACTCACATGTGGCCAGGATGGTGGTTTCCTCAGCTCTGCCTGTCAGTACCGTCACGTCTCTAAAAGAGCCTACTGATAAGCGTGTGGAGGGTTGTCTGAAAGCAATTTACACCCTCACGGGTACTGCGCAAAGGCCCACTATTGCAGCTACATGGGCTGCCGAGGCTATTGAAGTGTAGGCCTTGGAGTTAGATACTGAAATCTCCTCTGACCATGCTAGACAATGCTTGTCATATATTGTCACAGCTTCTCACTATATTAAAGAGGCGGCTTCGGTTGCCGGTATCCTAGCAGCCAAGGCCTCTACTACATCAGTCCTGGCTCGCCGGATATTGTGGCTGAGATCCTGGTCTGTGGATCTGGACTCTAGAAAAACCCTGGAGGTACTCCCTTTCAAGGGAGATATTCTGTTTGGGGAGGACTTAAATAAGATAGTGGCTGACTTGGCTACTGCCAAAACTGCCTGTCTACCAAATACCGCTCCTTCTGTGTCGAAGGCTAATGGTACGTCCTTTCGCCCTTCAGGTAAAGCAAAAGGTCAGGCGTACCACAAGCAGGCCCGCACTTCCAAACCTGGTAAGCCGAAGCCCAAAAGAGCCTGGGATGCCCGTCAGCCAGCTTCCAAGACCGATAAGCCTGCCGCATGACGGGGCGGACCTCCCCCTGGGGGATCCCAGGGTGGGGGGCCGGCTTCTAGGGTATACCCAGGAATGGTTGAAAACCACTTTAGATGCCTGGGTATGGGAAGTCATCACTCGAGGTTACGCCATAGCCTTCAAAAACCGACCCCCTCATCGATTTTGCCAGACTGACGTCCCGTCGGACCAGACAAAGGCAAATACTATGCATTTGGTGGTACAGACGCTCCTGGATACAGGAGTTGTAGTACAGGTGCCTCTTGCTCAGAGGGGCCGGGGGTACTATTCTCCACTGTTTCTAGTCCCGAAACCGAATGGGTCCTCACGGCCCATTCTCAACCTCAAGGCATTGAACAAGTTTGTGAAGGTTTCCAAGTTCCGTATGGAAACCCTTCGCTCTATAGTTCTGGCCTTGGAACCTGGGGACTACACGGTTTCCCTGGATATACAGGATGCTTACCTGCATATTCCTATAGCAGCGTCACATCAGCAATACCTGAGGTTCGCTATTGGCAACCTTCATTACCAGTTTCGGGCATTACCTTTTGGTTTAACAACGGCTCCGCGAGTTTTCACCAAAGTAATGGCAGTGATGACGGTGGTACTCCGCCGTCAAGGGGTCAGGATACTGCCGTACCTGGACGACTTGTTAATCCTGGCAAATTCCCCAGAACTTCTCCTGTGTCATCTGGATATGACGGTCCGGTTTCTACAAGCCCACGGGTGGCTCATCAACTGGAAGAAATCCTCCCTGGTCCCTGCTCAGAGCATGGTGCACCTGGGAGCGCTATTGGACACTCACAACCAGCGGTTGTTCTTGTCTCAGGAGAAAGTCCTGAAGCTTCAGGACAGGATTCGTTGCTTCCTTTCTCGTCCGCAAGTGTTGATACATTCGGCGAGGCAGGTGCTGGGCCTCATGGTCTCAGCATTCGACATAGTGGAGTATGCTCACTTCCATTCTCGCCCCCTCCAGAGGCTGATTCTAGCCAAGTGGGACGACCTGCCTCACGGGATCAGGTATCACATGATCTCATTGACTCCGGAGGTCCATCTGTCGCTACTTTGGTGGCTCCGGGACCAACAGTTGTGCAGGGGCCGTCCCTTCTGGATATCCAACTGGGTCCTGTTGACGACAGATGCCAGTCTAAGAGGTTGGGGCGCGGTGCTGGAGCAACACTCCCTTCAGGGTCGGTGGACCAAGGAGGAATCTCTCCTCTCGATCAACATTCTGGAATTGCGGGCGGTCTTCAATGCGTTGAACCTGGCCCAGCATTTAATTCAGAACCGTTCTGTTCAAATACAGTCGGACAACGCCACCACAGTGGCTTACATAAATCATCAAGGCAGCACTCGAAGCCGTTTGGCAATGAAGGAAGTCTCACGGATTCTACGTTGGGCGGAACGCCATCTACCGGCCATATCGGCAATATTCATTCCGGGAGTCCTGAATTGGGAAGCGGACTTTTTCAGTCATCAGGACGTGCATGCCGGCGAGTGGAGCCTCCATCCAGAAGTGTTTCAACTCCTAGTGGAAAAGTGGGATCTTCCAGATGTAGATCTGATGGCGTCTCGACACAATCACAAGGTTCTGATCTTCGGAGCAAGGACAAGGGATCCTCAAGCAGCATTCGTGGATCCGCTGGTGGTGCTGTGGAGGTTTCGGCTGCCGTACGTGTTCCCTCCGGTGTCACTCCTGCCCAGGGTAATTCGGAAGTTCAAGCAAGAAAAAGGAGATCTGCTTCTCAAAGCTCCGGCGTGGCCCAGACGGCCCTGGTTCTCAGACCTGCAAGGCCTAATGTCAGAGCGTCCACTTTTTCTTCCACAATGCCCAGACCTCCTCGTTCAGGGCCCCTGTGTCTATCAGGACCTAGCCCGGCTGTCTTTGATGGTGTGGCTCTTGAAGCTTCCGTCTTGAGGGCTAAGGGTTTTTCTGAAGAGGTCATTAAAACTATGTTGCGGGCCCGGAAACCGGCTTCTGCTCGGATTTACTATAGGGTCTGGCATTCCTACTTTGTTTGGGGCGCATCTAATAATTATGACGCTTCCAAGTTTAGTACAGCCAAACTTTTGGCTTTTCTGCAGCAGGGCCTAGATTTAGGTCAGTGAATAAGTTGAAACCGGGTTATGGTATGATGGGATTTCATAATGAAACATAACCAGGTTCCAGATAGATAAATAAATATAGTATGTTCGCCCTTGTGTAATTGTACATTGTGGGTATTTCCCTACATTCTAAATCCTATGCTGTGGGAAATAGGAGGATAATAATTTCCACAAAGTACATTTTAGCTACAAATGATTCATAGTCTGTCTATATTCTAGAACTTTTGATGTCTAATTTCGTATAGCCTGTTTACGATAATATAGGTTGGTAATAGATATAAAATACTGGATGGTCGATCTAGTGGAAAATATTTATTCCATTGATTTGGTATTTCATTCAATTTATTTTATTTTATTTTTATATGCGATGTAGAGGATGTCTTACAGTGTGTGTCAGCTGTGAAAAAGCAGTTCTTATATAGTTTTATATTAGAGATGTTTAATTATGGTGTAGGTTTTTAAGATCAATACTTTAAGGTTGCTATGAGTAACTATATGTCTAATAATGGATTCCAAAGGTGAAAGGGTTAATGAACATAAGGATCCTTTTAAGATGTTGATTGATACCCCACTGAGGATAAAAGCAGTGAATAGGAAGGGGAGTGCATTCTTCTGAGGAAACAACCATTGACATACGGCTGAGAAACGCGTCAAGAATGCTCCTTGCGTGTGTGGACCTAATCGTTAAAACAGCTTATGGGTCTCCTACTGTCGGTAAAGCACCTGGTTAATCTCGGGAAGTGAGAACAGCGCGCAGTAGCTGATGGATACCGCCGTAGCAAACCAGCCCGACAGGCTGTATCACCACAAGCCTTTTGCGGCACTGACATAGGAGAGGCGGGCCGCGAGATCTCTGGTGCAAGTGAAGCAGCTGTGTGCTGCCTATGACACCGACGGACGCCCAGCGGGAGCTGTAGCCGAGGCTAACAGTGGTGAGAATAGCCGTGTATGCGGCCTCCAATTACCGAATAAGATTATATGAATGAACTGTGGAGCATGCTCATTATCTAACAGGAGTTCTACTGTATTTACCCAAATTCTTTATATCAGTAGGGGACGCCCGTCAGAACTGTCTATATCAATTCAGTATCAGTAGTCTCCAGTCAAGAGACTGTGTTATGAAAAGTTGGTGTTTGTATTTGCTATAATTCAGATACTGCGTGCTTCCAATCTGTGCTTCTGGATGGATCATTGTCCCAGCGGGAGGATATATAAAAATAATTTGTGAATTTAATCCAGGTTTATGGTGACCTTATCCAGATATGTCTGGGACTGTGAACACTTAATCCATCCAATTATTCCTATTCGTAGGAGGCTGCTTAAAGGAGATAATTACCAGAAGTAAATACACTGAGTGGAGTAATATATATGACATCTTGGAATGATACAATTGTTTCACTTGGAATAGAGTGTGTCAATTTAATGCAAGTGTATCCACTGTGTATAACTGTTTCACTATTAGGTACCACTGAAAAATAGTTATGGTCCGTAATATGCCTTGATGTCTAATTTTTAGATCAGAAGTAATGATTAATTGACTATATGTGAATTAGTGATTTTATAACCTTTTAACAAAATAAAAAAACTCTTTTATTGTGGACAGCGCTTTCAACCTTTTGTCTTTTGGGCCTAGACTTAGGCCTGCGTCTGGCCTCCCTCAAGGTTCATATTTCGGCCTTGTCGGTGTGGTTTCAGAGAAAAATTGCGACTTTACCTGATGTTCATACTTTCACTCAGGGTGTGTTGCCTATCCAACCTCCCTATGTCCCACCTGTGGCTCCTTGGGACTTGTCGGTGGTTTTGGAGGCGTTGCAGGGGCCTCCGTTTGAACCCCTGGGTTCAGCTGACCTTAAGTGGCTTTCCTTTAAGGTGGTGTTCTTGCTGGCTATTGCCTTTGCTAGAAGAGTGTCGGATCTGGGTGCCTTGTCTTGTAGTTCCCCATATCTGATTTTTCACCGTGACCGGGCGGTTCTTAGGACTCGTCCCGGATATTTACCTAAGGTGGTTTCTTCGTTCCACCTTAATCAGGAGATTGTGGTTCCGACCTTTGTCTCTCCTGATTTGTCTCCCAAAGAGCGGTCTTTGGATGTGGTATGGGCTCTCCGTATCTACGTGAAGAGAACTGTTTCTATTTGAAAATCTGATTCTCTCTTTGTTTTGCTTGGATTTCACAAACGTGGCTGGCCTGCTCACAAGCAGACCCTGGCCAGATGGATTAGAATGGTGATTGCACATGCTTATGAGAAGACTGGTCTGTCAGCTCCTACTCACATTATGGCCCATTCTACTCGGTCTGTTGGACCTTCTTGGGTGGCCCAATGTGGTGCGACCCTTGAACAATTGTGCAAGGTGGCTACGTGGTCCTCCGGGAACACGTTCATAAGGTTCTATGCCTTCGATACTGCCGCTTCCCAGGATGCTTCCTTTGGACGCCTGGTTCTTGTGCCCGCTACAGTGCGTCCCCTCCCATAAGGAACTGCTTTAGGACATCCCCATTGTCCAATCCTTGTGGAGCCCAGTGTACCCCGCAGCAGAAAATTAGATTTATGGTATGAACTTACCTTTGTTAAATCTCTTTCTGCAAGGTACACTGGGCTCCACAAGGCGCCCACCCTGACGCACTTAGCTTCTTTGGGTTGGTATGGCATTAGCCGCTGACACTTCTCTTGTCGTGAGAGTGTGGTGTATGTGGCTACTAACCGTTGCCGTCTCTTTTCCTGCTACTGCATTGGGCTGGTTAACTAAAAACTGAGCTCCTGTGCAGGGAGGCGGGGTTATAGAGGAGGCGGCGCTGTGCATTCTGGGAACAGTCAAAGCTTTGAGCCTGTTGGTGCCTCGGATCAAGATCCTACTCTACACCCCATTGTCCAATCCTTGTGGAGCCCAGTGTACCTCGCAGAACGAGATTTAACAAAGGTAAGTTCTTACCATAAATCACATTTTAATAATAGTGTACTAAGTTCTTTGAATTTGTATTTTTACTGACCCCTCTATACCCTAGACAACTGACCCATATATACCCTAAACTACATCCCTGTAGCTCTGTACCTTACACTACATCACTGACCCCTCTATACCCTACACTACATTACTGACCGCTCAGTACCCTACACTACTGTACATCACTGAACGCTCTATGCCTGCCACAACATCACTGACCTCCCTATTCCCCACACTGCATCCCTAACCCCTATACACCTTCTTCTTCAACACTGACACCTCTATACCCTACATGACATCATTGACCCCTCTATACCCTATAGTACACTACTGGCCACTCTATACCTTACTCTACATCACTGACCCCTTAATACGCTACACTACTGCCCACTCTATACCCTACACTACATTACTGAACCCTCTACACCCTACACTACATACTGAGCACTCTATACCCGCCACTACATCACTGTCCCCTCTATACCTGCCACTACATTATTGACCCCTCCAGTGGCGAACGCAGGGGGGGTTTCTGAGTACCTGGAAACCCCCCTGGTGAGCCGAGTTTTCTATTTTGAGATGGAGACAGCCTTGTATCAGTCTCAGCAAATGCCACAACCGCAATCGCGATAGCGGAGCTGCAGCAGCAACAGAGAGCTATGGAGCTCTCTGCTTACAGAATGTCCCGGGGGAGCTGTTGGCTGTGCACAGCAGCTCCCTCCATCCACACGCTGCTGCCCCTCTGCTCCCAGCCCCTGGTCGATCATGTAAATTTGAAGTCTGTGTTAATGTGTGTATTTATATGTATGTATGTGTGTCTGTGCGCTGGTGTATGTACAGCATGTATATATGTGTGTTTGTGTATATGTGTGTGTTTGTGTATGTATATACAGTATGAATGTGTGCTATATATGTATAAGTATGTATATATATATATATATATATATATAATGGGGTTGCCATAGTGTAGTATGAGATGTCAATAATGAAATAAAAGTTACAGTATCATTTATTTATATATGCTAGGGAACAGCCCTGTAACAAACATGTATATATTTACAAGTTTCAATGAAAGATGTGTAAAAAATGCTTTTTAATAGGTGTGAAATCATGTGCATTTTATGTATTATGGCATATATATATATATATATATATATATATATATATATATATATATATATACACTGCAAATTGATCTGGCACTCAGCGCTGGAAATAAGATTCAGTGCCCTCAGTATATAAAGACATATGCAGGAAGAAGACTGCAGCACTCAGGTATTGAAAATGAAATTCTTTAGTGAAAAACAATAACCATGCCAAAATACACATGTTCACCATGCCATAATGTGCAACGTTTTGGTGCCGCTACAGCACCGTTTTCAAGCCTAAGCATAAGTGACAAACAAACAAGAGAATAAACATTTACTCACCTAAATAGGCTGGGTCCACCACGCTGTGTGGGAGCCAGGTCCGGTCATCACTTCCGCGAACTGAAGGTTCACGGCGTCACTTCCGTTGACATCAGACTATCCTGGCCCCCGTAGGCATGGCAAGGCTGATCACGTTACCTAGTTACTGGGGCGCGGCCATCCGTATGCCTCCCTGGCTCCCCCACAGCGCACTGTGGACATAAAGATATGAAAGAAGGCCTAAAGGAAGCAATTGTTAGAACGCTTCTTAAAAAACCTAATTTAGATCCCGACTGCATGACTGCATGACCAACTAAAGACCGGTATCAAACCTTCCTTTCCTAAGGAAGGTTATTGAGAAAGTGGATGCAAATCAACTTGAAACCCGCCTGACAACCCATGATATTTATGATCCATTCCAATCAGGATTCAGGAGAAGACATAGCACTGAAACAGCCCTGGTGTGTTTGTTAAATGATCTTCTGATGGCAAGAGACAGGTGACTGTTCAATATTAATCATTCTGGATCTCTCTGCAGCATTTGATACCATGGACCATGGGCTTATGATTGAGTGACTGATACATTTCTGTTGTCTGGATGGCACAGTCCTAAGCTGGTTCAAATCATTTCTCACAGGAAGGTCTCAGAGAGTATCATCTGGAGTATACTCATCACCATCAGAAGCATTGCCATGTGGTATCCCACAAGGTTTTATACTATCCCCCATGCTTTTTGCAGTATACATGCTCCCATTGATTGAAATAATCAGGCGCCATGGCCTGGTCTACCACTGCTATGTAGATGATACACAACTGTACTTGTCTATTGCTCCGGGCACTGATAACCCAACAGCAACCCTAAATGGCTGTCTAGCTGAGCTCCAGGAGTGGATGAGCGCCAGTTGGCTGTGACCGAACCTGGATAAAACAGAGGTCCTTATGATAGGACCGCAACATCAAAGGACAAGACTGCAGCATAGCCAACCAACTGGACTCACACTCGGGGATTCAGAATTACAGACCACTGATCATGTGCGGAATCTTGGCGTTGTCCTGGATGGTGGCTTGACACTTAAACATCAGATATCAGCCACAATTAAATCCTCATTCTTTCCCCTGAGGAACATAGCCAGAATCAAGCACTTAATTCCCTCAGATGATCTGCCAAAAGTCGTACATGCATTTGTAACACCTCGATTAGACTACTGTAATGCCCTCTACCTTGGTCTCCCAGCAGAAGAATTGCACCGCTTACAGCTGGTGCAAAACACTGCTGCCAGGCTGTTAATCAACCAGCCCCGTTCTAGCCACATAACACTCATCCTCTACTCCTTTCACTGGCTGCCTGTAAGATGGCGAATCATCTTCAAGATTGGCTTAATGGGTTTCAAAGCACTACATGACCAGGGCCCAAGGTACCTGAAGCAGCTTCTGATCCCATACTGCCCCACTCGATTACTGTGATCTGTAGATGAAGGACTTTAAACAGTACCTATAATCTCTCATAATTCATCTAGGGGTCGAGCTTTTAGTCATGCGGCTCCAACTCTATGGAACTCCCTTCCCCGCACAGTGCGAGAGGCCCCAACTATAGATTATTTAAAAAGTAGACTCAAGACTTTCCTGTTTTTCAAGCATTTCCATAATGTCCCTTTTAGTATCTTCATGCTTCTGTATTTTCTGAAAATGTACTTCATTATTTTCTGTACTATATTATGCTATGTACAGTATCTGTTAAGTACCTTGAATCCTATTGGAGAAAGAGCGCTATATAAATAAAATTATTATTATTATTATTATTATTATTATTATTATTATTATTATAAAGAAGGCAGGATTAGGAGATATACTCAGATAGATTGTTCTCATAGAAATATTAAATACAACTAAATGCAACACTAAACGAATACTGTAGTAATCAGTCTAATCCTAAGAGTCCCCACCAGCATCATGCTATACACATCAGAGACCATTGTCCGCTGTATAACATTACTCTGCAAAGAACCAGATGGTGTAATGTACTCTAACATTACAATAAATGTCCACAATAGTACACTTTATGGGAGCTATATAGACATTCTGTCTAGAGAAATACATAAACATTAAACATAAATATTCCAGTTTTGTCTCTCATTCAAACCATAGGGGTGTACTGTATTTAAGATATGGATCCATTTTGTTTTACTACGTAAAAGGCATCCATGACGATCCTCTCCTCTAAGTAGAGCTGGTACATGGTCTATAACCATGTGTTTCAAAGATGACAGGGGATGTTTTGCTTGTAGGAAATGTCTAGCTTCTGGTTGATCAGAACAGCCATTCGCCAATGCTTTACTTATAGACGATCTATGAAGGGCCATACGTTCACGTACCATTTGTATGGTCTTACCCACATAGTAGAGATTGCAAGGGCATATGATATTGATTATGTATATCACAAATGTCATCTGGCATTATAGAACATGCTTAAGATGGAAAATGCATTATGATGTTGAATGTTTAAAGGTTGGTCCTGTTAGCATATGTGAGCACGTTGTGCATTTGGGACATTTATAGCAGCCAGGAGCTTTCGTGAGGAAATGTGGTTCAGCTGTATGTTTTTTGAAACCAGTGATATCTGTATGTACTACCGCATCTTTGATATTTCTGGCCCGAGTAACAGGCCATCGGTCTCTTATTCTTAAACCATGGTAGAGATTCATCTGATGCTGCAATGGATCATAGTGCTTGACTGGCACGTTGAATCACTTGGCTTGAAGTGCTGAACTCCATTTTCCATGGGATGATGTTATCTTGGGTTTTCCTTGTTGGTTGTAGCAGTACCTCTCTATTCAATGACAATACTTCCTTTTTTTGCTGCCTCAAGACTTTCAAATTGTATGTCCATCATAGATTAAATCATTTCTGGTAAGTGTGAGCTCCAAAGCTTCATGAATAAGTTGATGTCCATATCCCTAATTTCTAGTGTCTCATAAAAGGTTCTCATGGCACCAAGTCCTTGAGCATGCGGAATTGAGGTATAAAGACTATTGATATTCAAGGTACAGAGGACAGTTCCTGGAGGGACATGTGATATGGACATTATTCGATTCAGGAAATTGGTAGTATCTTTGATGTAATTTGGCTGTTTCATTATGAAGGATTGTAGTATATTGTCCAAATACATTGCAATAGGTTGATATAATGATTCCCGTGCTGATATTATCAGTCGTCCAGGTGGACTAACTGCATTCTTATGAATTTTTGGGACCGTATAAAGTATTGGTGTTACCAGATATTGCTGGAATAAAGCTTTTGTTAATCTGTCATCCAGAAGTCCCCTTTCTTTTGCTTCTGTAAGAATACTTTGCAATTCATCTTTATATTCGAACGTTGGATCTTTTGCCAATTTTTGATATACCGCTACCACTGCTAGTTGTTTCTCTATCTCACTCATATAGTTAGCGAGATCCTGAATCACTATGGCGCCCCCCTTATCAGCGTGTTGTACCACAATGTCTCTGTATCCAGATAAATCTTTCAGGGCTTGTCTTTCCTGATGACTCATATTGTAATGTTGACTCGGTTTGGCTGCAACAAATTTATTTACAGGTGTAGGTTTTAATAGAAGTGTTCTTGGAGCTCGGATCAAATGTAGACCTGCTACGTTTAGATAGAAATTTCTGCGTTGGGGTGTCTGATAGTTGTGTCTCTGAGTTTTGAAAAAATTCCTGTAATCTCAGTTTTCTAGAAAAACGATGCAATTCAATGTTCCTTTGGAGATCATTATGGGAGTTTGTAGGGATAAATGACAGGCCACAATTCAGAACTTATTGTTCTTGTTCTGTGAGTACCCTTGAGGATAAATTATATATTAATTCTTCTTTTGGGATGCTGCTTCTTTTCTGTCCCTTGTTTTGACCCCTCCGCTGGGTGGCTTTGTTTTTAAAGGTGGATCTTTTGAGATGGTGGGGCGCACATCTAAAGGGACAGACGAGCCTTCCAGTGGGTCATCCGAGTCTCGAGTCATAAATTCACTGTCGCTATCCCTGTCTATATCCTTGATTTTGTTAGTGGAAAGATTTAGATTCTCCACCCATAAGCCAGTGGTATACCCGATTAGATTCGTAGTCGGTCACCACTGTTTCATATTTCTTAGACTTACATTTTATTAGATCTTTTTTATTCAGATCGATGGCTTGCTGGATTTTAAGAGGCCAATCTTGATTCAGGTCTTCAATGAGTGTTGTTTTGTGAAGCTCTTCCAATCTTAATAATTTTTCTCTAGTAACTCAACTGTCAATTCCCTCTCTGATTCTTTGATCACCAAGAGCATCAAATCGAAACTGCATTTATTAACAATACCTATCCATTGGTGACAAAAATTGGGGTTGTAATGCCCAATTAAATGTGTACTTATATCTTGTGATCATTCCATAGCATAATCACAACAAATTCTCTGGGGTTTTTTCCAAGTGGTTTCTTTCGTCCGATACAGGGTAGTCTTGTGTACTCCTATTTAAGTATATTAGAAGCAGTGATAACTTTTTCTTAATATAGTTCCTTATAATGTTTTCCCTATCTGGTTCAATTAATTACTCTTCATATATTTTCTATGCACATTTCCCTGATCATAATGTATTACCCTCTCCCAATATAGCTATCTATCTATCTATCTATTGATATACTGTATATATATTTTGTTTGGAAGGCGGCACTCACGGGACTTCATGCAGATGTATAAAAGACTGGCTGAGTCAGTTCACATTAGTTCTTCCAGTCTTTTATTCATCTGCATGAAGTCTTGTGAGTGCCGCCTTCCAAACAACACATACATATTGGGGATTTTTCCGACCCAGGATGGCACCAGGACAAGTAGCACTTGAGTGCTTGCATTTCTATTCAAATATATATATATATATATATATATATATATATATAAAACCAAAGAAATCCTTTTTTTTCGCACTAACATATAGTTTCAGCAGCACCTCACAGGTGTCCCCCTGCTGGTAGGGTCTTAAATAGAAATGTGGAATACGGGTTTTCTCAGGTGCGCTAGTGAATTAACAAGGACTAGTTCCTTATGAGTAATATCCTTTTACTACATAGTCACTCAATTTTTAAGAACAAGATAATGACATCAATTCAAATACCTGAATAATTTATTCTTGGTACATAAACAGAGGTGTTTAATATTTTTTCTCATAAAAACAGTACAACAGGTTTCCATAAATTTGTATAAAAGAAGCAGTAACATATGAACCTGCCCAAATATCAGGGGTATAAAGTTGACTATAACCTCATCCTGACAGGTGTGAGCTCATAGGTGAAGATTCCTCAAATTGGATGCAGAATTATACAAAGGCGACCCTATGCATTTCGTCCACATACAGGACTTCATCGTGGGTATAGTTCCAAAGATTCAACTAGTGTGTACAGTCAATGGTGATGAACTATTGTTCTCCGAGTGGCAAAACAGACTTCACAAATTTGCTTTTTAATGTGATATTGGTCTTCATAACGGTATAACTATAAATATATATCATACATTCCCAAAAGGTGAAAGCCAAATAGGACATAATCCTTGTTGTGTGTGTCCCACCCTCTGTTCAGTAGCATATACGGGATACAACATAGCCATATGCATATGCAAAATCGATCAACCAGATTTGTATTTTTATTGTTTTTTTGAGTAGTGTATGTATTTTAATGGCCATACTGTATTTTTATGTTTAATAAAATGTACTGAAAAGTGCACATAATTGTATGACTAAATCTATCCAATTGGCAGCACTTCCTGATAAGATTTTCTATAACGGATACTATATAAGTAGTTTACTTCTTCAGCAGGTAGACAGCAGAACGACAGTACCAGATAGCATTATACAGTTCACAGCGTAGTGATAAACCTGCTTTAAACAAGTTGGTATAACAATCCAGATGAATACTAACATAAGCCCACACCCCCAGTGCTATCGTCTGGGCAAATGATTCGCCGATAGATAGATAGATAGATAGATAGATAGATAGATAGATAGATAGATAGATAGATAGATAGATAGATTGTACTCTCAGTTTCTACAGTACATTTATTTGTTTCCTGTCAGAACAGGATGTGTTTGTGGATCCGTTGGACTCTGACCAACTGAAGGAGCAAATTCCCCTGAGTGCTGGAAACAAGGAGGACGAAGATAATTCCTTTTCATATATTTATTAAGGATAACAGGTCAGAATGAGACTGTAGGAAGACTGAGACTAACTAGTTCAGGATTTGGAAACTGCAATGAATGAAGTCACTGAATGATACGAGGCCGAGATTGAATAACTGTGAGGAACATACTAAGGTTGATCTAAAGATGAGGCTAAAGAACTGTGAAGTTGAGTTGTTGAGTGATGCGAAGGCAAGGCTGAAGAACTGTGAAGACTGTTAGCCGGATGATGTGAAAACGTGAATGTGGAACTGTGAAGACTGGTTGCTGGATGATGCGAAGACGTGAATGAAGAACAGTGAAGATTGGTTGCTGGATGATATGAAGACATGAATGAAGAACTGTGAAGACTGGTCTCAGGATGATGCAAGAAGTGAATGTGAAGACTGGTTGTAGGATGATGCGAAGACATGAATGAATAGCACAGGCTGAAGCTGGCGAACCACCGCGAGAATCCTGCGGAATCCGAAGGCACCAGTGGGAGAGCGGTTGACCCTGACCACGCACTGGAGAGCTGGCGAGCGTTGTGCAGCGAGAGTCGGCTGAGAACTCGGAGAGCCTGACGGGACCAATTAACAAGAGATGAACAGAACAAACTGTGGGAGCACAGAGCTATGGCACAGAGTAACCACAACAAAGCACTGGCACACAGTGCAATAATCCCAACCTATTTATAGGCAACAGGAAAACAGGATTGGCTGTGACTCACCCATCACGCTCATTGGTGCTGCCCTTGGTCTCCAACATGGCCGCTCCCAGCACCGCAGACACGCCAGGAAGCTGCAGGCCACTAGGTCCTCCCTCCAGCCTCACTCCCGCCGCGTCCCCGTGCGGTCACAGAGCGCCGCAGGCAGCCACACCAGCAGAGGATGGATCCCGGGACCCATGGCGGTAAGCGCCCGCGATATTTCCCTTGGCACTTTATCTGCTGCTGTCTCACCAAAGTTACCAGTGTAATACTAATCCTAATCTATTTCAGTGGAATAGTAGTGTTTTGGTGAGTATCTATTTGGAAAGAAACATACAGCATGTATTCTATATGTTTCAGTATTTTGCTTTTTCATGGATGGGAAAATCACACTTCAATCAAGTACCAGGACTGTCAGCCAACATACAATTTGAATTTAGTACCTTGGCTAAGAGACTGAACAAGCTTGACAAATCTAAAGAAACTAAATGTACAGTAGTTTGCATTTCTGAAGCCGAACATATAGGTTTATAAAATTAAGTCCAATATTTACATTATGGCAATATTGAACATTTTATTGCCTCTCAGGAAGGGAATTCAATATTAAAAATGTGTACTCACACACAAGGCCATTAAGCAAACTACACCAATGTACATCTCTTCGCTTATCTCAAAATATCTCCCAACTTGACCTCTCTGCTCTACGCAAGATCTAGGTCTCTCATCCAAATTTATTATTTGCTCCCATTCACGATTGCAGGACTTTCTTCGGGCAGCACCCACACTGTGGAATGCCCTACCACGCACAATAAGACTCTCCCCTAGTCTCAAAACCTTCAAGCGTTCCCTGAAAACTTACCTCATCAGGCTAGCTTATCACATTCCAGAACCGCTCACTCAAATTTCATAAGCTTTCCTATCCTGTATAGTTCACACATATCCTCACATATTTCCTCACATATTTTCTCTTCACTTTCATTTTCCCATCCTCCTGACCCCAGGTAAACATCACTGTGTGACCTTATCATACAGCCCACTAAGTATCAATACCTATTCCAAATAGATTGTAAACTTGCGAGCAGGGCCTTCCTATCTCTATGACTGTTTGTTATTACCCAGTTTTATTTTATCATTGTTATTTCTAATTGTAAAGAGCAATGAAATATGCTGCACTATATAAGAAACTGTTAAATAATGCCACAAAGCTGGCCATACACAATGACAATATGACCAATATCAGGCAATTGGACCATATGTGACCCCAAAATTAGCCTAGTCATCAAATGATCAAAACTGATTGCATCATTATAAGGCACAAAATACAGAAGACCACTATAATTCTTAGCTTTAGACTTAGCAATAGCTAACAATAATGTGTTCTGGAAATGAGCAGCCATCTAGCCAGTGTGCTAAATATTCAGATAATGACCATCTACATGTATTCCCAAAGTTTACAGTGAACATGTCACTTGTCAAGGTGCACAGATGGTGTAATGGTTAGCATTACTGCCTCACAGCACTGAGGTTATGATTTTAAATCCCACCACAGTGTGTGGAGTTAGTATATTACTTCCGGGCTTGCGTTGGTTACCTGCGGGTACTCTAGTTTCTTCCTACAATCAAAAAGATATTGGTAGGTTAATTGGCGCCCGACCAAAATGAACCCTAGTGTGTAAGTGTGTGCGTATGTGTTTAAGGCAGAATAGATGGGCCAAGTGGTTCTTATCTACTGCAACAAAAGGAGTAAGAGTAACACTTAGTGCGCCTAGCAGCTAGAAATCAGGTGATCTTGCCAGAGGCTCTTCCTACCTCCACCACAGAATATGTACAAAAAACGATAACAAGATACCACTTCACTAGTGCTTTGGTGATTACTTAGCAGCTCCAATTCTCATAGGCTGTTTTACCCCTTCCTCCGTTATGTTAAAACATGTGTCTTACACACCAGTGACACGTCAATCATGACCCGGGGGGGCAAGAGAAATAATAAAATAGTTTAATACTGTTTAAAAGTTACACATTTAATACAAAACAATTAAAAAATGACAAAAGAGACATCCACAATGAGACGACATCCGGTGAATAGCAGTGTGAGCAAACAGTTACCGGCTGTAGGTGAGAACTGATGTGAATATGAGAGTCCTGCCAGCTGCAGCTACGGGTCCCTCCTCTATTCCAGTTTGTCTCCTTCACCGCCAGGTAAGTGTAAGGCCACCGTCACGCATCGGACACCAATCTCTTGAGCGCCCACGCGTTCCGACCCTCCTCGAGTCTTTCTCAAGGCTAGCACGCTGAGCTAGCCTTGTTATCGTTTTTTGTACAGGTTCTTATCTACTGTCAAATTCTCTGCTTCTATGTCACTTTAGCAGAGCTCCAGTATCAACCTTTGTTAGGCAAAGTTTTCTGCACAGTGAATCTTAGTCTCTAGATAGAGTTACTCAATATCTGGTTTTGTTGACTGGAACAGCTGGAAATTTTGATGAATTATTTCAAATCCTACTGTTTTTATGCATGAAATTCTGCCTTTGTGAGCCATCCGTAGAAGCTTAATTAAGAATTCCCATATCTTTCATCAGAGGAAAGTTCTTAACATTCCACTGCAAGAAATAAATGTGTGTTGTTTTTTTAAGGAATTGTAAATTGTTTTTGGAACTACTGTGGCTTCTGGTAAATGCACTCTCTGAAACCCTAGCTAAATTCTTGCCTTTTTTATTTGCTACTTCAATTTCCATTGAGAACTGTACAGGAGGCTTTCCCAGGGTTACTTCCATTTCCTACTGAAAAGTACTTTCTAATATCTTCAGAAAGAAGACAATAGAAAAAAAGGCCATTATATAACCCATACCTCGAGGTACTGTAGGTTGTATTTACAGTACTTTTCCTTCCTGAAATTCAAGTCCCAAGTAACTACATTACCTTAGAAAGGTTTGACATGATAAGCTATGTTACCTTTAAGGCTTTTTTGCCTATATAACATCACGGTCCTGCATAGACTGAATGTTCTAAAAAATCTATATTCAGTATGTCACTCTGTCATTCATGTCAAAATTATTTGCATTTAAAAGAGTGCCATCCTCACAAAAGTTGTCTCTGATTTGTGCTTGCAAGGGAGATGAGTAGGAACATCCTTTAATGCTAGAATAATTCAATAAGAACTCAGTAACTGCCAAGTTGTTTTTAAAAACTGTGCCTAGAAGACAAAACAATATGGTACTTAGGTACCTCCTGGCGCCAATTCAAAGCAAGCTCAAAATTTAATATTTAATCTATCTGCAGCTCTCTGTTATCAAAGGGACCACTCTACCCTTGAGAAAAAGAAATATAAAACAGAACACAGATAGCGCTGATAGATTATAATTAAAAACAATGTATTTTTATCCTTTAAAAGATATTATCTCTTTGTAAACTTTAGCGGATAATAGTGTAAATTTACTAAAATCACAGTACATGCATATATAATAATTACATCCACCTTCTTATAAACACAAAGATTCCTTTCAGTGACAATGTAGCTCTAGTCCATTAAGATACTTTGTATTTATTTATAAATAAGTGCCAGGTGTTTTATAGATTTCAGCAGGCTATTGCTAGAGTTTCTTATATTAAGCATTCACTGCAGTGTTACTCATTAGAAAGTTTGTATCCATCTGAAAAGTGTCCGATGCTTAGACAATAAGTCACTTAGCAGGCATTAGTATATATTCTTTATCAGATGTTAGTAATCATGCAGATAACTGAGTCGTTTTTAGTTAAACTTTTCCATGCAAATAACTAAACAGTTTTAAGTCAAACTTTTCCAAGCAGAGTTATTGTTACTTAAACATGGCCAGGTTAGTGATATTCAGCATGTGTTTATTACCAAATCCTCTCTCTGGTGAATAAAGTGTTCATTAGCTCCTGGCTCTGGTGCACCAACCTTTTATTGAGCCATATCTGGAGGTAAGAGGAACTCCCAGTTGAGAGACAGGGTCTGGATTACTCCTACAACTTAAGTTAACAGATGATTGAGATGCATTTCCCCGCCTGTAGAAACTATCGGCGGCTTCCTCAGTCAGCTCTTAGCAGCCTTTTATACTACTAGGAAAAACTGAGTGTGCTTTAATTTTCCTTCTATTTAAAATTGACAAAATTATCATGTACATGTATGATATGTTCTCCAATCATATGTTCTCCAAAAGTGCATACTACAGATGTTCTCCAAAAGTGCATACTACAGATGTAGCCACCTTTATCTTGACTGGCGGAGGCATTTGTCCCGATCGAGCATACGCAGTGTACCGGGGCATAGGGAGGCGTGCCTAGTCACAGAGAGGCGTATCTAATCGCACGGAGGCAGACAGAGCAGTTGGCGTTACCTTTACGTGTAATACCTGCGATCATCCACCAGATGTCACTTTTTACAATCACCACTGCGCATGCGTGTGGTCTCCTGTAAAATACAATACTGAAACATATAGTACGGACTACTTTACTAGTGCGTCTCGTTACGCTGCATACAGTGTGTACAGCGTCTCATTACACTGCATTATTTAATACAGTATATACAGTACAGACGCAAATAGTACAGCATATATGGTCCATTTACAGTACTTTAGGAATATGTAAGCGTCCAAGTCCCGCAGACAAAGCAACATAAAACCAGTAGTGTACACTTACGCAAATGGACGTGTTAGAAGTTCATTATTGCCTATTGATATTAGGAATATTGTACAGTATGTTAGCATCCTAATCCCGTAGCCATTATGGCATAATCAAAACCAATGGATTTATTCATCTGTCTGCGACAAAGTGGTGAAGTGTTCCGCTTCCTATACTCAGAGTCCCGGGTTCGATTCCTAAAGTACGAATGCATGTTAGTTTTTTTTTTTATTAATTTTTTTTATTCACATAAACCAGGGCAAAGCTGCAGGAGTGGATGTACTGTTAAGTTTCTATGCACCATACGGTACACATACAATTCTGTATCAGGGCAGACTCAATTGAAATGGCTACCGCCTGTGACTCCTTGCCCCATGGAGGCCCTCAGCTATGGAGCGAGTGACGGCATAGTTTTTTTCGGGCAACAGGGCAGTGCTGAAGGAGCGTCAGGATCCCCTAGCTATAAAAAATACACAGGGGCGATAGGGATAAGCGAGGTCTATGCACATTATGGTACACCGGACTCGATCGCATAGCACACTGGCAAAATGGCCGCCACCCCTGAACCCCCACCACGTGGCAGGCAGCGCTCAGATATGGAGTGAGAGATGGCATAAGTTTTGCAGGCTTCGGGGTAATGCTGAAGGAGCGTCACAATCCCCTAGCTAAATTACACAGGGGCGATAGGGATAAGCGAGGTCTATGCACATTACGGTACACCAGACTCGATTGCTTAGCACACTGCCAAAATGGCCGCCGCCCCTGAACCCCCACCACGTGGCAGGCAGCACTTGGATATGGAGTGAGAGATAGCACAAGTTTTGCAGGCCACGGGGCAATGTTGAAGGAGCGTCACAATCCCCTAGCTAAAATACACAGGGGCGATAGGGATAAGCGAGGTCTATGCACATTATGTTACACCGGGCTCGATCGCATAGCAAACTAACAAAATGGCTGCCGACCGTGAACCCCCACCACGTGGCAGCGCTCGGATATGGAGTAAGAGATGGCATAAGTTTTGCAGGCTACGGGCAATGCTGAAGGAGCGTCACAATCCCCTAGCCAAAATACACAGGGACATTGCAGTAAGGATATTCATGTAAATACAGTATATAAATAATTGTAAACAGTAAATGAAAGAATGACCGATCAAATACTGTATGAAGAAACTGTGTAAATGAGCTGGAACACGTGAGGCTAGCAGAAGTTTTCAACTGCAGAAACAGAGAGCAAATTATCAGGAGATTTCTCAAAGGTCGGAGACGATCCACACAGCAAGTCTGATTACGAGGAAACAGCTTTGCAAAGTGGGTAGCGGGCAGTGACTGAGACGCTCTTTTATTCAGATTCAAACAAAGGGAATTCTTCCCGCTTAAAGCATGCTTTGTGATTGGTGTAGCCTATACTGGCACCAATCACAGAGCATGTATTAGAGAGAAAAAAAAATAATATTAAAGTGAATGTCACGGAAACACATAAAAAAAAGGTTGGCACTTCCTTCCCATTGGTGTTGGTTTATGCCTTAGGGGACTCGGATGCTCAAACTTGTATTTCAAAGGCACAGTATTTTCCACTGCCTCCCCCTCCCCCTCCCCCCCATCGCCTTTCCCCCCTGGGAGCCTGCACAGCTCATTCAGTAGACAGGGAGGCAGTTCAGGTCATGTGCAATACACAAACGCCGAAGATCTACAGTACTGTTTTGCCCAATTAGTTGCGTCAGAATACACTCATTTAAACTCATTACCACTGTGCATTTGCATTTAGCGTAAAGAATCGCTCCTGCAGATTTACTCTGATTTATGTGAAACTTGTGTGCACCCTTCCATTGACTGTCTTACAATGAAAACAAAATAATATGTACCGTAAGTGAATGTCTCGGGTACACATTACAATAAAAAAAATGGCACTTCAGGACTCGAACCCTGGACCCCCAGCATTGGAGGTGGGAGCCTTCATCGCTAGCCCACGACACCTCATGAGAGATACACAATTTCATATGTTAAAGTACAGCAAACAGCGACCCCTCCCCATTGGTGTTGGTTTATGCCTTAGGGGACTCGGACGCTCGCATTTCTAAAGCACGGTATGTTCCACCATCCCCATTATGCCTTAGGGAACTCAGACGCTCATGTACATGTATTTTAAAAGCACAGTGTTTATGCATTGTATATTTTTCCTTTTCCACAATTAGTTGCGCCTTCATACACATACTCCATACACATACTCCATACACAAACTTGCGTCTGCATACACAAGTGTTTTAACATGTTCGTTTGTGTCTGCTGTATAAACTACAGTACTGTATTTACAGTACTGTACTGTATATTGAGAACTCTCACCGTCTGACCATAGGTCACCATCTACAGTATTAACATTACAGTCGTCACTGACCAATTGCCAGAGCTGTAGGTAAATCCGCCGCTTTACGATCAAAAGTACTGGATTAGTGGAGCATTAGCCACCCAGTGGTAGAGATGTGTAATGCATGCTGAGTATCTAGTATCGCCTCAACGCGCCTGCCTGTGATTAAACTCAGCAAGCTAAGCTATCGCCTTAGCATGACTAAACGCCAGTCTAGGCGGATAAACAGTCAAAATAAAGGTGGCTACATCTGTATACTTTGTTTCTAGAGACATGACAGTTTTTTTAAATGCTTTTTTGTACTGTTCCAGTTTAGTAACAATTGTAACTTTTCCACCCTTTTATCTAGAAGTTGACACATCTTTTATTGAAATTGGAGCTTCAAAAGGTAAGCATTGCAGAAATTATCATGGCTTTGTTTTCTCCAAAAAATGTAACCTTAGTGATAAATCTACTATTTGGAATAAAATGGAATACGAGTCTTCATGTAAACTGTTACATGGATATCTGTACTCCCTTGGATTCTGTGTTTTTGTTTCTTTGCTCTTTGTGATCTTGAAACCTTCCTCTATTATTGTTTCAGCTTGCAGTGTTGTCTCTATTGAGATCTTATGTTGTGACATCCCCCCAAGATGCTATATTACTTTCTATCACCAAATCACAAAGCTTTCCTTCCTGAAATGATTAAGAAACTAAATAACATTTAAAAGATACAGTACTTGAATTCCAAGTCTGTGTAAAAAAAATATTTTTTTCTACTTTTAACATCTGGATCTTTAATATGTTAATGCCAACTTAACACACTTGGCACAACACAATTATGTAGATGCTGATCATCATGGAGTTGGAGAGTACCCAGAACTGAGGTGTGGAGTCTATCATACTGGTGGATGTTACCAGGAAACCCCACAAAAGGATTTGGACTTTACTGCAACCTATACATCAGTACTCTGCAATGATGGGTGCAGGTGGCACATTAATGACTGTCAGGGCTGAGTGTTTTTGTGAATCCGTTAACCCTGGACCAACCAAAGGTGTAGGTGCTGGGGCATGATGAAAGCAGGGAGGACGAAGAAAGTTCTGTTTCATATATTTATTAAAGGCAACAATTCCAGTAAGGAGTTAAATGACAAATTATTAATCCCCATATATATACTGACGTATTGCAATGAATGGTATAATGATTGATAAACAGGAACAGTCTTAAAGATGCATTGAAGAAATGTTCATATAACTGAGTTTTTAAACAGGCTGTGAATGAATGACGAATTGTCCAAATGAAGCAATGATTGGTGCCAAACTGAAAGGAGTGTTAAATGGATATTGCAGACATAAATGAATAACTGTAGTGACTTAAAAATGAAACTGGAAGGCTGTGAAGAATTGTCCTTGATTGCAGCAACAATGAAAATACAATACTGAATGGAATACTTGCAAGTTGTGAAGATAACACAGCACTGTGAAACTGCAGCAGACGACAATGGTGATGAATGGGTTAAGCTGAGAGCTGGTTAATACCCCTTTTCCACTAGCTTTTAAAACACGGGTAAATGCATGGGGGCGCGCATTTGCATGTGTTTTTTCCTAGTGGAAAAGGGTCCCCCTGCAGATTCCACTTGTTGCCACTGGGAGAGCGATTGACTGACAGCACAGCAGGGAGCTGGTGGATCTTTTGCAGTGAAGGCTGCAGGCAGAACTCTGGGAGCAGAGGCAATTTCTGGACCACTGGAATAACACGGAAATCCACGAGAGAGCACAGAGCTAGGGCATAGAGTAGATACAACAAAGCACTGGCTCAGAGTAACATAATCCCAGCCTACTTAAAGGCAGCACAAGCAGGGGATTGCTTAACACTTACCCACAGGTGTTTCACAAGTGCTCTCAGGTGCTCATTTGGTCTCCAACATGGCCGCCTCCTATACTGCAGACACACAGTGGTGCCTTTGGCCATTTGGTCCCCGCACTCCGAGCTTCCAGAATCTGCATCACCTCTGCCGCTGACCACGACGCGTCACCACACGGCCGCACAGCACCGCGAGCAACCGCGTCGGCAATGGACGGACCCCAGAACCTGCAGAAGTGAGTGATCGGTTCATGACAATGACCCCCTTAAAACCTCATCATTTTTTTTTTTTAAATAGACAAGGTTCAGGTACAGTAGGCAATTTCAATGTGATACTTTGCTTAGAAATATTAAAAACACTATAAAAGCACATTTACAATAATTAAACATATCTAAATACATATCTAAGTTTCAACATTTACAATATTTTAACCCCTAAATAGTGTACCTACATGTAAGTGGAAAAAATCCATTACCCAAACCCATCACCAATAATGTACCCCCTAAATATTCTAAATAGTGTACCTTCAGTACACGTATAATTAAAAAAACATTACATTAATATACTCCCTAAATAGTGTACCCACATATAAAATAAAAAGAAAAAACATTACAAAAATGAAAAACCAGTTTATACAAATAACTTTAAATAAATACAGATACAATTTTTTTTTCAACAACTTGCCTGGTATGGTCATATCAGATGCGACCATACCAGCCAGTGTCTTATCTGACCTGGTTGCACAGGATGCGACCAGTCAAATAGAGAGTGTTTGCAGCGGCAGCGAAGATCAACTTTCCTCCGCTGTTGCTGTCAGAGGGACTGGAAGGTCCCTCTGCCTCCCTGCACCCTCCCCTCAGTGTTGCTGTGCTTACGATTATTGCTGACAATGGCAGTCGCTAGGAAAGTGTAAACCAATCCCACCCCCAGCCCCCTCTGTGTACCTGGCAGCTGTCTTGGGTGAAACGTCGCAATGGTCACGATGTTACCGAAGTTCCGATGTTACCAATCTTCCCATGCAATGTTCCGATGTTGGAGGAAAGAAAAAAATTATTTTAAAAATGTTTTAAAAAAAAAATCTTTTTTTTAACTACAATCATTTTGAATAAGGTTAAATTCATGTTCTTCGCCTAATTCATTCATAAAAAAACAACAATTTCTGAGCAGTTTTGGGGGGAAAAAGTCGTCAGTTAAGTGGTTAAACAGTTTACTGAACAGTAAAATATAAAAATACATAAACGTAACAAAACACAACAAAATTATTTTTTACTTTAACTGCCTCGGTCCCTCCCTGCCCCTTTTGACACACCTTACAGTGTGCGTGCACTGTGCCTAGGGACTGATGATGTAGTTTGGGGGCTGGTGGTTTGGGAGATCACTGCAGAAGCCAACAGAGCATCCCTTATTGCCCTTTGGGACCCCGGCTACCTTTGCAGACTGATTACGGCCTGTGTTTGCTTCCGTATGGCCTGTATCATTTCAAACATGCGCAGGTTCATCTCATTGACCATCCCTGTGCGGGTCCCCTGGGTCACTATGGTGGTCTGGTTTTAGCTTGTGCAGCTGATGTGCAATGGCATCCATTTGCCTGGTTTGACTGTCTATATAGGCCAACTGGTGGTGTCTGAAGTTGTGGAGGGACTGTGCAAGCTCCACCACACTTGGTGGTGGGTTCAAGCATGGCCTCTGACGGTTGCTGCTGCTGGATCAGTATGCTGGGGGTTTGTGGCTCCATGGGAGTGAGGATAATCGTGTCCACATCCTCCTCCTCATAAGAATATGCCAGCAGCCTAACCTGTCTGGCCACTGGTGGAGCAAGTGGCAGAGGCATCTGAACATGAGAAAGACCCGAAAAGAGGAAAATAATGGTAATTCATCATACTTGTACTGTACAAAAAAATACTGTTACTTGTAATTTAGGCAAATTACCAATACATGTTATGCTTAAGCAATCCATGCTTGAGCACAGTTGTATTCAGTCAGGACTCCTTTAAAATTATTTAAGACACCACAATGTATGCATGGTCTGTAATGGATTTTATATGGGTTATTTTCATTAAAAATTACTTTACATATCCGTGTCTGTTAAGTATGACAGTACAAAATAATCACTGATATGTTTGTGTCATAATTATATTATTTAATGGCTGCAGTCCTTAATGTCACAAAAGTAATGGAATAAATGTTACAGTATGTGACATTATGATTATATTATGGGGATATGTGTAATGTTGTGTGTGTTTTCTACTTACCAGCCTCATCCTCGTCCATTTGAGTCAGCCGCCTTTTAGTAGGAGTCTTACTACCTTGGTGCAGCAGCTGAGGAAACAGAAATGTAAAAAAACAGTGGTGTTTAATGGTAGAGTGCGAGTCTCCTCCCACATCTGCTGCTCCTGACACTCTCGCTCCTCCTCACTCTCAGGCTTCAGCATCATCACCTCCTCTTCCCCCCGCCCCTGTGATTCTCCTGAATGATATGATTAAATCTCGGAATACTCCACATACTTTCTCTCACACAGTTCCAAAACCTCTTCTCCTTCCCAATCTCCTTCACAAACCTATCAAAGTTCAAAATGACTGAGCTGGGACTTGTATTAGAAACTTGCATTCTAGTTGGTTAGAATCACGCATGTTTCCTAGTGTGAAGTTGCATGTGAGTTAAGTTGGACCCAGAAATCTTGCCTTTATTACATTTGCGTGTTGCAGGACAAACTCACGCCTTCATAATGTGTGAATTTAACTTGAGCAAGAAACTTGCACCCTGCTCCAATTAGCCCAGCATCTTAGGCTTTTGGAACCTTGATGGAACACTTCTTATTTGTTTATATCTCGGCCTATGATGTGTATGCACATTCATGTGCATGTCTTTATTATTTGCCTTGCCTGCCCCTTAGCTTTTGTTTGAGCAACAGCTTATTTCCTCATTCCTAGTGATATTCTGTCTTTAAAGAGAGTCACACCTGAGGGTTGGGTTTGGTTTGGGCAGTTGTTTGTGGATGAAGCTGACACAGAGGGAGTATAAATTAATTAATGACGCTTTAGCCAGGTTGGATGCATGTACTTGAAAGAATCGTTAGTGTTCTATCAGTGACAAACCCAGAGATAAATTTAATAATAATAATATATGAAGATTTTATTAAAGAAAAACATCCATCTGTGTCAACAAGTACATTTACAGAGGAGAAGGTCCTATCAACTCTCAAAGCTGAAAGTGGACAAATCTATGGGGCCAGATGGGATACATCCAAGGATACTAAAAGAACTTAAAGAGGTGCTGGTAGCAGAATTATTCAACCAGTCATTATCTACAGGAGTAATTCCAGAGGACTGGAAAAGAGCAAACGTAGTCCCACTGCACAAAAGTGGAAGCAAGGAAGAGGCAAACAACTATAGACCAGTGCGTCTTACATCAGTAGTAGGGAAATTGATGGAAACACCCTTAAAAGAAAGAGTTGTAGATTATCTCAAATCCAGCAATTTACAGGATCCCAAACAGCATTGATTCACTGGGGGGAGATCATGTCAAACAAATCTTATTGACTTTTTTGACTGTGTGACTAAAGTGATGGATAAAGTTGGAGCCATGGATATAGCTTATCTAGACTTTAGTAAGGCTTTTGAAACTGTTCCACATCGCAGACTGCTAAATAAACTTGAGAGTTTGGGATTGGATATTAGGATTATTGAATGGATAAGACCTTGGTTGAAGGATAGAAAACAGAGAGTTGTGGTAAATGGAGTGCATTCACAGGAAGGAAATGTTACCAGTGGAGTACCCCAGGGATCTGTACTTGGGCCAGTGCTTTTTAATATCTTTATTGGTGACATTGCAAATGGCATTAAAGGGAAAGTATGCCTTTTTGCAGATGACACAAAGGTATGCTACAGGGTAGACACACCAGGTGGGGTAAACAAATGATTGAGGATCTAGGTAGACTAGAGGAATGGTCAAGAGTGTGGCAATTACAGTTTAATGCCAAAAAATGCAAAATCATGTACTTGGGTCTCAAAAATCCAAAGGCTAAATATAGTATTAATGGCACTATACTGGAAACTACTGAGGAGGAGAGGGATCTAGGAGTCACTATTTCAGATGACTTAAAGGCAGGTAAGCAATGTAACAAGGCAATGAGGAAGGCTAGTCAGATGCTTGGCTGCATTGGCTGCATTGGGAGAGGAATCAGCAGCAGAAAGAAAAAGTAATAATGCCACTGTATAGGTCATTGGTACGGCCTCATCTAGAATACTGTGTTCAATTCTGGAAGCCATATCTTCAAAAGGATATTAATACATTAGAAACTGTACAAAGAAGGGCAACTAAAATGGTGCATGGCCTACATCACAAAACATACCCAGATAGACTAAGAAATCTCAATATATATAGTTTGGAGCAGAGAAGGGAAAGGGGGGACATGATAGAAACTTTCAAATATATCAAGGGTTTTAACAAAGTCCAGGAGGGAAACATTCTCCAAATGAAGAGAAGCAATAGGACATGAGGACATGCACTGAGACTGGAGAAGGGGGGGTTCAGGGGAAATTTGTGGAAAAATTACTTCACAGAAAGGGTAGTGGACAAGTGGAATAGCCTCCCATCAGAGGTGGTAGAGGCTAAGACAGTAGAGCAATTTAAACATGCATGGGATAGACATAAGGATATCCTTACAAAGAAATCAAATAAGAAATAAGAAATAAATAATAAAATAAAAAATAAATAAGAAATAAGAAATCAAATAAGGTTAGAGATAAAAATAATGTAAAAAAAAAAAAAAAAAAGCGCAGACTAGATGGGCCAAGCGGTTTTTATCTGCCGACAAATTCTATGTTTCTATGTTTCTATCCATGATTCACTGCAGATACTGTATGCTGACAAAAGATACCAGGTTAGCCACAGAAATGATGACCGGAATGGAACCAGATTGGACTGAAAAAGACAAAGTTCAAATAACAATAGCATCGGAATGGAACCGGAAAGGACTGGAGTGCTGACCAGGCTTGATCCGGAATATTAACACTGATACCAATGAACTATAATAGCATCCAGAATGGAACCGGGAGGGACTGGAGTGCTCACCAGGCTTGATCCGGAACATTAACACTGATAGCATGGAAGAAAGACAAAGTCCATATAACAATGGTAGCTGGAGTAGAATCAGGATGGACTGGATCATACAAAGTCAATGGCATGAAGGAGCTCACCACAGAGCTGTTACTACCTGGATAGAGACTGTTGCATACCTCCCAACATGACCCTCTCCAGGAGGGACAGAATGCTCAGCTCCTGGACTTCCCTCTTAACTTATGCTTGCCATCACCTGTGCTGAAACACCTTTCTTATCCATTAACCCATACAACACAGGTGCCGGCAATCATAACATAAGAGAAAAGTACAGGAGCAGAGCATTGTGTCCCTCCTGGAGAGGGTCATGTTGGGAGGTATGATGTTGTACTGACAATTTATGAGACCCAGAGGCTGGAAGATAAATCCCTGGGTTAACTGGGATAGGCTGGAATCAGGTGGTGCAGGGAAGCTCAGACTGTCACATGATTGGCTGTGCTGCAGTCAGGTGATCAGGGTTTGTCACAGCCGTACTCCAGGCTAAGGCTCTGATGGTGATTGAAGACTAGCAAGCCCAAACACTAGGATGCAGACATTGTGGATAGACACACTTAGAATTTATACACATTATGCTGAGAGAGCTATGCAAGAACAGCATGTACAGACTTTACTGTCAGCTGGGTGTGATGAACAGAGAGCCCAGTTGCTGAACACTGGATCTTGGCAATTACTCACACAGAGGAATTCCTGCTCAGGTGCTAATCAGTAAGTAATCGAAACTGCAGTTAGTATGTGAAGCAGATGCATGTTTGCAGAAAATGCTGAGGTAAGTCACAGAACATAAGAAATTCAGTCAGGATTGTGACAAAGAGAATGTGCCATGATTGCTAGAGTGCTAATATCCCCAGTGGAACTAGAGCCGTGGAGACCATTCAACACCATTTTGCATTTAGAACCTCTTTGTTATATTAAACCAAAACTTTTTTCAGACATATGTGCACTTTGGCTTTATTGCCAGTGAAATAGCTAATTAAATGGGAAATAAAATACAGTAGTTTTCCTCTCTTCCTAATGGCAATACAGCAGACAGACATTTTGTTGTGCTGGGCTTTATTGCAACAAGGTATAGATCTATGCTACAGTTGCCAAGTGACTACTTTCTATTCACATATACAATAGGCTCTGTGGGGCTGGTCTCTTCCAAGTGCTGCTGGGATTTCTAAGTGTGAGTTGTAAACAGCAAAAAGGTGAGTTAGAATACAGAAAAAGGTGAGTTTTATAATACACAATCAGGAACACACATTTACAGTACCATTAAACTTCTGGTGAGGCTGCAAGGGGCTGACCTTGTGAGTGAGTGAGAGGGTCTCTTACTTGGAGTAGCAGAGGGGCTGTGATTGTGCGGGTGTGAGGGGCATTTTTTTTTTTTTTAGCAGGAGCTGGAAGCCGAGTGAAAAGGAGGAGCAGTGAGCTGGAGCAACTGCAACTGCTAAGTGGAGTATAGGTGCCGCAGGAGAGAGTACTACGGCTGCATAAAAGTGAAGGACCAAGAACCGCACAAAGATAAGTATAAGCCAGCTTAATTATTGTATAAGTGAGATTGCTTGTCTTCTATTTTTTATTTTTGCCGCTTTTTCTTTGAGTGTAACAGGGAGTTAGACCTTGCAAACAATATGGGAGGGGCTGTGATTGAGGACCTCACTCAGTGCATGTCGTGCAAGATGTATGCACACCTGGAGCTACCGGCCCAGTGTGAATACATCTGCACGAGGTGTGTGTGAACGGTTGCCCTGGAAGCCCAGGTAACTGATCTAGAGCAAACCGTTACGCGACTGAGGGAGATTCACAATCTCGAGCGTAGTTTAGACAGAACGGTGGAGGAGTTGCGGGAGGGGTCACTGGTAGAAGAGGATGATGATCAGGTAGCCAGTTGGGTCACAGTTAGAAGGAAGAAAAAGAGGGGGAGGCACGACATCTCCGAACTATCAAACCCGAACAAATTTGCCCGATTGGACGAGGAATTGGAGGATGATAGTGAAGAAATGACGGTGCCGGAGGAGACTGCTCCCTCTAGCATCCAGAGGTGCGGTCCCTCTGGCGCGGTTGGGATAAAAGATAGAGAGGTACCTAGTCAAATGGTAGTGGTAGGGGATTCTATCATCAGGAAGGCAGATAGGGCAATCTGCTACCGGGACCGTGATCGCCGTACAGTCTGTTGTCTCCCGGGTGCTCGGGTACGGCACATCGCGGACCGGGTAGATAGATTGTTGGGAGGGGCTGGCAAAGACCCGGCGGTCTTGGTGCACGTTGGCACCAATGACAAAGTTAGCGGAAGGTGGGATGTCCTTAAGAAAGACTATAGGGACTTAGGAAAGAAACTGAAGGCAAGGACATCTAAGGTAATATTCTCGGAATTATTACCCGTGCCACGCGCTAGTCCAGGGAGGCAGAGGGAGATTAGGGAGGTAAATGTGTGGCTTAGGGATTGGTGCAGGAAAGAGGGGTTTGTGTTCCTGGAACACTGGGCGGACTTCTCAGTCAGGCGCCATCTCTTTTGTCATGACGGATTGCACCTGACTGAGGAGGGGGGAGCGGTGCTGGGGGGAAGGATGGTTAGAAGGTTGGAGGAGATTTTAAACTAGGAGCCTGGGGGGAGGGTTTAGCTAGAAACTACGGGTCATGCAGTGAGAATAGTGGGGATGGCGGTAGTAAACAAAATGGGGGAGAAGTTGGGGGGAGGGTAAGAGCAGGCGGTAAGGTTACTAACATGGGTACTAAAAGGGATCTTACCAAAGCACTAACCAATGACGATTACAGGTCATCCTTGCCACATAAGGTGAAAGATGTCCCTAACGCAAGGGAAAATACTTATCTTAGTTGTATGTATGTAAACGCCAGAAGCATTACTGGTAAAAAGGGTGAACTAGAAATACTTGCAGCAAGCAAACAGTATGATATTATAGGCATTACTGAAACTTGGTGGGATGAATCTCATGATTGGACAGTCAATCTAGAGGGCTATACACTGTTTAGGAGAGACAGACTAAATAAAAAGGGTGGAGGGGTGTGTCTGTACGTAAAGCCGTTTTTAAAACCTAATATATGGGAAGATATTCAGGAGGGGACTGTAGACACTGTTGAGACATTATGGGTAGAAATTGCATGCGGGGAAAAAGGAATAAAAAAGTTAGTATTGGGTGTATGCTATAGGCCGCCTGGTATCAACGCATCTGATGATGAATTGTTACTAAAGCAAATTGAAAGAGCAGCAGGAGTAGGAGACATAGTAGTGATGGGAGATTTTAACTATCCAGAGATAAACTGGAAAAACGATTCATGTGATACTGCTAGGGGCAATATGTTTTTAAACACACTAAATGATAACTACTTAGTCCAACTAATTGAGGAACCAACTAGGTACAATGCAATCTTAGACCTGGTATTAACAAACAATCAGGATTTGGTATCGGGTATTATAGTAGGGGAACCCATAGGAAACAGCGACCACAATATGGTCACATTCAATATCAGTTTCTACAAACAGCCCTATACTGGCTCAACTAGGACTTTAAACTTTAGCAAAGCAAATTTTGAAAAGATGAGGGTATTTTTCAGGGATATTGAATGGGAAGGTTTGTTTTTTATGAAAAAATACTACGGAGAAATGGGAGGTACTAAAATTCCTGCTAGCTAAAAATACACTCAAATATATTCCTATGAGTAGCAAAAAAGGGAATAAAAATCATAAACCGATGTGGCTTAACAAAAAGATTAAGGAACTTATGGGCAAGAAAAGGCGAGCATTTAAAAAATACAAATCTGACGGGGAAGCAGAGTCATTTCAGCACTATAAGGAATGTAACAAAAATTGCAAAAAGGAAATAAGAGCGGCTAAAGTAGAAACTGAAAAACTAGTAGCAAAGGAAAGCAAAGCGAATCCCAAAAAATTCTTTAAATACATTAATAGCAAGAGATTAAAAAAGGAGAGTATAGGCCCTTTAAAAGACAAGTTGGGAGTCTTAAGCAAAAATGATAATGACATAGCGGACACACTAAATTAGTTTTTTTCAACAGTATTCACTAGAGAGGACCCAATTCAGGGACTGACACACAATCTCAATAATGAGAATATCACACTGATAGGTACTTATTTAAGCGAGGAAGTAGTCTGTGACCGATTAAAACATTTAAAGATTAATAAATCACCAGGACCCGATGGTATTCATCCAAGGGTTCTAATGGAGCTTCACTCTGAACTGGCAAAACCGCTATCTTTGATCTTTGAGGATTCAGTTATATCAGGTATGGTTCCCAAAGACTGGCGTATAGCGGAAGTAGTGCCTATATTCAAAAAGGGAAGTAAAGCTGAACCAGGTAATTATAGACCAGTTAGTCTTACATCTATAGTGGGGAAAGTATTAGAAGGTATTCTAAGAGATAGTATTCAGAAGTTCCTTGAAACCAATAAGGTCATTAAAAGGAATCAACATGGGTTTATGAAGGACAGATCCTGTCAAACCAACTTACTTGGCTTTTATGAAACAGTAAGCGCAAACCTAGATCAGGGTAAAGACGTGGATGTAATCTTTTTAGACTTTGCCAAAGCGTTCGATACTGTACCACACATGAGACTTATCTACAAGCTACAAGAATCAGGGCTAGGAAGCACAATATGCACTTGGGTCAAAAACTGGTTAGATAATAGGAAGCAGCGCGTTGTGGTTAATGGATCTTTTTCAACTTGGACTGAAGTGCTAAGTGGTGTGCCGCAAGGCTCAGTATTAGGACCGCTATTGTTCAATATTTTCATTAACGACCTAACAGAAGGTCTAGAGAGCATGGTGTCAATTTTTGCAGCTGATACCAAATTGTGTAAGGCTATAAATACAGAGGAGGATGCCGAGTCTCTTCAGAACGACTTGGTTAAATTAGAAGCATGGGCAGCCAAATGGAGAATGCGCTTCAACACAGACAAGTGTAAGGTAATGCACTGTGGTAACAAGAACAAAAATTACACCTACCTACTAAATGGGGTAAAATTAGGGGATTCTGTACTGGAAAAGGATTTAGGTGTCCTAATAGATAGCAAGCTAAGCAGTAGTACCCAAAGTAGGACTGCAGCAAAGAAGGCTAATAAGATATTAGCATGCATAAAACGGGGTATTGATGCTAGGGACGAGAGTATTATACTCCCGTTATATAAATCACTAGTGAGGCCACACCTTGAATACTGTGTACCATTCTGGGCACCATACTACAAAAAGGATATCCTGGAGCTTGAAAAGGTACAGAGGAGGGCGACCAAACTAATTAAGGGCATGGAGACGATGGAATACAAGGAAAGGCTTGAAAGACTAGGCATGTTTACATTGGAAAAGCGGAGACTAAGAGGGGATATGATCAACATCTACAAATATATAAGGGGACAATACACAGAGCTTGCGCGGGACCTGTTTTTGGTTAGATCAACACAGAGGACTCGTGGACACTCGCTCAGGTTAGAGGAGAGGAGATTCCGCACAATACGGCGTAAAGGCTTTTTCACGGTAAGGACAATACGTGTTTGGAATTCCCTGCCCGAGGGAGTTGTAATGGCGGAATCTGTCAACACCTTTAAGAATGGGTTAGATAAATTCCTATTGGATAAGGATATCCAGGGGTATGGTGCATAGTCATGCATTATAGTTACTATAAATAGGGATAAAATGCAATGGCTGACAGCAGCATCAGTCAGAAATTTTAGTCAAATCATCATGCATAGGACACCACAAATAGGTTGAACTCGATGGACAATTGTCTTTTTTCAACCTCAGATACTATGTTACTATGTTACTATGTTACTATTCAGTTGTTCACTATTACAGTCCTATTAGGTAAACTGACACAAAGTAAGGTTGTCCCACTGGGTGGATGCCCAATATAGAGGTTCTGGAATCAATCTTTAAAAAGTCATTTCTAAAAAGAAATGTCCAATATAAACTGTTTAAAATGTATTTTATAGGCATGCCAGTACAAGTTATGTGACAAATTCCTACTGTAGAAAAATATGGATAAGTTGTGTAGAAAAATTAATGTCTTGTAAGGGGACTTTAAAAAGAAAAGATAGCAGTTAACACATTTAATAGTCAAACTTTGCATCATTCAATCAACAAAATGAATATAACTTCAATTTTTTTTATATTACAATAAATAAGTTGTAATCTACAATAAAATACCTGGTGGATTAATATTTAACAGTCTGCTCAACTCTCTTGTAATTACCTCCCAGGGGAGTACAACCCAGTCTTTCGTCTCTTTAATAGGTACTATTAATTTTTAATGGGCAAAAAAGATGTTTGCAGTAAAACAAGCATGAGGGTGAACATTTATTTCAGAAATATGTGTGTAAAGGTCAACATCATGCTTGTATCCTTGTCTATTTTTGTTATTAGAAACTTTAATGAACTAAATTTTCAGACAAAATACAAGTACTAATTCAGACCTGATCGCAGCAGCAAATTTGTTAGCTAATGGGCAAAACCATGTGCACTGCAGGGGGGGCAGATATAACATTTGCAGAGAGAGTTAGATTTGGGTGGGTTATTTTGTTTCTGTGCAGGGTAAATACTGGCTGCTTTATTTTTACACTGCAATTTAGATTTCAGTTTGAACTAGTGATGTGCACCGGAAATTTTTCGGGTTTTGTGTATTGGTTTTGGATTCGGTTCCGCGGCCGTGTTTTGGATTCGGACGCGTTTTGGCAAAACCTCACCGACAATTTTTTGTCGGAATCGGGTGTGTTTTGGATTCGGGTGTTTTTTACAAAAAACCCTAAAAAACAGCTTAAATCATAGAATTTGGGGGTCATTTTGATCCCATAGTTTTATTAACCTCAATAACCATAATTTCCACTCATTTCCAGTCTATTCTGAACACCTCACACCTCACAATATTATTTTTAGTCCTAAAATTTGCACTGAGGTCGCTGGATGGCTAAACTAAGCGACACAAGTGGCCGACACAAACACCTGGCCCATCTAGGAGTGGCACTGCAGTGTCAGGCAGGATGGCACTTCAAAAAAATTGTCCCCAAACAGCACATGATGCATAGAAAAAAAGAGGCGCACCAAGGTCGCTGTGTGACTAAGCTAAGCGACACAAGTGGCCGACACAAACACCTGGCCCATCTAGGAGTGGCACTGCAGTGTCAGGCAGGATGGCACTTCAAAAAAATTGTCCCCAAACAGCACATGATGCAAAGAAAAAAAGAGGCGCACCAAGGTCGCTGTGTGTCTAAGCTAAGTGACACAAGTGGCCGACACAAACACCTGGCCCATCTAGGAGTGGCACTGCAGTGTCAGGCAGGATGGCACTTCAAAAAAATTGTCCCCAAACAGCACATGATGCAAAGAAAAATGAAAGAAAAAAGAGGTGCAAGATGGAATTGTCCTTGGGCCCTCCCACCCACCCTTATGTTGTATAAACAGGACATGCACACTTTAACGAACCCATCATTTCAGCGACAGGGTCTGCCACATGACTGTGACTGAAATGACTGGTTGGTTTGAGCCCCAACCAAAAAAAGAAGCAATCAATCTCTCCTTGCACAAACTGGCTCTACAGAGGCAAGATGTCCACCTCATCATCATCCTCCGATTCCTCACCCCTTTCACTGTGTACATCCCCCTCCTCACAGATTATTAATTCGTCCCCACTGGAATCCACCATCTCAGGTCCCTGTGTACTTTGTGGAGGCAATTGCTGCTGGTGAATGTCTCCACGGAGGAATTGATTATAATTCATTTTGATTAACATCATCTTCTCCACATTTTCTGGAAGTAACCTCGTACGCCGATTGCTGACAAGGTGAGCGGCTGTACTAAACACTCTTTCGGAGTACACACTGGAGGGAGGGTAACTTAGGTAGAATAAAGCCAGTTTGTGCAAGGGCCTCCAAATTGCCCCTTTTTCCTGCCAGTATATGTACGGACTGTCTGACGTGCCTACTTGGATGCGGTCACTCATATAATCCTCCACCATTCTTTCAATGGTGAAAGAATCATATGCAGTGACAGTAGACGACATGTCAGTAATCGTTGGCAGGTCCTTCAGTCCGGACCAGATGTCAGCACTCGCTCCAGACTGCCCTGCATCACCGCCAGTGGGTGGGCTCGGAATTCTTAGCCTTTTCCTCGCACCCCCAGTTGCGGGAGAATGTGAAGGAGGAGATGTTGATGGGTCACGTTCTGCTTGGCTTGACAATTTTCTCACCAGCAGGTCTTTGAACCTCTGCTGACTTGTGTCTGCCGGAAAGAGAGATACAACGTAGGTTTTAAATCTAGGATCGAGCACGGTGGCCAAAATGTAGTGCTCTGATTTCAACAGATTGACAACCCGTGAATCCTGGTTAAGCGAATTAAGGGCTCCATCCACAAGTCCCACATGCCTAGCAGAATCGCTCTTTTTTAGCTCCTCCTTCAATGTCTCCAGCTTCTTCTGCAAAAGCCTGATGAGGGGAATGACCTGACTCAGGCTTGCAGTGTCTGAACTGACTTCACGTGTGGCAAGTTCAAAGGGTTGCAGAACCTTCCAGACATTGAAATCATTCTCCACTGCGCTTGAGTCAGGTGCATTCCCCCTCCTTTGCCTATATCGTGGGCAGATGTATAGGCTTGAATGGCCTTTTGCTGCTCCTCCATCCTCTGAAGCATATAGAGGGTTGAATTCCACCTCGTTACCACCTCTTGCTTCAGATGATGGCAGGGCAGGTTCAGGAATGTTTGGTGGTGCTCCAGTCTTTTGTACGCGGTGGCTGAATGCCGAAAGTGGCCCGCAATTCTTCGGGCCACCGACAGCATCTCTTGCACGCCCCTGTCGTTTTTTAAATAATTCTGCACCACCAAATTCAATGTATGTGCAAAACATGGGACGTGCTGGAATTTGCCCAGATGTAATGCACGCACAATATTGCTGGCGTTGTCCGATGTCACAAATCCCCATGAGAGTCCAATTGGGGTAAGCCACTCTGCGATGATCTTCCTCAGTTGCCGTAAGAGGTTGTCAGCTGTGTGCCTATTCTGGAAAGCGGTGATACAAAGCTAGCCTGCCTAGGAACGAGTTGGCGTTTGCGAGATAATGCTACTGGTGCCGCCGCTGCTGTTCTTGCTGCGGGAGGAAATACATCTATCCAGTGGGCTGTCACAGTCATATAGTCCTGAGTCTGCCCTGCTCCACTTGTCCACATGTCCGTGGTTAAGTGGACATTGGGTACAACTGCATTTTTTAGGACACTGGTGAGTCTTTTCTGAGGTCTGTGTACATTTTCGGTATCGCCTGCCTAGAGAAATGGAACCTAGATGGTATTTGGTACCGGGGACAAAGTACCTCAATCAAGTCTCTAGTTGGCTCTGAATTAACGGTGGATACCGGAACCACGTTTCTGACCGCCCAGGCTGCCAAGGCCTGAGTTATCTGCTTTGCAGCAGGATAACTGCTGTGATATTTCATCTTCCTCGCAAAGGACTGTTGGACAGTCAATTGCTTACTGGAAGTAGTACAAGTGGTCTTCCGACTTCCCCTCTGGGATGACGATCGACTCCCAGCAGCTACAACAGCAGCGCCAGCAGCAGTAGGCATTACACTCAAGGATGCATCGGAGAAATCCCAGGCAGGAGAGGACTCGTCAGACTTGCCAGTGACATGGCCTGCAGGACTATTGGCTTTCTTGGGTAAGGAGGAAATTGACACTGAGGGAGTTGGTGGTGTGGTTTGCAGGAGCTTGGTTACAAGAGGAAGGGATTTAGTGGTCAGTGGACTGATTCCGCTGTCACCCAAAGTTTTTTAACTTGTCACTGACTTATGATGAATGCGCTGCAGGTGACGTATAAGGGAGGATGTTCCGAGGTGGTTAACGTCCTTACCCCTACTTATTACAGCTTGACAAAGGCAACACACGGCTTGACACCTGTTGTCCGCATTTGTGTTGAAATAATTCCACACCGAAGAGCTGATTTTTTTTGTATTTTGACCAGGCATGTCAATGGCCATATTCGTCCCACGGACAACAGGTGTCTCCCCGGGTGCCTGACTTAAACAAACCACCTCACCATCAGAATCCTCCTGGTCAATTTCCTCCCCAGCGCCAGCAACACCCATATCCTCATCCTGGTGTACTTCAACAGTGACATCTTCAATTTGACTATCAGGAACTGGACTGCGGGTGCTCCTTCCAGCACTTGCAGGGGGCGTGCAAATGGTGGAAGGCGCAAGCTCTTCCCGTCCAGTGTTGGGAAGGTCAGGCATCGCTACCGACACAATTGGACTCTCCTTGGGTATTTGTGATTTAGAAGAACGCACAGTTCTTTGCTGTGCTTTTGCCAGCTTAAGTCTTTTCATTTTTCTAGCGAGAGGATGGGTGCTTCCATCCTCATGTGAATCTGAACCACTATCCATGAACATAGGCCAGGGCCTCAGCCGTTCCTTGCCACTCCGTGTCGTAAATGGCATATTGGCAAGTTTACGCTTCTCATCAGACGCTTTCAATTTTGATTTTTGGGTCATTTTACTGAACTTTTGTTTTTTGGATTTTCATGCTCTCTACTATGACATTGGGCATCGGCCTTGGCAGACGACGTTGATGGCATTTCATCATCTCGGCCATGACTAGTGGCAGCAGCTTCAGCACGAGGTGGAAGTGGATCTTGATCTTTCCCTATTTTAACCTCCACATTTTTGTTCTCCATTTTTTAATGTGTGGAATTATATGCCACTATCAATAGCAATGGCCTACTACTATATTTACTGCGCACAACTGAAATGCACCACAGGTATGGATGGATAGTATGCTTGACGACACAGAGGTAGGTACAGCAGTGGCCTTCCGAACCGTACTGCTATATATAGTATACTGGTGGTCACTGTATCAGCAAACTGCAAAACTAAAATGCACCACAGGTATAGAATGTAGATGGATAGTATACTTAATGAATGACGACACAGAGGTAGGTACAGCAGTAGCCTTCCGTACTGCTATATATAGTTTACTGGTGGTCACTGTATCAGCAAACTGCAAAACTAAAATGCACCACAGGTATAGAATGTAGATGGATAGTATACTTAATGAATGATGACACAGAGGTAGGTACAGCATTGGCCTTCCGTACTGCTATATATAGTATACTGGTGGTCACTGTGTCAGCAAACTGCAAAACTAAAATGCACCACAGGTATAGAATGTAGATGGATAGGATACTTAATGAATGACGACACAGAGGTAGGTACAGCAGTGGCCTTCCGTACTGCTATATATAGTATACTGGTGGTCACTGTGTCAGCAAACTGCAAAACTAAAATGCACCACAGGTATAGAATGTAGATGGATAGTATACTTAATGAATGATGACACAGAGGTAGGTACAGCAGTGGCCTTCCATACCGTACTGCTATATATAGTATACTGGTGGTCACTGTGTCAGCAAACTGCAAAACTAAAATGCTCTCGTGAGCAAGCCTAATCAGGTGAAACGTACGTCGAGAACGTCCATAGTGACGTCATCGCGGCTACGCCCAGTCCAGAAGCGGGCGGCCGCGCTCATCACTGTTGCGGGACTTCGGACAGAGGAGACCAGGACAGCATCCGCCGCATTCCTTGCGGCCGTGGTAACTGACACTAGATCACCAGGGTTTTAAGTGTGCTGCGGCAACCAACACTAGATCATTAGGGCACAATGGGAATTTATCCCCTGCCTAACACTGACTATATACCCGTTTGTTGCTGTAATTGATACCAGTGCTGTGGTAATTCTCACTAGACCACCAGGGTTTAAATTGTGTTTATACTCACTATCAATTTGTAAAGATTTGACCGCATACCTAGTGACAGTGGTAACAGATACTAGACCTCTGTATACCACTACACTCTCCTCTGTCTTAGAACTGTGTTCTATCTGCAGTAATTACACCATATTTGCAGAGAAGAAAAACTTGTACAATATTGTCCTAATAGGACAACAAAACATTTCTATTGCATTTATTTCCCGCCTATGCCTCTTAGGTTTATTTACTAGATTTAGGTATTCAACCTTGATTTTGTTATAAGTTTATTTATGGTAGCATTTTTTATTCATTGGCATTAATCATCGAGTATTTAGTATCAATCAATCTCACTCTTATTATAAGGCTAATTGTACTATTTGTGAGCCAGCCCTGAGCTCCTTACCAGCATATGATCACTCATCTGGCTTCCCTTCAGGGGACCAGCAATTATAGTGTTAATTGTCATCTAACCATCTTTGAGTCAGTTCTGAACTCTGTTCTTTAATAATTGGTATTGATCAATTTCACTCTCACTATAAGGCTATATGTATTATCTGTGAGCCAGCCTTGAGCTCTTTGCCAGCATATGATTACTCATCTGGTTTCCCTTTAGGGGACTAGCAATTATAGCGTTTATTGTCATTGAACCATCTATGAGCCGTTTCTGAGCTCTGATTCTCATTTATCAATTGTTATTTCTTAATCTATGGATTAAGATACACACATACACAGTACATATCTTCATTCAGCATTTTCATGAGAGCTCACTATCTGCAAAACTCTACCTACCACACTACACCTCTATCAAATTTATCCTGTGCCTTAATAAATCCTAGACACTCCGAATTATCCTGACACGCCCTTGTCTGGAAATACCATTTTGAGACTATCTATAGCCTTGGTTGAGTGTGAGGTACAGAAAGCAGAGTTTGTGTATTCTCCCATTCCATTCATATTTCCTTTATACTGGCCCACGGCCATACTACCCTGAATACGCCCGATCCTGTCCAATCTCGGAAGCTAAGCAGGCATGGCCTGGTCAGTACTAGGAAGGTGAACCTCCTGAGAATACCAGGTGCAGTGGGCCTTTTAAAAGGAAAAATCTCATCCAACGCTTCTCACATTCCTGCTTCTGGAAAAACCCTCCCGGACTATTCATGGTTTTGACTTATGTACAGTACAGATAATAGGAGTGGATTTCCCCTCTTATTTCTTTTCTTACATTTCAAACAACAGGCCCATGGCCATACTACCCTGAATACGCCCGATCTTGTACGATCTCGGAAGCTAAGCAGGTATGGCCTGGTCAGTATCAGGAAGGGAAACCTCCTGAGAATACCAGGTGCAGTGGGCCCCCTTTTCTCTCTTAAAAGATTCTTTTTGCCATCTTCCTTTTCCTTAACCCAACCTTGCTACCATATCACGCCACTATTAAAACCTTTATTCCAAGGCATGTACAGTGACTCTTCTGGATACCCTCATTTCATCAGAATTTTATGGTATCCATTAAACACATTTTTTCTGATATCTTCACCTTCCTTCATTACCTTGTACCTCATTTGTTAAAAAGGTTAAACAAGGTCCTTATTCTAAACATCAGACACGAGTCTCAAAATCATTTCACATTTATTTCCTTTTATTCAAGAAACAATTAAAGGTTAAGTTTTATCTCATTTTATCATTTATTTCACTTCACATTATACCAATCATTACAAACGAGTGCTCCCCAATTGTAAACTAAAATGCACCACAGGTATAGAATGTAGATGGATAGTATACTTAATGAATGACGACACAGAGGTAGGTACAGCAGTGGCCTTCCGTACTGCTATATATAGTATACTGGTGGTCACTGTGTCAGCAAACTGCAAAACTAAAATGCACCACAGGTATAGAATGTAGATGGATAGTATACTTAATGAATGATGACACAGAGGTAGGTACAGCAGTGGCCTTCCGTACTGCTATATATAGTATACTGGTGGTCACTGTGTCAGCAAACTGCAAAACTAAAATGCACCACAGGTATAGAATGTAGATGGATAGTATACTTAATGAATGATGACACAGAGGTAGGTACAGCAGTGGCCTTCCGAACCGTACTGCAATATATAGTATACTGGTGGTCATTGTGTCAGCAAACTGCAAAACTAAAATGCACCACAGGTATAGAATGTAGATGGATAGTATACTTAATGAATGACGACACAGAGGTAGGTACAGCAGTGACCTTCCGTACTGCTATATATAGTATACTGGTGGTCACTGTATCAGCAAACTGCACAACTAAAATACACCACAGGTATAGAATGTAGATGGATAGTATACTTAATGAATGACGACACAGAGGTAGGTACAGCAGTGGCCTTCCGTACTGCTATATATAGTATACTGGTGGTCACTGTGTCAGCAAACTGCAAAACTAAAATGCACCACAGGTATAGAATGTAGATGGATAGTATACTTAATGAATGACGACACAGAGGTAGGTACAGCAGTGGCCTTCCGTACCGTACTGCTATATATAGAGTGGGATCCGGTCTGAAGATCGACAGTATCTAGGTCGACAATGTTTAGGTCGACCACTATAGGTCGACAGTCACTAGGTCGACATGGATGGAAAGTCGACAGGGTTTCTAGGTCGACATGTGCTAGGTCGACAGGTCTAAAGGTCGACATGAGTTTTTCACATTTTTTGTTGATTTTTTCATACTTAACGATCCACGTGGACTACGATTGGATTGGTAAAGTGTGCCGAGCGAAGCGGTAGTGGAACGAAGGCACCATGCCCGAAGCATGGCGAGCGAAGCGAGCCATGCGAGGGGACGCGGTGCACTAATTTGGGATCCCGGTCACTTTACGAAGAAAACGACACCAAAAAAAAAAAAATCCTCATGTCGACCAAGCACATGTCGACCTAGAAACCCTGTCGAACTTCCATCCATGTCGACCTAGTGACTGTCAACCTATAGTGGTCGACCTAAACATTGTCGACCTAAATACTGTCGATAAAACGAACCACACCCATATAGTATACTGGTGGTCACTGTGTCAGCAAACTGCAAAACTAAAATGCACCACAGGTATAGAATGTAGATGGATAGTATACTTAATGAATGACGACACAGAGGTAGGTACAGCAGTGGCCTTCCGTACTGCTATATATAGTATACTGGTGGTCACTGTGTCAGCAAACTGCAAAACTAAAATGCACCACAGGTATAGAATGTAGATGGATAGTATACTTAATGAATGACGACACAGAGGTAGGTACAGCAGTTGCCTTCCGTACTGCTATATATAGTATACTGGTGGTCACTGTGTCCGCAAACTGCAAAACTAAAATGCACCAAAGGTATAGAATGTAGATGGATAGTATACGTAATGAATGACGACACAGAGGTAGGTACAGCAGTGGCCTTCCGTACTGCTATATATAGTATACTGGTGGTCACTGTGTCAGCAAACTGCAAAACTAAAATGCACCACAGGTATAGAATGTAGATGGATAGTATACTTAATGAATGACGACACAGAGGTAGGTACAGCAGTGGCCTTCCGTACTGCTATATATAGTATACTGGTGGTCACTGTGCCAGCAAACTGCAAAACTAAAATACACCACAGGTATAGAATGTAGATGGATAGTATACTTAATGACGACACAGAGGTAGGTACAGCAGTGGCCTACTGTACCGTAATGCTATATATTATATACTGGTGGTCACTGGTCAGCAAAGCTCTGCACTGTACTCCTCCTATATAATATTATACTGGGTTTCCCCAGTCCCCACAATAAAGCAGCACACTGAGCACAGATATGGAGTGTTTTTCAGGCAGACAACGTATACTGGTGGTCACTGTCAGCAAAACTCTGCACTGTACTCCTGCTATATAATACAGATGCTCCCCAGTCCCCACAATTAAGCAGTGTGAGCACAGATATATGCAGCACACTGTGAGCACAGGTATGGAGCGTTTTTTTCAGGCAGAGAACGGATAACTGGTGGTCACTGATCAGCAAAACTCTGCACTGTACTCCTCCTATAGTATACAGCTGCTCCCCAGCCCTCCCCACAATTAAGCAATAGTGCACTGCACAGCACAATCAAGTTCAACAATAACGGAGAGGACGCCAGCCACGTCCTCTCCCTAACATTTCCAATGCACGAGTGAAAATGGCGGTGACGCGCGGCTGCTTATATAGAATCCGAATCTCGCGAGAATCCGACAGCGGGATGATGACGTTCGGGTGCGCTCGGGTTACCCGAGCCATACGGGAGAATCCGAGTATGGCTCGGACCCGTGTAAAAAGGGTGAAGCTCGGTGGGGTTCGGTTTCCGAGAAACCGAACCCGCTCATCACTAGTTTGAACACATCCGTTTTTACCCAGCAGAGATCAGGTCTGAACTGCGCATCCGCCGGCGCCGCAGTACGCCGGCGCATGCCAGACAGCTGATGGCAGAGGCGGGCACTGGGCGGAAGGGGGCGTGCTGGTGGGTTTTGGAAGTCATTTAGGGGGCGCGGTCCAGGCAACGCAGTCGTGCCCAGACCGTTGAGGAGGCGGGCTGCGGTTGCTGTGTGACATCACATGCAGCTACTGCGACCCTCACAGCGACAAGTAGCTCCTGCCAGCGCGCAGGAGCTGAGCTGGCAGGGAGCTACTCTTCCAGTACAAAAGCATTGTCGCTGTGCGTTGCTTTTGTACGTGTGTGTGTGTGTGGGGGGGGGGGGTGACATGCAGGGCAGACTAGCCCTGTGCTGGGCGTCCCCCCGCATGTCTGTGTGACTGATTATAGATGTGCTAAATTTAGCACATCTACGATCAGGTCTGAATTAGGCACATGGTTTTGCCCATTAGCTGACAAATTTGCTGCTGCGATCAGACCTGAATTAGGCCCATAATTTGGGCCTTTGTTCTTACACCATTATCAACCTCAATAACATTGATTTCCAATCATTTCCAGTCAATTTCACCACCTCACAGCTCACAGTACTGTACACCAACATGGCCAAAGGCTGGCTGGCTAAACTAAGCAGCAGAGCAGCGGCACAATCATACGGCGGTTATTTCTGTTTAATAGTGTTTTGCAAATTAGTAATGTATTAGCAATAACCTAGCAAACCAACTTGCAAGTACTTTCAACAGAAAACAAGACAGCACAGAATTTTACTAAGAACTGTGTGTGAAAAGTCATTGCTCTAAAGTAGTTAAAAAAACAGCAAACGAAAAAACCCTAAACCATATGTAAAATAACAACAGAAATGGATGAACCCCTACACAAGTGAACAGGCCCCCAGCACATGCCCATTCTCAGTGCCAAAGCTTTTCCTCTCTCCTGGGGTCCCTGGGCCACTGATGACTATCAGTCTGTGCCCATGTAAAGCCCCAGTCAATCAGCATTTTTGTTGAGCAGTTCTCCAAAATCTCTCCAACCATAAAGACAGTGTTCCGTACTTGCGGGTCGAATACAGTGTAGGTCAGATACAGTGCGGGTTGAATACAGTGCAAGTTACAGTGTGGGTCGGATACAGCACAGGTTCGATACAGTGTAAGTCGGATACAGTGTGGGTTAATTACACCAATAGTGCACTTACTGTAAAAGCAGGCAGGAGGGGAGCGCCCAGTGATAAATGGCCCTGGTGGTGTCTGTAGTGAGGAAGATGCTGGCGATGTTGGCAGTGCGGGAATGCCGGCGGTGTCCTCTGTGTGGGGTTGTCATCAGGGTCAGCAGTATGGGGGTGCTGGTGGTGTCCTCTGTGTGGGGGTGATGGCAGTGCGGGGGTGCTGGCGGTGTCTTCTGTGTGGGGGTGTTGGCTGTGTTGGCAGTGTGGGGGTGCTGCCTGTGTCCTCTGTGCAGAGGTGCCAGCGGTGTTGGCAGTGCGGGGGTATCGGCTGTGTCAGCATCGGGGGTTGCCGGCAGTGTTCTAAGTGTGGGGGGTGGAGGAGGCCGTTAGCTTTACTTCTATGCCAATTGAACTCTATGGGCAAGCACTAATTGAGAGCCTTGACAAAGGCTCTCTCAGCTAATCAGTGGCCAGCCCATTGAACTCAATAGGGCTAGTGCCAGAGGCAAAACCTCAAGATCCGACTGCGGGATCCAGAGGTTTTGCCTCGAGTTGGGATCCAGGGCAGGCAGGGAGATCCGAGCAGTTACTTGGATCGCCCGATATACACTGTGTTCAGAGAACTGGACTGCTCATCTCTAATTATTATTATTATTTTTTTTGGATCATTTAATTTGAGTGTGAGCATATATGATCATACAAATGTTCTCTCTTGAGTTATGCATTCAGTTTTGAAGTTTTCTTATATGAAGTAGGAAGATAATGTACTGACTTTTGGGGTATCCTATTAGCGGCAATAATTTACCATTGCTAATAGGTTCGCTGGGGGCATTCAATTAGCATCAATGTGGCTCGCACTATCAGGCCATTTTTATTGTCCAAAAACAGATCGCAAGTAATTGGATACCCCCATTTGACTTTAGATTTATTTGGAAGCAAAATATAAGAAAAACACATAGAGTAGTTTATGTCTTTGCATTGCCGCAGACTTAAACTGTTAGAGAAGCACCATTACTCAGTTAATATCTACAGACTTAAAAAAGATTTACAGAGGGTATGATTTACTAACATGTCTCAAAAACAATTTTGCAACCCATTACAAACATTCAGCAATAAGATTAGTCTATCTAGTAAAAGTTGAATTAATATTAGCAGCAAATGTCTGTTTGCTATGAGTTGTACTTTCTGTCAGAATGTTGATCACATTTAGTTAAGCAAAAACACATGAGTTATATCAACTGATTCCATACACTTATTTTTATGGTTGGTTCTGCAAATTCACACATATAAAACTATCATTTAAATAGACATTCAGATCACATACTATTTTTAACACTGTCTCTAGTAATAGGGGATTCTGTAGTATGAGGGCATTAAATAGGGTGTGGTATACAAAATCAACAGTCATCATAATGGCAACATTCTCCATATTGACACAATAACGTAGACTTGGTCTGAATGATGACATCGGACCTGATTCAATTCCGGTTGGACTTGCGCCCATCCTCGCAAAGTACAGATTTTCAGTACCCATTCTGCGTGTGCGAGAACTAGGGATGAGCGGGTTCGATCCCAGAGAACTGAACTGTACCAAACTTCACAATTCGAGTCCGGATCTGAGCCAGGCTCAGATTTTCCTGCCTGACTCGGAAACCAGAACGAGGCAAAACGTCATCATCCCGCTGTCGGATTCTCACGGGGTTTGGATTCCATATAAGGAGCTGCGTGTCCCCGCCATTTTCACTCCGGCATTGGAGAGTGTAGAGAGAGGACGTGTCTCCATTCTCAGTGTCCGTGTCTTGTGCAGAATCTCTCCAGTCACAGTGCTTGTGTCCTCTGCTGCCATATGTCCAGTTCTGTTCAGTGATGCTGTGTTGTGCTGCATCAGTTCAGTGGTGGTGTATTGTGCTGCATCAGTCACAGTGGTGGTATCCTTTGCTGCCATATGTCCAGTGCTGCTGTATAATAAGTCCCTTACAGTGTTGCTGTGTTGTGCTGCATCAGACCAGTAGTAGTGTCCTATCCATCAGTCATTCCAGTGACCAGGCAGTCACAGTGGGATACGCTGCTGCTATATGTCCACTGCTGCCGTATTGTAATAATAATAATAACAACAAGTCCCTTACAGTGTTGCTGTGTTGTGCCGTATTGTAAAAATAATAATAATAATAATAATAACAACAACAACAAGTCCCTTACAGTGTTGCTGTGGTGTGCTGCATAAGACCAGTGGTAGTGTCCTGGCCATCAGTCATTCCTGTGCCACATATTGTGCTATATAACGCCAATAAAATAATGGAGAACAAAAATGTGGAGGATAAAATAGGAAAAGATTAAGAACCACTTCCTCCTAGTGCTGAAGCTGCTGCCACTAGCCATGACATAGATGATGAAATGCCATCAACGTCGTCTGTCAAGGCCGATGCCCAATGTGATAGTAGACGGCATGTAAATTTCAAAAAGCCAAAGTTCAGTAAAAAGTTCCAAAAAAAGTAATTAATTGGTCTGAGGAGAATCGTAAACTTGCCAATATGCCATTTACGACACAGAGTGGCAAGGAATGGCAGAGGCCCTGGCCTATGTTCATGACTAGTGGTTGAGCTTCACATGACGATGGAAGCCGTCATAACTGAGGCCTTGACACTTATGTTGGTGTTAGACGTGCGTCCGGTATCCGCCATTAGTGCAGTTGGATTTAGACAATTGATGGAGGTATTGTGTCCCCGGTACCAAATCCCAACTAGATTCCACTTCACTAGGCAGGTGATACTGAGATTTTGCCATTTAATTCCAGTAATTTTGCCATTTAATTCCCATAATATTGCCATTTAATTCCAGTGATTTTGCCATTTAATTCCAGTGATTTGGACGTATAATTCCAGTGGTAATTATTTGTGTCGCTTGGCTTAGTCATACAGCTACCTCATTGCACCTCTTCAACATCTTTGCATGAGGTGCAGTTTGGGGCCTAGTTTTTGAAAAGTGTGATCCTGTCTGATACTGCCGTATGAGTTCAGGGGTACTACTGTATTAGTCCTGGGGTACTGCCGTATATGTACAGCAGTTGCAGATTTTTTTTTAAATGACAGGGGCGTGCTGGAGATGCTGTCAGTGGAGAGAACATATGCGGCCCACTCTCGACATTCAGCCACTGCGTGACACTATTAGATGGGCCAGGTGGTTGTGTCACTTAGCTTAGTCATACAGCAACCTCGGTGCAACTTTTTTTCTTCTTTGCATCATGTGCTGTTTTGGGACTATTTTTTTAGAGTGCCATCCTGTCTGACACTTCCGTATATGTCCAGTGGTACTGCCATTTAATTCCAGTGATTTTGCAGTATAATTCCAGTGATTTTACAGTACAATCCCAGTGATTTTGCCATTTAATTCCAGTGATTTGGATGTATAATTCCAGTGATCCTGCCATATAATTACAGTGGTACTGCCGTGTGTGTGTATATATATATATATATATATATATATATATATATATATTTATATTTATATATTTATATATATTTATATATATATATATATATATAAAACAAAAGATAACCCTTTTTTTTGCGCTATATCGCTAGTCTCAAACCACTAAGAAATACCCTCTGTCAGATGAGGTATTAAGAGTATATATGAAAATAGAAAAAGATTCTCGTGGGAGCCAATATGCCTTTTGTATGATAATATTTAAAAGATTTTATTCATACAAAAATGAACGATATTTGTAACCTAAACATTCGTCATTGGTACAAATTTCTAAAAATTCAATAAAACAATATAACAATCTTATACATAGACATTTTCCAGTTGATGTGAGGAATTTACAGTCAGGTGATCACAGTCAGAACTTGAAAGAGATGTATCTCCAACCAGATGCTTGTGGCAGAGGCTTTATTAACCCAATATCGCGAAATCCAACGCGTTTCGTCCGTTAGGACTTCATCAGGGGTTTACAATCTAAATAGTTACAGAGGGAAATGTGTAAATCGCATAATTATCATAACGAGATCTTTGTTGAAATCTAGTATGGATGGGCATACATACCAGTTCTTATAACAGAATGGATTACCACTGGTTAAAACTGGTTAAAATTCTCAATGTTACATCCAATCACACGTTCGTTTCAATTGATATAGTATCTGAAACATTACCATTACATTAATCAGAACATTATACCTATATACATAATCCAAGGAAGAGGTGGAGAGGGTCGAGTGATATAGACCTTATAACAGAATTCACCAGATTCGTCAACATTTATATTTTCATCAACAATATGTGAGATATACAGTATATAAAGTATACCAATCATCTTCATCCTTACTTCTAATTAATTGATGGGGATAATACATATAGGGGATCTAGAGGTAAAGAGGCAACCAATAGATATAAAATATCCTACAATAGTAACGCCCAATTTAGGGTCCACATAATTTATGGAATAAATACTAATTCGCCATAGCCAAACATATATATATATATATACACAATATAATTCATTGGGCAATACATACCTAAATAGACTTCATCGTAACAGAAAATAACAATTAGATTGAAGTTAGATGGTGTAATATTCCCTAAAAGGGATAAGGATAAAACATTTTTTTATCACTCCAATATAGTATATCAACAAATTGTATATAAGAAATGTTGTCGTGGCCATCTATACGCCACTTATATAACAAAAATGATACCAACAACATCATTTACAGATGAAATTAAGGGTCAATAAATACATCTTACTGACTAAAAAATATATAGGAGACCATGCTGATGTCAGTCTTTATACACAGTTCATTAACCTCCTTATTTGTATTACTTCTGTACGGGATTCTTTACACTAAACGTTTTACTATATACTAATTATCGGAGTAAAATTGCTAATTGATCATTAAGTCCTTAATAATGCAAAAAAATTGAGAGAGATTAGCAATCTATCATTATAGGGCCAAATTCAAGCATAGGTCCACATGACCCTTTTTATCTACATAGCTGTGGTTCATCTCAATCACAACAACCCTTATCAATCAGAGACTAAGACTATAATATTAACATTCTGTGACACTTTATATATAGGTCTAAAATAGAGCTTAATTAGTTTGGTTCTTACCTAATCTCTTCAAGGATAGTAGAACCCTACAATCCACATCTGCTTCAATAAGTATCACCAAAAATGGGTCTTAAGAAATTTCAAATCCTGAACAGCACTACTCCCTATAATTAAGGAATCAGTGATTTTAGGTTACATTCTATGATGTTGATATACTTGATTTAAAATTAATTATATTAATTATATTTGTATAAAACAATTAGGCTGTTACTCCTCACAGTGAAATCCATTCATTAGTCAGGAAGATCAAAAGGACTTCCATATCTATATTTAGAATGATATAAAATCAAGTTTTAGACTTACTTTATCACAGGGACAGAAACAACCTCACAGGATCACAACTACAAATGAGGGGCAATGCAGGGCATCCTTTTATACCCCCCTTAACCTTACATCACTTCCTGTTAGCTAATTAGGAATAATTATTAATTTAATACTATCAATCATGGATTTAAACATCCAACCTTACATAAAAAGCCTTATATCGAGTTCTACCTTATCGATTTTTCAGTTCTAATAGTAAACACCTTTATAGGTAAAGAGAAATCATAGGAACGCTCTGTGCGTTCCATTGCCGGCATCGCGTGCGTGTCACGGCTCCGCACTTCCGGTTCCTGCGGAAGTGCGTCAGCGTGCGTGTCACGACATCGCGTGCGTGTCACGGCCCCGCACTTCCGGTTCCGGCGGAAGTGCGTCGGTGGGTACTCGTTGCCGCGAACCGCTAATTAATCATATAATTGTGCATTTTGTGAGAATACAAAGATGCAAACACTGGATCTGATAACAATTATTCAGCGGGTCTAGCATTAATATTAGATCTCAAAAAAATATACTATAATTAAAGTTAATAGTTGTTAAACCAGTTAGTTAGTATTAAGGAATAAAATAAGTGCTATCAATTATCTAATTAATCAATGATAATTAAATAAACTGATATTAGTGTTACCATTTATTGATTATGTGTTTATATTAGATTATACGTATATGTTAGAGGGAAAAAATCTCATACACATTACTTTAAACTAAGAGTGACTATTTATATTAAGTGACATATGTTAATAATATTATACTGTGTGTTACTATTTATTAATTATATATGTATATTGGATTTTTAATGGGAAAAAACTCGTACATACTTTTACTTAAAGTGACTATATTTATTTAGTGTCATATATTTTTAAGTTTTATAAAAGTGGTACTAACTCAATGAGCATCATATTAAAAATCTTAGCTAACAAAGTGTGAGGTATAAATTCCAGCGTCATTTAATTAACTGAACAGTAATCAAATAGGTATCGTTAGAAACCTCCAAATTGCATTTTCAAAAAATCAATGGCTGTAACCCACAAATTAATGTATTTAAAATAACATCAACATGGTTTCCCATTCACAAATCAGTCAATAAATATCCCATATTACACCCCTCATGAAGGCCATATATTATCCTACAAGAATATATAAACAATCTTATACAGCCCATAGTTATTAAAACACATCAATGATATGGGACTCTTTTACCATTACACACTGCATAATGATTGGATCATCCCAAAGGAATATACATTTTTATTACTAACTTAATATAGCAAAACTACTATAAAAGTTGGATCCCTAATCTTGCAAGACTAATAATGATAATGATAATGATAGGGCCCTATTAGCTCCTTTTACTGATGCAATTATAATAAAATTAATTACAAGAAATAATCTTGCAAAAAAAGAGAATAATGATGATGGGGTACTATCCTTATTATTTTAAGCTTCAAATAGAACTTGAACCACTACAGAAATGACACGATATCGATATCTTCATTAAGGCCACCAGGGGTAAAGGTGTCCAAAGTATAGATCCAAAAGGTCTCCTGCTTGGATAAGGTTAGATCTCTACTCTTTCCTCTAGGATCTAGTGGAATATGTTCGAGAATGGTAAAAGAGAAATTCTCCTTGGTCACAGCTGAATTATGTTTATCGATAAAATGTCTGGGGAGACTATGAGAAGTCAGTTTGTTTTTCATGTTCCTCATATGTTCCTGTACTTTGATTTTTATCATTCTCTTAGTCTTGCCTATGTATGATAGGCCACAGCTGCAGGTGATCCTGTAGATGACATAATCTGTGTTGCAATTCACAAGGTGTCCCAATTTATACCATTTTCCTGTTTCCATTTTAATATTAATGGATTTCCGTTCCATAAATTTGCAGCAAATACACCTTGAACATGGATAGCAACCCTTTGTTGGTATAATAGAATCTGGGCCACTTTTATGTTGGATCGAGTCAGGCAATCTGCTGGGTGCTAGCATACTCTTCAAATTAGTGGATTTCTGGAAGACTAAATTCGGTCTCTTTGGAAGCGTTGGACCCAAGATGGGGTCCTTCAAGAGTAAGCCCCAGTGGCGCTCTAGAACTTTTCTGATGGAATGGTTCTCACGATTAAATTGTGTAATGAAGGGTCTTAATTGTTGTCATGCTGGTACGATCTTATTCTTAGGAAGTAACATCTTATCCCTTTCCTGTAGGGATGCATTTATTTTAGCTTCTGAGATCATGTCAGGGGTATAGCCCCTATCCTCAAATCTCTTTTGGATGACCGCTGCCTGATTCCAATAGTCTTCAATATTGGTACAATTCCATCTTAAACGGAGAAACTGAGCGTACGGAACGTTATTCTTCCATGCTGGAAAATGACAACTTGTTTGCGGGATGTAGCTATTTGCATCAACTTCTTTGAAAAATGTTTTCGTCTTAATTTTTTCACCTACTGTTCCCATTAACGTGAGATCAAGATAATCAATTTTTATTGGATCAGTTTGATGGGTGAATTTAAGTTCAAGTCATTGATCTGGATAGAAGTCATAAAATCATCGATGCTAGCTCCATCTCCTCTCCATATAAACAGAAGATCGTCAATGTATCTTTGGTAGAAAATAATGTTTTCACGAAATTCTAAACCATAAATGAAGGTATCTTCCCATTCCTTCATGAAGAGGTTAGCATACGATGGGGCAAATTTCGTCCCCATCGGTGTACCTTGTTTTTGTAAATAGAATTTGTGGTTGAATTCAAAAAAATTATGGTTCAGAATAAATGTTATGCTATCCAGCAGGAACAGTATATCCTTCTGAGGTAATTCTGGATCCTTTGATAGAACCGCTCTAATTGACTCTATACCGTTGGAATGAGGGATAGAGGAATAGAGTGCTTTAATGTCCAGAGTAAGCCACTGATATTCATTAGTCCAAATGAATGACTCCAATTCTTGGAGCACACTTGTGGAGTCTTTAAGGTATGAATCCATTTTAGTCACGTAAGGTTGAAGTCGGATATCGATATAATGCGACAAATTAGAAGTCAAGGAGTTCACTCCTGCTACTATTGGTCTTCCTGGCGGACTTGTTCTACTTTCACATCCAAATAATCAAACTCGTCATTGCAGATTAAATCGTCCTTTAGTGCTCTCCTCAACAAACTGGTCAGTTCCTCTTGATATGTTTTTGTCGGGTTACCTGGTAATTCGATATATGTCTGTCCTTCTAATAATATATTAGAAACTTTTAAATATTATCATACTAAAGGCATATTGGCTCCCACGAGAATCTTTTTCTGTTTTCATATCTACTCTTAATACCTCATCTGACAGAGGGTATTTCTTAGTGGTTTGAGACTAGCGATATAGCGCAAAAAAAGGGTTATCTTTTGTTTTATAGTCTATTGTTTCTGTCAGTAAACCCTTAGATTGCAGCTTTTACTAAAAATGCCGATTTTTAATGATAGATCAAAAAGACAGCTAAAAGCCAAAAATATCTTTGAAGAGGAGGAGCAGGTGTTTCAAGCAGACGAGGATGACTATTATGGCTACCTTAATTTGGTAGAAAAACTAGCAGTAAAGGAACTTAATAATTGGTACGATATGGTTACATTGGAGAAATACCTTGAAGTAGGAAGGATTCCAAGAGGGTTACGGTTGCATAAGACCCCTACTATAGGAGGAGGGAATGAGAGTTTTATCACCAATTGGAACACGATCTTAGATGATTGTTCCAATAAACTTATTGGTTTGATTACTTCTGAAAGGAAGAGGGAATTAGGTCGTATTGAGGAAGAGATAAAGAAAATTGAATCACAAGCTATCAAATTTGATGATAGCGAGGAATTTAAACGTGATGTTGTGGACCTGCACCATAAATTAGACAATGCTGAAGAAGAAATTATATCACGTAAACAAAATAAATTTTTACGTGATAGGAATGACTATATATCTGGTCAGATACACCATTTACCTATTAATGAAGGGAGGATGGAAGAAAGGATTCAGGCACCTTTGATGAATTATTCACGACGGGAAAGGAAATATCAGGGAGATCTTAGACAGTATCATGGGAATTTTGGAGGCCAACAATCCTTTAATAGACCCAGAAGAAATTATCAATCCCCCCATTACAATCGGAGAGAAGAATGGAGGGGCTATAGGAATAGATACCCCTCGTATCAGGGCGGTCAACTAAATCGATATGTTTCATTTCATGATAGATTTGACCAAGGTAATTTTACCTATAGGAGTAGATACAATACTGATAGATCTCCCACTCCTGTTAGGCAATCGAGAGGTCATTTTTTAGAAGAAAGACGAGGACACAGATTTCCTCGCATACAACAGCAAAAAGAGGAACTTTACACCAGATTGGACTCTCCACAGGGTGTAAAGAGAGGACACAATGGAGGAAACGAGGATGCAGAGGGGGCAGAGAGAAGCCCGAAAAAAAGAAAAGCATTGTTCCATCAAGAGAAGCCCCATCTGGGGTTGTCAATGTCGCTAAGAGACAGTTATCAGCAGCGGAAAGCTCCCTATTAGAAAAGGGTTTGAAATTTGCGCCGGATATACATGTAAATAAATTCAACCTATTTATAGATCTTAATAAGTATGTTCGGAAATTAACCATTCATAAATATTTCCTCAAAAATCCCCCAATTGAAAGTTCCGCTAAAGAGAAACCTCCATTGGTAAAATTACCATCTAAGTATTACCTAGTAGAGTCTAAAGGTAGTAGTTTGGACATGTTTTATGAGTCTGTTAAAGAGGATTTCAGAAAAATGAAACCAAGAAGTTCTAAATACGGAAATAATCTAAACCCTCAAGAAAAAGGAGCCATGAAGTCCCTTAAGAAAGATAAAAGTATAGCGATTAAAGGAGCTGACAAAGGAGGAGCTTTGGTCCTTCAAACAAGAGAAGCCTATTTGAATGAAGCTTCTAATATATTATTAGAAGGACAGACATATATCGAATTACCAGGTAACCCGACGAAAACATATCAAGAGGAACTGACCAGTTTGTTGAGGAGAGCACTAAAGGACGATTTAATCTGCAAGGACGAGTTCGATTATTTGGACGTGAAACATCCTATAGTGCCGAACTTCTACCACATACCAAAGATACATAAAAGTAGAACAAGTCCGCCAGGAAGACCAATATTAGCAGGAGTGAACACCTTGACTTCTAATTTGTCGCATTATATTGATATCCGACTTCAACCTTACGTGACTAAAATGGATTCATACCTTAAAGACTCCACAAGTGTGCTCCAAGAATTGGAGTCATTCATTTGGACTAATGAATATCAGTGGCTTACTCTGGACGTTAAAGCGCTCTATTCCTCTATCCCTCATTCCAAGGGTATAGAGTCAATTAGAGCGGTTCTATCAAAGGATCCAGAATTACCTCAGAAGGATATACTGTTCGTGTCTTGTGCAGAATCTCTCCAGTCACAGTGCTTGTGTCCTCTGCTGCCATATGTCCAGTACTGTTCAGTGGTACTGTGTTGTGCTGCATCAGTTCAGTGGTGGTGTGTTGTGCTGCATCAGTCACAGTGGTGGTGTCCTCTGCTGCCATATGTCCAGTGCTGCTGTATAATAAGTCCCTTACAGTGTTGCTGTGTTGTGCTGCATCAGACCAGTAGTAGTGTCCTATCCATCAGTCATTCCAGTGACCAGGCAGTCACAGTGGGATACGCTGCTGCTATATGTCCACTGCTGCCGTATTGTAATAATAATAATAACAACAAGTCCCTTACAGTGTTGCTGTGTTGTGCCGTATTGTAAAAATAATAATAATAATAATAACAACAACAACAAGTCCCTTACAGTGTTGCTGTGGTGTGCTGCATAAGACCAGTGGTAGTGTCCTGGCAATCAGTCATTCCAGTGACCAGACAGTCACAGTGTTATACGCTGCTCCTATATGCTCACTGCTGCCTAATAATAATAATAATAATAATAACAAGTCCCTTACAGTGTTGTTGTATTGTGCTGCATCAGACCAGTGGAAGTGTCCTAGCCATCAGTCATTCCTGTGCCGCATATTGTGCTATATAACGCCAATAAAATAATGGAGAACAAAAATGTGGAGGATAAAATAGGAAAAGATTAAGAACCACTTCCTCCTAGTGCTGAAGCTGCTGCCACTAGCCATGACATAGATGATGAAATGCCATCAACGTCGTCTGTCAAGGCCGATGCCCAATGTGATAGTAGACGGCATGTAAATTTCAAAAAGCCAAAGTTCAGTAAAAAGTTCCAAAAAAAGTAATTAATTGGTCTGAGGAGAATCGTAAACTTGCCAATATGCCATTTACGACACAGAGTGGCAAGGAATGGCAGAGGCCCTGGCCTATGTTCATGACTAGTGGTTGAGCTTCACATGACGATGGAAGCCGTCATAACTGAGGCCTTGACACTTATGTTGGTGTTAGACGTGCGTCCGGTATCCGCCATTAGTGCAGTGGGATTTAGACAATTGATGGAGGTATTGTGTCCCCGGTACCAAATCCCAACTAGATTCCACTTCACTAGGCAGGTGATACTGAGATTTTGCCATTTAATTCCAGTAATTTTGCCATTTAATTCCCATAATATTGCCATTTAATTCCAGTGATTTTGCCATTTAATTCCAGTGATTTGGACGTATAATTCCAGTGGTAATTATTTGTGTCGCTTGGCTTAGTCATACAGCTACCTCATTGCACCTCTTCAACATCTTTGCATGAGGTGCAGTTTGGGGCCTAGTTTTTGAAAAGTGTGATCCTGTCTGATACTGCCGTATGAGTTCAGGGGTACTGCTGTATTAGTCCTGGGGTACTGCCGTATATGTACAGCAGTTGCAGATTTTTTTTTAAATGACAGGGGCGTGCTGGAGATGCTGTCAGTGGAGAGAACATATGCGGCCCACTCTCGACATTCAGCCACTGCGTGACACTATTAGATGGGCCAGGTGGTTGTGTCACTTAGCTTAGTCATACAGCAACCTCGGTGCAACTTTTTTTCTTCTTTGCATCATGTGCTGTTTTGGGACTATTTTTTTAGAGTGCCATCCTGTCTGACACTTCCGTATATGTCCAGTGGTACTGCCATTTAATTCCAGTGATTTTGCAGTATAATTCCAGTGATTTTACAGTACAATCCCAGTGATTTTGCCATTTAATTCCAGTGATTTGGATGTATAATTCCAGTGATCCTGCCGTATAATTACAGTGGTACTGCCGTGTGTGTGTGTATATATATATATATATATTATAGTCACTATGTGCACAGGGTAATTGAAGCCCGGTCCACATAGTTTTTCTGCCATCATCAAGGGGCCTGGGAGGCTGAGTCTCTTCTCTTTCTTGTATTCTTTTTAGGCATTGTTTAACGATTGCACATTTTGAAATATGATATCGTACTGCCTTTCTTGAAAAAGATCCTGTGGAAGGATCGAAACGTCGATTTATGAAGGCTGCTATAAAGAACATTGGATATTAAACAAAGTTTGTGAACATTAATATGTGTGAGAGTGCGCCCGCCACCTTCGTGGACATCTATAGATTCAGCAGACTTGTTCTGTTGGGATAGCACCCATCCTGGAATTTTGATGCGAGTACAGGACTTTCTCTCTATACTATATTATATATATATATATATATATATATATAAAACAAAAGATAACCCTTTTTTTTGCGCTATATCGCTAGTCTCAAACCACTAAGAAATACCCTCTGTCAGATGAGGTATTAAGAGTATATATGAAAATAGAAAAAGATTCTCGTGGGAGCCAATATGCCTTTAGTATGATAATATTTAAAAGATTTTATTCATACAAAAATGAACGATATTTGTAACCTAAACATTCGTCATTGGTACAAATTTCTAAAAATTCAATAAAACAATATAACAATCTTATACATAGACATTTTCCAGTTGATGTGAGGAATTTACAGTCAGGTGATCACAGTCAGAACTTGAAAGAGATGTATCTCCAACCAGATGCTTGTGGCAGAGGCTTTATTAACCCAATATCGCGAAATCCAACGCGTTTCGTCCATTAGGACTTCATCAGGGGTTTACAATCTAAATAGTTACAGAGGGAAATATGTAAATCGCATAATTATCATAACGAGATCTTTGTTGAAATCTAGTATGGATGGGCATACATACCAGTTCTTATAACAGAATGGATTACCACTGGTTAAAACTGGTTAAAATTCTCAATGTTACATCCAATCACACGTTCGTTTCAATTGATATAGTATCTGAAACATTACCATTACATTAATCAGAACATTATACCTATATACATAATCCAAGGAAGAGGTGGAGAAGGTCGAGTGATATAGACCTTATAACAGAATTCACCAGATTCGTCAACATTTATATTTTCATCAACAATATGTGAGATATACAGTATATAAAGTATACCAATCATCTTCATCCTTACTTCTAATTAATTGATGGGGATAATACATATAGGGGATCTAGAGGTAAAGAGGCAACCAATAGATATAAAATATCCTACAATAGTAACGCCCAATTTAGGGTCCACATAATTTATGGAATAAATACTAATTTGCCATAGCCAAACATATATATATATATATACACAATATAATTCATTGGGCAATACATACCTAAATAGACTTCATCGTAACAGAAAATAACAATTAGATTGAAGTTAGATGGTGTAATATTCCCTAAAAGGGATAAGGATAAAACATTTTTTTATCACTCCAATATAGTATATCAACAAATTGTATATAAGAAATGTTGTCGTGGCCATCTATACGCCACTTATATAACAAAAATGATACCAACAACATCATTTACAGATGAAATTAAGGGTCAATAAATACATCTTACTGACTAAAAAATATATAGGAGACCATGCTGATGTCAGTCTTTATACACAGTTCATTAACCTCCTTATTTGTATTACTTCTGTACGGGATTCTTTACACTAAACGTTTTACTATATACTAATTATCGGAGTAAAATTGCTAATTGATCATTAAGTCCTTAATAATGCAAAAAAATTGAGAGAGATTAGCAATCTATCATTATAGGGCCAAATTCAAGCATAGGTCCACATGACCCTTTTTATCTACATAGCTGTGGTTCATCTCAATCACAACAACCCTTATCAATCAGAGACTAAGACTATAATATTAACATTCTGTGACACTTTATATATAGGTCTAAAATAGAGCTTAATTAGTTTGGTTCTTACCTAATCTCTTCAAGGATAGTAGAACCCTACAATCCACATCTGCTTCAATAAGTATCACCAAAAATGGGTCTTAAGAAATTTCAAATCCTGAACAGCACTACTCCCTATAATTAAGGAATCAGTGATTTTAGGTTACATTCTATGATGTTGATATACTTGATTTAAAATTAATTATATTAATTATATTTGTATAAAACAATTAGGCTGTTACTCCTCACAGTGAAATCCATTCATTAGTCAGGAAGATCAAAAGGACTTCCATATCTATATTTAGAATGATAGAAAATCAAGTTTTAAACTTACTTTATCACAGGGACAGAAACAACCTCACAGGATCACAACTACAAATGAGGGGCAATGCAGGGCATCCTTTTATACCCCCCTTAACCTTACATCACTTCCTGTTAGCTAATTAGGAATAATTATTAATTTAATACTATCAATCATGGATTTAAACATCCAACCTTACATAAAAAGCCTTATATCGAGTTCTACCTTATCGATTTTTCAGTTCTAATAGTAAACACCTTTATAGGTAAAGAGAAATCATAGGAACGCTCTGTGCGTTCCATTGCCGGCATCGCGTGCGTGTCACGGCTCCGCACTTCCGGTTCCTGCGGAAGTGCGTCAGCGTGCGTGTCACGACATCGCGTGCGTGTCACGGCCCCGCACTTCCGGTTCCGGCGGAAGTGCGTCGGTGGGTACTCGTTGCCGCGAACCGCTAATTAATCATATAATTGTGCATTTTGTGAGAATACAAAGATGCAAACACTGGATCTGATAACAATTATTCAGCGGGTCTAGCATTAATATTAGATCTCAAAAAAATATACTATAATTAAAGTTATTAGTTGTTAAACCAGTTAGTTAGTATTAAGGAATAAAATAAGTGCTATCAATTATCTAATTAATCAATGATAATTAAATAAACTGATATTAGTGTTACCATTTATTGATTATGTGTTTATATTAGATTATACGTATATGTTAGAGGGAAAAAATCTCATACACATTACTTTAAACTAAGAGTGACTATTTATATTAAGTGACATATGTTAATAATATTATACTGTGTGTTACTATTTATTAATTATATATGTATATTGGATTTTTAATGGGAAAAAACTCGTACATACTTTTACTTAAAGTGACTATATTTATTTAGTGTCATATATTTTTAAGTTTTATAAAAGTGGTACTAACTCAATGAGCATCATATTAAAAATCTTAGCTAACAAAGTGTGAGGTATAAATTCCAGCGTCATTTAATTAACTGAACAGTAATCAAATAGGTATCGTTAGAAACCTCCAAATTGCATTTTCAAAAAATCAATGGCTGTAACCCACAAATTAATGTATTTAAAATAACATCAACATGGTTTCCCATTCACAAATCAGTCAATAAATATCCCATATTACACCCCTCATGAAGGCCATATATTATCCTACAAGAATATATAAACAATCTTATACAGCCCATAGTTATTAAAACACATCAATGATATGGGACTCTTTTACCATTACACACTGCATAATGATTGGATCATCCCAAAGGAATATACATTTTTATTACTAACTTAATATAGCAAAACTACTATAAAAGTTGGATCCCTAATCTTGCAAGACTAATAATGATAATGATAATGATAGGGCCCTATTAGCTCCTTTTACTGATGCAATTATAATAAAATTAATTACAAGAAATAATCTTGCAAAAAAAGAGAATAATGATGATGGGGTACTATCCTTATTATTTTAAGCTTCAAATAGAACTTGAACCACTACAGAAATGACACGATATCGATATCTTCATTAAGGCCACCAGGGGTAAAGGTGTCCAAAGTATAGATCCAAAAGGTCTCCTGCTTGGATAAGGTTAGATCTCTACTCTTTCCTCTAGGATCTAGTGGAATATGTTCGAGAATGGTAAAAGAGAAATTCTCCTTGGTCACAGCTGAATTATGTTTATCGATAAAATGTCTGGGGAGACTATGAGAAGTCAGTTTGTTTTTCATGTTCCTCATATGTTCCTGTACTTTGATTTTTATCATTCTCTTAGTCTTGCCTATGTATGATAGGCCACAGCTGCAGGTGATCCTGTAGATGACATAATCTGTGTTGCAATTCACAAGGTGTCCCAATTTATACCATTTTCCTGTTTCCATTTTAATATTAATGGATTTCCGTTCCATAAATTTGCAGCAAATACACCTTGAACATGGATAGCAACCCTTTGTTGGTATAATAGAATCTGGGCCACTTTTATGTTGGATCGAGTCAGGCAATCTGCTGGGTGCTAGCATACTCTTCAAATTAGTGGATTTCTGGAAGACTAAATTCGGTCTCTTTGGAAGCGTTGGACCCAAGATGGGGTCCTTCAAGAGTAAGCCCCAGTGGCGCTCTAGAACTTTTCTGATGGAATGGTTCTCACGATTAAATTGTGTAATGAAGGGTCTTAATTGTTGTCGTGCTGGTTCGATCTTATTCTTAGGAAGTAACATCTTATCCCTTTCCTGTAGGGATGCTTTTATTTTAGCTTCTGAGATCATGTCAGGGGTATAGCCCCTATCCTCAAATCTCTTTTGGATGACCGCTGCCTGATTCCAATAGTCTTCAATATTGGTACAATTCCGTCTTAAACGGAGAAACTGAGCGTACGGAACGTTATTCTTCCATGCTGGAAAATGACAACTTGTTTGCGGGATGTAGCTATTTGCATCAACTTCTTTGAAAAATGTTTTCATCTTAATTTTTTCACCTACTGTTCCCATTAACGTGAGATCAAGATAATCAATTTTTATTGGATCAGTTTGATGGGTGAATTTAAGTTCAAGTCATTGATCTGGATAGAAGTCATAAAATCATCGATGCTAGCTCCATCTCCTCTCCATATAAACAGAAGATCGTCAATGTATCTTTGGTAGAAAATAATGTTGTCACGAAATTCTAAACCATAAATGAAGGTATCTTCCCATTCCTTCATGAAGAGGTTAGCATACGATGGGGCAAATTTCGTCCCCATCGGTGTACCTTGTTTTTGTAAATAGAATTTGTGGTTGAATTCAAAAAAATTATGGTTCAGAATAAATGTTATGCTATCCAGCAGGAACAGTATATCCTTCTGAGGTAATTCTGGATCCTTTGATAGAACCGCTCTAATTGACTCTATACCGTTGGAATGAGGGATAGAGGAATAGAGTGCTTTAATGTCCAGAGTAAGCCACTGATATTCATTAGTCCAAATGAATGACTCCAATTCTTGGAGCACACTTGTGGAGTCTTTAAGGTATGAATCCATTTTAGTCACGTAAGGTTGAAGTCGGATATCGATATAATGCGACAAATTAGAAGTCAAGGAGTTCACTCCTGCTACTATTGGTCTTCCTGGCGGACTTGTTCTACTTTTATGTATCTTTGGTATGTGGTAGAAGTTCGGCACTATAGGATGTTTCACATCCAAATAATCAAACTCGTCATTGCAGATTAAATCGTCCTTTAGTGCTCTCCTCAACAAACTGGTCAGTTCCTCTTGATATGTTTTTGTCGGGTTACCTGGTTATTCGATATATGTCTGTCCTTCTAATAATATATTAGAAACTTTTAAATATTATCATACTAAAGGCATATTGGCTCCCACGAGAATCTTTTTCTGTTTTCATATCTACTCTTAATACCTCATCTGACAGAGGGTATTTCTTAGTGGTTTGAGACTAGCGATATAGCGCAAAAAAAGGGTTATCTTTTGTTTTATAGTCTATTGTTTCTGTCAGTAAACCCTTAGATTGCAGCTTTTACTAAAAATGCCGATTTTTAATGATAGATAAAAAAGACAGCTAAAAGCCAAAAATATCTTTGAAGAGGAGGAGCAGGTGTTTCAAGCAGACGAGGATGACTATTATGGCTACCTTAATTTGGTAGAAAAACAAGCAGTAAAGGAACTTAATAATTGGTACGATATAGTTACATTGGAGAAATACCTTGAAGTAGGAAGGATTCCAAGAGGGTTACGGTTGCATAAGACCCCTACTATAGGAGGAGGGAATGAGAGTTTTATCACCAATTGGAACACGATCTTAGATGATTGTTCCAATAAACTTATTGGTTTGATTACTTCTGAAAGGAAGAGGGAATTAGGTCGTATTGAGGAAGAGATAAAGAAAATTGAATCACAAGCTATCAAATTTGATGATAACGAGGAATTTAAACGTGATGTTGTGGACCTGCACCATAAATTAGACAATGCTGAAGAAGAAATTATATCACGTAAACAAAATAATTTTTACGTGATAGGAATGACTATATATCTGGTCAGATACACCATTTACCTATTAATGAAGGGAGGATGGAAGAAAGGATTCAGGCACCTTTGATGAATTATTCACGACGGGAAAGGAAATATCAGGGAGATCTTAGACAGTATCATGGGAATTTTGGAGGCCAACAATCCTTTAATAGACCCAGAAGAAATTATCAATCCCCCATTACAATCGGAGAGAAGAATGGAGGGGCTATAGGAATAGATACCCCTCGTATCAGGGCGGTCAACTAAATCGATATGTTTCATTTCATGATAGATTTGACCAAGGTAATTTTACCTATAGGAGTAGATACAATACTGATAGATCTCCCACTCCTGTTAGGCAATCGAGAGGTCATTTTTTAGAAGAAAAACGAGGACACAGATTTCCTCGCATACAACAGCAAAAAGAGGAACTTTACACCAGATTGGACTCTCCACAGGGTGTAAAGAGAGGACACAATGGAGGAAACGAGGATGCAGAGGGGGCAGAGAGAAGCCCGAAAAAAAGAAAAGCATTGTTCCATCAAGAGAAGCCCCATCTGGGGTTGTCAATGTCGCAAAGAGACAGTTATCAGCAGCGGAAAGCTCCCTATTAGAAAAGGGTTTGAAATTTGCGCCGGATATACATGTAAATAAATTCAACCTATTTATAGATCTTAATAAGTATGTTCGGAAATTAACCATTCATAAACATTTCCTCAAAAATCCCCCAATTGAAAGTTCCGCTAAAGAGAAACCTCCATTGGTAAAATTACCATCTAAGTATTACCCAGTAGAGTCTAAAGGTAGTAGTTTGGACATGTTTTATGAGTCTGTTAAAGAGGATTTCAGAAAAATGAAACCAAGAAGTTCTAAATACGGAAATAATCTAAACCCTCAAGAAAAAGGAGCCATGAAGTCCCTTAAGAAAGATAAAAGTATAGCGATTAAAGGAGCTGACAAAGGAGGAGCTTTGGTCCTTCAAACAAGAGAAGCCTATTTGAATGAAGCTTCTAATATATTATTAGAAGGACAGACATATATCGAATTACCAGGTAACCCGACGAAAACATATCAAGAGGAACTGACCAGTTTGTTGAGGAGAGCACTAAAGGACGATTTAATCTGCAAGGACGAGTTCGATTATTTGGACGTGAAACATCCTATAGTGCCGAACTTCTACCACATACCAAAGATACATAAAAGTAGAACAAGTCCGCCAGGAAGACCAATATTAGCAGGAGTGAACTCCTTGACTTCTAATTTGTCGCATTATATTGATATCCGACTACAACCTTACGTGACTAAAATGGATTCATACCTTAAAGACTCCACAAGTGTGCTCCAAGAATTGGAGTCATTCATTTGGACTAATGAATATCAGTGGCTTACTCTGGACGTTAAAGCGCTCTATTCCTCTATCCCTCATTCCAAGGGTATAGAGTCAATTAGAGCGGTTCTATCAAAGGATCCAGAATTACCTCAGAAGGATATCCTGTTCCTGCTGGATAGCATAACATTTATTCTGAACCATAATTTTTTTGAATTCAACCACAAATTCTATTTACAAAAACAAGGTACAGCGATGGGGACGAAATTTGCCCCATCGTATGCTAACCTCTTCATGAAGGAATGGGAAGATACCTTCATTTATGGTTTAGAATTTCGTGAAAACATTATTTTCTACCAAAGATACATTGACGATCTTCTGTTTATATGGAAAGGAGATGGAGCTAGCATCGATGATTTTATGACTTCTATCCAGATCAATGACTTGAACTTAAAGTTCACTATTCAAACTGATCCAATAAAAATTGATTATCTTGATCTCATGTTAATGGGAACAGTAGGTGAAAAAATTAAGACGAAAACATTTTTCAAAGAAGTTGATGCAAATAGCTACATCCCGCAAACAAGTTGTCATTTTCCAGCATGGAAGAATAACGTTCCGTACGCTCAGTTTCTCAGTTTAGGATGGAATTGTACCAATATTGAAGACTATTGGAATCAGGCAGCGGTCATCCAAAAGAGATTTGAGGATAGGGGCTATACCCCTGACATGATCTCAGAAGCTAAAATAAAAGCATCCCTACAGGAAAGGGATAAGATGTTACTTCCTAAGAATAAGATCGAACCAGCACGACAACAATTAAGACCCTTCATTACACAATTTAATCGTGAGAACCATTCCATCAGAAAAGTTCTAGAGCGCCACTGGGGCTTACTCTTGAAGGACCCCATCTTGGGTCCAACGCTTCCAAAGAGACCGAATTTAGTCTTCCTGAAATCCACTAATTTGAAGAGTATGCTAGCACCCAGCAGATTGCCTGACTCGATCCAACATAAAAGTGGCCCAGATTCTATTATACCAACAAAGGGTTGCTATCCATGTTCAAGGTGTATTTGCTGCAAATTTATGGAACGGAAATCCATTAATATTAAAATGGAAACAGGAAAATGGTATAAATTGGGACACCTTGTGAATTGCAACACAGATTATGTCATCTACAGGATCACCTGCAGCTGTGGCCTATCATACATAGGCAAGACTAAGAGAATGATAAAAATCAAAGTACAGGAACATATGAGGAACATGAAAAACAAACTGACTTCTCATAGTCTCCCCAGACATTTTATCGATAAACATAATTCAGCTGTGACCAAGGAGAATTTCTCTTTTACCATTCTCGAACATATTCCACTAGATCCTAGAGGAAAGAGTAGAGATCTAACCTTATCCAAGCAGGAGACCTTTTGGATCTATACTTTGGACACCTTTACCCCTGGTGGCCTTAATGAAGATATCGATATCGTGTCATTTCTGTAGTGGTTCAAGTTCTATTTGAAGCTTAAAATAATAAGGATAGTACCCCATCATCATTATTCTCTTTTTTTGCAAGATTATGTCTTGTAATTAATTTTATTATAATTGCATCAGTAAAAGGAGCTAATAGGGCCCTATCATTATCATTATCATTATTAGTCTTGCAAGATTAGGGGTCCAACTTTTATAGTAGTTTTGCTATATTACGTTAGTAATAAAAATGTATATTCCTTTGGGATGATCCAATCATTATGCAGTGTGTAATGGTAAAAGAGTCCCATATCATTGATGTGTTTTAATAACTATGGGGTGTATAAGATTGTTTATATATTCTTGTAGGATAATATATGGCCTTCATGAGGGGTGTAATATGGGATATTTATTGACTGATTTGTGAATGGGAAACCATGTTGATGTTATTTTAAATACATTAATTTGTGGGTTACAGCCATTGATTTTTTGAAAATGCAATTTGAAGGTTTCTAACGATACCTATTTGATTACTGTTCAGTTAATTAAATGACGCTGGAATTTATACCTCACACTTTGTTAGCTAAGATTTTTAATATGATGCTCATTGAGTTAGTACCACTTTAATAAAACTTAAAAATATATGACACTAAATAAATATAGTCACTTTAAGTAAAAGTATGTACGAGTTTTTTCCATTAAAAATCCTATATAAATATATAATTAATAAATAGTAACACACAGTATAATATTATTAACATATGTCACTTAATATAAATAGTCACTCTTAGTTTAAAGTAATGTGTATGAGATTTTTTCCCTCTAACATGTACGTATAATCTAATATAAACACATAATCAATAAATGGTAACACTAATATCAGTTTATTTAATTATCATTGATTAATTAGATAATTGATAGCACTTATTTTATTCCTTAATACTAACTAACTGGTTTAACAACTATTAACTTTAATTATAGTATATTTTTTTGAGATCTAATATTAATGCTAGACCCGCTGAATAATTGTTTTTAGTTCCAGTGTTTGCATCTTTGTATTCTCACAAAATGCACAATTATATGATTAATTAGCAGTTCGCGGCAACGAGTACCCACCGACGCACTTCCGCCGGAACCGGAAGTGCGGGGCCGTGACACGCACGCTGACGCACTTCCGCCGGAACAGGAAGTGCGGAGCCGTGACACGCACGCGATGCCGGCAATGGAACGCACAGAGCGTTCCTATTATTTCTCTTTACCTATAAAGGTGTTTACTATTAGAACTGAAAAATCGATAAGGTAGAACTCGATATAAGGCTTTTTATGTAAGGTTGGATGTTTAAATCCATGATTAATAGTATTAAATTAATAATTATTCCTAATTAGCTAACAGGAAGTGATGTAAGGTTAAGGGAGGTATAAAAGGATGCCCTGCATTGCCCCTCATTTGTAGTTGTGATCCTGTGAGGTTGTTTCTGTCCCTGTGATAAAGTAAGTCTAAAACTTGATTTTCTATCATTCTAAATATAGATATGGAAGTCCTTTTGATCTTCCTGACTAATGAATGGATTTCACTGTGAGGAGTAACAGCCTAATTGTTTTATACAAATATAATTAATATAATTCATTTTAAATCAAGTATATCAACATCATAGAATGTAACCTAAAATTACTGATTCCTTAATTATAGGGAGTAGTGCTGTTCAGGATTTGAAATTTCTTAAGACCCATTTTTGGTGATACTTATTGAAGCAGATGTGGATTGTAGGGTTCTACTATCCTTGAAGAGATTAGGTAAGAACCAAACTAATTGAGCTCTATTTTAGACCTATATATAAAGTGTCACAGAATGTTAATATTATAGTCTTAGTCTCTGATTGATAAGGGTTGTTGTGATTGAGATGAACCACAGCTATGTAGATAAAAAGGGTCATGTGGACCTATGCTTGAATTTGGTCCTATAATGATAGATTGCTAATCTCTCTCAATTTTTTTGCATTATTAAGGACTTAATGATCAATTAGCAATTTTACTCCGATAATTAGTATATAGTAAAACGTTTAGTGTAAAGAATCCCGTACAGAAGTAATACAAATAAGGAGGTTAATGAACTGTGTATAAAGACTGACATCAGCATGGTCTCCTATATATTTTTTAGTCAGTAAGATGTATTTATTGACCCTTAATTTCATCTGTAAATGATGTTGTTGGTATCATTTTTGTTATATAAGTGGTGTATAGATGGCCACCACAACATTTCTTATATACAATTTGTTGATATACTATATTGGAGTGATAAAAAATTGTTTTATCCTTATCCCTTTTAAGGAATATTACACCATCTAACTTCAATCTAATTGTTATTTTCTGTTACGATGAAGTCTATTTAGGTATGTATTGCCCAATGAATTATATTGCGTGTATATATATATGTTTGGCTATGGCGAATTAGTATTTATTCCATAAATTATGTGGACCCTAAATTGGGCGTTACTATTGTAGGATATTTTATATCTATTGGTTGCCTCTTTACCTCTAGATCCCCTATATGTATTATCCCCATCAATTAATTAGAAGTAAGGATGAAGATGATTGGTATACTTTATATACTGTATATCTCACATATTGTTAATGAAAATATAATGTTGACGAATCTGGTGAATTCTGTTATAAGGTCTATATCACTCGACCCTCTCCCCCTCTTCCTTGGATTATGTATATAGGTATAATGTTCTGATTAATGTAACGGTAATGTTTCAGATACTATATCAATTGAAATGAACGTGTGATTGGATGTAACATTGAGAATTTTAACCAGTTTTAACCAGTGGTAATCCATTCTGTTATAAGAACTGGTATGTATGCCCATCCATACTAGATTTCAACAAAGATCTCGTTATGATAATTATGCGATTTACATATTTCCCTCTGTAACTATTTAGATTGTAAACCCCTGATGAAGTCCTAACGGACGAAACGCGTTGGGTTTCGCAATATTGGGTTAATAAAGCCTCTGCCACAAGCATCTGGTTGGAGATACATCTCTTTCAAGTTCTGACTGTGATCACCTGACTGTAAATTCCTCACATCAACTGGAAAATGTCTATGTATAAGATTGTTATATTGTTTTATTGAATTTTTAGAAATTTGAACCAATGACGAATGTTTAGGTTACAAATATCGTTCATTTTTGTATGAATAAAATCTTTTAAATATTATCATACTAAAGGCATATTGGCTCCCACGAGAATCTTTTTCTATTTTCATATATATATATGTATATATGTATGTGTGTGTGTGTGTGTGTGTATATATATATATATATATATATACCCTGTTGCAAAGCAGATTACTGAGGCCACAACAACTATGCTGATGTTAGACGTGCATCCAGTTTCCACCATTTGTGCAGTGGGACTGCAGTGCCAACCCTAGATGGGCCAGGTGTTTGTGCCGAACACTTTTGTCGCTTAACTTAGTCATACAGCCACCTTATTGCCCTCTTTTTCTTCTTGGCATGATGTGCTCTTTGGGAACTATTTTTTTTAAAGTGCCATCCCTTCTGACACTTCCGTATATGTCCAGTGGTACTGCCATTTAATTCCAGTGATTTGGACGTATAATTCCAGTGATTTTGCCATTTAATTCCAGTAATTTTGACATTTAATACCAGTGATTTGGACGTATAATTCCAGTAATGTGGACGTATAATTCCAGTAATGTGGACGTATAATTCCAGTAATGTGGACGTATAATTCCAGTGATGTGGACGTATAATTCCAGTGATGTGGACGTATTATTCCAGTGATGTGGACATATAATTCCAGTGATGTGGACGTATAATTCCAGTGATGTGGACGTAAAATTCCAGTGATGTGGATGTATTATTCCAGTGATTTGGACGTATAATTCCAGTGGGAATTGTTTGTGTCGCTTGGCTTAGTCATACAGCTACCTCATTGCACCTCTTCTACATTTTTGCCTGATGCTGGTGCTTTTTGGGGCCTAGTTTTTGAAAAGTGCCATCCTGTTTGACACTGCAGTGCCACTCCTAGATGGGCCAGGTGATTGTGTCGCACTCTTGTGTCACTTGGCTTAGTCATACAGCAGCCTTGGTGCACCTCTTTTTCTTCTTTGCATCATGTGCTGTTTGGGGACTAGTTTTTGAATAGTGCCATCTTGTCTGCAACTGCAGTGCCACTCCTAGATGGGCCAAGTGTTTTTGCTACACACTTGTGTCACTTAGCTTGGCCATACAGCCACCTTGGTGCAACTTTCAGGCCTAAAAACAATTTTGTGAGGTGTGAGGTGTTCAGAATAGACTGGAAATTAGTGGAAATGATTGTTATTGAGGTTAATAATACTGTAGGAGCAAAATTACCCCCAAATTCTGTGATTTTAGCTGTTTTTATGTTTTTTTTTTTTCAAAAATCATCCAGATCCAAAACCAAAACACGAAAGGGTGGTTTTGGAAAAACCAAGCCAAAACCAAAACACGAAGGTGGAATTAGAACCAAAACACGAAAAGCGAGAATGGTACTATGACACAGAATTCAGAGCAGCAGCAGCTGATATATATATATATATATATATATATATATATATATATAAATAGGCTCGGTGGCGCGGCACTCGGTTCTTATGTATAAATAAATGATGCGGACTGCAGTCTGCTATCAACGTTTCAATATAATTAAATATTTTCGTCAGGATGAAGAGTAACAAACATTTACATACCTTTATAGTTGCACACCACCATGTGAAAACTGCAAGCGTGCGGTTCGGGACCAAACATCCGCCCCCACGTCGCATAATGCTGACGTCATCTGTAACTGACAACCCAGCTGTGATCGAAACCGTCACCATAGAAACTAACAGCTGGATGGTTTGTATAGACGTAGTACATTTATACACCTCCATCCCCCATGAAATAGGCCTACAGGCGGTTCAAACCTTTCTGTCCAGTAAAAGCACTTTTAGTCAGACTAAAATTGAAATGATATTGTCATTATTTGATTTATTATTACACAATAATTTTTTTCTGTACAATAATGAATTTTATTTACAGGTAAAGGGGTGTGCTATGGGCAGTTCTATGGCCCCGGCATACGCCAATATATTTATGTTTTTAATTGAACAACAATTATTTTTTTCTGATCCGCTGTTATCATCTAATATATTACTATACACTAGGTTTATAGATGATATATTTAGTTTTTGGCAGAATGATATTACACCTCTGAATGAAGCGCTGGCACAGCACAATAGTAAGGAAGGACCAATCAAGTTTACCCATACTTATAGCCAGCAATCTTCAAATTTTTTAGATGTTAAGCTGACCATTAGTGAGGACAAATTGATAACGAGTCTATTTGTTAAACCCACTGATCGCAATACACTGCTGAAAGCACAGAGCTGCCATCCAAGACCATTAATTGCAGGTCTGCCGTATTCCCAGATGATCCGAATTTTTCGGATCAATAATGATGCAATATTGGCTGAGAAAGAAATTGACGTACTTATAGAGAAATTCCTCATACGTGGGTATAAATCTGAGATACTACAGGAAGCAAAGAGAACAGTACTCGCTATGGATAGAGAGCAATTATTAAATAAACCTCATATAAGCAAGGATTTTACTACCACTAAATTTTCGAGGGTGAACCGATATCATACGGCATTCCCTCAGATTAACAATATTGCTAAAGGGTTGTGGCCTATCATCCAGAGCGATGAAGCTCTAAACATCGATCAGCGCCAATTAATGCCCTGCTATAGGAGAGGCCGTAGTCTCCGAGATATTTTAATCAAAACTGATTCTAATATCCCAAAGAGAACCACCCGTTCCACTTTTTTGGATAATAGCAGAGTTGGTTGTTTTAAGTGCACCTGTGTCACGTGTCAGTTTATGCTGACGGGTGACACTTTCTACCATCCCCAATCTGGTAAAGCCTATAAAATCAGACATTACTTTAATTGTAACTCAACCTTTGTGATTTATCAGATTTTGTGCCCTTGTGGCTTATGTTATATAGGTAAGACCACCTGTAAATTCAAAGAACGTATGGGCCAGCATAGAGCAGCTATTAGAGCAGCTCTGCAAACAGGTAAAAGCGACCAACCGGTCGCAAGACATTTCTATAATCTTAAACATCCCTTAAATACATTGCGCTATAGGATGATAGACACAATTCCTGAAAACATCAGAGGTGGTAACAGAGGTCTGCAGTTGCTGAGAGGCACAATGGATTCACCGATTAGATGTAATAAGCCCCCGCGGTCTCAACGAAAATGTATCATATGCAGCACTTAGATAATTACATCTTATAGATAACAAAGCATTTTTTGGACTAGTCAGTCATGAATTTCTATACTTATATTATACTGTCCTTGTATTGCTATCTTATTGTTGTGTAGTATTCTCAATGGATACTTGACTCGTGGAGCGATCTTGTGTTTACATTTTAGTTTCTATGGTGACGGTTTCGATCACAGCTGGGTTGTCAGTTACAGATGACGTCAGCATTATGCGACGTGGGGGCGGGTATTTGGTCCCGAACCGCACGCTTGCAGTTTTAACATGGTGGTGTGCAACTATAAAGGTATGTAAATGTTTGTTACTCTTCATCCTGACGAAAATATTTAATTATATTGAAACGTTGATAGCAGACTGCAGTCCGCATCATTTATTTATACATAAGAACCGAGTGCCGCGCCACCGAGCCTATTTCTACATTTCATAGCGAAGGCACCGATACATATTATTGTTACTACGGAGTGCCAGACCCCCGAGACGACTATATATATATATATATATATATATATATAAAATCACATCCAGGCACAGTCACTCCGATTGGAGCCACCCCTGCTATATATAAAGAAAAGCAATTCCAGCTGCGATCTCTTTACTTCATGCTGCAAAACTACTATGCATGCGCAGTTCATTACACAGCACGTGCGTGAGTGGCTGTTATCGGAAAGGTATCTGGAAAAGCCAGTCATCGCTCCTACCTAGTCTGAGGATGTGCATAGAGGGTAATGAGACGGGTGTGGTATGTTAGATAGAATAGACTTAGGTCGACAGTGTCTTGGTCGACCACTATTGGTAGACAGTAAGTAGGTCAACATAGTTTCTAGGTCGACAGGGAGTCTAGGTCGACATGAAAATAGATCAACGTGAGATTTAAAAAAAATTTGGGTGTCGTTTTCTTTGTAGAGTGACCGGGAACCCAAATTAATGCACCGTGTCCCCTCACATGCTTCAGGCAAGGTGCCTTGGTCTGCTTCCGCTGCGATCGGCACAGGTTACCGTTCCCAATTGTAGTCCACGTGGATCGTAAAATATGAAAAAGTTCCAAAAATGAAAACAAATGTGAAAAACTCATGTCGACCTTTTATGTCGACCTAGAAAGCATGTTGACCCACTTACTGTCAACCAATAGTGGTCGACCTAGACAGTGTCAACCTAGAGACCGTATCCCAATGAGACATAGCTGTTTCCTTATACAGGGTACATTTTCATCTGAAACTCATGGGAAATGGGAAGGGGGGGGTTGGGGGTATTTGGGGGTGCTGCGAGGGAGGGCTGGGTCCAAGGTGGGGAGAGAAGGGATGAAGGGGAAAGAGTGGAGGAAGGAACATATGAAATGGATGGAGAGAAGGGTGCAAGGCTGGTCCCACAGGGAGTGCAAGCCCAGAGTAACTAGCCACACACTGTAGGGTTTGGAGCTAGGTGCAAGGAGGGAGGATAGCCCAGGAGGCATGCCGAGAAGGGCTGTGGAGAGGAAGGAAGTAGAGCAGCTGGAAAGGGTATTATCTCCGTCGAGAGACTACAAACACTGGGTGTGGTATGGCTGGCCGGCGGTTGGGAGACTGCTGGACAGCATACGACACCGGGAACCCAGCGGGGAGAGGCGATTCCAGCAAGCCCCTTGCGGGCACCCTGCACTCGCCACGCTGTAGGTTCGGTGGTGACCTGCGGTTGCCACGGATTCTATTCCCACTCTATGGGTGTCGTGGACCCTCACGAGTGGGAATAGTCCCTGTTGGTCGGCATGCCGAACGTCGGGATAGTGAGGTGGTGGGATGTTGGTGGAGGTTATGAGACCGTCAGTCTCCCGACCACCGGTCACATCAATACCACCTGACACACTACCTGTGGTAACCATAGATGGCGCCCCATGACCCAGTACATTGACTGGCACCTCCCAAATGTTTGGGGGGTCAAGACACCTATGATTGCATCCATGCAGTTATTATTTTGTTCAACTGTACCCATATACCTGTCATTATAATATTAATCTGGAAATAAGCAAAGAGGTTTTATACCACCTGTCTTAAAGAGTATGTACAGTACATGAGCTTCTCCTTCAAATAAAACAGTGGTTCTCAAACTCAGTCCTCAGGACTAGAGATGAGCAGGTTCTTTTCACTGAGAACCGAACCCCCCCCCCCCCCCCCCCCCCCGAACTTCACATGGTTTACACGGGTCCGAGGCAGCCTTGGTTCTTCCCGCCTTACTCAAAAAACCCGAACCGGGGAAAATGTCATCATCCCGCTGTCGGACTCTTGCGAGATTTGGATTCCAAATAAAGAGCCACGCATCGCTGCCATTTTCACTTGTGCATTGTAGATTGAGCGGAGAGGACGTGGCTACGTTCTCTGCCTGAAAAGCCCAATATCAGCTAAATATCAGCTCAATATCTGTGCTCAGTATCAGTGCTGCATTGTGGTGACCAGCATACTACAGTACAATTGTCCATTGCTGTATCTTACTGCTCCGTGTCAGTTCTAGTATCCTGGATAGTGCTCAATATCTGTGCTCATTATCAGTGCTGCATTGTGGTGACCAGTATATAATACTACACTACAGTAGTCCAGTGCTGTTCTGTGTCAGTTCTAGTATCCTCATTAGTGCTCAATATCTGTGCTCAGTATCAGTGCTGCATTGTGGTGACCAGTATATAATACTACAGTACAATAATCCATTGCTGTATCTTGCTGCTCTGTGTCAGTTCTAGTATCCTCATCAGTGCTCAATATCTGTGCTCAGTATAAGTGCTGCATTGTGGTGACCAGTATATAATACTACAGTACAATAGTCCATTGCTGTATCTTGCTGCTCTGTGTCAGTTCTAGTATCCTCATCAGTGCTCAATATCAGTGCTGCATTGTGGTGATCAGTATATAATACTACAGTACAATAGTCCATTGCTGTATCTTGCTGCTCCGTGTCAGTTCTAGTATCCTCATCAGTGCTCAATATCTGTGCTCAGTTTCAGTGCTGCATTCTGGTGACCAGTATACTACAGTACAATAGTCCAGTGCTGTTCTCGCTGCCCAGTGTCAGTTCTAGTATCCTCATAAGTGCTCAATATCTGTGCTCAGTATCAGTTCTGCATTGTGGTGACCAGTATATAATACTACAGTACAATAGTCCATTGCTGTATCTTGCTGCTCCGTGTCAGTTCTAGTATCCTCATAAGTGCTCAATATCTGTGCTCAGTATCAGTGCTGCATTGTGGTGACCAGTATATAATACTACAGTACAATAGTCCATTGCTGTATATTGCTGCTCCGTGTCGTTCTAGTATCCTCATCAGTGCTCAATGTCTGTGCTCAGTATCAGTGCTGCATTGTGGTGACCAGTATATAATAGTACAGTACAATAGTCCATTGCTGTATCTTGCTGCTCTGTGTCAGTTCTAGTATCCTCATCAGTGCTCAATATCAGTGCTGCATTGTGGTGATCAGTATATAATACTACAGTACAATAGTCCATTGCTGTATCTTGCTGCTCCATGTCAGTTCTAGTATCCTCATCAGTGCTCAATATCTGTACACAGTATCAGTGCTGCATTGTGGTGACCAGTATATAATACTACAGTAGAATAGTCCATTGCTGTATCTTGCTGCTCCGTGTCAGTTCTTGTATCCTCATCAGTGCTCAATATCAGTGCTGCATTGTGGTGATCAGTATATAATACTACAGTACAATAGTCCAGTGCTGTATCTTGCTGCTCCATGTCAGTTCTAGTATCCTCATCAGTGCTCAATATCTGTGCTCAGTATCAGTGCTGCATTGTGGTGACCAGTATATAATACTACAGTACAATAGTCCATTGCTGTATCTTGCTGCTCCGTGTCAGTTCTAGTATCCTCATCAGTGCTCAGTATCTGTGCTCAGTATCAGTGCTGCATTGTGGTGACCAGTATACTACAGTACTTTAGTCCAGTGCTGTTCTCACTGCCCAGTGTCAGTTCTAGTATGCTCATCAGTGCTCAGTATCACTACTCATTGTCTGGTGCTGCATTGTAGTGACTAAAAGTCCAGTGTTTGTGCTGCATATTGCTGCTGTAGGGTGCTGTGGTAGTGTCCTGTCACTGTGCATAGGTCATCATCATTCCAGTCACAGTGGTATCTGGTATATATCTAGTGGTATCTAATTCCAGACATTACTGCTGTCTAATTCCAGATATATTACTGGCATATAATTCCACACATTAAATAATAGAGAACAAAAATGTGGAGGGTAAAACAGGGAAAGATCAAGATCCCCTTCCACCTTGTGCTGAAGCTGCTGCCACTAGTCATGGCAGAGATGATGAAATGCCATCAACGTCGTCTGCCAAGGCCGATGCCCAATGTCATAGTAGAGAGCATGTAAAATCCAGAAAACAAAAGTTCAGTAAAATGACCCAAAAATCTAAATTAAAAGCGTCTGAGGAGAAGCGTAAACTTGCCAATATGCCATTTATGACATGGAGTGGCAAGGAATGTCTGAGGCCCTGGCCTATGTTCATGGCTAGTGGTTCAGCTTCACATGAGGATGGAAGCACTCATCCTCCTGCTAGAAAAATGAAAAGAATTAAGCTGACAAAAGCACAGCAAAGAACTGTGCATTCTTCTAAATAACAAATCCCCAAGGAGAGTCCAATTGTGTCAGTTGCAATGCCTGACCTTCCCAACACTGGACAGGAAGAGGTGGCTCCTTCCACCATTTGCACACCCCCTGCAAGTGCTGGAAGGAGCACCCACAGTCCAGTTCCTGACATTCAAATTGAAGATGTCACTGTTGAAGTACACCAGGATGAGGATATGGGTGTTGCTGGCGCTGAGGAGGAAATTGACAAGGAGGATTCTGATGGTGAGGTGGTTTGTTTAAGTCAGGCACCCGGGGAGCCACCTGTTGTCCGTGGGATGAATAAGGCCATTGACATGCCTGGTCAAAATACAAAAAAAAAAAATCACTTAGTCGGTGTGGAATTATTTCAACAGAAATGCGGACAACTGGTGTCAAGCCGTGTGTTGCCTTTGTCAAGCTGTAATAAGTAGGGGTAAGGATGTTAACCACCTAGGAACATCCTCCCTTATATGTCACCTGGAGCGCATTCATCAGAAGTCATTGACAAGTTCAAAATCTTTTGGTGACAGCGGAAGCAGTCCACTGACAACTAAATCCCTTCTTCCTCTTGTACCCAAGCTCCTGCAAACCACGCCACCAACTCCCTCAGTGTCAATTTCCTCCTTAGACAGGAATGCCCATAGTCCTGCAGGCCATGTCACTGGCAAGCCTGATGAGTCCTCTCCTAACTGGGATTCCTCCAATGGATCCTGGAGTGTAACGCCTACTGCTGCTGGCGCTGCTGTTGTTGCTGCTGGGAGTCGATCATCATCCCAGAGGGGAAGTTGGAAGACCACTTGTACTACGTCCAGTAAGCAATTGACTGTCCAACAGTCCTTTACGTGGAAGATGAAATATCACAGCAGTCATCCTGTTGCAAAGTGGATAACTGAGGCCTTGACAACTATGTTGGTGTTAGACGTGCGTCCGTTATCCGCTATTAGTTCACAGTGACTTAGAGAATTGCTTGAGGTTGTGTGTCCCCCGTAACAAATACCATTAAGGTTCAACTTCTCTAGGCAGGCGATACCAAGAATGTACACAGACGTCAGAAAAAGAGTCACCAGTGTCCTAAAAAATGCAGTTGTACCCACTGTCCATTTAACCACGGACATGTGCACAAGTGGAGCAGGGCAGACTAAGGACTATATGACTGTGACAGCCCACTGGGTAGATGTATTGCCTCCCGCAGCAACAACAGCAGTGGCGGCACCAGTAGCAGCATCTCGCAAATGCCAACTCGTTCCTAGGCAGGCTACGCTTTGTTTCACCGCTTTCCATAAGAGTCACACAGCTGACAACCTCTTACAGAAACTGAGGAACACCATCGCAGATTGGCTTACCCCAATTGGACTCTCCTGGGGATTTGTGATGTCGGACAATGCCACTGTGTGTGCATTACATCTGGGCAAATTCCAGCATGTCCCACATTTTGCACATACAATGAATTTGGTGGTGTAGAAATTTTTTAAAAACAACAGGGGCGTGCAAGAGATGCTGTTGGTGGTCCGAAGAATTGCGGGCCACTTTCGGCATTCAGCCACCGCGTGCCAAAGACTGGAGCACCAGCAAACACTCCTGAACATGCCCTGCCATTAGCTGAAGCAAGAGGTGGTAACGAGGTGGAATTCAACCCTCTATATGTTTCAGAGGATGGAGGTGCAGCAAATGGCCTTTCAAGCCTATACATCTGCCTACGATATAGGCAAAGGAGGGGGAATGCATCTGACTCAAGCGCAGTGGAGAATGATTTCAACGTTGTGCAACCTTGCACCCAACCCTTTGAACTTGCCACACGTGAAGTCAGTTCAGACACTGCCAGCCTGAGTCAGGTCTTTCCCCTCATCAGGCTTTTGCAGAAGCAGCTGGAGAGATTGAAGGAGGAGCTAAAATGGAGCGATACCGCTAGGCATGAGGGACTTGTGTATGGAGCCCTTCATTCGCTTAACCAGGATTCACAGGTGGTCAATCTGTTGAAATCAGAGCACTACATTTTGGCCGCCGTGCTCGATCCTAGATTTAAGGCCTATGTTGTATCTCTCTTTCCGGCAGACACAAGTCTGCAGATGTTCAAAGACCTGCTGGTGAGACAATTGTCAAGTCAAGTGGAACGTGATCCGCCAACAGCTCCTCCTTCATTTTCTCTGGAGCTGCCAAGAAAAGGATAACATTTCCCAAACCACCCGCTGGCGGTGATGCAGGGCTGTCAGGAGCGATAGCAGACATCTGGTTTGGATTGAAGGACCTGCCAACGATTACTGACATGTCGTATACTGTCACTGCATATGATTCTGTCACCATTGAAAGAATGGTGGAGGATTATATGAGTGACAGCATCACTGTAGGCATGTCAGACAGTCCGTACGTATACTGCTCAGGAAAGAGACAATTTGGAGGCCCTTGCACAAACTGGCTTTATTTTACCTAAGCTGCCCCCCCTCCAGTGTGTACTCCGAAAGAGTGTTTAGTGCAGCCAGTAACCTTGTCAGCGATCGGCGTAGAAGGTTACTTCCAGAAAATGTGGAGAAGATGATGTTCATCAAAATGAATTATAATCAATTCCTCCGTGCAGACATTTACCAGCAATTGCCTCCAGAAAGTACACAGGGACCTGTGATGGTGGATTCCAGTGGGGACGAATTAATAATCTGTGAGGAGGGGGATGTACATAGTGAAAGGGGTGAGGAATCGGACGATGAGGAGGAGGTGGACATCTTGCCTCTGTAGAGCCAGTTTGTGCAAGGAGAGATTGATTGCTTCTTTTTTGGTGGGGGCCCAAACCAACCAGTAATTTCAGTAACAGTTGTGTTGCAGACCCTGTCGCTGAAATGATGGGTTTGTCAAAGTGTGCATGTCCTGTTTATACAACATAAGGGTGGGTGGGAGGGCCGAAGGACAATTCCATCTTGTACCTCTTTTTTTATTTTTATTTATCTTTGCATCATGTGCTGTTTGGGAACTATTTTTTTAAGTGCCATCCTGTCTGACGCCGCAGTGCCACTCCTAGATGGGCCAGGTGTTTGTGTCACCCACTTGGGTCGCATAGCTTAGTCAACCAGCGACCTCAGTGCAAATTTTAGGACTAAAAATAATATTGTGAGGTGTTCAGAATAGACTGGAAATGAGTGGAAATTATGGTTATTGAGGTTAATAATATTATAGGATCAAAATTACCCCCAAATTCTATGATTGAAGCTGTTTTTGAGGGGTTTTTGAAAAAAAAACACCCGAATCCAAAACGCACCCGAATCCAACAAAAATTCTTAAGGGAGGTTTTGCCAAAACGCGTCCAAATCCAAAACACGACCACGGAACCGAATCCAAAACACAAATCCTGAAAAATGCCCGCTGCACATCTCTACTCAGGACCCCACACAGTTCATGTTTTCCATGTCACCCAGCAGGTGCACTGTTTATAACCAACTGTCACATTTTTAAAATCTATAGGTGACCTGCAAAACATGAACAGTGTGGGGTCCTGAGGACCGAGTTTGAGAACCTGTGAAATAAAATATGGAACATACAGCAAATAATGTGATTTGGAGGATTAGCTAATGCAAACAGTATAAGACCTGTAGTATGAGGTGGTGGCAGCTAGAGTTCAGACCCTGCAGGAATAAGCCCCTGTAATATTTCTATTTATACACACCATCAATGCCTCTTTTTCAGATTTACAGGGAGATGATGAAATCACTAAATACTAAAGAAGATCTCTGTAACCACATTGGAAGCAACATTTATAACTTATGCAGTATACCTACAGTGGTCCCTCAATGGTGTTCTTCTTGAGTCTAGTCAGTGGCATTTAAAGGAATAGATCCGTGTTTTTCTGTGCAGTATAGCATTGCTCAGGATCTCACCCAAAGGAAGGAAGGATAAGGCATAAAGACCATCTTTCCTTTGTGATGACCAGCACACTCTACAAGACTGACACTACAAAAAGAGATTTGTTACAGGAATAAGTGGAAAATCATCAATGGCACTTTTGCCCTCAGATCCCACATTTTTACATAATGGAGCAGATTTACTAAGTCTGGAGAAGTGATAAAGCAGTGATAAGTGGAAAGTGATAACGCACCAGCAAATCATTACGGGTTTGAAAAAATTAGGAGCTGATTGGCTGGTGTGTTATCACCTACCACTTTTTTGTCACTGCTTTATCAATTCTCCAGGCTTAATACATCTACCCCATTGATACTTGTGCATTAGGTTAGAAACCACAACTTTACACCAGGGTATAACGTCCCCTGGCATCTGGAAGATAGAAAAGAGAGATAATTAGACACAAAATGCCTGACGGTCTGAGTCTCACACAAAAACGCATGCATCTGCAATTATTGGAGTTCGCCTATCTACAAACTCCTTCCCTTTGTCTACAAATGCTGCAACAAACTCCATCCCTTGTGTGCATCCATTCAGTTAAATGTTCAAAGATTGAAATGCCCAATTTTAGGATCCTTGCATGCTGTAATATTGATTGGTTTATCCTTACATGCCACCATTGGTCGAACCATCCAAATTTGCACCAGCCCTATGGTAGGTGCAGCTGCTCCGTCTGATTATGGCCTCCTATATCTGTGGCTGTGCACCTGGGAATGCAGCTACCTCCATTGACGCGCATACAACTCCCTCATGACACACCCACTGAATAGACCATTTTGTGCGCACTATTAGCAGCCTCCCAGTCACCATCCAGGAATGCCCATCACTTTTCCTCCACATGTCTGATACTGTCTGATCGGATTGTAAGATCACCTTTGTGTGTACACTCTGTGCAGTGCACCAATACAGCATTCAATGTAATAGGGGTTGCATACGGGTTATGTGTGACTCAGAATCAGACTCTTACCAAAACTACTCTTGTCACCTTGACATTTTTGATCTCTTACAGGGAACTGTAAGGAGCAAGAAACACTGCAGGGTACTAACTTCAGCTAAAGATGTACAACACAACTATTAATCTAACAACCAGGACCCTCAACTCACATTCATAATGAAATAAATCACTTAATCAACAATATAAACTACTTACATGGATTAAAAAATAAAGAAATAAAGCAATACAAAATTAATTCAATAATCTCCTTTACTTTAAGTGCTTATCGCCTTAAGTCTTTTTCAGTCCTCCCTTTTCTTCTAAATAGCCGTCCATCTTATATTCTATGCCTTTTGCCCTTGAGATTGTTATATCATTGTTTGTTTAAGGTTGTATATAGTTTTGGTGGGAAACAGGGTTTTGGCGGGAAACTTGGTTTTTCCATGATGTGGGGGTTGGCAAACCCTTCATGCTGCTAAACCAGTTGTGCCCAAACTACACACCCCACAGACTTAATGCCCAAACTACAAGTGCACCTTGGACATAGTGCTTGCACTATAAGTGGCCCAGGCCTAATGCCTGAAATGGCGGAGTGTTGGGTTTGGTTGGGAGAGGCATGAGTGGCTGGAACAGAGGTGGACGTGGTGGGCTGAAAGCTGGAATGCCTAACTCAGTTCCTACTTAAGGAATAAATAATGTGAGCTGGGTGAGATGTACTAAGCATCGTATTAGTGATGTAGCACATTCCGCCTCTTGTACCTAGAAATGTGCAAAGGACGCCTCTCCCGAAAAGAGCTATCCTTGGCGATAGACAGGCTTCCGGGATTAAGACCGAGGAGCACGTCTGTGCATGTGCAGTGTGATGAGGTAGCCGCCGGGGTTGTTGGGAGGGATCTGACTAGATCACTCTCAGAGAGAATTGTGAAGAGAACCCCATAGGCTTCTACTGGGTAACACCACACAAAGATGGTGTTACCCATCGGGTCCAAGCTCCAGAATGTATCGCATTCCGGAGCTTTGTACATATAGGAGATGCAGCCAAATTCCGGAAACAGCAGCTAAGATGTGTCTGACTCAGAATTCCCAGGAGATATGCAAAAATGCAAATGTGGATATGGCACATGAACCATTTGCTAAAATATGCTAGATGTGGCCGCATAGGAATAACCTATGATGCAGAATCAGGCCCTATGGGTCCATCTGCTCTGGATGCACTGGATGCACCTGCTCTGCTCTGCCACTATGGAGGTCAAGTTAAATGGGACTCCACTGAGCCCTGCATGTTGACTTCACAGAAAAAGACTTTAGCATAGTCTGTACTGAAACTGTTTACAGAACAAATAATTCAACCAGCATTAATGAATCTGAGCATAGTAACTTTAATTTAACGCTACATTTTTATTCACTATAAGCTGCATCCATGGCTATATACCATTTATTTAAAATGATCTGCCAGGTACTAGGAATATGCTTGGCCATTTTCTTAAATTCTCTTAATTCAGCTCAAATAAGGGTGATAGTTGCTTCAGGTTATCATTTAATTTGTTCAGCTCAGATGGATCTGTCATGATTTCCACATGCTGAAAAAAGAAACAACTAAATATGATTTTGTGGCATATCATCAAGCTACTATGAACACTGGATGGATTATTTTATTTATTAAAAGCATAAAATAGGTCAGAGGAAATTATATTTTTCTTAAACTGCTGAAGAGGTCGTCTTTTGAACTTCACAATTTTGAACAATCTGCTGTGTAGGTGCTGGAATGGTATGAGCACAAGACGAGCAGTGCTAAGGGCTTGCTCCACTTAGCTGTCAACTGTCAGATTACGTTTTGTGCAAAAAAAAAGAAAAAAACATTTAATTAAACCCTGAGCATTCTTATCACTTCCCTTCAGGTATATCAAGCCTGATTTAATACAGACAGTGACAACTGTCACCAGAAAGGAGATTAATATGAAAGTGTAGAATCCTGCTGGGGAAAGCTAAACTGTAATCGGTTACATTTTTACATTTATGGAAATACATATAGGGGCACATCTGAGCATTCTTTGATTTAAATAGATTCAAACTAGAAGGAATGAAGGTGGCAATCAGAGGCAAGCATCATATTTGATGACTGGGGATGTTACAGTGGGTTATAGCAGTGTGCATCATTTTATGTGATTTAAAGGCAGGCTGAAGGCTATCCATAAATATCTGAAGTGAACTTCATATATTAGAAGCTGATTAAATAGTTACCAGAACTTTGATGGGTCTCTTTCTCTCTCTATAATCGTATTTTGTAGGAGGGATTGAGCAACAATTAAATACATAACATTTATTACTAAGGCTGAGATTTACTAAGCATTGGAGAGTGATAAAGTGGAGATAGAGAGACTAACAACCAATCAGCTCATAACTGTAATTTTTTAAACACAGCCTGTAACATGGCAGTTAGGAGCTGATTGGTTGGTACTTTATTGACCCCCAAAAGGGGCATGGCCTCTGGTGAAATGGGGATGAACTCGGCCAAGTGGGCGTGGCCTTGTGGCACTGACCCGTTTTCTGGCAGCTGGACAGTCCCCTGCACTGTATAGATGCTGTACGCGTATGCTATTCAGAGATCACTCGCTGCTTTGCAGAGCAGCGGGTGATCCAAGGTTCCCCTAACTGCCCCCCACCCACCCACCAGTGAGACGCAGCTGGAAGGACAGCAGGACAGTGTCTCAATAGTGGGACTGTCCCGCTGGAATCGGGACAGTTGGGAGGTATGCTTTTTCTCTCCAAACTTTATCATGCTCCAAGGCTTAGTACATCTTCCCCATATATATCCTTATAATGCATTCACCTTTCACTAGGAACCTTCCAAAGTGTTTTCTTTTTTAGTTTTATTTTTATGTTTTTCAAAATGTGACAAGCATATTTTTTTTATACTGAGTATTGTATTAAAAATGAAAACAGTGCAAATACTTAGAATCTGTAGTTGGGCCAAGTTTCCTCATTTAATACCACCTCACGAGGACATGATAATCCAACAGAAACATGAAATACACAAAAAAATAAAAAGATCAATGTGTAGTACTGTTACAAAATAAAGCAAGAGTAGACTCCCCCCGTGTGTTCGAAAAGTAGAAGGTGATTCTGTGGATTTTCAGAATTTAAAGTAGGTATAGGATCTCGCCACCACTGAAATAGATGTGAGGCGTACTGAAAACTCACTTGGAGTGTGTAGTGGAAAGGCACATAAAGGTTTCTTTAAAAGAGGGCCTGTACCCAAGAAGTGGTATCTATTCAGGAAAATAATGCATACCCAACTCACTTGTCTGGGAGCTGGGTTGCACGTATCTGGGTTTCTGTGTAGACTAATTCCACACCAGGAGGACATAATTAACCAGAATTTATTCCAGAGCAAATTTAAAATTCCATTAAAATAATGTGGCAGGTAAAATACTATGGATTTCAATATACAGAGTTATGTGTCCCAATTGGATGGTAAGCAGTGACAACGATAAAGGAAGAAGTCAGAAAAATAGGAAAGTATGTCCGGACTCAAACCTGTATTAGAACTTCAACATATCCACCACAAAGATGGAGCAAAGTCTCCGGGATAGTCCTGAAAAAAGTCCACTGGTCTCAGCACCAATGACGTTTCAATCCAACAGGATCTTTTTCAAGGTACACCTTGAAAAAGATTCTGTTGGATTAAAACGTTGTTCTGTTGGATTATCGTGTCCCCGTGAGGAGGTATTAGATGAGGAAACTTGGCCCAACTACAGATTCTAAGTATTTAATTGGTTTGATTATCCCTTTTCTTACCGTATATACTGTATTGTCTCCTTTGATCCTCCACTTTTTCTCTCACACATACTGTACAGTATTTCTACCTTGTTATCTGATTGGGCAGACTTCCTCTTTCCGCCCAAGCTCAATATTTTATTAATTACAGTGCAAATACTGTATACAATATATTTTTTACCAAAGAAAAATCTTATGGGCCAAAATAGAAAAAAAGGATTTTCAAATAGGAAAAAAAGGAAAGGAGACTAATATCTCTTGTACATACAGTATACCATGGATAAAGATGATTTAACAAGGGAACTCTGTAAATATAAAAATTCCCAAAATGTCTTGAGTTTCTGAAATAATTGTAAATATTTCAGAATTTTAGCGTTGAGTCTGCAGCTTTTCTAAAGGAGTAGATGGGGAGAATTAAAAAAAATAACTCTCAGACAGATAGGCATAATTACCAAAGTGAATCGCTTGAAAAAAATTGATTTTGTTTTTTTGTGGTCTGTCAATACATATGAATTAGGTAACAAAAGAGATATCGAAAATATCCCTTCCATTAATTAGGTTTCAGACTTTTCATAACAAAATATCTGTTTCCATGTACCTCTAAGGGAACTGCAATTATGTCAAATGTTTCAGCCTCCAAAGAAGAATTTTCTTTGAAACTGTAAGTTGTTTGGAATTGCAATCTTTGATCTGCTCCTTTCCTGTTTCCACCTTTCTCAGAGTAGAAGAGAGATGATGATCCATCTTACATTTATATTTATATAATACTAATTTAAAGTCCTTCAAAATGAGTTAAAAACATAACAGTAATGTCAACACTGGTGGCTGTGTACACCCGAACTGAGCAACACTTAAATTGCTTTGTTGGGCACCATCTAGTGGCCGCCGGTGAGCAAAACACTTGTATTCCACCCATAGAAGTGGGGAGCAGTGTTATCCTTTTATTATACAGGATTACTTGCTTTCCCTTATTGTAATGTTTCATACATGGTTATGTAAAAAAAAAAAAATCCTATTATTTTACGATGCTGAATAATTCAGTAATCCTTTTATTGCCTAGGTGCAATTCATTGACAGACATGCTCATATTTCACAAAGATACTGATAATGGTTACACAATAAGTACCATGCAGACAGGGGTGTATCTAGAGGTCCAAGAGCCCCTGGCAAAGTAAGAGACTGGAGCCCTACCCCATAAGGTAAATAAGGACAGCACATGCTGAAAAGGGTGGGTGGTCTTGTTGAGGAGGGACGTGGACACACAATAGTACCCCCAATTATAATTACGCCATACAGTAGTGTCTCTTCACATTACACCACTCAGTAGTCCCCCTTATTCACATTACATAACACAGTAGTGTCCCTTATTCACATTATGTCACACAGCAGTACTGTACGTGTTACACCACAAAGTAGTATGATATACACATAGGGAGGAATGCAGCCTGCCAGGAGGGAGCAGGTGGAGGGAATTGTTCATACATGGAGAAGACTAAAACCCCCCAGGAGTAAGCAGCAGTCAGTGAGGGGGGTAGTATAGTACATACATTGGGAGGAAAATAGGCCCCCAGGAGGGAGCTGCAGTAAGTGAGGGGGGTATAATACATACATGGGGAACAATACAGCCTCGCAATGAGATAGCCACAAACACCAAACCCACTTTCCCCCCCAATCCCATCAATCCACATTATCCTGTCACATCATGCTCCAGGGTCGGTACCTGGGAGCTGCCTTTGTTCCCATTCTTCACCGCAGCCCCAGCCATGGCACTGCTGTGTGTGATCTGCAGGGGGCCTCAGCCCCACACCTCAGTCTCCCCTCCACGGTCAGTACATGGCTCATCTCCCCCAATACACACACACAGGATGGAGTTAGAGTACGTGGCCGGGAGACCACCGGTCACTATATCGACGCAGAGATTCCGACCAATTCAGAGCCCGACAGTCGGCATGCCTACTAATAGGGACTGTTCCCGCTCATGGGTGTTCACAACCCAAATTGTCCTTTTGAGCATTATCATTCACGCAATGCAACCCACGCATAGGTAATGACATCATTATGTGAACCCCCTTTTCATCCCCTTAGGGGAAGTGTATTAAAATTCTAATTACATTGTTTTCCTATTTCCCACCTGAAGAATACCTATGTTAAATGTCAGCTTCCTAACATATCGGAAAGTAAGAGAATTAGTGATAAGTCAGTCAGTGAGTGAGTGTTTTCGCATTTATATATATATATATATATATATATATATATATTTCTGCAGTGGGGTACACTGTGTTCCATAGGAAAACATCAGGGTGTAGAGTGTATCTTGATCCAGAGGCACCAAGAGGCTAAAGCTTTAGGCTGTCCCAGGATGCATTGGGGCCTCCTCTGTAACCCAGCCTCCAGGCACTGAGAGCTCAGTTTCGAGTAGGTGCCTGTAGCAGCAGGTCAGGGCAGCCCTGAAAAAGCTTTTTCTGACAGAAACATTTTTCAAAACTGGGCTGTCAGCGCTTTATGTCATTGTGGCACTTCAGCGCTGCAGCTCAATCACCTCCCAAGCTGCGTCGCATACAACCGCAGCTCAGTTCCTGGGGACTTGCGGCAGAGACGCTTTGGCTTTAGGCACATGGTTGAAGACTCTCTCCTGGTTTGCGTGGCTGCTACGGGGAGGAGGTAAGAGGATCCCCCAGGCGGGACCCGCCACTAAATCGCGTTCCTGATCGCAGTCTAAGGAGATGGACTGCGATGCTGGCATGGACACTGTCACCGAGCAGGGACCCAACTATATCCGCCAGGGCATAGGAGTAAAGGTCAGGTGTACTAAAGCCCCTATTGATAATGCTCCATAGTACCGGTGGTGAGGTCCAGCATAGGGAAGTCGGTGCTTGACCTTTAGTCTCACCCCGGCCCAGCACAACATCTACTGCAGATTTTCCCACGCTGGAGCTGCCTCACACTGTTCCGCACTCCCTGACTGAGACGGTGGGTGCCATCTTAGGAGTATAGCTGTGGCTAGTCTCTGGAACTGCAGGGCAAGGTGTCCCTTGTAAAGCCACCTGTGTACAGCGCTGTGACTTTAAAAACACTTGAGTACTCTACATGTCTCTATACAGACAGCGTTAGTTAAGAAAAAGTGTACCAAATACAGAATATATTGTACGAGTATTCTGATATATAACTGCAGTCTAGGACTGCGTTGATTTATTTATTTATATATATATATATATATATATATATATATATATATACCCAGCAATATAGGCGGCACTCGGAGACTTGCACAAAATAGGTGAAAAACCAGCAAGGTGCATTTATTCAGGTCAACGTTTCGGGGGACGTACCCCCTTCCTCAGGACACAACACACTAAGTGCAACACAGTGATACAAACTTAAATAACTACTTACCAGGACCCCAGCCGCCCCATGGTGTCAGCGTGATCCCGGCGCACGCGACCCGCACTTCCGGTCGCGGCTCTCTCCCAGCACAGGAAGTGACGTCATCGCGCCGCCGAGAGCCGCCTCCACCGTAGCTGCGTACACAGAGGGACTGGTAACCATGGGAGCAGAGTGCACAACTCGTATTCGGTGCGCTCACTGCTGCCAGGTGTGAACGTGACATATTAACATGTAAAAAACTGTCAAAGTCAAAAATATTACATAGAGAGACCATATAAACTGCACACATATAAGTCGCTATACTTGCAAATATGCGCAGCGAGCACAGCAATATATGGAAACACACGCATTTGCTCGGACATGGCACTGAGATGGATTCGGCACTTGTTTCATACAGTACATGGTTATAATAATGAACAGCACCAGACATCATGGAGATTTAGAATTGGCTAATGAATTAATGTCATGGATGTGTATCATTCGAACCGAACCAGATAAACACATCATGTTTGGTATTGAAGCAAGCAGAATGAGGTGTGGGTTAGTTTGAGGCCTGTTGTGTTGTTGTGGGACATTGCAGCGGATAGATATGATTATATGTATAAAAGCTAAGATCATATTGTTAGAACAATGGATGCTCAAGACAACCTTTTACTAAGTTTTCAGGGCTGAACCTGATTAGCATATACAAAGAGAATGGTGACTCAATACAAAGGAGAAAGAAAGACCCCTCCCCCAGGTACTGGTCAAACAGGAAGGTAGTGGTCAGGTGTGGCCTCAGAGAACAGATGTAATGTAGCTACACTCACACACACACACACAGCTACCTAGCACCCAGCAGCATGGCGGCTGAATCCCCAGGACATCCTCCAAACTAAAGGCTAAGTATTGAACCTCACATGGCTAGATAAGGAAACAGATAGATTGCTTTCTGGTTTAAATAGGATATTGTAACTTGGTTGTGTGATTGTTGGGTGTTTGTGGATACTCTGTGAAGTCCGTGATGAATTGGAACAGTATACAATCGGTAGCATAGGATTTGTGGTATTTGTTTGCCTATGGAAATTTAAAATAGATTGTGCTGGTTAGTTATACTATATATCCTGTTAATCATAAATACCACCATGCAGTTACGTTTGTGTTAATTACATTGTGATCTGGTCTTGTGATGAATATGCTCTGGTTATTGAGATACTGAAGTTGTTTGGGATGTGAAATTATGAGATGGTTCTAGGAAGTTGGATTACATTGTGAAAGGTGTTTTAGATGGTTTGGAATTGTAAAATCAGAACATATGCATTGTTTTGAGGCTTGGACATTTTGGAAGAAAATGGAGTCTTGTGTTTTCTGCTATGTGATTGTGGTTTAGTATAGAGTGCCATGTGTTTGGACCTGCAAATCTAAAATGGCTGCTGCTGGATGTCTTCCCCTCCCCCTTTCAGGCATGTGGTGCAGTCTTTAGAATTATGGGAGGTTTCTCAAAATGGAGTCTAGCTTCCATCCCATGCTGTATTCAGCATTGACTAACTGCGCAGCGATTGTCTCTCACATGTGTAGTTTTATCTGCAACCATGTTGTCTCTTATTTAATGTTATCATTGTCTTCCTGTGAGCCAATCTCTCTCTCTCTCTCTCTCTCTCTCTCTCTCTCTCTCTCTCTCTCTCTCTCTCTCTCTCTCTCTCTGATCTGTTCTCTCATATCTCCCCTAGACTAGGCTAGTATTGTATTGTATTAGATAGTATCGTATTGTATTGCATTTAGGTCAGTGTAGTATTGTCTTTTTGTATTTATTGTTTAGTTCTGTGGTTAGGAAGTCTCTGTTATATTGTAGTGTATCAATTGTACTGTTATCCCCTTTTACAAGTATATTAGATATAATACAGTTAATAGGCCTTGGAACCTAAACCAGCATCTGTGTATTTCCTATAGTGTTAAGTGTTCACTTGAGCGTCGGTGACGCTCAAGCAGCTTTGTAGTTAGTCAGGTTACACAAGGTTGCACTTACACCCTGTACTCACATTAAGGTATTCAGTGTATTTCATTGGTATAAGGTTTTATCATAAAGGTATAGTGTTGTGAGCGTCTGCATCGCTGGTGACCTCCTCGTGGTCTCGAGCGTAAGCTACGCCATAGCGAATCATTACCCTAGACATAACCAATAACGTGTCCTGTGATCGCTGGGCCGTGAGCGAACGTGACGCTTGAGCGTCTCGCCTACGGCTGAGCGATCGTTACGCAACTAGCGTACCATTACGGTACTTCTTAAGTAAACAGCGTACAGTGTTCTTAGCTTCATAAAGGGTTGTTATAAGGCAAAGGAATTTAGCATTGTCAATTGCGGGCTCGTCCTATACTTCTCATATCTGCACTAGGTAGATCAGCGGACATTATCCCTCCAGCAAAGGGTGGGAGGTTGTCTCACAGTGCTGACGGGATAAGCGTCTGCTTCGCTTAGATAAAGAGTGCTGAAGGAACCCGGTAACCGGAAGTAAGAACAAAACGCTTGTGTCCTTTTAAAACTGTTTATTTTTCTTTTGTCTTGCGTACGCACGCATATATCTGCATTTCTGTTTCATTTTTCGTATATCACTATTCCTGTTTGCCAATTTTATAGTTGATAGAAAGTGCTAAAAAGGAGATTTGCTGTTATTTAATAGTAGAGGTGATAGTTAAAGTATAGAACAAACACACGGTTTGTCTGAGATACAAGGCAGTCAGTGTGGATTGCGGTAGATGATCAGGGATCATTTACATTGATAAAAATATATTGTGTTACGGTGGATCCTTTGCATTGCGTACACGTGTCGCTAACAAAGACTAACGTACGCAATCCAAAAGGCAGACGCACGCAGCGTTCATTACGCAACGTAGCGTCCGGTTACGCCCACGTAGCTCAAGTTGTGATAAAGTGAAGTAACGCAAAGGCGATAATTAACGCACAGCGGTAGATAACGCGAAGCGGTAAATAACACAAATCTATTTTTGGAAAATCTGAAATTTAGTTTAACAGATCCTGCTCCTAATTGGTAACACTTTTGGCCTAAAGACAATTTCTGCGCAGAAATAGATATAGAAACAAAAGTGTACATGTGTTGAGTGAGTGTGTTTTGTATACAAAAGTTTATATAACTTTAAGGTGGAACCAAAAGGAAAGCCGGGTACTCGTCAAGGGACATACGTGTAAGTGACATATACGGTGGCCAGGGAGGCATCCCTGGTTAAATAATATTTGAGCATTAGAGTATAGCGGACCATAAGGTAACAAGACCAGGAGGTCATAAGGTAACAAGACCAGGAGGTCATAAGGTAACAAGACCAGGAGGTCGTAAGGTAAAAGGTCCGCTATAAAAGTCCAGTGGCACAACGCCTGGGGTGTTGGTGCAGAACCCATATAGGCCATACAAGCTCTGGCTGAAGGAATCGCAGCCGGAAACATAGATTCCATTGATCTTTCAGTACATGACAAGTAGTGCTCGTATACTGAACGATTGGACCGCACGTTATTGTGTGCAGTAGTTAGTAATCTGACCTAATACCATTAGAGTAAAGTGGTCACAAACGCTATCTGTACATTCTGACGTGATTTGTGTAATTTTTTATTTTTGGAAGGGAAGTTCGCTGGTCACTCAGGAACTATCTAACAACCCCAACTTTACTGGAAAGAGTAAGTGTCCTGCGGGTAACCCTCATATGTTCCAGTAAACTAAAGGTTCACAGGGGCCCTAGGTTGGGTCCAGCAGCTCTGGCTACAGTGATTGCAGCACAGGCCAACGTGGGCGAGAAGTAAGTGGGGTACTTGATAAACCACCACCGCCGGCCTGCCCAAGGACATCTTGGTTTGTTTGTAAGGGTTCGCTGAAAGCCTTGATATTCAAGGAGGAATAGGCAACGCCTGCAGATTATGGGGGCCATTTGTTCAGGTAGGGGGCGATCAACCTCGGTTCGGGTTGATTCAGAGAACCGATCCATCGGGTCGGCACGATATGTGATGAATGGGAGAGAATGACTGTACAAGACAGGGACAAATTCCCAAGAATAGGTAGCTTCAGTCCAGTAGTGTTACAAAATTTAAGGAGGAGGATAAGTCTCATTGAACCAACGAAGAGACAAAATAAACATTATGAATATTTACAGTTATGGCAACAGGAAAGTGAATTACAAAAAGAGTCTATTGACTTTTCTGACTCTTATCTTGAGAGGAGAGATATGGCAGCAGGAGAGGAGTTGATTGCGGAGAGAAAAGCACAAAGGTGGAACAATAAAAACGCTCTTAGCAACTGTAATATAGATTATAAGAATAAGTGTAATAAATGTAACAATGATTATTGTAATACTGTTGAATGTACAACTATTAACCTGTGCAAGCTGCACCCCATGTCAAACCTCCCTCAGGAATACAAACAAGAAAGTGAGCCCAGAACGATGTCGGCACCTCTTCCAGAAGCCATCCTACAAGACATCCAGGTGGACACGACCAAATTGGTAAAGGCAATAATCAAACCCCCTAACGGAGGGTCAGGTGAGGTCGTGTCCACAGGTACGTACAATGTTTTATATCACGCACAAACAAATGTACCCCATATTATAAGACCAAAACAAGGTGATGTGATTGAGTTTAGTCCTGTCAGGGTGATCACAGTCCCCAATGGGAAGACTGACGATCAGGGAACCATTCCCGTCAAGGACAGTGCAATGCGCCATCCCTGGTCCCGGACAGAATTGAGATCAATCATGTCTGATTACCCAGATCCTAGGAAAGATCTAACTGTATGATCAAAGATTCACAGAAGGCATACCAACCCCCTAGACAACGACATAATCATGGTATCCAAGGAATCAGGTAGGTACAGGGAAAGCGGTTGATGATGATGAACATCCGAGCGTTTGAGGAGGCATCAAATCAACCAAAACCCCAGGCCATTGGCACATGGAGGAACTTAAGGATTTGTGATCTGTGCAAAAGAGAAGGGCATTATGCCAGTAACTGCAACAGCCCACATAAAATCAGACCCCCTAGACATGAAAATGAGCAAAAGTTATGACACACCAAATTACAAGCAGGGATCATATAGGAAGAATTTTGGGCCACACCCATAATATATAGTTAGGAAAGGTGATTATTAGGAATGGAGGCAAGCCTGAAGTAACGGTTAATGAAGTGGGAGGTCATTCACTAAAGACACAGGAATGACCAGGTGAAAAGTTGTAAATGTATTTGTGAAAAATGTTTTTCTCTCCCTCTCTCTATCCCCATCTCTGACGATTATTGGTAAGAATTCAAACATTGCATATTCGCTTGGTCCTTGCAGAAGTCTACCAAACCCCAGCATGACCTATCCACCACAATGTATTCTGGCCAGATACAGACAGTGGAATAATGCAAGTGCTGGTGGGGAGGGACTGCTCAAGGAAACCATTAGACACGTAGATACGACAGCCAAATAGTCTGACAATGTTTTCTTAATGTTGACAATGTTTAAAAATGCTTTGTTTCTCTTCTCTTATTGATGGTTATTGTCGAGTTATGTAATGTATATATGCACATGAATTGTTCTCTATCTCTTTTGTTTTTATTTTCTCTCTCTTCTCACTCATGTTTCCATGATTTAAAGATGGTATGTCACCCCTCAGTTGGACCAATGGTAATGCCAGATTTTTGCTCCTTACAGAAAGATCGTCGGTTAGGAAGGAATATTGCATCACCAGAATGATCGTTTTTGAAGACTGAGAGACAACACCTTTGAGAGGACAGCAGAACAAGAAGAACAACAAGACGAGAGAACTTATTATCGTAACGAGTTCTCTCCCCCTCAAACTGATTTTCTTATACCCCATTTACAAATTTCTTCTTTTCTCCTCCTGTAAGATGGACTTGCCCCAAGAGACTGTGATATGGATTTTTCCCGTTAACCATGATGTTGACCAGAGCAGTCTGTTTCGGTGAGAGTACCAGTGAGGTCGAGAAAGGATCCAGAAAGGTCCTGATGACTGAGACGGAGGTGTACACATGACAAAATGAAGGACATACACCGTGGTGCCCAAGCTCCTTATACTCACACTCACTACGAGCACCGGGTTAAAAGACAACTGTCAGAAAGGTTAGAGCATCCGGCCTCTGATCTTATCCATGAATCCACCGGGATTCAGGTTCTGGTAGCGTTAGATTTCACTCGTACCGCTCGGGGAGTGATGAATTATAGATACATTTCCGCACTCGCCAATTTGTTAGATAATATCACTGAAATGTATGATGACACGTTTAGATACACTGGAAGAGAACTTCAAGCTTATAAAACAGAACTAGTTCAGCATAGGATGGTTCTTAATTATCTTACAGCAGTAACAGGCGGATATTGTGTTACATTGGCAACACAGTACGGCATAAAGTGTTGCACGTATATCACAAATAGCACCGAGGATCCGGTAGAGGTCATAGACCAAAAGATGGACGATATTCTCCAATTGAAGTGGGAATTTCGTCGAAAACACAATCTCACCCTTGCTGCTGTAGGTAATGAGCTGACTGGTTGGGTGTCATGGTTGAACCCGCGAAATTGGTTCTCCGGTTTGGGAGACTGGGCTCAAGGAGTCATAATGGATGTTGGAAAGTTTCTACTATGTATCTTAGGTGTCGTTATATCGATTGGATTGATATTTAGATGCGGGCAGGCTTTAATGAGGTGCAAACAAAGTACAAAAGTGATGAGCTTGAGGAGTGAGGAAACTGTAATTAACCTGGATTTGATTTATGACCCAATGATAGAAACCAGGATGTGATGAAAATGCGATTATACGGTCCGTTTCTTTCACCTGTTTTTCTGCTTTTCTCCAAGATACAAAGACCCCCTTGGACGAGGAAGCTGACGAGACGAGATGTATACAGACAACGGATTGACCAAAGAAGAAGATTTGACAACTTTAAATATGGACACTTGATGAACTTTGCCATAGATCCCCAGTTTCCCTAGTATCTTTAAACTCACGCTAGCCCAACATTTTTGTAAATCTGATGGCTCAGACAAAGCTATTTGCTCATGCCTAAGGAGCAATACAGCGCAAAGAAGACGACTCTCAACAGATACCGAAAACAACTTCGACGACAGATGTACATTTCCCTGACATAGAATATCATTGCATTTTCCATAAGTGTTCTTTATCTTCATCTCTACAACCCTCAGGTAATGACACACATAGTCGATAGGGAATACAGGCACAGATATCAGCAACCACATACCTCCCCCATTCATGTATCATCAACTAAAATGTGCTCCCCCATTTTGTTACAACCACAGCCGAAATGAGCTCGGTAAAGTTTGACAGCCCATCCACAGACCCTTAGTACGGGATAAGAAGGAATTCAAATGTATACTTCGCAATACCTCGAAGCTTGATGTACAACACGTACGGCACGATGATACATGACCCCCCAAACATGGATTCATACACACATGCTTCTGCTTTCTCACTAGGTCATACCCTCTTCACACCTTCTCCTCTCTCCTCCCTTACCCAACCATGGAAATGTATTAACCCCTGACATATATTTTTCTCTTTTTGAAATGTTTTAGGAAGTGGCAGTTATTGGTGACTGCCAAAGGGTGGACTGTCAAAGTCAAAAATATTACATAGAGAGACCATATAAACTGCACACATATAAGTCGCTATACTTGCAAATATGCGCAGCGAGCACAGCAATATATGGAAACACACGCATTTGCTCGGACATGGCACTGAGATGGATTCGGCACTTGTTTCATACAGTACATGGTTATAATAATGAACAGCACCAGACATCATGGAGATTTAGAATTGGCTAATGAATTAATGTCATGGATGTGTATCATTCGAACCGAACCAGATAAACACATCATGTTTGGTATTGAAGCAAGCAGAATGAGGTGTGGGTTAGTTTGAGGCCTGTTGTGTTGTTGTGGGACATTGCAGCGGATAGATATGATTATATGTATAAAAGCTAAGATCATATTGTTAGAACAATGGATGCTCAAGACAACCTTTTACTAAGTTTTCAGGGCTGAACCTGATTAGCATATACAAAGAGAATGGTGACTCAATACAAAGGAGAAAGAAAGACCCCTCCCCCAGGTACTGGTCAAACAGGAAGGTAGTGGTCAGGTGTGGCCTCAGAGAACAGATGTAATGTAGCTACACTCACACACACACACACACAGCTACCTAGCACCCAGCAGCATGGCGGCTGAATCCCCAGGACATCCTCCAAACTAAAGGCTAAGTATTGAACCTCACATGGCTAGATAAGGAAACAGATAGATTGCTTTCTGGTTTAAATAGGATATTGTAACTTGGTTGTGTGATTGTTGGGTGTTTGTGGATACTCTGTGAAGTCCGTGATGAATTGGAACAGTATACAATCGGTAGCATAGGATTTGTGGTATTTGTTTGCCTATGGAAATTTAAAATAGATTGTGCTGGTTAGTTATACTATATATCCTGTTAATCATAAATACCACCATGCAGTTACGTTTGTGTTAATTACATTGTGATCTGGTCTTGTGATGAATATGCTCTGGTTATTGAGATACTGAAGTTGTTTGGGATGTGAAATTATGAGATGGTTCTAGGAAGTTGGATTACATTGTGAAAGGTGTTTTAGATGGTTTGGAATTGTAAAATCAGAACATATGCATTGTTTTGAGGCTTGGACATTTTGGAAGAAAATGGAGTCTTGTGTTTTCTGCTATGTGATTGTGGTTTAGTATAGAGTGCCATGTGTTTGGACCTGCAAATCTAAAATGGCTGCTGCTGGATGTCTTCCCCTCCCCCTTTCAGGCATGTGGTGCAGTCTTTAGAATTATGGGAGGTTTCTCAAAATGGAGTCTAGCTTCCATCCCATGCTGTATTCAGCATTGACTAACTGCGCAGCGATTGTCTCTCACATGTGTAGTTTTATCTGCAACCATGTTGTCTCTTATTTAATGTTATCATTGTCTTCCTGTGAGCCAATCTCTCTCTCTCTCTCTCTCTCTCTCTCTCTCTCTCTCTCTCTCTCTCTCTCTCTCTCTCTCTCTCTCTCTCTCTCTCTCTCTCTCTGATCTGTTCTCTCATATCTCCCCTAGACTAGGCTAGTATTGTATTGTATTAGATAGTATCGTATTGTATTGCATTTAGGTCAGTGTAGTATTGTCTTTTTGTATTTATTGTTTAGTTCTGTGGTTAGGAAGTCTCTGTTATATTGTAGTGTATCAATTGTACTGTTATCCCCTTTTACAAGTATATTAGATATAATACAGTTAATAGGCCTTGGAACCTAAACCAGCATCTGTGTATTTCCTATAGTGTTAAGTGTTCACTTGAGCGTCGGTGACGCTCAAGCAGCTTTGTAGTTAGTCAGGTTACACAAGGTTGCACTTACACCCTGTACTCACATTAAGGTATTCAGTGTATTTCATTGGTATAAGGTTTTATCATAAAGGTATAGTGTTGTGAGCGTCTGCATCGCTGGTGACCTCCTCGTGGTCTCGAGCGTAAGCTACGCCATAGCGAATCATTACCCTAGACATAACCAATAACGTGTCCTGTGATCGCTGGGCCGTGAGCGAACGTGACGCTTGAGCGTCTCGCCTACGGCTGAGCGATCGTTACGCAACTAGCGTACCATTACGGTACTTCTTAAGTAAACAGCGTACAGTGTTCTTAGCTTCATAAAGGGTTGTTATAAGGCAAAGGAATTTAGCATTGTCAAAACATATAAACAAACGCCTGTGCATAGCCTGCACCAAACAATAATGACATTATGATCAATAAAAACTTACAAAGTGATTGATTACGGCACACTCCGGATCTCTCCGTGTGTGATAAATGATCAAAGTGCATAATGTATAAAGTGCCTAGTGAATAAATACACATATAAAAAATATGTGAAAGCTATAAAAAAGTATATAAAAACACATTATTAAACATCTGAACAGTCTTGTTACCTCTGTGGTGTGTACAAAAAATCACTAGATATCTATAAATAATATACACCAGCGTAGCTGACTGTGCCTGAAAACGATATGTAATTGACTGAAAGTATCTCTTAACACTTTTGATCGGCCTATCAATGTATCTGTATCAATTAATTATTAAATAGAGGTTCTTCTAAGTGGGAGACAAAAAGCATGGAACAAGATGTGTGGAAAATGTATATTCAACACAATGCGTTATATTATATTATATCACCAAAAATATCATAAGAAGCACTGTAGGCTTAGATATTCATTCAAGCCTCGAGGATGAATGGTGTCGAGTTTATAAATCCATCTTGCCTCAAGTTTTAACAATTTAGTGGCACGATCGCCACCTCTTATTGTGGCTGGGATGTGGTCCACGATTTTATAACGCACTGATGCCAACGAATGTCGCATCTGTGCGAAATGTCGTGCCACAGGTTGGTCACTTTTCCCTGATTGCAGGGCTGCCCTGATGGATGACCTGTGCTGGGCCATCCTTTCTTTAAAGTGGCACTGCGTTTTGCCGACATAATATAGGCTACAGGGGCAGATTAACACATAAATTACAAACGTGGAGCTGCAGGTGAGGGGCCATCGGATGGACATCTTTTTACCTGTATGCGGGTGAGTGATGAAATCACCCGTGAGCATGTAGCTGCATGTAGTGCAGCCTAGGCATTTGAAACACCCATTTTTGCGGCTAAGAAAATGTGCAGTGGGTAAGGGTTTATTAAAACCCGTTACATCATTTTTGACTACTAAGTCCTTAATGTTCGCACTTCTGGTGTAACATGGCATGATTTTGCTGCGTTTAAGGGAGGTTAGATTGGGGTCCGTGGCTATGATGGGCCACATTTGTTTCATCTGTTTACTTCTGACCCCACTAGCGGTATTGAATTCATTGACCCACGTGACCCTATCATCTGTGGATGTTATGCCATCCTGTTGGAGTAGCTCCAGTCTACTGGTGGACATCACCTTAGTACGAGCTTGTGTCAAAATGCTGGATGGATAGCCTCGTTGTGCAAATTTGTTGGACATGGCATCCAGCTGGATCTCCAGGTCTTCGGGTTCGCTGGTAATCCTGCGAACCCGGAGGAACTGTGAGTATGGTAGACCTCTTACCAGCGATCTGGGATGGAAGCTGTCGTATCGCAACAGAGTGTTGCGATCAGTGGGTTTACTATACAGTGATGTCTGTATATGTCCATGATGAATTTTAATTTTGATGTCCAAAAAACATATTTCCGTGAGATGAACGGATAGAGCTAGCTTAACGGGGCTGGGTGACCTATTGTGGTCTTCAATCAATCTGACCAAAGTTGGTTCATCATGGGTCCAGAACAACAACAGGTCGTCTATGTAGCGATAATAAAGTGCTATGTGCTTTGAAACAGAGGGGTCCTCAAAAAACAGCGCCCGCTCGACCTCCCACATGTAGGCGTTAGCCAAAGACGGGGCCACTGCCGACCCCATGGCACAGCCTGTGTTTTGTTTAAAAAACTGGCCATTAAAAAGAAAATAATTATGGGTTAGAGTGAATTCCAACAGTGTGATAAACAGGTCAACATCTGGCCCTGTGTATGCTGGGTTATGTGTGATCAGCCGCCTAACTGCTGATATACCTGCCTGTTGCGGAATGCAGGTATAGAGGCTGGCTACATCCAGTGTGGCTAAGATGGTGCCCTCATGTACTTGCTCCACGGCCAGTAGTTTCCTCAATAGCATATTGGTATCTTTAAGATGGGTGAATGTGGCTTGCACACAAGGTTGCAAGTATGCATCCAAAAAGATGGCAATGGATTCGCACAGCGACCCCCTGGCCGAAATAATCGGTCTACCGGGGGGGTGCTGGGCATCCTTGTGTATCTTTGGGATGGCATAAAATATTGGAGTGACCGGGTGCGTACACACTAATTTGTTGTGAATCTCTTGTGTGATCAAGCCTTCAAGTAGAGCCTCTGCTAAGATGTTATCTAATGAAGATTTATAAACAACGGTGGGATCATTATCCAGTAAACTATATGTGTCGCTATCTGCGAGCAAACGATTGCATTCAGCGATGTAATCTGGTGTATCTAGGATGACAATCCCACCCCCTTTGTCCGCTCCCCTGATGATTATGTCCTGTCTGTTTGACAGGGACCTGAGGGCGGACTGTTCGTCAGTATTGAGGTTATTGTAAACCTGCGGAGAAGGGGCATTCTGTAAAATGTCCATCATACGAGTGAAGGTTCTGATGGATGCATTTTGGAACACCGGATCAAATTTGGATGCAGTTCCTAGTTTGCGTATCTGTGGTGGAAGGTCCTTGACTGCAGTATGGTCCGATTTCTTTTCAAAATGTTCTTTTAATTTTAATGTCCTATTAAACTTGAACGTCTCAATTTTCCATTTAAATTTGTCCGGGACTTTGGTGGGGACATATGACAGACCTTTGGCCAGTACGGCGTTCTCAGCAGAGGTTAAATTTACAGAAGACAAGTTGAAAATTAGGTTCGTTTCGACCTGGGTGGTCTTCCTCCCCGTTTTCCGCCTCGACTGGCCCCCCCGTCTGGTGGGTGTTTTCGTCTGCCGGACGTAATTGCCCGGGTCTGTGCCCCTAAAGGGGCCCCCTGAGTGGAAGGGGTGTGGTCTGATGCAAATGCCTCATCGGTCTCACTGGCAGAGGTGCTGTATTGTGCCCTCTGTGTCCTGCGCCTGCGAGGTCCTGAATAATTTCTCTGTGCAGGGGGACCCGTGCTGTTGGCCAACCAGGTGTATACCCGATGTTGCTCGTAATCAGCTTGAACTTTGCGTAGCTTGTCTTTTTTATATTTGACCAGCTCCGTTCTATATGATTCGAGTTGAGTCTTGAGTTTGTCCAGCCAGTTAACAGATTTATCAGCAGTGAGGGCACTCAGGTGACTTTCCTCAAATGTCCTGAGTTTCTCCCTGGTGTCATTGACCTCCCGAGTTGACTCCTCAATGACCAACAGCATGAGGTCCATGGCACACTTATTTAAGACCGATATCCACCTCTTTCAAAAATTAATGTTGTGCCGTCCAATCGTGGGAGTATTCTGGACTCGGAACCCCCTGGGGATCTGCTTGTTACGGTAATAATCCGAGAGGGTCCGGCCATGATACATAAAGTCAATCTCCCTTTTCCGCAGTTTGAACAACTCTCGGTATAAGTCATCGTTAGAGGAGCCCGTGCTTTCATCAAACCCTGGTTCTTTCAAGAGGATTTGTTCCGCTTCCACATCAGAGAAACTTAATGTGTCATAAGTGTCGCATTGTAGAATGTATGACAATGTATCACTGGGATCCGGTTCAACCGTCGACATCTTGTTCTGAGTCAGATGCGGTGTATGTGCAGAGTGCAAAATCCTGCTGATGTGCAAAAAACGCCTAATAAAGTGCAGCGGTGCTGGTGCAAAATTGCTGTGCGGAATGGTGCTAAAAAGTGCAAAAAATGCAAAAATTCCCACCGTGTGTGAGCAATGGGCTGTGGTCCTGAGCACAGCAGTAAACTCAGATGGTGGTGCCTTGACTAAAGCGAAAGTCTGTCTGGCATTGAAATCAGACCCGCAGCATACAGTCCATGGATGAGTCCGGCACTCAGCTTCCCCATAGGGGTATGTGCTCCGGTGCCCTCCCAGGGGGGTGAACCCCAATATATACCCAGCAATATAGGCGGCACTCGGAGACTTGCACAAAATAGGTGAAAAACCAGCAAGGTGCATTTATTCAGGTCAACGTTTCGGGGGACGTACCCCCTTCCTCAGGACACAACACACTAAGTGCAACACAGTGATACAAACTTAAATAACTACTTACCAGGACCCCAGCCGCCCCACGGTGTCAGCGTGATCCTGGCGCACGCGACCCGCACTTCCGGTCGCGGCTCTCTCCCAGCACAGGAAGTGACGTCATCGCGCCGCCGAGAGCCGCCTCCACCGTAGCTGCGTACACAGAGGGACTGATATATAGCGGTTGATAGGCGGCACTCAAAGGTCTTTAAATCAATAATCTACTGGAAACTAGCTCTATCTGGTTTCCAGTAGATTATTGATTTAAAGACCTTTGAGTGCCGCCTATCAGCCGCTATATATTGCAGCTGCATCCTGCATAGGAGGGCACCGGGCACCATACATTTTGTTACAGGAGTGCCGAACATCCATCCTTCCTATTCTGTGTGTATATATATATATATATATATATATATATGTATAAAGAGCAAAAATGACAGCACTCAAAACCATAGTACAGAATGAATAGATCGTGCAAGGCAGTAAAATAACATAAAGGCACTCGCTTTTCCAGCTCATTGGAAAAAGCAAAACATGCCAGCACTCACGGTTTAGATGAGAAAACGAAGAAGATTTATTCCATATCAAGGCGACAAGTGTACATACAGGCACAGCCCAACAGCTGTTTCAACCGATACAGGTCTTCCTCAGTGGCTATCTGAGCAGTGTCTAGCACAGGGATATAAACATAAATTGGCGCCAAAACAGCAAAAATCCAGCATCCAATGGGAGGAGAGGGAGGCGGGACAAGCCCTGTATTTTTTTTTAAGAAGATTTATTCCATATCAAGGCGACAAGTGTACATACAGGCACAGCCCGCAGCTCCCCCGGCTCTCCAGCTCCGTCGTGTCATCGCTAATGTAAACAAAGCTGGCGCCGTCCCTGGCAACGGCTCTGGTGCGCTGTGTGCAAGGAGGGGGACACCAGCACAGACAACACTGAGCCCGCACAGGGGACGGGGACAGTGTAGGCTGCACACGGTATATAACAAGACATGGAACGTGGCATGACATAAAAAAGTGTAAAATATAGCGCTGAAAGAGAAAAAAACATATACTACATAATCACACAATGCACAATGCATAAACAAAAAGAATAACCAATGCAAAATGCAAGATGCAAATAAGAGAATGCGCTCCGCTGGGTGTCGCTGATAAAAAGGTGTCAAACAATAGCCGTAAACTGTCCCGTATGGACAGATCCCTGAAGCAATAACGATCATTAAGGCACTGTAGGCATTAAATGGACCAATAGGTCTAACTCAATCATATATCAGAAATGACAGTGGCAGTTAATGGCACAAATGGTGGTGGATGACATTGGAAAGTGTCAATGGACAATAATCAGGTGCCCAGCAGAGCAAAAACTAAACAGCGGCAGAAGAACAGGAAAATGAAGGAAAATCCCATAGGGGCAAATATGTGGCAGGACGCTATCAGCATCCCTGTGGATAGAGCACCTAAGTGAAATATAAAATGAAAGAAAAGAAATAGAATTAAGGTAGAGCCCACTGTGTGCAGATATTGGATGGATCGAAGGTAGTGCATTAAACGGAAGGGTAAATGATGCCAAGGGATAGGGGGTGGGAGCACAAGAACGCAGAATAAATAGAGATAACTAAAGGATGCACATGCTATAGTCTGAGACCATGAGTGGTCAAGTGATAAAAGTACAGCACCCAGTATTCCCAGACCGTCTCCAGAACTGGTACTGACTGGGCCCAACACTGCTTAGTTTCCAAGATCGGACGGAATTGGACGTCGTCCAGTGTGGTATGGCTGTAGAAAACACTAGAATTCCACATCAAGAGCTGGCAAATGCCTATCCGTAACAGGGCAATGCTGGTGGTGATGGCAGAAAGGTGCCATAGCAGCAAAGTCACTCCCACAGCCCATGAGGAATGCAAGATAAGTAATCGCATCAATACATCATGCACAATCAGGGGCGTAAGTTCATATCAAATGCCCGGAGGCAAAATAGATGATGGTGCCCCCTTCCTGCCCCTCGGTCCAGTTCGCCAATGACCACTTCTTCACCTCTCCCCTGATCACCATTCCCACTCCCAACCTCTACAAAGCCCTCCAACACTCAGGGGTATCATTGTATAGCGCCTCCTGCTTCACCTCTTCACCGAGGCGAAGAAGAAAGCAGCACCGAGCCGAAGTGAGGGAGTGAAAACTCCCCCCTCTGGCGATTACTGCCAGACCACAACAGCACATCAGCCTAGTGCTGATAAGCTGTGTCTCTCCTCCCGGCTGACTCCTCTGGGCATGCGCAAGATCTCACATGTAGCTTGGGGCCGGAAGCTACCACAGCCAGAGTTGTCCCTGGCTGTGGTGTATGGGCAACGACACCTGCAGCTGTCTAAATCGATAGCTGCAGGTGTGGGAATGGTCAGTACAACTGACCATTCACACATTACCCTGTATATTGGCATGCTATCTTGTAGATAGCAGTGCCGATATAGACAGGGGCACATACCGCCCCTGTCACCATGCACTCCGCCAGAGTCATACATGGTGGAGGAGCAGTATCAGCGCTCATATTGTGCACTGATACCACTTTCCACCCATATTGCCAGACCATACATATACCCAGAGCCGGCTGTAGGTATCGGCAAACTAGGCAAATGCCTAGGGCATTTGGTGTTCCTAGGGGCACAAGCAGGTACTGCTGATTAAAATGCTATGTTACAGTGATTTCCAGGAATACTCTGTAACATAGCATTCATATGGAGATACAGTCACAGTCGCACCGGAGCTGTGGGCTGTGCGACGAATGTGCGCACTGTTCCTATTTTAAATATAGGGGGTAGGAACGCCAAAATGAGGACTGCTATGGGTGAGGGGGAATGCTGCTGGGAAAGGGGTGCAGGGTCCGAGACAGAACTAGCGGCGGTGCTAGGTGGCACCAGCCAAAATCTTGCCTAGGGCATCATATTGGTTAGGGCCAGCTCTGCATATACCCCTCAGATTTTTATCCAGCAGCCTATTTTTTAGAGATGAGCGGGTTCGGTTTCTCTGAATCCGAACCCGCACGAACTTCATGTTTTTTTTCACGGGTCCGAGCGACTCGGATCTTCCCGCCTTGCTCGGTTAACCCGAGCGCGCCCGAACGTCATCATGACGCTGTCGGATTCTCGCGAGACTCGGATTCTATATAAGGAGCCGCGCGTCGCCGCCATTTTCACACGTGCATTGAGATTGATAGGGAGAGGACGTGGCTGGCGTCCTCTCCGTTATAGTAGAAAAGAGTAAAGACTGAGTGACTTAGTTATAATTGTGGGGAGGATTGGGGACGGGGAGCAGCTGTTAGGGAGTACAGTGATTTAGATTAGGAGAGAGAGAGAGAGAGAGATTGACCTGATTTACTGGAGCTTAGGAGTACTGTAGAAGAGAGTGCAGAGTTTACTAGTGACTGACCACAGTGACCACCAGACAGTGCAGTTTTATTTAATATATCCGTTCTCTGCCTGAAAAAAAAGATACACACAGTGACTCAGTCACATACCATATCTGTGTGCACTGCTCAGCCCAGTGTGCTGCATCATCTATGTATATATTATATATCTGACTGTGCTCAGCTCACACAGCTTATAATTGTGGGGGAGACTGGGGAGCACTGCAGTGCCAGTTATAGGTTATAGCAGGAGCCAGGAGTACAAGACAGTCACATACCATATCTGTGTGCACTGCTCAGCCCAGTGTGCTGCATCATCTATGTATATATTATATATCTGACTGTGCTCAGCTCACACAGCTTATAATTGTGGGGGAGACTGGGGAGCACTGCAGTGCCAGTTATAGGTTATAGCAGGAGCCAGGAGTACATATTATATTAAAATTAAACAGTGCACACTTTTGCTGCAGGAGTGCCACTGCCAGTGTGACTGACCAGTGACCTGACCACACTGACCACCAGTATAGTTAGTAGTATACTATATTGTGATTGCCTGAAAAAGTTAAACACTCGTCGTGTGACTTCACTTGTGTGGTGTTTTTTTTTTTATTCTATAAAAAACTCATTCTGCTGACAGACAGTGTCCAGCAGGTCCGTCATTATATAATATATATACCTGTCCGGCTGCAGTAGTGATATATATATATTTTTTATATCATTATTTATCATCCAGTCGCAGCAGACACAGTACGGTAGTTCACGGCTGTAGCTACCTCTGTGTCGGCACTCGGCAGTCCGTCCATAATTGTATACCACCTAACCGTGGTTTTTTTTTCTTTCTTCTTTATACATACATACTACGACATCTCTTTATCAACCAGTCTATATTAGCAGCAGACACAGTACAGTACGGTAGTTCACGGCTGTGGCTACCTCTGTGTCGGCACTCGGCAGTCCGTCCATAATTGTATACCACCTAACCGTGGTTTTTTTTTCTTTCTTCTTTATACATACATACTACGACATCTCTTTATCAACCAGTCTATATTAGCAGCAGACACAGTACAGTATGGTAGTTCACGGCTGTGGCTACCTCTGTGTCGGCACTCGGCAGTCCGTCCATAATTGTATACCACCTAACCGTGGTTTTTTTTTCTTTCTTCTTTATACGTACATACTACGACATCTCTTTATCAACCAGTCTATATTAGCAGCAGACACAGTACAGTACGGTAGTTCACGGCTGTGGCTACCTCTGTGTCGGCACTCGGCAGTCCGTCCATAATTGTATACCACCTAACCGTGGTTTTTTTTTCTTTCTTCTTTATACATACATACTACGACATCTCTTTATCAACCAGTCTATATTAGCAGCAGACACAGTACAGTACGGTAGTTCACGGCTGTGGCTACCTCTGTGTCGGCACTCGGCAGTCCGTCCATAATTGTATACCACCTAACCGTGGTTTTTTTTTCTTTCTTCTTTATACATACATACTACGACATCTCTTTATCAACCAGTCTATATTAGCAGCAGACACAGTACAGTACGGTAGTTCACGGCTGTGGCTACCTCTGTGTCGGCACTCGGCAGTCCGTCCATAATTGTATACTAGTATCCATCCATCTCCATTGTTTACCTGAGGTGCCTTTTAGTTGTGCCTATTAAAATATGGAGAACAAAAATGTTGAGGTTCCAAAATTAGGGAAAGATCAAGATCCACTTCCACCTCGTGCTGAAGCTGCTGCCACTAGTCATGGCCGAGACGATGAAATGCCAGCAACGTCGTCTGCCAAGGCCGATGCCCAATGTCATAGTACAGAGCATGTCAAATCCAAAACACCAAATATCAGTAAAAAAAAGGACTCCAAAACCTAAAATAAAATTGTCGGAGGAGAAGCGTAAACTTGCCAATATGCCATTTACCACACGGAGTGGCAAGGAACGGCTGAGGCCCTGGCCTATGTTCATGGCTAGTGGTTCAGCTTCACATGAGGATGGAAGCAATCAGCCTCTCGCTAGAAAAATGAAAAGACTCAAGCTGGCAAAAGCACAGCAAAGAACTGTGCATTCTTCGAAATCCCAAATCCACAAGGAGAGTCCAATTGTGTCGGTTGCGATGCCTGACCTTCCCAACACTGGATGTGAAGAGCATGCGCCTTCCACCATTTGCACGCCCCCTGCAAGTGCTGGAAGGAGCACCCGCAGTCCAGTTCCAGATAGTCAGATTGAAGATGTCAGTGTTGAAGTACACCAGGATGAGGAGGATATGGGTGTTGCTGGCGCTGGGGAGGAAATTGACCAGGAGGATTCTGATGGTGAGGTGGTTTGTTTAAGTCAGGCACCCGGGGAGACACCTGTTGTCCGTGGTAGGAATATGGCCGTTGACATGCCAGGTGAAAATACCAAAAAAATCAGCTCTTCGGTGTGGAGGTATTTCAACAGAAATGCGGACAACAGGTGTCAAGCCGTGTGTTCCCTTTGTCAAGCTGTAATAAATAGGGGTAAGGACGTTAACCACCTCGGAACATCCTCCCTTATACGTCACCTGCAGCGCATTCATAATAAGTCAGTGACAAGTTCAAAAACTTTGGGTGACAGCGGAAGCAGTCCACTGAACAGTAAATCCCTTCCTCTTGTAACCAAGCTCACGCAACCCACCCCACCAACTCCCTCAGTGTCAATTTCCTCCTTCCCCAGGAATGCCAATAGTCCTGCAGGCCATGTCACTGGCAATTCTGACGAGTCCTCTCCTGCCTGGGATTCCTCCGATGCATCCTTGCGTGTAACGCCTACTGCTGCTGGCGCTGCTGTTGTTGCTGCTGGGAGTCGATGGTCATCCCAGAGGGGAAGTCGTAAGCCCACTTGTACTACTTCCAGTAAGCAATTGACTGTTCAACAGTCCTTTGCGAGGAAGATGAAATATCACAGCAGTCATCCTGCTGCAAAGCGGATAACTGAGGCCTTGACAACTATGTTGGTGTTAGACGTGCGTCCGGTATCCGCCGTTAGTTCACAGGGAACTAGACAATTTATTGAGGCAGTGTGCCCCCGTTACCAAATACCATCTAGGTTCCACTTCTCTAGGCAGGCGATACCGAAAATGTACACGGACCTCAGAAAAAGACTCACCAGTGTCCTAAAAAATGCAGCTGGACCCAATGTCCACTTAACCACGGACATGTGGACAAGTGGAGCAGGGCAGGGTCAGGACTATATGACTGTGACAGCCCACTGGGTAGATGTATGGACTCCCGCCGCAAGAACAGCAGCGGCGGCACCAGTAGCAGCATCTCGCAAACGCCAACTCTTTCCTAGGCAGGCTACGCTTTGTATCACCGCTTTCCAGAATACGCACACAGCTGAAAACCTCTTACGGCAACTGAGGAAGATCATCGCGGAATGGCTTACCCCAATTGGACTCTCCTGTGGATTTGTGGCATCGGACAACGCCAGCAATATTGTGTGTGCATTAAATATGGGCAAATTCCAGCACGTCCCATGTTTTGCACATACCTTGAATTTGGTGGTGCAGAATTTTTTAAAAAACGACAGGGGCGTGCAAGAGATGCTGTCGGTGGCCAGAAGAATTGCGGGACACTTTCGGCGTACAGGCACCACGTACAGAAGACTGGAGCACCACCAAAAACTACTGAACCTGCCCTGCCATCATCTGAAGCAAGAAGTGGTAACGAGGTGGAATTCAACCCTCTATATGCTTCAGAGGTTGGAGGAGCAGCAAAAGGCCATTCAAGCCTATACAATTGAGCACGATATAGGAGGTGGAATGCACCTGTCTCAAGCGCAGTGGAGAATGATTTCAACGTTGTGCAAGGTTCTGATGCCCTTTGAACTTGCCACACGTGAAGTCAGTTCAGACACTGCCAGCCTGAGTCAGGTCATTCCCCTCATCAGGCTTTTGCAGAAGAAGCTGGAGACATTGAAGGAGGAGCTAACACGGAGCGATTCCGCTAGGCATGTGGGACTTGTGGATGGAGCCCTTAATTCGCTTAACAAGGATTCACGGGTGGTCAATCTGTTGAAATCAGAGCACTACATTTTGGCCACCGTGCTCGATCCTAGATTTAAAGCCTACCTTGGATCTCTCTTTCCGGCAGACACAAGTCTGCTGGGGTTGAAAGACCAGCTGGTGAGAAAATTGTCAAGTCAAGCGGAACGCGACCTGTCAACATCTCCTCCTACACATTCTCCCGCAACTGGGGGTGCGAGGAAAAGGCTCAGAATTCCGAGCCCACCCGCTGGCGGTGATGCAGGGCAGTCTGGAGCGACTGCTGATGCTGACATCTGGTCCGGACTGAAGGACCTGACAACGATTACGGATACGGACATGTCGTCTACTGGCACTGCATATGATTCTCTCCCCATTGAAAGAATGGTGGAGGATTATATGAGTGACCGCATCCAAGTAGGCACGTCACACAGTCCGTACTTATACTGGCAGGAAAAAGAGGCAATTTGGAGGCCCTTGCACAAACTGGCTTTATTCTACCTAAGTTGCCCTCCCACAAGTATGTACTCCGAAAGAGTGTTTAGTGCCGCCGCTCACCTTGTCAGCAATCGGCGTACGAGGTTACATCCAGAAAATGTGGAGAAGATGATGTTCATTAAAATGAATTATAATCAATTCCTCCGCGGAGACATTGACCAGCAGCAATTGCCTCCACAAAGTACACAGGGAGCTGAGATGGTGGATTCCAGTGGGGACGAATTGATAATCTGTGAGGAGGGGGATGTACACGGTGATATATCGGAGGATGATGATGAGGTGGACATCTTGCCTCTGTAGAGCCAGTTTGTGCAAGGAGAGATTAATTGCTTCTTTTTTGGTGGGGGTCCAAACCATCCCGTCATTTCAGTCACAGTCGTGTGGCAGACCCTGTCACTGAAATGATGGGTTGGTTAAAGTGTGCATGTCCTGTTTATACAACATAAGGGTGGGTGGGAGGGCCCAAGGACAATTCCATCTTGCACCTCTTTTTTCTTTTATTTTTCTTTGCGTCATGTGCTGATTGGGGAGGGTTTTTTGGAAGGGACATCCTGCGTGACACTGCAGTGCCACTCCTAAATGGGCCCGGTGTTTGTGTCGGCCACTAGGGTCGCTAATCTTACTCACACAGCTACCTCATTGCGCCTCTTTTTTTCTTTGCATCATGTGCTGATTGGGGAGGGTTTTTTGGAAGGGACATCCTGCGTGACACTGCAGTGCCACTCCTAAATGGGCCCGGTGTTTGTGTCGGCCACTAGGGTCGCTAATCTTACTCACACAGCTACCTCATTGCGCCTCTTTTTTTCTTTGCGTCATGTGCTGATTGGGGAGGGTTTTTTGGAAGGGACATCCTGCGTGACACTGCAGTGCCACTCCTAAATGGGCCCGGTGTTTGTGTCGGCCACTAGGGTTGCTAATCTTACTCACACAGCTACCTCATTGCGCCTCTTTTTTTCTTTGCGTCATGTGCTGATTGGGGAGGGTTTTTTGGAAGGGACATCCTGCGTGACACTGCAGTGCCACTCCTAAATGGGCCCGGTGTTTGTGTTGGCCACTAGGGTCACTAATCTTACTCACACAGCTACCTCATTGCGCCTCTTTTTTTCTTTGCGTCATGTGCTGATTGGGGAGGGTTTTTTGGAAGGGACATCCTGCGTGACACTGCAGTGCCACTCCTAAATGGGCCCGGTGTTTGTGTCGGCCACTAGGGTTGCTAATCTTACTCACACAGCTACCTCATTGCGCCTCTTTTTTTCTTTGCGTCATGTGCTGATTGGGGAGGGTTTTTTGGAAGGGACATCCTGCGTGACACTGCAGTGCCACTCCTAAATGGGCCCGGTGTTTGTGTTGGCCACTAGGGTCGCTAATCTTACTCACACAGCTACCTCATTGCGCCTCTTTTTTTCTTTGCGTCATGTGCTGATTGGGGAGGGTTTTTTGGAAGGGACATCCTGCGTGACACTGCAGTGCCACTCCTAAATGGGCCCGGTGTTTGTGTCGGCCACTAGGGTCGCTAATCTTACTCACACAGCTACCTCATTGCGCCTCTTTTTTTCTTTGCGTCATGTGCTGATTGGGGAGGGTTTTTTGGAAGGGACATCCTGCGTGACACTGCAGTGCCACTCCTAAATGGGCCCGGTGTTTGTGTCGGCCACTAGGGTTGCTTATCTTACTCACACAGTCAGCTACCTCATTGCGCCTCTTTTTTTCTTTGCGTCATGTGCTGTTTGGGGAGGGTTTTTTGGAAGGGACATCCTGCGTGACACTGCAGTGCCACTCCTAAATGGGCCCGGTGTTTGTGTCGGCCACTAGGGTCGCTAATCTTACTCACACAGCTACCTCATTGCGCCTCTTTTTTTCTTTGCGTCATGTGCTGTTTGGGGAGGGTTTTTTGGAAGGGACATCCTGCGTGACACTGCAGTGTCACTCCTAAATGGGCCCGGTGTTTGTGTCGGCCACTAGGGTCGCTTATCTTACTCACACAGTCAGCTACCTCATTGCGCCTCTTTTTTTCTTTGCGTCATGTGCTGTTTGGGGAGGGTTTTTTGGAAGGGACATCCTGCGTGACACTGCAGTGCCACTCCTAAATGGGCCCGGTGTTTGTGTCGGCCACTAGGGTCGCTTATCTTACTCACACAGTCAGCTACCTCATTGCGCCTCTTTTTTTCTTTGCGTCATGTGCTGTTTGGGGAGGGTTTTTTGGAAGGGACATCCTGCGTGACACTGCAGTGCCACTCCTAAATGGGCCCGGTGTTTGTGTCGGCCACTAGGGTTGCTTATCTTACTCACACAGTCAGCTACCTCATTGCGCCTCTTTTTTTCTTTGCGTCATGTGCTGTTTGGGGAGGGTTTTTTGGAAGGGACATCCTGCGTGACACTGCAGTGCCACTCCTAAATGGGCCCGGTGTTTGTGTCGGCCACTAGGGTCGCTTATCTTACTCACACAGTCAGCTACCTCATTGCGCCTCTTTTTTTCTTTGCGTCATGTGCTGTTTGGGGAGGGTTTTTTGGAAGGGACATCCTGCGTGACACTGCAGTGCCACTCCTAGATGGGCCAGGTGTTTGTGTCGGCCACTAGGGTCGCTTAGCTTAGTCATCCAGCGACCTCGGTGCAAATTTTAGGACTAAAAATAATATTGTGAGGTGTGAGGTATTCAGAATAGACTGAAAATGAGTGGAAATTATGGTTTTTGAGGTTAATAATAATATGGGATCAAAATGACCCCCAAATTCTATGATTTAAGCTGTTTTTTAGGGTTTTTTGAAAAAAACACCCGAATCCAAAACACACCCGAATCCGACAAAAAAAATTCGGTGAGGTTTTGCCAAAACGCGGTCGAACCCAAAACACGGCCGCGGAACCGAACACAAAACCAAAACACAAAACCCGAAAAATTTCAGGCGCTCATCTCTACTATTTTTTAAACGTGCCCTTAAAACTCTTACAAGATTCAAGATTCCCACCCCTGAACCCTGTATCCAGGCGTTGCTTTCCCCAGCCCCACTCCCTTGTGTCCACCCAAATCTCCTGTATGTAATGAATTGTTCTCTACTTTAATTAGGCAATGAATGGGTTGTACAGTATTTCTGTCACAGATATATATATACACACACACAACCACATATACAAGCACGGGTGGTATTCATGTGACCGCTGGTCAGCTGACCGACAGTCACAAGACCTCCTCCACCAGCCCGGCGGCTCACTATCCCGATGGTCGGCATGCCGACCAATAGGGACTATTTCCACTCGTGGGTGTCCACGACACCCATAGAGTGGGAATAGAACCCGTTGCGAGCGCAGGTCGCCACTGAGCCTGCAGCGTGGGGAGCGCAGCGAGCCCGCAAGGGGCTTGATGCACTCTCCCCTCCCCGCTGGGATCCCGGCGTCGGTATGCTGCCGGCGGTCTCCTGACCGCCGGTCAGCAGTACTACACCCCAAACACGCATATATACAAATACACATACAGCAGCCATATAAACGCACAGCCATATATACACAAAGCCACATACACCCCAGTCACATATATAAGTACACACATATACACTGTACATATACACACAGCCACATATATACATATGCACACACACACACAGTCATTCTGCTGAGTCACCCGGCACTCTCCCCCGTCAGTCGTCAGTCCCCTATTCTCACTAGTTACACTCCACACTTCAGCAGCGCCTGGAAAGTGGTGGGGGAGTTGGTTGGAACAACGAGAGGTAGCCAGGCAGTCACGGTGTTAGTGGGCGGGAGCTGGGCAGTCAGCGGGAGAGAGCCGGCCAGCCGCGGTGTTAGGGGGCGGGAGCCGTGCTGTCTGCAGTAGGGAGCCGGGCAGCATGAGAGTCAGCGGAGAGTGCCGGGCAGCCCGCGGTGTCAGGAGGCGGGCTGTCTGCAGGAGAGAGCAAGCCGGGCAGCCCGCGGTGTCAGGGGGCCGTCTGTCTGCAGGAGGGAGCCAGTCAGCATGAGAGTCAGCAGAGAGAGCTGGGCAGCCCGTGGTGTCAGGGGGCATGAGGCAGAGTTTTGGCCAGGGCGGGCACACTGCCAGCCAACCCCACCTTCCCATCGTAGCCCCCGTCCTCATACATTGTAAGCGGCTGGCGCACAGTGACTGAAGTGCACCAGAGACAATGGAGAAGGTGCCCCCTTCACTGCAGGAGTCCGGGGGCAGCCGACTCCATTGCCTCCGTAACTTCCGCCACTGTGCACAATCACTGATACACGGCGGTGTCAAGGGGCTCAAGCAAAAAACTTAGTACAGTAGGTGAAAATGCATAATACTGGACACATGGCGGTGTCTAAAGAAATGAAACCAACAATAGCAAGGGCTGGATCGCTTCACAAGAAACAACCCAACCTAAAGTCTTCATTAAGACCATTGGGAGTCAAAGTGTGTAGTCTGTGAATCCACTGGAGTTCTCTTTGTAGTAACAGCCTGTCTCGGTCACCTCCCTGCTGGAGTGGTGGTATCTGGTCTATAATGCAACATTTAAGTTGATTGACCGTATATTGTGCCTCTTTGAAGTGTCTTGCAACTGGTAAGTTCGTGAAGTCTCTCGTGGAATCTGTGGATGCAAGACATTTCTTAATAAAGGAGCGATGTTGGCTGAGTCGTTCTTTAATAATTCTGCTGGTCTTGCCAACATACAGTCAATTGCATGGACATTTGAGAACATAGACAACAAAGCGGCTGTTGCAATCCAAACTCTATTTAATTGAATACTCCTTATTGTCAGATGGGTTGATGAAGCGGTTGCCCAATAACAGGAATGAACAGTTGGAGCATCCCGTGCATCTATAAACCCCAAGTTTTTTCGTAAGCCAATTATACGTTCTATTAGTCTTTCTTTGAGAAAAATCAGTCTTGACTAGTAGGTCCTTCAAATTAGGACCCCATCTGTAGGCAAATCTGGGAATCAAGGAAAGGTCTTTGGTTAGCACTGGATCACTCGCAATCAAGTACCAGTGTTCCCGAATTTTGTTGCGGATAAAGCCAGAGGCTGTGGTGAACATAGTGCTGAAATTTAACCTGTCTTGCTCCATATCAGCAGGACGAACTTTTTTATGTAAAGCATCTTCTCTCTTAATCTGTCCGATCCTAGATAGAGCGTCATCTATCTCCTTCCTGGGATAGCCTCTGTCAAGAAATCGTTGACACACGGACTCCAATGCAGCCGGGATGGCCGTGGGATCCGAGGTAATGCGAATCACCCACAGTAGTTGTGAAAAGGGTAGCCCTCTTTGAAGGGCAGCCGGATGGAAGCTTGAATGTAACAGCAAAGTATTTCTATCTGATTCCTTGCTGTAAATGTACGTCAAAAGTTTGTAGTTCTCCTTTTTGATGGAAACATCCAAGAAGTTGAAGTGTGTTCTGCTGAAAGTCAGACTAAATCTAATTATTCCTGGAATTGAATTAAGTTAATTGATGAATGTCAAAAGTTTCTCTTCGCTGCCTTGTCAAATGAAAAATAACTCATCAATGTAGCGAACATAAAATGACAAAAATTGACCAAAACAAGGATTACCAGAGATATGCACCTGTTCATAGGCCGCCATGAATATATTGGCGTAAGATGGCGCCATATTCGAACCCATACCGGTCCCCTGTTTCTGTAAATAAAAGCAATTTTCAAAGAGGAAATAATTCTTATTGAGAATAACATCAATGAGCAACAACAAAAAAGACTCCAGTGGGCCGAAATAGGTATCATTGTCCGTAAGCAGTTCTCTGCATGCTCCCATTCCTTGTGAGGGCGGAATGTTTGTGTAGAAACTCGAGACATCAAGAGTCACCAACAGGGTGTCATCGGTAATATTACATACTGTTTCAAGTTTCCGCAAGAAATTGGAGGTGTCTTCAATGAAGCTGGCTGTTTGCTTAACCAATGGCTGTAGGTAAAAATCAACTACTTGAGATAGAGGTTGACAGAGGGACCCCCTTTGCTGATATAATGGGTCATCCTGGAGGCTGGGAGAGAGATTTATGAATTTTTGGGAGTGTGTACAAAAAGGGTATCCTGGGGTATGCAGTGGTCATGAATTCTGCTGTGCTCTTGTTGATATATCCATTATTGAGTCCCACCTGAATGATGGAATCTATCTCAACTTTGTAGCTTCCTGTAGGGTCATGGCCAAGTTTATGATAACAAGTGGTGTCAGCCAATTGGTTATTGGCTTCCATGGTATAGTAGTCATAGTCCAACAACACAATGCCTCCCCCCTTGTCCGCAGCTCTGATAACCAGTTGAGTGTCATTGCGTAGGGACTCAATGGCCTTTCTTTCACCCATCGTGATGTTGTGATGAGATAACTTTTGTTTGGAAACAAAGGGTACAGTGTCTCTCCTGAGAACCCTCATAAAGGTCTGTATAGAAGGATTGACAGATGGAGGATCGAAGGTACTGGGCTTCTTCAGAGGGCACGACTCTACTGATGTCAGTATAGGTTCAGAGTTGGTGTTGTTGCTCGAGAAAAAGTCCCTGAGTCGCAACTGCCTGCCCAGTTTGTACAGATCCACCTTCCACTTAAATTCGTTCTGAGTCAATGTCGGGATGAATGAGAGGCCATTATTAAGAATGGATAATTCATCAGGTGTGAGGGGATGCTTGGAGAGATTGAACACCACTGTTTCTAGTTGAATTTTTGTTGCCCTCTTCTTTCTTTTTCTCCCACCTCGACGGGTGGGTATAAGGGTTTTTTTGGAGGTCGTCTGTTTCTTACCGACCTTGACAGATAGGTGGTTTGGCCAGATGTAGAAGGAACATCAGAGTCACTAGCTGAAGTATGTGACTGAATATCAATGTCAGTGAAAATGACAAAAATTGACCAAAACGAGGATTACCAGAGATATGCACCTGTTCATAGGCCGCCATGAATATATTGGCGTAAGATGGCACCATATTCGAACCCATAGCGGTTGTTGAGGTCTTCTTCCACGTTGGTATGATGGTTTAAACCTCCTCGACTCACTGCGAGAGTACCAGGGATAAACCCTGTTTTCTTTGTAATCTAATTTGACCTGCTTGTATTTGTTTTTCTTAAACTTGAGCAGATCTCCCTTAAATTTCTCAATATCCTTATTCAGATTGGATAGAAGATCACATTCAGGAGTTTGGATGGCTTTGTAGAGATCAGAGGTCTCAAGTTCCAAAATGTCTTTCTTAATGTTTTCTAAATCCATACCCGCTTGTTCTATCACTAAGAGCATTAAATCGAAAGAACATTTGTTGAGTATGTTGCACCATTTAGTGCAGAAGTCATTATTGTGTCTACCAAGCGTAGGCTGGTTATGTAGTCTGAATCCCCTCGGAATGAATTGTTCCTTATAGTATTGTGAGAGGGTGAGACCATGGAGATGTAATTCAATCTCCCTCTTTTTCAACCTAAGCAGATCGCTTCTGAATTCCTCTGGGCTGTCCTGATGGAACGCCAGAGATTCAGTGTCATCAAATAAAATCCTTTCTGCATCCGCAGTGTCAAATTGTAATATGGACGTAAGTTCCTTGTTTGTAGACATTTGAATCACCAATAGTACTGTACAAGGGCCAGTGGTGCTGGACTGAGAGACCCCCCTAGGCAACTGTAACGTACATAGTAATCAGAATAACAAAAAAAAATGGCTAGGAAAAAAAATGTGAAAAAAAGAGAGTACATATAAACTCTACAGGGCAGGTGCAGGTCTGGTAGTGGTTAATTACAAAAGAGCAAAAATGACAGCACTCAAAACCATAGTACAGAATGAATAGATGGTGCAAGGCAGTAAAATAACATAAAGGCACTCGCTTTTCCAGCTCATTGGAAAAAGCAAAACAAGCCAGCACTCACGGTTTAGATGAGAAAACGAAGAAGATTTATTCTATATCAAGGCGACAAGTGTACATACAGGCACAGCCCAACAGCTGTTTCAACTGATACAGGTCTTCCTCAGGGAAGTGGCTCTTAAAGCATATATATATATATATATATATATATATATATACACTGCTCAAAAATATAAAGGGAACACTAAAATAACACATCCTAGATCTGAATGAATGAAATATTCTTATTAAATACTTTGTTCTTTACATAGTTGAATGTGCTGACGACAAAATCACACAAAAATTATCAATGGAAATCAAATTTATTAACCCATGAAGGTCTGGATTTGGAGTCACCCTCAAAATGAAAGTGGAAAAACACACTACAGGCTGATCCAACTTTGATGTAATGTCCTTAAAACAAGTCAAAATTAGGCTCAGTAGTGTCTGTGGCCTCCTCGTGCCTGTATGACCTCCCTACAATGCCTGGACACGCTCCTGATGAGGTAGCCGATGGTCTCCTGAGGGATATCCTCCCAGACCTGGACTAAAGCATCCACCAACTCCTGGACAGTCTGTGGTGCAACGTGGCATTGGTGGATGGAGTGAGACATGATGTCCCAGATGTGCTCAATTGGATTCAGGTCTGGGGAACGGGCGGGCCAGTCCATAGCATCAATGCCTTCATCTTGCAGGAACTGCTGACACACTCCAGCCACATGAGGTCTAGCATTGTCTTGCATTAGGAGGAACCCAGGGCCAACCGCACCAGCATATGGTCTCACAAGGGGTCTGAGGATCTCATCTCGGTACCTGATGGCAGTCAGGCTACCTCTGGCGAGCACATGGAGGGCTGTGCGGCCCCCCCAAAGAAATGCCACCCCACACCATTACCGACCCACTGCCAAACCGGTCATGCTGGAGGATGTTGCAGGCAGCAGAAAGTTCTCCTTGGTGTCTCCAGACTCTGTCACGTCTGTCACATGTGCTCAGTGAGAACCTGCTTTCATCTGTGAAGAGCACAGGGTGCCAGTGGCGAATTTGCCAATCTTGGTGTTCTCTGGCAAATGCCAAACGTCCTGCACGGTGTTGGGCTGTAAGCACAACCCCCACCTGTGGGCGTCGGGCCCTCATACCACCCTCATGGAGTCTGTTTCTGATCATTTGAGTAGACACATGCACATTTGTAGCTTGCTGGAGGTCATTTTGCAGGGCTCTGGCAGTGCTCCTCCTGTTCCTCCTTGCACAAAGGCGGAGGTAGCGGTCCTGCTGCAGGGTTTTTGCCCTCCTACGGCCTCCTCCACATTTCCTGATGTACTGGCTTGTCTCCTGGTAGCGCCTCCATGCTCTGGACACTACGCTGACAGACACAGCAAACCTTCTTGCCACAGCTCGCATTGATGTGCCATCCTGGATGAGCTGCACTACCTGAGCCACTTGTGTGGGTTGTAGAGAGGTCATACAGGCACGTGGAGGCCACACACACTACTGAGCCTCATTTTGTCTTGTTTTAAGGACATTACATCAAAGTTGGATCAGCCTGTAGTGTGTTTTTCCACTTTCATTTTGAGGGTGACTCCAAATCCAGACCTCCATGGGTTAATAAATTTGATTTCCATTGATAATTTTTGTGTGATTTTGTTGTCAGCACATTCAACCATGTAAAGAACAAAGTATTTAATAAGAATATTTCATTCATTCAGATCTAGGATGTGTTATTTTAGTGTTCCCTTTATTTTTTTGAGCAGTGTGTATGTATGTATATATATATATATATATATATATATATACAAACAGCGGCAGGTGCGGCACTCCAAGCGACGGAGACAAAGCAACTCTTTAAGTCCTTATAGTAGACAACGTTTCAATGCTGTTTATTTGTGCATTTTCATCAGGTCCTGACCTGATGAAAATGCACAAATAAACAGCATTGAAACGTTGTCTACTATAAGGACTTAAAGAGTTGCTTTGTCTCCGTCGCTTGGAGTGCCGCACCTGCCGCTGTTTGTATACTATTCCTGTGGAGGCACCCAGCGCTATTGCACTTTATAATGGGAGAGCCGGACCTGCTCGTTGTCTATATATATATATATATATATATATATATATATATACACATGTACATCTATTGTTCACTGCAGTTTTATTGTCATGTTAATAATTATCTGCATTGCTAATATGACTGTGTGTGCCTGTATCTGCTGTGAGGTTTCACTTTCAGTGTTTCCCAGAGATCTATCACTATATTCTGTACCCTAGGGGACTAGGTGCGTCAGGGTCGTTTATATAGTGCATCACAGTATTTACTGTACCTATTCAGTGTATTCTACTGTGTACTCAATCACATAATACAGGATTTATTTGCAGGTGTTGTGTACTGTGGACTCAGTCACATACTATTGGATTTATTCGCAGGTATTATACTCTGTCTGGCTTCATTGTACTAAACCGCTCTCTGTTGCATTTGTGTAACAGGAAGGGCAGTAAATCTGTGGACACTCCTGCATTATGCAGAGTATGCACCAAAGATTTACTAGAGGGGGAAGCAGTGTGTAATGGTCTGTGTATCATGTGTCCTACACCCTACAGTCAGTTCGCAACTCCTGTATCCAATCAGGAGCCACCCTGGGACACATTCTCAAGCCTACTTGGTACTCTAGTGGAATGCCTAATGCTCCCTATGGGACCACCTGTACCATTACAGTCTGAAATAGTCCCTATGGTTAATCTTCCTTGGGCGGAAAACTTGTCTAACCAGTTGCAGCAGTTGACTCATTCCTTGGTCAGACAAAAATCTACCTCCAGTCACTCCTATGTAGCTGGGTCATCTAAGCAGACTGCTACCTCCTCACAATCCACAAATCTCTCAGACGTTTCATCTGAAGAGGAGGGGGAGCGTATTGTCCTATCAGACACTGAATCTGGCATTTTTGACGAGGATTCTACAATGCAAATTGACGTCCCTACTCTAGTGCTATAAAGCAAATTCTACAAATCACTGATTATGAGGAACCCACTACTGTTAACAAGAAAACTGATATGTTTAAACAGCAGAAGGTGGCTAAAAATCTGTTACCCCATTCTGACCATTTGGTTCACATCAGGCAGGAACCCTGGTCTAACCCAGGGAAGAAATTCCCTCTCTCTAAATGGGTCTTAGCTTGCTACCCTCTCCCTGCAGAGTTATGTAACAAGTGGGTAAATTCACCGCCGGTGGATTCTCATGTCACCCGCTTAGTGGTGTTATCAACTTTGTCTGTCACCACTGTCACTTCACTTAAAGAACCGACAGATAAGCATGTGGAGGGATGCCTGAAATCTATTTACTCCCTGACAGGTGCTGTATATAGACCCACTATTGCTGCCTCCTGGGCTGCTAAAGATATTGAAGCATGGGTTCAGGCATTAGAGGAAGAGCTGCCTGAGGATATATCTGAAAATGCCAGACAATACCTGTCTCACTTCACAACAGCTTCTTATCCTCTGAGGTGGGTGTGTTCGTGGCCAAGGCGTCGACCATGTCTGTCCTGGCTCGCCGTATTCTGTGGTTGGGTTGACCTTGACTCCAAAAAGACCTTGGAGGTACTCCCTTTTAAGGGAGACATATTGATTGGGGAAGACCTAAATAAAATTGTGTCTGAACTGGCGGCTGCCAAGACTGCCTTTCTCCCAAATACTAATCTTTCTGCACAGAATGCAAAAGGTACCACTTTTCATTCCTTTCGACCTCAAGGGAAAGCAAAAGGTCAGGAATACCCTAGACAATCTCATGCTTCCAAAACCACTAAGCCCAAGACAAAGCAGTCCTGGGCAGGCTGTCAGCCTGCTTCTAAACAAGACAAGCCTGGGAGACCCCAGGGTGGGAGGTCCCCCAGGCTCACTAATACCAGCTCAGAGCATGGTGCACCTGGCAGTGCTCCTGGACACACACAGTCAACGTCTTTTCCTGTTTCCAGAAAAAGTCTTGAAGCTTCAGGACAGGATAAGATGCTTTCTTTATCGTCCCAGAGTGTCGATACACTCGGCGATGCAAGTACTTGGCCTGATGGATTCCCACCTTCTGCAAAGGTTAATTCTTTCCAAGTGGAATGGCATACCTCATAGGATCAAATCTCACATGATTACTTTAAATCTGGAGGTTCGTCAATCGTTGCACTGGTGGCTACAGGACCAGCAATTGGCCAAGGGCGTCCCTTCTGGATCCCCAACTGGGTCCTGCTGACAGAGGCCAGTCTGCGGTGATGGGGTGCAGTGTTACAGCAACACTCTTTCCAGGGTTGTTGGACCAAGGAGGAGTCTCTCCTCCCAATAAACATTCTGGATCTGCGGGCAGTGTTCAAGGTGTTAACTCTCGCCCTGCCTCTGGTACAAAACAGACCTGTTCAAGTACGGTCTGACAATGCCACCACAGTGGCATACATCAATCATCAAGGTGGCACTCAAAGCCGCATGACAAGGTTGGAAGTGTAAAAAATCCTTCGATGGGCGGAATGCCATCTGCCAGCAATATTATCAGTGTTCATTGCGGGAGTCCTAAACTGGGAAGCGGACTTCCTCAGTCATCACGACATACATGCTGGAGAGTGAAGTCTACATCCGGAAGTCTTTCAACTCCAAGTGGACACATGGGGTCTAACAGATGTAGACCTGATGGCATCTTGACACAATCACAAAGTTCCGGTCTTCAGATAAAGGACCAGGGATCCTCAAGTAGTGTTCGTGGATGCACTAACCATTCCATGGAACTTTCGGCTGCCTTATGTGTTCCCTCCAGCGTCACTCCTGCCAAAGGGTCCTGCGGATGTTCAAGCAAGAAGGAGGAATACTACTGCTAGTCGCTCCAGCGTGGCCTAGTCAGCATTGGTTCTCAGACCTGCAGGGTCTATCGACAGAACATCCTCATCTACTTACTCAGTGACCAGAACTCCTCGTACAGGGCCCTTGTCTCTAGCCAGACCTGGCCAGACTGGCTTTGATGGAGTGGCTCTTGAAGCATCACTCCTGTGGGCCAAAGGATTCTCTGAGGCAGTCATTCAAACTATATTAAAGGCCCAAAACCGGCATTTGCCCGGATCTATAACAGGGTCTGGAATTATTATTTCACCTGGCGTGCTGATAAGAACTATGATGTGTACAGGTTCAAAACATCCAGAAAACTGGCTTTCCTGCAACAATGCCTGGATTTAGGCCTTCATCTGGCCTCCCTCAAGGTTCACATATCTGCCTTGTCGGTGTGGTCTCAGAGAAAAATTGCTTCTCTACATGACGTTCATACATTCACCCAGGGTGTGTTAAGGATTCAGCCTCCCTATGTCCTCCGGTGGCTCTATGGGATCTGTCTGTTGTCCTGAATGCCCTGCAAGAGTCTCCATTTTAACCTCTTGAGTCAGTGGACCTTAATTGGCTCACAGCAAGGGTCCTGTTTCTGTTGGCTATTACCTCTGCTAGAAGGGTGTCCGACCTAGGCACTTTGTCCTGTCGTCCACCCTTTCTAATATTACATCATGACCGGGCAGTTCTTAGAACTCGCCCAGGTTATTTACCTAAGGTGGTGTCATGTTTTCACCTTAACCAAGAGATTGTGGTCCCTGCCTTTTATCTCTTCAGATTTGTTCTCCAAGGAGTGGTCTCCATATATATGTAGAGAGGACTGCCTCTATCAGGAGGTCAGATACCGTTTTTGTACTGTTTGGTTTCTACAAACGTGGCTGGCCTGCGAATAAGCAAACCTTGGCCAGATGGATTAGAATGGTGATTGCACAAGCTTATGCGCAGCCTGGACTCTCAGCTCCTGCTGCTGTTAAAGCCCATTCTACTTGGTCTGTTGGACCTTCTTGGGCCCGCCGTGGCGTGTCCGCAGAACAATTGTGCAAGGCGGCTACATGGTCCACAGTGAACACATTCATTAGGTTCTATGCCTTTGATACTTCCGCCTCCCAGGATGCTTCCTTTGGACGTCGGGTTCTCATACCCGTTAAGGTGCATTCTCTCCCTTGAGGAACTGCTTTAGGACATCCCCGATGTTTTCCTGTGGAACACAGTGTAACCCGCTGCAGAAAAGTAAGGGTTATGGTAGACTTACCATTGTTAACTCTCTTTCTGTGAGGTACACTGGGTTCCACAGGAAGCCCACCCTGACGCACCTAGCTTCTATGGGTTTATATGGCATTAGCCACTGGTCTCTTCTCCTGTCATGAGAACATGATTCTATGTGACTAACATCTGCCTTCTCTCTTACCTGCTCCTACATTGGACTGGTTAACGAAACTTAGCTCACAGTGCATTGAGGTGGGGTTACAGAGGAGGCCCCAATGCATCCTGGGACAGTCTAAAGCTTTAGCCTGCTGGTGCCTCTGGATTAAGATACACTCTACACCCTGATATTTTCCTGTGGAACCCAGTGTCCCTCACAGAGAGTTAACAGTGGTAAGTCTACTATAACTCTCTCTCTCTCTCTCTCTCTCTCTCTCTCTCTCTCTCTATATATATATAATATGCACAAATCCGGCAGCACTCGGTAAGAAACACAGCTAGAAGAGGCAGGTAAACTGCAACGTTTCGATATTTATTAATATCGTCGTCAGGCACAATAACATAAAATAACTGACCTTATATCCCTTTTACCCATGTGGCGGGGGCCACGTCTGGAAATGGAGGGACGGCGCCTGTACGTGACGTCATCACCACCCGCCCATTGTTATGACCAAGGACCTAACAGTGACAATTAAAAACAATGACTGAGGATATCAATATCAAAGATGATGCATTATAAAACATAATCACAAACATTGAATCTTCAGCAATAGTATATACAAAGTAGTATGTTTAAATAAGATACATGCATATATGCCAGAGAGCTTATTTAACCCCCTCGGGGACAAAGTCTGCAAACAGTGTATCCAGCGCACCTCACATTTTAACAATGCATGATCTCCTCTCCTCAGACTAGAAGGCACATGATCAATGATCATGTACCGTAAAGTTGCCAGACTGTGTCCCGCCTGCATATAATGACAGGCCACAGGCTGGTCACTCTGTTTAGTGTAAATAGCTTGACGTATAGCATACTGATGCGTAGCCATGCATTCCCGCAATGTATGCTCTGTTTTACCCACATAGCGGAGGCCGCAAGGACACAAGGACATGTAATTAAATAGATGATGTACTGTGTAGTGCATGTAACACAATGTTTAATATAAAACCTCTTACTACTATATGGGTTGCAAAAGCTATCACCAACCACCAAAGAACGACAGGTGGTGCAATCAAGGCAAAGATGACATCCATTTTTACATCTTAAAAAGATAGATTCATTCTGGGGCTGCTGCATACTGGTAATGTCAGTTCTCATAACAATATCTCTGATATTATGCCCACGTGTGTAACAATTCATGATCCTAGTTTGAGCCAAATTCAAAGAGTCATCAGATTGGACAATCGGCCATAGTTTCTTACTGATATGGCTGATTGTCCCATTTGAGGAATTAAAATGATTCACCCAAGGCATATTGGAATCTGTTTGTCCTCTATTCCTAGATTTCAATAATTCTGAGCATGGAATGCGTAATGCTTTGGCTTTGTTAAGATGGCATAATTCATAGCTCCACATCAAAAAATTAGTAAATAACTTGTCAATATTTGCAATGGCAGTTTCACTGTCACTGTAAATACGATACGCACAAATGAATTGTGAGAAGGGAAGACCATACTTGAAAGGTTTAGGATGAAAGCTTCCTGCATGAAGAATCGAATTCCTGTCACTTGATTTCTGATATAATGACATGACCAATTTTTCACTCTTCACTGTAATATGAACATCCAAAAAATTGACACTAAAACTGTCCATAACATAAGTGAATTTAATAGGACTATCAGATGAATTATGAGTAGTCATGAATATCTCAAACTCCTCCCTTGATCCAGTCCAAATGATGAATAATTCATCAATATAGTGACTGTAATGCGCAATCTTATTGAATATGGCAGGGTTAGAATGAAAGATATCATGTTCCAGCTCAAACATATAAGCGTTGGCGTAGGATGGGGCCACATTTGACCCCATCACTATTCCAGAGACCTGAAGGAGAATCTACCATCAAAGATAACATAATTGTGGGTCAAAATCAGCTATAGAAGGTCACAAATTAATTCCACATCAGGGCCAATATATGATGGATGTTGCAGTATCAAGTTACGTACTGCTCTAATACCGGCATCATTTGGGATAACCGTACAGAGGCTGGAGATGTCAATGCTGCAT